>NC_138783.1:47122787-47722787 GCF_965178545.1 Coloeus monedula
AGAGCATTGGGCTGAAATGGGTTCCAATGAGGAAGCTGCTGAGGCTGCAATGTTGGGGCAGTACCGCGCTCTCCTTGGCATTCCTTCCGCATTGTCAGTGTCCCTGGAGCTCTGGGCTTTGTGCTTTTCTGAAGCCTAACCCTAGGCGTAACCCTAACCCTAGCCCTAGGTCGCAGCCTAAGAAAGAGCATTGGGCTGAAATGGGTTCTAATGAGGAAGCCACTGAGGCTGCAATGTTGGGGCCATACTGTGCTCTCCTTGGCATTCCTTCCGCATTGTCAGTGTCCCTGGAGCTCTGGGCTTTGTTGTTTTCTGAAGCCTAACCCTAGGCGTAACCCTAACCCTAGCCCTAGGTCGCAGCCTAAGAAACAGCATTGGGCTGAGTTGGGTTCCAATGAGGAAGCCGCTGAGGCTGCAATGTTGGGGCCATACTGTGCTCTCCTTGGCATTCCTTCCGCATTGTCAGTGTCCCTGGAGCTCTGGGCTTTGTTGTTTTCTGAAGCCTAACCCTAGGCGTAACCCTAACCCTAGCCCTAGGCACAGCCTAAGAGCATTGGGCTGAGTTGGGTTCCAATGAGGAAGCCGCTGAGGCTGCAATGTTGGGGCAGTACCGCGCTCTCCTTGGCATTCCTTCCGCATTGTCAGTGTCCCTGGAGCTCTGGGCTTTGTGCTTTTCTGACGCATAACCCTAGGCGTAACCCTAACCCTAGCCCTAGGTCGCAGCCTAAGAAACAGCATTGGGCTGAAATGGGTTCCAATGAGGAAGCCACTGAGGCTGCAATGTTGGGGCCATACTGTGCTCTCCTTGGCATTCCTTCCGCATTGTCAGTGTCCCTGGAGCTCTGGGCTTTGTGTTTTTCTGAAGCCTAACCCTAGGCGTAACCCTAACCCTAGCCCTAGGCACAGCCTAAGAGCATTGGGCTGAGTTGGGTTCTGTAGCGGGTTGAGTTCGAAACCAGGCAGATACACCAATTAAATGTAGTGGTTTTGGTTCAAAGTATTCATTACTTACTCATTTTCTTTCTGTGAGATAAGAATTAGGAGAAAAGCAAAGCAGGCACAAACCTTAAACAGTTGCAGTACAATGAAAGAGTTTTATTACTAATAGAATTAAAAGTAAAGAGACAATAACAAAACAAAATTAAAGCAAATCCCCCCCCCCAGCACTTCTCTCCTTTTACCTAGCTCACACAAGGGATAACAGAACATGGGATGTTAGTCAGCGTTCCAGTTCTTGAAAAGTCTCTCTCTTATGCTTAAGGGAAAAAAAAGGTTTTTCCTTCAGTTGCACGTGGTTCCCAAACTGCCACCAACAGCAGATCCGCCCGGAAACAAACAATCTGCTGTGTGTAGAACATCTCTCCCATGAAAAATCTCACAGTTCCTTCACACTGCAAAACATGGGCCATCACATGGGGTTATTCATCTTTTTAAGGATAAGTTCTTTTGGCCTGCACACAAAGGCTCTTCTTCGCCACAAGTCTCTAACAGCCTCTTACTACTATAAAGCCTGGCATCGGCATTCTTCACAATCTTCACAGGCACACGAAGATACTCCATCCCCCCATGTTCTTCAAATGGATTAAAGAGACAAACAGTTTGTGGTATTTCTTACCACGGCATGCAAGAAGGTTTCTTTTAAGCTGCCCGCCAGAATCGCGGCACCGCCCTCTTTTCTCCCGTCGCCATTTCCAGCTCCGTCCCACGTGACTCACTTCTCTTTCTCTCTGACTCTGACACCGCCATGCTGAAGAGTGTTCTTGTTCGGCCTTTACGGTGGGGAAAGCCTCGCTCCCTCTGTGCTGCTGGCTGCGTGGTGTCTTCTTCAGTTCAGCACGAAGTGTGCTGGCTGCAGACAGGAGGTTCTGCCGGCTCCCGTTGACTCTGCCGGCTCCGCATGGAGAGGAGAGGGACCCGCCGGTCCCCAGAAGCCACGCTGGATGGGTTTAGCTGTGAGCAGTCCATGGCTGGGTTTAGCTGCCTGCAGCTCTGAGGCAGCCCCCCCCCCCCCCCCCAGCCACCCAGGGACCGTGCCGCAGCATTGGGAAAGGGGGAAAGGGGCAGTGGCCCCGGCCCGGCCCAGCGGGGCCGGGAGGCTCCGGAGCCCCCAACTCCCAGCAAGCGAGCTCCGACCAAAGGGGAAGTCCCGCCTTTCTGTGCAGTTTAAATATGTAAATTGTGAGAAGCGTAATTGGTCTTAAAGACTGTCCATCAACTCAGGGTCAACCCAATACAGGTTCCAATGAGGAAGCCACTGAGGCTGCAATGTTGGGGCCGTACTGTGCTCTCCTTGGCATTCCTTCCGCATTGTCAGTGTCCCTGGAGCTCTGGGCTTTGTTGTTTTCTGAAGCCTAACCCTAGGCGTAACCCTAACCCTAGCCCTAGGCACAGCCTAAGAGCATTGGGCTGAGTTGGGTTCCAATGAGGAAGCTGCTCAGGCTGCAATGTTGGGGCCATACTGTGCTCTCCTTGGCATTCCTTCCGCATTGTCAGTGTCCCTGGAGCTCTGGGCTTTGTGCTTTTCTGAAGCCTAACCCTAGGCATAACCCTAACCCTAGCCCTAGGTCGCAGCCTAAGAAACAGCATTGGGCTGAAATGGGTTCTAATGAGGAAGCCGCTGAGGCTGCAATGTTGGGGCAGTACTGCGCTCTCCTTGGCATTCCTTCCGCATTGTCAGTGTCCCTGAAGCTCTGGGCTTTGTGCTTTTCTGACGCCTAACCCTAGGCGTAACCCTAACCCTAGCCCTAGGTCGCAGCCTAAGAAACAGCATTGGGCTGAGTTGGGTTCCAATGAGGAAGCCGCTGAGGCTGCAATGTTGGGGCCATACTGTGCTCTCCTTGGCATTCCTTCCGCATTGTCAGTGTCCCTGGAGCTCTGGGCTTTGTGCTTTTCTGAAGCCTAACCCTAGGCGTAACCCTAACCCTAGCCCTAGGCACAGCCTAAGAGCATTGGGCTGAGTTGGGTTCCAATGAGGAAGCCGCTGAGGCTGCAATGTTGAGGCAGTACCGCGCTCTCTTTGGCATTCCTTCCGCATTGTCAGTGTCCCTGGAGCTCTGGGCTTTGTGCTTTTCTGAAGCCTAACCCTAGGCGTAACCCTAACGCTAGCCCTAGGTCGCAGCCTAAGAAAGAGCATTGGGCTGAAATGGGTTCCAAAGAGGAAGCTGCTGAGGCTGCAATGTTGGGGCAGTACCGCGCTCTCCTTGGCATTCCTTCCGCATTGTCAGTGTCCCTGGAGCTCTGGGCTTTGTTGTTTTCTGAAGCCTAACCCTAGGCGTAACCCTAACCCTAGCCCTAGGTCGCAGCCTAAGAAACAGCATTGGGCTGAGTTGGGTTCCAATGAGGAAGCCGCTGAGGCTGCAATGTTGGGGCCATACTGTGCTCTCCTTGGCATTCCTTCCGCATTGTCAGTGTCCCTGGAGCTCTGGGCTTTGTTGTTTTCTGAAGCCTAACCCTAGGCGTAACCCTAACCCTAGCCCTAGGCACAGCCTAAGAGCATTGGGCTGAGTTGGGTTCCAATGAGGAAGCCGCTGAGGCTGCAATGTTGGGGCAGTACCGCGCTCTCCTTGGCATTCCTTCCGCATTGTCAGTGTCCCTGGAGCTCTGGGCTTTGTGCTTTTCTGACGCATAACCCTAGGCGTAACCCTAACCCTAGCCCTAGGCACAGCCTAAGAGCATTGGGCTGAGTTGGGTTCCAATGAGGAAGCCGCTGAGGCTGCAATGTTGGGGCAGTACCGCGCTCTCCTTGGCATTCCTTCCGCATTGTCAGTGTCCCTGGAGCTCTGGGCTTTGTGCTTTTCTGAAGCCTAACCCTAGGCGTAACCCTAACCCTAGCCCTAGGTCGCAGCCTAAGAAACAGCATTGGGCTGAAATGGGTTCCAATGAGGAAGCCACTGAGGCTGCAATGTTGGGGCCATACTGTGCTCTCCTTGGCATTCCTTCCGCATTGTCAGTGTCCCTGGAGCTCTGGGCTTTGTGTTTTTCTGAAGCCTAACCCTAGGCGTAACCCTAACCCTAGCCCTAGGTCGCAGCCTAAGAAACAGCATTGGGCTGAGTTGGGTTCTGTAGCGGGTTGAGTTCGAAACCAGGCAGATACACCAATTAAATGTAGTGGTTTTGGTTCAAAGTATTCATTACTTACTCATTTTCTTTCTGTGAGATAAGAATTAGGAGAAAAGCAAAGCAGGCACAAACCTTAAACAGTTGCAGTACAATGAAAGAGTTTTATTACTAATAGAATTAAAAGTAAAGAGACAATAACAAAACAAAATTAAAGCAAATCCCCCCCCCCCCCCAGCACTTCTCTCCTTTTACCTAGCTCACACAAGGGATAACAGAACATGGGATGTTAGTCAGCGTTCCAGTTCTTGAAAAGTCTCTCTCTTATGCTTAAGGGAAAAAAAAGGTTTTTCCTTCAGTTGCACGTGGTTCCCAAACTGCCACCAACAGCAGATCCGCCCGGAAACAAACAATCTGCTGTGTGTAGAACATCTCTCCCATGAAAAATCTCACAGTTCCTTCACACTGCAAAACATGGGCCATCACATGGGGTTATTCATCTTTTTAAGGATAAGTTCTTTTGGCCTGCACACAAAGGCTCTTCTTCGCCACAAGTCTCTAACAGCCTCTTACTACTATAAAGCCTGGCATCGGCATTCTTCACAATCTTCACAGGCACACGAAGATACTCCATCCCCCCATGTTCTTCAAATGGATTAAAGAGACAAACAGTTTGTGGTATTTCTTACCACGGCATGCAAGAAGGTTTCTTTTAAGCTGCCCGCCAGAATCGCGGCACCGCCCTCTTTTCTCCCGTCGCCATTTCCAGCTCCGTCCCACGTGACTCACTTCTCTTTCTCTCTGACTCTGACACCGCCATGCTGAAGAGTGTTCTTGTTCGGCCTTTACGGTGGGGAAAGCCTCGCTCCCTCTGTGCTGCTGGCTGCGTGGTGTCTTCTTCAGTTCAGCACGAAGTGTGCTGGCTGCAGACAGGAGGTTCTGCCGGCTCCCGTTGACTCTGCCGGCTCCGCATGGAGAGGAGAGGGACCCGCCGGTCCCCAGAAGCCACGCTGGATGGGTTTAGCTGTGAGCAGTCCATGGCTGGGTTTAGCTGCCTGCAGCTCTGAGGCAGCCCCCCCCCCCCCCCCCAGCCACCCAGGGACCGTGCCGCAGCATTGGGAAAGGGGGAAAGGGGCAGTGGCCCCGGCCCGGCCCAGCGGGGCCGGGAGGCTCCGGAGCCCCCAACTCCCAGCAAGCGAGCTCCGACCAAAGGGGAAGTCCCGCCTTTCTGTGCAGTTTAAATATGTAAATTGTGAGAAGCGTAATTGGTCTTAAAGACTGTCCATCAACTCAGGGTCAACCCAATACAGGTTCCAATGAGGAAGCCACTGAGGCTGCAATGTTGGGGCCGTACTGTGCTCTCCTTGGCATTCCTTCCGCATTGTCAGTGTCCCTGGAGCTCTGGGCTTTGTTGTTTTCTGAAGCCTAACCCTAGGCGTAACCCTAACCCTAGCCCTAGGCACAGCCTAAGAGCATTGGGCTGAGTTGGGTTCCAATGAGGAAGCCGCTGAGGCTGCAATGTTGGGGCAGTACCGCGCTCTCCTTGGCATTCCTTCCGCATTGTCAGTGTCCCTGGAGCTCTGGGCTTTGTGCTTTTCTGAAGCCTAACCCTAGGCGTAACCCTAACCCTAGCCCTAGGTCGCAGCCTAAGAAACAGCATTGGGCTGAAATGGGTTCCAATGAGGAAGCCACTGAGGCTGCAATGTTGGGGCCATACTGTGCTCTCCTTGGCATTCCTTCCGCATTGTCAGTGTCCCTGGAGCTCTGGGCTTTGTGCTTTTCTGAAGCCTAACCCTAGGCGTAACCCTAACCCTAGCCCTAGGTCGCAGCCTAAGAAACAGCATTGGGCTGAGTTGGGTTCCAATGAGGAAGCCGCTGAGGCTGCAATGTTGGGGCAGTACCGCGCTCTCCTTGGCATTCCTTCCGCATTGTCAGTGTCCCTGGAGCTCTGGGCTTTGTGCTTTTCTGAAGCCTAACCCTAGGCGTAACCCTAACCCTAGCCCTAGGTCGCAGCCTAAGAAACAGCATTGGGCTGAGTTGGGTTCCAATGAGGAAGCCGCTGAGGCTGCAATGTTGGGGCCATACTGTGCTCTCCTTGGCATTCCTTCCGCATTGTCAGTGTCCCTGGAGCTCTGGGCTTTGTTGTTTTCTGAAGCCTAACCCTAGGCGTAACCCTAACCCTAGCCCTAGGCACAGCCTAAGAGCATTGGGCTGAGTTGGGTTCCAATGAGGAAGCCGCTGAGGCTGCAATGTTGGGGCAGTACCGCGCTCTCCTTGGCATTCCTTCCGCATTGTCAGTGTCCCTGGAGCTCTGGGCTTTGTGCTTTTCTGAAGCCTAACCCTAGGCGTAACCCTAACCCTAGCCCTAGGTCGCAGCCTAAGAAAGAGCATTGGGCCGAAATGGGTTCCAATGAGGAAGCTGCTGAGGCTGCAATGTTGGGGCAGTACCGCGCTCTCCTTGGCATTCCTTCCGCATTGTCAGTGTCCCTGGAGCTCTGGGCTTTGTGCTTTTCTGAAGCCTAACCCTAGGCGTAACCCTAACCCTAGCCCTAGGTCGCAGCCTAAGAAACAGCATTGGGCTGAAATGGGTTCTAATGAGGAAGCCACTGAGGCTGCAATGTTGGGGCCATACTGTTCTCTCCTTGGCATTCCTTCCGCATTGTCAGTGTCCCTGGAGCTCTGGGCTTTGTTGTTTTCTGAAGCCTAACCCTAGGCGTAACCCTAACCCTAGCCCTAGGCACAGCCTAAGAGCATTGGGCTGAGTTGGGTTCCAATGAGGAAGCTGCTGAGGCTGCAATGTTGGGGCCATACTGTGCTCCCCTTGGCATTCCTTCCGCATTGTCAGTGTCCCTGGAGCTCTGGGCTTTGTGCTTTTCTGAAGCCTAACCCTAGGCGTAACCCTAACCCTAGCCCTAGGTCGCAGCCTAAGAAAGAGCATTGGGCTGAAATGGGTTCTAATGAGGAAGCCGCTGAGGCTGCAATGTTGGGGCAGTACCGCGCTCTCCTTGGCATTCCTTCCGCATTGTCAGTGTCCCTGAAGCTCTGGGCTTTGTGCTTTTCTGAAGCCTAACCCTAGGCGTAACCCTAACCCTAGCCCTAGGTCGCAGCCTAAGAAAGAGCATTGGGCTGAAATGGGTTCTAATGAGGAAGCCGCTGAGGCTGCAATGTTGGGGCAGTACCGCGCTCTCCTCGGCATTCCTTCCGCATTGTCAGTGTCCCTGGAGCTCTGGGCTTTGTTGTTTTCTGAAGCCTAACCCTAGGCGTAACCCTAACCCTAGCCCTAGGTCGCAGCCTAAGAAACAGCATTGGGCTGAGTTGGGTTCCAATGAGGAAGCCGCTGAGGCTGCAATGTTGGGGCCATACTGTGCTCTCCTTGGCATTCCTTCCGCATTGTCAGTGTCCCTGGAGCTCTGGGCTTTGTTGTTTTCTGAAGCCTAACCCTAGGCGTAACCCTAACCCTAGCCCTAGGCACAGCCTAAGAGCATTGGGCTGAGTTGGGTTCCAATGAGGAAGCCGCTGAGGCTGCAATGTTGGGGCAGTACCGCGCTCTCCTTGGCATTCCTTCCGCATTGTCAGTGTCCCTGGAGCTCTGGGCTTTGTGCTTTTCTGACGCATAACCCTAGGCGTAACCCTAACCCTAGCCCTAGGTCGCAGCCTAAGAAACAGCATTGGGCTGAAATGGGTTCCAATGAGGAAGCCACTGAGGCTGCAATGTTGGGGCCATACTGTGCTCTCCTTGGCATTCCTTCCGCATTGTCAGTGTCCCTGGAGCTCTGGGCTTTGTGTTTTTCTGAAGCCTAACCCTAGGCGTAACCCTAACCCTAGCCCTAGGCACAGCCTAAGAGCATTGGGCTGAGTTGGGTTCTGTAGCGGGTTGAGTTCGAAACCAGGCAGATACACCAATTAAATGTAGTTGTTTTGGTTCAAAGTATTCATTACTTACTCATTTTCTTTCTGTGAGATAAGAATTAGGAGAAAAGCAAAGCAGGCACAAACCTTAAACAGTTGCAGTACAATGAAAGAGTTTTATTACTAATAGAATTAAAAGTAAAGAGACAATAACAAAACAAAATTAAAGCAAATCCCCCCCCCCAGCACTTCTCTCCTTTTACCTAGCTCACACAAGGGATAACAGAACATGGGATGTTAGTCAGCGTTCCAGTTCTTGAAAAGTCTCTCTCTTATGCTTAAGGGAAAAAAAAGGTTTTTCCTTCAGTTGCACGTGGTTCCCAAACTGCCACCAACAGCAGATCCGCCCGGAAACAAACAATCTGCTGTGTGTAGAACATCTCTCCCATGAAAAATCTCACAGTTCCTTCACACTGCAAAACATGGGCCATCACATGGGGTTATTCATCTTTTTAAGGATAAGTTCTTTTGGCCTGCACACAAAGGCTCTTCTTCGCCACAAGTCTCTAACAGCCTCTTACTACTATAAAGCCTGGCATCGGCATTCTTCACAATCTTCACAGGCACACGAAGATACTCCATCCCCCCATGTTCTTCAAATGGATTAAAGAGACAAACAGTTTGTGGTATTTCTTACCACGGCATGCAAGAAGGTTTCTTTTAAGCTGCCCGCCAGAATCGCGGCACCGCCCTCTTTTCTCCCGTCGCCATTTCCAGCTCCGTCCCACGTGACTCACTTCTCTTTCTCTCTGACTCTGACACCGCCATGCTGAAGAGTGTTCTTGTTCGGCCTTTACGGTGGGGAAAGCCTCGCTCCCTCTGTGCTGCTGGCTGCGTGGTGTCTTCTTCAGTTCAGCACGAAGTGTGCTGGCTGCAGACAGGAGGTTCTGCCGGCTCCCGTTGACTCTGCCGGCTCCGCATGGAGAGGAGAGGGACCCGCCGGTCCCCAGAAGCCACGCTGGATGGGTTTAGCTGTGAGCAGTCCATGGCTGGGTTTAGCTGCCTGCAGCTCTGAGGCAGCCCCCCCCCCCCCCCCCCCAGCCACCCAGGGACCGTGCCGCAGCATTGGGAAAGGGGGAAAGGGGCAGTGGCCCCGGCCCGGCCCAGCGGGGCCGGGAGGCTCCGGAGCCCCCAACTCCCAGCAAGCGAGCTCCGACCAAAGGGGAAGTCCCGCCTTTCTGTGCAGTTTAAATATGTAAATTGTGAGAAGCGTAATTGGTCTTAAAGACTGTCCATCAACTCAGGGTCAACCCAATACAGGTTCCAATGAGGAAGCCACTGAGGCTGCAATGTTGGGGCCGTACTGTGCTCTCCTTGGCATTCCTTCCGCATTGTCAGTGTCCCTGGAGCTCTGGGCTTTGTTGTTTTCTGAAGCCTAACCCTAGGCGTAACCCTAACCCTAGCCCTAGGCACAGCCTAAGAGCATTGGGCTGAGTTGGGTTCCAATGAGGAAGCTGCTCAGGCTGCAATGTTGGGGCCATACTGTGCTCTCCTTGGCATTCCTTCCGCATTGTCAGTGTCCCTGGAGCTCTGGGCTTTGTGCTTTTCTGAAGCCTAACCCTAGGCATAACCCTAACCCTAGCCCTAGGTCGCAGCCTAAGAAACAGCATTGGGCTGAAATGGGTTCTAATGAGGAAGCCGCTGAGGCTGCAATGTTGGGGCAGTACCGCGCTCTCCTTGGCATTCCTTCCGCATTGTCAGTGTCCCTGAAGCTCTGGGCTTTGTGCTTTTCTGACGCCTAACCCTAGGCGTAACCCTAACCCTAGCCCTAGGTCGCAGCCTAAGAAACAGCATTGGGCTGAGTTGGGTTCCAATGAGGAAGCCGCTGAGGCTGCAATGTTGGGGCCATACTGTGCTCTCCTTGGCATTCCTTCCGCATTGTCAGTGTCCCTGGAGCTCTGGGCTTTGTGCTTTTCTGAAGCCTAACCCTAGGCGTAACCCTAACCCTAGCCCTAGGCACAGCCTAAGAGCATTGGGCTGAGTTGGGTTCCAATGAGGAAGCCGCTGAGGCTGCAATGTTGAGGCAGTACCGCGCTCTCTTTGGCATTCCTTCCGCATTGTCAGTGTCCCTGGAGCTCTGGGCTTTGTGCTTTTCTGAAGCCTAACCCTAGGCGTAACCCTAACGCTAGCCCTAGGTCGCAGCCTAAGAAAGAGCATTGGGCTGAAATGGGTTCTAAAGAGGAAGCTGCTGAGGCTGCAATGTTGGGGCAGTACCGCGCTCTCCTTGGCATTCCTTCCGCATTGTCAGTGTCCCTGGAGCTCTGGGCTTTGTTGTTTTCTGAAGCCTAACCCTAGGCGTAACCCTAACCCTAGCCCTAGGTCGCAGCCTAAGAAACAGCATTGGGCTGAGTTGGGTTCCAATGAGGAAGCCGCTGAGGCTGCAATGTTGGGGCCATACTGTGCTCTCCTTGGCATTCCTTCCGCATTGTCAGTGTCCCTGGAGCTCTGGGCTTTGTTGTTTTCTGAAGCCTAACCCTAGGCGTAACCCTAACCCTAGCCCTAGGCACAGCCTAAGAGCATTGGGCTGAGTTGGGTTCCAATGAGGAAGCCGCTGAGGCTGCAATGTTGGGGCAGTACCGCGCTCTCCTTGGCATTCCTTCCGCATTGTCAGTGTCCCTGGAGCTCTGGGCTTTGTGCTTTTCTGACGCATAACCCTAGGCGTAACCCTAACCCTAGCCCTAGGCACAGCCTAAGAGCATTGGGCTGAGTTGGGTTCCAATGAGGAAGCCGCTGAGGCTGCAATGTTGGGGCAGTACCGCGCTCTCCTTGGCATTCCTTCCGCATTGTCAGTGTCCCTGGAGCTCTGGGCTTTGTGCTTTTCTGAAGCCTAACCCTAGGCGTAACCCTAACCCTAGCCCTAGGTCGCAGCCTAAGAAACAGCATTGGGCTGAAATGGGTTCCAATGAGGAAGCCACTGAGGCTGCAATGTTGGGGCCATACTGTGCTCTCCTTGGCATTCCTTCCGCATTGTCAGTGTCCCTGGAGCTCTGGGCTTTGTGTTTTTCTGAAGCCTAACCCTAGGCGTAACCCTAACCCTAGCCCTAGGTCGCAGCCTAAGAAACAGCATTGGGCTGAGTTGGGTTCTGTAGCGGGTTGAGTTCGAAACCAGGCAGATACACCAATTAAATGTAGTGGTTTTGGTTCAAAGTATTCATTACTTACTCATTTTCTTTCTGTGAGATAAGAATTAGGAGAAAAGCAAAGCAGGCACAAACCTTAAACAGTTGCAGTACAATGAAAGAGTTTTATTACTAATAGAATTAAAAGTAAAGAGACAATAACAAAACAAAATTAAAGCAAATCCCCCCCCCCCCCCAGCACTTCTCTCCTTTTACCTAGCTCACACAAGGGATAACAGAACATGGGATGTTAGTCAGCGTTCCAGTTCTTGAAAAGTCTCTCTCTTATGCTTAAGGGAAAAAAAAGGTTTTTCCTTCAGTTGCACGTGGTTCCCAAACTGCCACCAACAGCAGATCCGCCCGGAAACAAACAATCTGCTGTGTGTAGAACATCTCTCCCATGAAAAATCTCACAGTTCCTTCACACTGCAAAACATGGGCCATCACATGGGGTTATTCATCTTTTTAAGGATAAGTTCTTTTGGCCTGCACACAAAGGCTCTTCTTCGCCACAAGTCTCTAACAGCCTCTTACTACTATAAAGCCTGGCATCGGCATTCTTCACAATCTTCACAGGCACACGAAGATACTCCATCCCCCCATGTTCTTCAAATGGATTAAAGAGACAAACAGTTTGTGGTATTTCTTACCACGGCATGCAAGAAGGTTTCTTTTAAGCTGCCCGCCAGAATCGCGGCACCGCCCTCTTTTCTCCCGTCGCCATTTCCAGCTCCGTCCCACGTGACTCACTTCTCTTTCTCTCTGACTCTGACACCGCCATGCTGAAGAGTGTTCTTGTTCGGCCTTTACGGTGGGGAAAGCCTCGCTCCCTCTGTGCTGCTGGCTGCGTGGTGTCTTCTTCAGTTCAGCACGAAGTGTGCTGGCTGCAGACAGGAGGTTCTGCCGGCTCCCGTTGACTCTGCCGGCTCCGCATGGAGAGGAGAGGGACCCGCCGGTCCCCAGAAGCCACGCTGGATGGGTTTAGCTGTGAGCAGTCCATGGCTGGGTTTAGCTGCCTGCAGCTCTGAGGCAGCCCCCCCCCCCCCCCCCAGCCACCCAGGGACCGTGCCGCAGCATTGGGAAAGGGGGAAAGGGGCAGTGGCCCCGGCCCGGCCCAGCGGGGCCGGGAGGCTCCGGAGCCCCCAACTCCCAGCAAGCGAGCTCCGACCAAAGGGGAAGTCCCGCCTTTCTGTGCAGTTTAAATATGTAAATTGTGAGAAGCGTAATTGGTCTTAAAGACTGTCCATCAACTCAGGGTCAACCCAATACAGGTTCCAATGAGGAAGCCACTGAGGCTGCAATGTTGGGGCCGTACTGTGCTCTCCTTGGCATTCCTTCCGCATTGTCAGTGTCCCTGGAGCTCTGGGCTTTGTTGTTTTCTGAAGCCTAACCCTAGGCGTAACCCTAACCCTAGCCCTAGGCACAGCCTAAGAGCATTGGGCTGAGTTGGGTTCCAATGAGGAAGCCGCTGAGGCTGCAATGTTGGGGCAGTACCGCGCTCTCCTTGGCATTCCTTCCGCATTGTCAGTGTCCCTGGAGCTCTGGGCTTTGTGCTTTTCTGAAGCCTAACCCTAGGCGTAACCCTAACCCTAGCCCTAGGTCGCAGCCTAAGAAACAGCATTGGGCTGAAATGGGTTCCAATGAGGAAGCCACTGAGGCTGCAATGTTGGGGCCATACTGTGCTCTCCTTGGCATTCCTTCCGCATTGTCAGTGTCCCTGGAGCTCTGGGCTTTGTGCTTTTCTGAAGCCTAACCCTAGGCGTAACCCTAACCCTAGCCCTAGGTCGCAGCCTAAGAAACAGCATTGGGCTGAGTTGGGTTCCAATGAGGAAGCCGCTGAGGCTGCAATGTTGGGGCAGTACCGCGCTCTCCTTGGCATTCCTTCCGCATTGTCAGTGTCCCTGGAGCTCTGGGCTTTGTGCTTTTCTGAAGCCTAACCCTAGGCGTAACCCTAACCCTAGCCCTAGGTCGCAGCCTAAGAAACAGCATTGGGCTGAGTTGGGTTCCAATGAGGAAGCCGCTGAGGCTGCAATGTTGGGGCCATACTGTGCTCTCCTTGGCATTCCTTCCGCATTGTCAGTGTCCCTGGAGCTCTGGGCTTTGTTGTTTTCTGAAGCCTAACCCTAGGCGTAACCCTAACCCTAGCCCTAGGCACAGCCTAAGAGCATTGGGCTGAGTTGGGTTCCAATGAGGAAGCCGCTGAGGCTGCAATGTTGGGGCAGTACCGCGCTCTCCTTGGCATTCCTTCCGCATTGTCAGTGTCCCTGGAGCTCTGGGCTTTGTGCTTTTCTGAAGCCTAACCCTAGGCGTAACCCTAACCCTAGCCCTAGGTCGCAGCCTAAGAAAGAGCATTGGGCCGAAATGGGTTCCAATGAGGAAGCTGCTGAGGCTGCAATGTTGGGGCAGTACCGCGCTCTCCTTGGCATTCCTTCCGCATTGTCAGTGTCCCTGGAGCTCTGGGCTTTGTGCTTTTCTGAAGCCTAACCCTAGGCGTAACCCTAACCCTAGCCCTAGGTCGCAGCCTAAGAAACAGCATTGGGCTGAAATGGGTTCTAATGAGGAAGCCACTGAGGCTGCAATGTTGGGGCCATACTGTTCTCTCCTTGGCATTCCTTCCGCATTGTCAGTGTCCCTGGAGCTCTGGGCTTTGTTGTTTTCTGAAGCCTAACCCTAGGCGTAACCCTAACCCTAGCCCTAGGCACAGCCTAAGAGCATTGGGCTGAGTTGGGTTCCAATGAGGAAGCTGCTGAGGCTGCAATGTTGGGGCCATACTGTGCTCCCCTTGGCATTCCTTCCGCATTGTCAGTGTCCCTGGAGCTCTGGGCTTTGTGCTTTTCTGAAGCCTAACCCTAGGCGTAACCCTAACCCTAGCCCTAGGTCGCAGCCTAAGAAAGAGCATTGGGCTGAAATGGGTTCTAATGAGGAAGCCGCTGAGGCTGCAATGTTGGGGCAGTACCGCGCTCTCCTTGGCATTCCTTCCGCATTGTCAGTGTCCCTGAAGCTCTGGGCTTTGTGCTTTTCTGAAGCCTAACCCTAGGCGTAACCCTAACCCTAGCCCTAGGTCGCAGCCTAAGAAAGAGCATTGGGCTGAAATGGGTTCTAATGAGGAAGCCGCTGAGGCTGCAATGTTGGGGCAGTACCGCGCTCTCCTCGGCATTCCTTCCGCATTGTCAGTGTCCCTGGAGCTCTGGGCTTTGTTGTTTTCTGAAGCCTAACCCTAGGCGTAACCCTAACCCTAGCCCTAGGCACAGCCTAAGAGCATTGGGCTGAGTTGGGTTCCAATGAGGAAGCCGCTGAGGCTGCAATGTTGGGGCAGTACCGCGCTCTCCTTGGCATTCCTTCCGCATTGTCAGTGTCCCTGGAGCTCTGGGCTTTGTGCTTTTCTGAAGCCTAACCCTAGGCGTAACCCTAACGCTAGCCCTAGGTCGCAGCCTAAGAAAGAGCATTGGGCTGAAATGGGTTCCAATGAGGAAGCTGCTGAGGCTGCAATGTTGGGGCAGTACCGCGCTCTCCTTGGCATTCCTTCCGCATTGTCAGTGTCCCTGGAGCTCTGGGCTTTGTGCTTTTCTGAAGCCTAACCCTAGGCCTAACCCTAACCCTAGCCCTAGGTCGCAGCCTAAGAAACAGCATTGGGCTGAAATGGGTTCTAATGAGGAAGCCACTGAGGCTGCAATGTTGGGGCCATACTGTGCTCTCCTTGGCATTCCTTCCGCATTGTCAGTGTCCCTGGAGCTCTGGGCTTTGTGCTTTTCTGAAGCCTAACCCTAGGCGTAACCCTAACCCTAGCCCTAGGTCGCAGCCTAAGAAAGAGCATTGGGCTGAGTTGGGTTCCAATGAGGAAGCCACTGAGGCTGCAATGTTGGGGCCATACTGTGCTCTCCTTGGCATTCCTTCCGCATTGTCAGTGTCCCTGGAGCTCTGGGCTTTGTGCTTTTCTGAAGCCTAAGCCTAGGCATAACCCTAACCCTAGCCCTAGGTCGCAGCCTAAGAAAGAGCATTGGGCTGAAATGGGTTCTAATGAGGAAGCCACTGAGGCTGCAATGTTGGGGCAGTACCGCGCTCTCCTTGGCATTCCTTCCGCATTGTCAGTGTCCCTGGAGCTCTGGGCTTTGTGCTTTTCTGAAGCCTAACCCTAGGCGTAACCCTAACCCTAGCCCTAGGTCGCAGCCTAAGAAACAGCATTGGGCTGAGTTGGGTTCCAATGAGGAAGCCGCTGAGGCTGCAATGTTGGGGCAGTACCGCGCTCTCCTTGGCATTCCTTCCGCATTGTCAGTGTCCCTGGAGCTCTGGGCTTTGTGCTTTTCTGAAGCCTAACCCTAGGCGTAACCCTAACCCTAGCCCTAGGTCGCAGCCTAAGAAACAGCATTGGGCTGAGTTGGGTTCCAATGAGGAAGCCGCTGAGGCTGCAATGTTGGGGCCATACTGTGCTCTCCTTGGCATTCCTTCCGCATTGTCAGTGTCCCTGGAGCTCTGGGCTTTGTTGTTTTCTGAAGCCTAACCCTAGGCGTAACCCTAACCCTAGCCCTAGGCACAGCCTAAGAGCATTGGGCTGAGTTGGGTTCCAATGAGGAAGCCGCTGAGGCTGCAATGTTGGGGCAGTACCGCGCTCTCCTTGGCATTCCTTCCGCATTGTCAGTGTCCCTGGAGCTCTGGGCTTTGTGCTTTTCTGAAGCCTAACCCTAGGCGTAACCCTAACCCTAGCCCTAGGTCGCAGCCTAAGAAACAGCATTGGGCCGAAATGGGTTCCAATGAGGAAGCTGCTGAGGCTGCAATGTTGGGGCAGTACCGCGCTCTCCTTGGCATTCCTTCCGCATTGTCAGTGTCCCTGGAGCTCTGGGCTTTGTGCTTTTCTGAAGCCTAACCCTAGGCGTAACCCTAACCCTAGCCCTAGGTCGCAGCCTAAGAAACAGCATTGGGCTAAAATGGGTTCTAATGAGGAAGCCACTGAGGCTGCAATGTTGGGGCCATACTGTGCTCTCCTTGGCATTCCTTCCGCATTGTCAGTGTCCCTGGAGCTCTGGGCTTTGTTGTTTTCTGAAGCCTAACCCTAGGCGTAACCCTAACCCTAGCCCTAGGTCGCAGCCTAAGAAACAGCATTGGGCTGAGTTGGGTTCCAATGAGGAAGCCACTGAGGCTGCAATGTTGGGGCCATACTGTTCTCTCCTTGGCATTCCTTCCGCATTGTCAGTGTCCCTGGAGCTCTGGGCTTTGTTGTTTTCTGAAGCCTAACCCTAGGCGTAACCCTAACCCTAGCCCTAGGCACAGCCTAAGAGCATTGGGCTGAGTTGGGTTCCAATGAGGAAGCTGCTGAGGCTGCAATGTTGGGGCCATACTGTGCTCCCCTTGGCATTCCTTCCGCATTGTCAGTGTCCCTGGAGCTCTGGGCTTTGTGCTTTTCTGAAGCCTAACCCTAGGCGTAACCCTAACCCTAGCCCTAGGTCGCAGCCTAAGAAAGAGCATTGGGCTGAAATGGGTTCTAATGAGGAAGCCGCTGAGGCTGCAATGTTGGGGCAGTACCGCGCTCTCCTTGGCATTCCTTCCGCATTGTCAGTGTCCCTGAAGCTCTGGGCTTTGTGCTTTTCTGAAGCCTAACCCTAGGCGTAACCCTAACCCTAGCCCTAGGTCGCAGCCTAAGAAAGAGCATTGGGCTGAAATGGGTTCTAATGAGGAAGCCGCTGAGGCTGCAATGTTGGGGCAGTACCGCGCTCTCCTCGGCATTCCTTCCGCATTGTCAGTGTCCCTGGAGCTCTGGGCTTTGTTGTTTTCTGAAGCCTAACCCTAGGCGTAACCCTAACCCTAGCCCTAGGCACAGCCTAAGAGCATTGGGCTGAGTTGGGTTCCAATGAGGAAGCCGCTGAGGCTGCAATGTTGGGGCAGTACCGCGCTCTCCTTGGCATTCCTTCCGCATTGTCAGTGTCCCTGGAGCTCTGGGCTTTGTGCTTTTCTGAAGCCTAACCCTAGGCGTAACCCTAACGCTAGCCCTAGGTCGCAGCCTAAGAAAGAGCATTGGGCTGAAATGGGTTCCAATGAGGAAGCTGCTGAGGCTGCAATGTTGGGGCAGTACCGCGCTCTCCTTGGCATTCCTTCCGCATTGTCAGTGTCCCTGGAGCTCTGGGCTTTGTGCTTTTCTGAAGCCTAACCCTAGGCGTAACCCTAACCCTAGCCCTAGGTCGCAGCCTAAGAAACAGCATTGGGCTGAAATGGGTTCTAATGAGGAAGCCACTGAGGCTGCAATGTTGGGGCAGTACCGCGCTCTCCTTGGCATTCCTTCCGCATTGTCAGTGTCCCTGGAGCTCTGGGCTTTGTTGTTTTCTGAAGCCTAACCCTAGGCGTAACCCTAACCCTAGCCCTAGGTCGCAGCCTAAGAAACAGCATTGGGCTGAGTTGGGTTCCAATGAGGAAGCCGCTGAGGCTGCAATGTTGGGGCCATACTGTGCTCTCCTTGGCATTCCTTCCGCATTGTCAGTGTCCCTGGAGCTCTGGGCTTTGTTGTTTTCTGAAGCCTAACCCTAGGCGTAACCCTAACCCTAGCCCTAGGCACAGCCTAAGAGCATTGGGCTGAGTTGGGTTCCAATGAGGAAGCCGCTGAGGCTGCAATGTTGGGGCAGTACCGCGCTCTCCTTGGCATTCCTTCCGCATTGTCAGTGTCCCTGGAGCTCTGGGCTTTGTGCTTTTCTGAAGCCTAACCCTAGGCGTAACCCTAACCCTAGCCCTAGGTCGCAGCCTAAGAAACAGCATTGGGCTGAGTTGGGTTCTGTAGCGGGTTGAGTTCGAAACCAGGCAGATACACCAATTAAATGTAGTGGTTTTGGTTCAAAGTATTCATTACTTACTCATTTTCTTTCTGTGAGATAAGAATTAGGAGAAAAGCAAAGCAGGCACAAACCTTAAACAGTTGCAGTACAATGAAAGAGTTTTATTACTAATAGAATTAAAAGTAAAGAGACAATAACAAAACAAAATTAAAGCAAATCCCCCCCCCCCCCAGCACTTCTCTCCTTTTACCTAGCTCACACAAGGGATAACAGAACATGGGATGTTAGTCAGCGTTCCAGTTCTTGAAAAGTCTCTCTCTTATGCTTAAGGGAAAAAAAAGGTTTTTCCTTCAGTTGCACGTGGTTCCCAAACTGCCACCAACAGCAGATCCGCCCGGAAACAAACAATCTGCTGTGTGTAGAACATCTCTCCCATGAAAAATCTCACAGTTCCTTCACACTGCAAAACATGGGCCATCACATGGGGTTATTCATCTTTTTAAGGATAAGTTCTTTTGGCCTGCACACAAAGGCTCTTCTTCGCCACAAGTCTCTAACAGCCTCTTACTACTATAAAGCCTGGCATCGGCATTCTTCACAATCTTCACAGGCACACGAAGATACTCCATCCCCCCATGTTCTTCAAATGGATTAAAGAGACAAACAGTTTGTGGTATTACAGTTTCTTACCACGGCATGCAAGAAGGTTTCTTTTAAGCTGCCCGCCAGAATCGCGGCACCGCCCTCTTTTCTCCCGTCGCCATTTCCAGCTCCGTCCCACGTGACTCACTTCTCTTTCTCTCTGACTCTGACACCGCCATGCTGAAGAGTGTTCTTGTTCGGCCTTTACGGTGGGGAAAGCCTCGCTCCCTCTGTGCTGCTGGCTGCGTGGTGTCTTCTTCAGTTCAGCACGAAGTGTGCTGGCTGCAGACAGGAGGTTCTGCCGGCTCCCGTTGACTCTGCCGGCTCCGCATGGAGAGGAGAGGGACCCGCCGGTCCCCAGAAGCCGCGCTGGATGGGTTTAGCTGTGAGCAGTCCATGGCTGGGTTTAGCTGCCTGCGGCTCTGAGGCAGCCCCCCCCCCCCCCCAGCCACCCAGGGACCGTGCCGCAGCATTGGGAAAGGGGGAAAGGGGCAGTGGCCCCGGCCCGGCCCGGCGGGGCCGGGAGGCTCCGGAGCCCCCAACTCCCAGCAAGCGAGCTCCGACCAAAGGGGAAGTCCCGCCTTTCTGTGCAGTTTAAATATGTAAATTGTGAGAAGCGTAATTGGTCTTAAAGACTGTCCATCAACTCAGGGTCAACCCAATACAGGTTCCAATGAGGAAGCCACTGAGGCTGCAATGTTGGGGCCGTACTGTGCTCTCCTTGGCATTCCTTCCGCATTGTCAGTGTCCCTGGAGCTCTGGGCTTTGTTGTTTTCTGAAGCCTAACCCTAGGCGTAACCCTAACCCTAGCCCTAGGCACAGCCTAAGAGCATTGGGCTGAGTTGGGTTCCAATGAGGAAGCTGCTCAGGCTGCAATGTTGGGGCCATACTGTGCTCTCCTTGGCATTCCTTCCGCATTGTCAGTGTCCCTGGAGCTCTGGGCTTTGTGCTTTTCTGAAGCCTAACCCTAGGCATAACCCTAACCCTAGCCCTAGGTCGCAGCCTAAGAAACAGCATTGGGCTGAAATGGGTTCTAATGAGGAAGCCGCTGAGGCTGCAATGTTGGGGCAGTACCGCGCTCTCCTTGGCATTCCTTCCGCATTGTCAGTGTCCCTGAAGCTCTGGGCTTTGTGCTTTTCTGACGCCTAACCCTAGGCGTAACCCTAACCCTAGCCCTAGGTCGCAGCCTAAGAAACAGCATTGGGCTGAGTTGGGTTCCAATGAGGAAGCCGCTGAGGCTGCAATGTTGGGGCCATACTGTGCTCTCCTTGGCATTCCTTCCGCATTGTCAGTGTCCCTGGAGCTCTGGGCTTTGTGCTTTTCTGAAGCCTAACCCTAGGCGTAACCCTAACCCTAGCCCTAGGCACAGCCTAAGAGCATTGGGCTGAGTTGGGTTCCAATGAGGAAGCCGCTGAGGCTGCAATGTTGAGGCAGTACCGCGCTCTCTTTGGCATTCCTTCCGCATTGTCAGTGTCCCTGGAGCTCTGGGCTTTGTGCTTTTCTGAAGCCTAACCCTAGGCGTAACCCTAACGCTAGCCCTAGGTCGCAGCCTAAGAAAGAGCATTGGGCTGAAATGGGTTCCAAAGAGGAAGCTGCTGAGGCTGCAATGTTGGGGCAGTACCGCGCTCTCCTTGGCATTCCTTCCGCATTGTCAGTGTCCCTGGAGCTCTGGGCTTTGTTGTTTTCTGAAGCCTAACCCTAGGCGTAACCCTAACCCTAGCCCTAGGTCGCAGCCTAAGAAACAGCATTGGGCTGAGTTGGGTTCCAATGAGGAAGCCGCTGAGGCTGCAATGTTGGGGCCATACTGTGCTCTCCTTGGCATTCCTTCCGCATTGTCAGTGTCCCTGGAGCTCTGGGCTTTGTTGTTTTCTGAAGCCTAACCCTAGGCGTAACCCTAACCCTAGCCCTAGGCACAGCCTAAGAGCATTGGGCTGAGTTGGGTTCCAATGAGGAAGCCGCTGAGGCTGCAATGTTGGGGCAGTACCGCGCTCTCCTTGGCATTCCTTCCGCATTGTCAGTGTCCCTGGAGCTCTGGGCTTTGTGCTTTTCTGACGCATAACCCTAGGCGTAACCCTAACCCTAGCCCTAGGCACAGCCTAAGAGCATTGGGCTGAGTTGGGTTCCAATGAGGAAGCCGCTGAGGCTGCAATGTTGGGGCAGTACCGCGCTCTCCTTGGCATTCCTTCCGCATTGTCAGTGTCCCTGGAGCTCTGGGCTTTGTGCTTTTCTGAAGCCTAACCCTAGGCGTAACCCTAACCCTAGCCCTAGGTCGCAGCCTAAGAAACAGCATTGGGCTGAAATGGGTTCCAATGAGGAAGCCACTGAGGCTGCAATGTTGGGGCCATACTGTGCTCTCCTTGGCATTCCTTCCGCATTGTCAGTGTCCCTGGAGCTCTGGGCTTTGTGTTTTTCTGAAGCCTAACCCTAGGCGTAACCCTAACCCTAGCCCTAGGTCGCAGCCTAAGAAACAGCATTGGGCTGAGTTGGGTTCTGTAGCGGGTTGAGTTCGAAACCAGGCAGATACACCAATTAAATGTAGTGGTTTTGGTTCAAAGTATTCATTACTTACTCATTTTCTTTCTGTGAGATAAGAATTAGGAGAAAAGCAAAGCAGGCACAAACCTTAAACAGTTGCAGTACAATGAAAGAGTTTTATTACTAATAGAATTAAAAGTAAAGAGACAATAACAAAACAAAATTAAAGCAAATCCCCCCCCCCCCCCAGCACTTCTCTCCTTTTACCTAGCTCACACAAGGGATAACAGAACATGGGATGTTAGTCAGCGTTCCAGTTCTTGAAAAGTCTCTCTCTTATGCTTAAGGGAAAAAAAAGGTTTTTCCTTCAGTTGCACGTGGTTCCCAAACTGCCACCAACAGCAGATCCGCCCGGAAACAAACAATCTGCTGTGTGTAGAACATCTCTCCCATGAAAAATCTCACAGTTCCTTCACACTGCAAAACATGGGCCATCACATGGGGTTATTCATCTTTTTAAGGATAAGTTCTTTTGGCCTGCACACAAAGGCTCTTCTTCGCCACAAGTCTCTAACAGCCTCTTACTACTATAAAGCCTGGCATCGGCATTCTTCACAATCTTCACAGGCACACGAAGATACTCCATCCCCCCATGTTCTTCAAATGGATTAAAGAGACAAACAGTTTGTGGTATTTCTTACCACGGCATGCAAGAAGGTTTCTTTTAAGCTGCCCGCCAGAATCGCGGCACCGCCCTCTTTTCTCCCGTCGCCATTTCCAGCTCCGTCCCACGTGACTCACTTCTCTTTCTCTCTGACTCTGACACCGCCATGCTGAAGAGTGTTCTTGTTCGGCCTTTACGGTGGGGAAAGCCTCGCTCCCTCTGTGCTGCTGGCTGCGTGGTGTCTTCTTCAGTTCAGCACGAAGTGTGCTGGCTGCAGACAGGAGGTTCTGCCGGCTCCCGTTGACTCTGCCGGCTCCGCATGGAGAGGAGAGGGACCCGCCGGTCCCCAGAAGCCACGCTGGATGGGTTTAGCTGTGAGCAGTCCATGGCTGGGTTTAGCTGCCTGCAGCTCTGAGGCAGCCCCCCCCCCCCCCCCCAGCCACCCAGGGACCGTGCCGCAGCATTGGGAAAGGGGGAAAGGGGCAGTGGCCCCGGCCCGGCCCAGCGGGGCCGGGAGGCTCCGGAGCCCCCAACTCCCAGCAAGCGAGCTCCGACCAAAGGGGAAGTCCCGCCTTTCTGTGCAGTTTAAATATGTAAATTGTGAGAAGCGTAATTGGTCTTAAAGACTGTCCATCAACTCAGGGTCAACCCAATACAGGTTCCAATGAGGAAGCCACTGAGGCTGCAATGTTGGGGCCGTACTGTGCTCTCCTTGGCATTCCTTCCGCATTGTCAGTGTCCCTGGAGCTCTGGGCTTTGTTGTTTTCTGAAGCCTAACCCTAGGCGTAACCCTAACCCTAGCCCTAGGCACAGCCTAAGAGCATTGGGCTGAGTTGGGTTCCAATGAGGAAGCCGCTGAGGCTGCAATGTTGGGGCAGTACCGCGCTCTCCTTGGCATTCCTTCCGCATTGTCAGTGTCCCTGGAGCTCTGGGCTTTGTGCTTTTCTGAAGCCTAACCCTAGGCGTAACCCTAACCCTAGCCCTAGGTCGCAGCCTAAGAAACAGCATTGGGCTGAAATGGGTTCCAATGAGGAAGCCACTGAGGCTGCAATGTTGGGGCCATACTGTGCTCTCCTTGGCATTCCTTCCGCATTGTCAGTGTCCCTGGAGCTCTGGGCTTTGTGCTTTTCTGAAGCCTAACCCTAGGCGTAACCCTAACCCTAGCCCTAGGTCGCAGCCTAAGAAACAGCATTGGGCTGAGTTGGGTTCCAATGAGGAAGCCGCTGAGGCTGCAATGTTGGGGCAGTACCGCGCTCTCCTTGGCATTCCTTCCGCATTGTCAGTGTCCCTGGAGCTCTGGGCTTTGTGCTTTTCTGAAGCCTAACCCTAGGCGTAACCCTAACCCTAGCCCTAGGTCGCAGCCTAAGAAACAGCATTGGGCTGAGTTGGGTTCCAATGAGGAAGCCGCTGAGGCTGCAATGTTGGGGCCATACTGTGCTCTCCTTGGCATTCCTTCCGCATTGTCAGTGTCCCTGGAGCTCTGGGCTTTGTTGTTTTCTGAAGCCTAACCCTAGGCGTAACCCTAACCCTAGCCCTAGGCACAGCCTAAGAGCATTGGGCTGAGTTGGGTTCCAATGAGGAAGCCGCTGAGGCTGCAATGTTGGGGCAGTACCGCGCTCTCCTTGGCATTCCTTCCGCATTGTCAGTGTCCCTGGAGCTCTGGGCTTTGTGCTTTTCTGAAGCCTAACCCTAGGCGTAACCCTAACCCTAGCCCTAGGTCGCAGCCTAAGAAAGAGCATTGGGCCGAAATGGGTTCCAATGAGGAAGCTGCTGAGGCTGCAATGTTGGGGCAGTACCGCGCTCTCCTTGGCATTCCTTCCGCATTGTCAGTGTCCCTGGAGCTCTGGGCTTTGTGCTTTTCTGAAGCCTAACCCTAGGCGTAACCCTAACCCTAGCCCTAGGTCGCAGCCTAAGAAACAGCATTGGGCTGAAATGGGTTCTAATGAGGAAGCCACTGAGGCTGCAATGTTGGGGCCATACTGTTCTCTCCTTGGCATTCCTTCCGCATTGTCAGTGTCCCTGGAGCTCTGGGCTTTGTTGTTTTCTGAAGCCTAACCCTAGGCGTAACCCTAACCCTAGCCCTAGGCACAGCCTAAGAGCATTGGGCTGAGTTGGGTTCCAATGAGGAAGCTGCTGAGGCTGCAATGTTGGGGCCATACTGTGCTCCCCTTGGCATTCCTTCCGCATTGTCAGTGTCCCTGGAGCTCTGGGCTTTGTGCTTTTCTGAAGCCTAACCCTAGGCGTAACCCTAACCCTAGCCCTAGGTCGCAGCCTAAGAAAGAGCATTGGGCTGAAATGGGTTCTAATGAGGAAGCCGCTGAGGCTGCAATGTTGGGGCAGTACCGCGCTCTCCTTGGCATTCCTTCCGCATTGTCAGTGTCCCTGAAGCTCTGGGCTTTGTGCTTTTCTGAAGCCTAACCCTAGGCGTAACCCTAACCCTAGCCCTAGGTCGCAGCCTAAGAAAGAGCATTGGGCTGAAATGGGTTCTAATGAGGAAGCCGCTGAGGCTGCAATGTTGGGGCAGTACCGCGCTCTCCTCGGCATTCCTTCCGCATTGTCAGTGTCCCTGGAGCTCTGGGCTTTGTTGTTTTCTGAAGCCTAACCCTAGGCGTAACCCTAACCCTAGCCCTAGGCACAGCCTAAGAGCATTGGGCTGAGTTGGGTTCCAATGAGGAAGCCGCTGAGGCTGCAATGTTGGGGCAGTACCGCGCTCTCCTTGGCATTCCTTCCGCATTGTCAGTGTCCCTGGAGCTCTGGGCTTTGTGCTTTTCTGAAGCCTAACCCTAGGCGTAACCCTAACGCTAGCCCTAGGTCGCAGCCTAAGAAAGAGCATTGGGCTGAAAT
Organism: Coloeus monedula; assembly: GCF_965178545.1. Lineage (NCBI taxonomy): Eukaryota > Metazoa > Chordata > Aves > Passeriformes > Corvidae > Coloeus > Coloeus monedula. Next base: position 47,147,252 of record NC_138783.1, read on the forward strand.
GGGTTCCAATGAGGAAGCTGCTGAGGCTGCAATGTTGGGGCAGTACCGCGCTCTCCTTGGCATTCCTTCCGCATTGTCAGTGTCCCTGGAGCTCTGGGCTTTGTGCTTTTCTGAAGCCTAACCCTAGGCCTAACCCTAACCCTAGCCCTAGGTCGCAGCCTAAGAAACAGCATTGGGCTGAAATGGGTTCTAATGAGGAAGCCACTGAGGCTGCAATGTTGGGGCCATACTGTGCTCTCCTTGGCATTCCTTCCGCATTGTCAGTGTCCCTGGAGCTCTGGGCTTTGTGCTTTTCTGAAGCCTAACCCTAGGCGTAACCCTAACCCTAGCCCTAGGTCGCAGCCTAAGAAAGAGCATTGGGCTGAGTTGGGTTCCAATGAGGAAGCCACTGAGGCTGCAATGTTGGGGCCATACTGTGCTCTCCTTGGCATTCCTTCCGCATTGTCAGTGTCCCTGGAGCTCTGGGCTTTGTGCTTTTCTGAAGCCTAAGCCTAGGCATAACCCTAACCCTAGCCCTAGGTCGCAGCCTAAGAAAGAGCATTGGGCTGAAATGGGTTCTAATGAGGAAGCCACTGAGGCTGCAATGTTGGGGCAGTACCGCGCTCTCCTTGGCATTCCTTCCGCATTGTCAGTGTCCCTGGAGCTCTGGGCTTTGTGCTTTTCTGAAGCCTAACCCTAGGCGTAACCCTAACCCTAGCCCTAGGTCGCAGCCTAAGAAACAGCATTGGGCTGAGTTGGGTTCCAATGAGGAAGCCGCTGAGGCTGCAATGTTGGGGCAGTACCGCGCTCTCCTTGGCATTCCTTCCGCATTGTCAGTGTCCCTGGAGCTCTGGGCTTTGTGCTTTTCTGAAGCCTAACCCTAGGCGTAACCCTAACCCTAGCCCTAGGTCGCAGCCTAAGAAACAGCATTGGGCTGAGTTGGGTTCCAATGAGGAAGCCGCTGAGGCTGCAATGTTGGGGCCATACTGTGCTCTCCTTGGCATTCCTTCCGCATTGTCAGTGTCCCTGGAGCTCTGGGCTTTGTTGTTTTCTGAAGCCTAACCCTAGGCGTAACCCTAACCCTAGCCCTAGGCACAGCCTAAGAGCATTGGGCTGAGTTGGGTTCCAATGAGGAAGCCGCTGAGGCTGCAATGTTGGGGCAGTACCGCGCTCTCCTTGGCATTCCTTCCGCATTGTCAGTGTCCCTGGAGCTCTGGGCTTTGTGCTTTTCTGAAGCCTAACCCTAGGCGTAACCCTAACCCTAGCCCTAGGTCGCAGCCTAAGAAAGAGCATTGGGCCGAAATGGGTTCCAATGAGGAAGCTGCTGAGGCTGCAATGTTGGGGCAGTACCGCGCTCTCCTTGGCATTCCTTCCGCATTGTCAGTGTCCCTGGAGCTCTGGGCTTTGTGCTTTTCTGAAGCCTAACCCTAGGCGTAACCCTAACCCTAGCCCTAGGTCGCAGCCTAAGAAACAGCATTGGGCTGAAATGGGTTCTAATGAGGAAGCCACTGAGGCTGCAATGTTGGGGCCATACTGTGCTCTCCTTGGCATTCCTTCCGCATTGTCAGTGTCCCTGGAGCTCTGGGCTTTGTTGTTTTCTGAAGCCTAACCCTAGGCGTAACCCTAACCCTAGCCCTAGGTCGCAGCCTAAGAAACAGCATTGGGCTGAGTTGGGTTCCAATGAGGAAGCCACTGAGGCTGCAATGTTGGGGCCATACTGTTCTCTCCTTGGCATTCCTTCCGCATTGTCAGTGTCCCTGGAGCTCTGGGCTTTGTTGTTTTCTGAAGCCTAACCCTAGGCGTAACCCTAACCCTAGCCCTAGGCACAGCCTAAGAGCATTGGGCTGAGTTGGGTTCCAATGAGGAAGCTGCTGAGGCTGCAATGTTGGGGCCATACTGTGCTCCCCTTGGCATTCCTTCCGCATTGTCAGTGTCCCTGGAGCTCTGGGCTTTGTGCTTTTCTGAAGCCTAACCCTAGGCGTAACCCTAACCCTAGCCCTAGGTCGCAGCCTAAGAAAGAGCATTGGGCTGAAATGGGTTCTAATGAGGAAGCCGCTGAGGCTGCAATGTTGGGGCAGTACCGCGCTCTCCTTGGCATTCCTTCCGCATTGTCAGTGTCCCTGAAGCTCTGGGCTTTGTGCTTTTCTGAAGCCTAACCCTAGGCGTAACCCTAACCCTAGCCCTAGGTCGCAGCCTAAGAAAGAGCATTGGGCTGAAATGGGTTCTAATGAGGAAGCCGCTGAGGCTGCAATGTTGGGGCAGTACCGCGCTCTCCTCGGCATTCCTTCCGCATTGTCAGTGTCCCTGGAGCTCTGGGCTTTGTTGTTTTCTGAAGCCTAACCCTAGGCGTAACCCTAACCCTAGCCCTAGGCACAGCCTAAGAGCATTGGGCTGAGTTGGGTTCCAATGAGGAAGCCGCTGAGGCTGCAATGTTGGGGCAGTACCGCGCTCTCCTTGGCATTCCTTCCGCATTGTCAGTGTCCCTGGAGCTCTGGGCTTTGTGCTTTTCTGAAGCCTAACCCTAGGCGTAACCCTAACGCTAGCCCTAGGTCGCAGCCTAAGAAAGAGCATTGGGCTGAAATGGGTTCCAATGAGGAAGCTGCTGAGGCTGCAATGTTGGGGCAGTACCGCGCTCTCCTTGGCATTCCTTCCGCATTGTCAGTGTCCCTGGAGCTCTGGGCTTTGTGCTTTTCTGAAGCCTAACCCTAGGCGTAACCCTAACCCTAGCCCTAGGTCGCAGCCTAAGAAACAGCATTGGGCTGAAATGGGTTCTAATGAGGAAGCCACTGAGGCTGCAATGTTGGGGCAGTACCGCGCTCTCCTTGGCATTCCTTCCGCATTGTCAGTGTCCCTGGAGCTCTGGGCTTTGTTGTTTTCTGAAGCCTAACCCTAGGCGTAACCCTAACCCTAGCCCTAGGTCGCAGCCTAAGAAACAGCATTGGGCTGAGTTGGGTTCCAATGAGGAAGCCGCTGAGGCTGCAATGTTGGGGCCATACTGTGCTCTCCTTGGCATTCCTTCCGCATTGTCAGTGTCCCTGGAGCTCTGGGCTTTGTTGTTTTCTGAAGCCTAACCCTAGGCGTAACCCTAACCCTAGCCCTAGGCACAGCCTAAGAGCATTGGGCTGAGTTGGGTTCCAATGAGGAAGCCGCTGAGGCTGCAATGTTGGGGCAGTACCGCGCTCTCCTTGGCATTCCTTCCGCATTGTCAGTGTCCCTGGAGCTCTGGGCTTTGTGCTTTTCTGAAGCCTAACCCTAGGCGTAACCCTAACCCTAGCCCTAGGTCGCAGCCTAAGAAACAGCATTGGGCTGAGTTGGGTTCTGTAGCGGGTTGAGTTCGAAACCAGGCAGATACACCAATTAAATGTAGTGGTTTTGGTTCAAAGTATTCATTACTTACTCATTTTCTTTCTGTGAGATAAGAATTAGGAGAAAAGCAAAGCAGGCACAAACCTTAAACAGTTGCAGTACAATGAAAGAGTTTTATTACTAATAGAATTAAAAGTAAAGAGACAATAACAAAACAAAATTAAAGCAAATCCCCCCCCCCCCCCCCCCAGCACTTCTCTCCTTTTACCTAGCTCACACAAGGGATAACAGAACATGGGATGTTAGTCAGCGTTCCAGTTCTTGAAAAGTCTCTCTCTTATGCTTAAGGGAAAAAAAAGGTTTTTCCTTCAGTTGCACGTGGTTCCCAAACTGCCACCAACAGCAGATCCGCCCGGAAACAAACAATCTGCTGTGTGTAGAACATCTCTCCCATGAAAAATCTCACAGTTCCTTCACACTGCAAAACATGGGCCATCACATGGGGTTATTCATCTTTTTAAGGATAAGTTCTTTTGGCCTGCACACAAAGGCTCTTCTTCGCCACAAGTCTCTAACAGCCTCTTACTACTATAAAGCCTGGCATCGGCATTCTTCACAATCTTCACAGGCACACGAAGATACTCCATCCCCCCATGTTCTTCAAATGGATTAAAGAGACAAACAGTTTGTGGTATTACAGTTTCTTACCACGGCATGCAAGAAGGTTTCTTTTAAGCTGCCCGCCAGAATCGCGGCACCGCCCTCTTTTCTCCCGTCGCCATTTCCAGCTCCGTCCCACGTGACTCACTTCTCTTTCTCTCTGACTCTGACACCGCCATGCTGAAGAGTGTTCTTGTTCGGCCTTTACGGTGGGGAAAGCCTCGCTCCCTCTGTGCTGCTGGCTGCGTGGTGTCTTCTTCAGTTCAGCACGAAGTGTGCTGGCTGCAGACAGGAGGTTCTGCCGGCTCCCGTTGACTCTGCCGGCTCCGCATGGAGAGGAGAGGGACCCGCCGGTCCCCAGAAGCCGCGCTGGATGGGTTTAGCTGTGAGCAGTCCATGGCTGGGTTTAGCTGCCTGCGGCTCTGAGGCAGCCCCCCCCCCCCCAGCCACCCAGGGACCGTGCCGCAGCATTGGGAAAGGGGGAAAGGGGCAGTGGCCCCGGCCCGGCCCGGCGGGGCCGGGAGGCTCCGGAGCCCCCAACTCCCAGCAAGCGAGCTCCGACCAAAGGGGAAGTCCCGCCTTTCTGTGCAGTTTAAATATGTAAATTGTGAGAAGCGTAATTGGTCTTAAAGACTGTCCATCAACTCAGGGTCAACCCAATACAGGTTCCAATGAGGAAGCCACTGAGGCTGCAATGTTGGGGCCGTACTGGGCTCTCCTTGGCATTCCTTCCGCATTGTCAGTGTCCCTGGAGCTCTGGGCTTTGTTGTTTTCTGAAGCCTAACCCTAGGCGTAACCCTAACCCTAGCCCTAGGCACAGCCTAAGAGCATTGGGCTGAGTTGGGTTCTAATGAGGAAGCCACTGAGGCTGCAATGTTGGGGCAGTACCGCGCTCTCCTTGGCATTCCTTCCGCATTGTCAGTGTCCCTGGAGCTCTGGGCTTTGTTGTTTTCTGAAGCCTAACCCTAGGCGTAACCCTACCCCTAGCCCTAGGTCGCAGCCTAAGAAACAGCATTGGGCTGAAATGGGTTCTAATGAGGAAGCCACTGAGGCTGCAATGTTGGGGCAGTACCGCGCTCTCCTTGGCATTCCTTCCGCATTGTCAGTGTCCCTGGAGCTCTGGGCTTTGTGTTTTTCTGACGCATAACCCTAGGCGTAACCCTAACCCTAGCCCTAGATCGCAGCCTGAGAAACAGCATTGGGCTGAGTTGGGTTCCAATGAGGAAGCCACTGAGGCTGCAATGTTGGGGCCATACTGTGCTCTCCTTGGCATTCCTTCCGCATTGTCAGTGTCCCTGGAGCTCTGGGCTTTGTGCTTTTCTGAAGCCTAACCCTAGGCGTAACCCTAACCCTAGCCCTAGGCACAGCCTAAGAGCATTAGGCTGAGTTGGGTTCCAATGAGGAAGCCGCTGAGGCTGCAATGTTGGGGCTATACCGCGCTCTCCTTGGCATTCCTTCAGCATTGTCAGTGTCCCTGGATCTCTGGGCTTTGTTGTTTTCTGAAGCCTAACCCTAGGCGTAACCCTAACCCTAGCCCTAGGTCGCAGCCTAAGAAACAGCATTGGGCTGAGTTGGGTTCTAATGAGGAAGCCACTGAGGCTGCAATGTTGGGGCCATACTGTGCTCTCCTTGGCATTCCTTCCGCATTGTCAGTGTCCCTGGAGCTCTGGGCTTTGTGTTTTTCTGAAGCCTAACCCTAGGCGTAACCCTAACCCTAGCCCTAGGTCGCAGCCTAAGAAAGAGCATTGGGCTGAAATGGGTACTAATGAGGAAGCCACTGAGGCTGCAATGTTGGGGCCATACTGTGCTCTCCTTGGCATTCCTTCCGCATTGTCAGTGTCCCTGGAGCTCTGGGCTTTGTGGTTTTCTTAACCCTAGCCCTAGGCGCAGTCTAAGAAAGAGCATTGTGGTTAGGCTCTTTATAGCGCAGATGACACGAAGGCTGTAATGTTGGGGTAGTGTCGCACTGGCCTTCGCATGCCTTTCGCATTGTCAGTGTCCTTGGAGTTCTGGGCTTTGTTGTTTTCTGAACCTTAACCCTAGGCAGAATTCTTACCCTAGACATAACCCTAGGCACAGATGAATAATCAGCATATCCGATATGTACATTAGCTTTGTATCCAGGCTTTTATATTTTGTGCATCACACTGTGGTGTGTGTGAGGAGTGGAAGCTCCAAAAATCAATTCTGTAAGACTTGAGGGAGAAGAGCCCTACATTTGTATTAATCAGGGCTGTCTTAGTAGTTTGACAATGCTAACATGCTCCCTAAAGCTCTGCTCCGACCTGGCTGTTGTGAAACTGGGGATGTTTTCTGGATACTAACTTCCTCCTACACTCATGAATTTGTAGGGAAATGTCCCCCAGTACTTGGAGACACTGCTCCCCTCTCACCTCCCTTCAACTGCATCCCCCAGCCCCGTTATCAGGAGAGCAGTGCATTTTGGAGCCAGACAGGCGATACGGGAGGTGTCTGCACTGGCTGTGATAAGGTGGTGCCAGCACTGATTCCTTCTGTCACTGCAGTGTGTGCTGAGAGCAAGCATTCACAGCAGGAGCTGAGCTGTGCCTACTGATGTGCTCGATGCCACTGCAGCCACTGCAGCTTCACAGTCCAGCCCCTGAAGAGTTCGCTAACTCCATATCCCTTCATTCAAAGCTATTTTTACAGTCCTTTGCCTCGTTCTGTGGCTGTTTTCTCTTTCCTTGGGTCATCTTGATCTAATTATTCTCCAGGAAATTAGAGCCAATAAAAGAAAGCCTTTTGCTATGAATACACGTGTATTTTAAAATTTAGATATTAAATATGTTCCCTAAGCAAAAATAAAAACCAGTCCTACTTATGCAACCAATACCACAACTGGAGTGGCAGTTTCGACCCTTAAATGTACCGATGGCGTTTAAATTATACTTGCCACAGGTACACTAGTGTAAAAGGTACCTAATAACCAGGGTGGGAAGAAAAGGAAATGCTACTAAGTTAAGCCCATATATTCTGGTAACTATCCTCGTCTGGGAAATTGTGTTGGTATAACCTGTCAGTATGAATTGTGATCTCAAATTCAACAGTTCTCCATATAAACTCCATAGTGGAGTTTCAGTAATGCTTCTCTTCTCACTAACTTCACATGGGGGCAGCAAGGCATTGCTTTAGCAGCGGGAAATACAGTTTTGCCTGAGAAGTGCAAGGTAATGCACTGGGATAAATGGACAAGATGCAGGGATTTCAACTCCAAGGTGATTTGTTTATGAGTTAAAAAACCTACAAGCAACAAAACAAACTGTTTCTAAACTAACTAACCCCCTACATGGGGTTTCAGATTAGAATGAATTCCTTTATTTTGTGTTACCAGGAAGAGGAATCTTTGCTCTTGAAGTGTACAAAAAGCAGTAAAATCCAGCTCTTGGTGTAAGCATGGCCTGGCTTTTACATGTCAAGTCACCTAAACAATAGTACCACGATGATGAGTTCTAGCTGAAGACTTCAGGCTGTGTTTTAATTTACAATCTGATTTGCAATGTTGTGGACACAACAGTACAGCCAAAGTAATTCCCAAATCCAGATTTTCAAGATTCCTGAAAATGTTGCAAAATTGTTTGATAATAACGATGTAGCAGTAGGTATGTGAGCTAAATAAAATGAGAAAGTACATATATGCCTGTTTGGCATCCAGGGCTAGGCAATGGAAAGCAGATAATCTCACTTGTGCCCAAGTGACAAGGCTATCAAGAATGAAACTGGAAATTCCAAAGGAGAAAAGAAGAAAGTATCCATCTGCCATTAAACTTTATCCCAATGGGTCAAAAAGAAAAGAGAATAGGAGTTGCTGCCAGTTTTGTGTCTCTCTAAATAGAAAGGAATGTGACAAGCTACAACAGCATCGGTTGAAAATACGATAGGGAAAACAAAACATCCCTAACAGAGAGAACCACTTACACACCCACATAAGCTCACGGCAGCTTGGAGAGTCATGTCACAGGGTTTTCCTTTTCCTGGCCCTAGGAGATACTCCAACCAAAGCAGACAGAGATACAGAATAAGGTGAGAGGTCTGTGTTGCTGTGTTATCTTGGAGAATTTGTAGAATAGACCCCCAAAGGGGAGGATAGCAACTGTTGCTTCTAACTTATTAATACAGTTTCCTCTAATTTGTCCTTTCTCTTATTTCCTTCATGTCCAATGTGGCATAGGCAGCCCCGACAAATGTTTGTGGTACCTCGCTGTGAATGGCTCAGCAGCTCAGACTGAAGATGGGTTGTCCTCATTTTTCCCCCTTGAACTGGGGGCTGTTCAGAATAAGAGATGTGCTTTTGTATTATCTCTCTTTTCAGGCCTTTCTTATTTCTGTTGTCTTTTCTTTGAAGTAGGAGCTGTTGTATTTGCGAAGAACTTTAGCACATGAGGCATGCCAACCCTAGGAAAGCAAAGCACCATGCTCTGAAAGCACATAAATACTTTTGAAAAATTTCCATCTGGAGAGAGACTGTAATAGAAAAACAGCAAAAGTACCCTTTTTACAATAAGAAGAATGCCTGTCAATGCAGAGACTGAATGGATTTACAAGGTAAGAAGATACCAGTCTCAGAGATCCACTTAAACATATGGTGGCTGTTATCCCACAGCAGCTCTTCCTTCAAGGATCAGCATCCAGGCTGGGCAGTGGCACAGGCAGCTGTGCCACAGCTCTGTGCCCAGCCATACAGGTGTGCAGGTACTGCTCCCACACAGCCAGTGCCACAGCTGGATGCTGGGTCCTATTGACATGGTAATGTGCTGCAGATGGACTCAGCCCCTACACTGCTGCACAAGCAGTTTTCAGCTCAGAGTGTTAAAAACTATGTGGAAAATGCACTTCATCAGTTTCAGACAACTAGCAAAAGTACTTTTAACTCTTCTTTTCCCTGCTCTAAGAGAGAGAATTTTTCAGGACTAGCAGAACAGCAGGTGAGTTGTTCAAATTCCCAAAGTAAGATACTGTATTTGCTTTCCTAAGATCAGGCATTTGGCTGGAAAATGGCAAAGAACATTTCTACTGACCCTAAGGCCTGCGAAAATGATACGTGGTAGTAGTAGTAGTACAAATACAGAGTCTTGTAGAAAAAAAAATAAAAGACATTTTAAGCAGTAATAGAGATTTGTATACTATGTGATCATTAGGGTCATTAAATACATGTAGGCTTTAAAAATATTTTCCCACTCTAGCATCTATATGATATTTCAATTATATCTAAAAGCAGTACTATGCTCAGTTTGATGGGATGTGATGTGTTTGGTGTCTTACAAAATCTGGGGGATGGGTTTATTTTACAGTGAAATAGATTGAACTCATATAATGAGATTGCTTGATGCAGGAAAGCAAGTGAAAAAGTTGCAGAGTAGAAAAGACTGTTGCTATATTTATATGTTTCCACATATTTTTGTTCTGGATTTTTGTGTGCTTTTAAATTTAAATCACAGGGATATTACCTGATCAGCTTGTAAAGACAGTGAGAAAAAACCCCCCAAACTCCACTAATTAGTCTATTGCTAAATAGGATCTAAAGCATTTTGCAAAGTGCCAAATGTTTTAAGTTTCACAAAAGCATAATGAGGTACACTATTATCTCTGCTGTTATCCAGGCAAGTGGAGACAAATCCTGATCTTGAATATATAAAGTACCTGTTACAGATAATCTCTGCAGGGGATTTGGTACTGGTTTTGTTATGATCAAGACTCCTAACTTGGAGTACAGATTGGATTAGATAGTCTGCTTTTAACCTCTCTTCTCATGGTCTATTTTTGCTATTGAAAGAGAACCACCTTACTGAGTTATCAGTGAACCATCAACTCAGAGGATGGGGCTGGGAAAGTATTTTGTTTGCCATGTATAAAAGAATCAAGAAGCTGCTTTTCTTATTATGAAAATGTGTGTCTAACCCAGATTTAAGGAAAATGATATTGTAGGAAGACCTTTGTGAATGTAGGCATTTAACAGCTGCTGTGCTGTCACTTGTGGCTGCCAGACATCCAAAGGCACGTCACTGCTGGGAGCTCATGGTTCTAATTCCTTTCCCAGGCAATCCCCTCCCCTCCCTGTGCCCCGTTGCTGATGGGGGTGTCTTAAGCAATGGGTGCTGTGTGGGACATGGGCTGAGTGTATGAAACCTGTCACTGGCCAGGACTGGCTGTGGTGGGCTCCTTGTGCTGGAGCTGACAGCTCTGGGGAGCTGCTACTCAGGTTTTAAGATGGAGCATCTCAAACTCCATCAGTTGAATCGCTGCAAGTTTCTTCTCATTCACCTAACTGGATTGATTGGGTGATGTAAAACCTGTCACACTGTAGCCCCATTTCCATCTCGATAACTGCAAACTTTTCCAAAGGTTAGCTGCTCTGCGTCACTAATCCTCTCTGAGGTAGGTAAGACATGAGGTGTGTGGGAACCACCTCTGCACCCTACCCTTGCAGCAGCACAGCTCTGGCCATGGGCTGAGCTGAAGAAGGGCAGCAGCTGGGAAAGAACTCACTGGGAGCAGCAGTGAAGCTGAGGGGACAGAATGCATTTACCTAATTTGCCCAGAATCTGGTGCTCCACATCACCAGCTCAGTGAAAGCCTGTAGCTGTCAAAGACTGGGTGAAATGAGAACAAAAGAGGGGATGAAAATGGAGGGAGAAGGACAATAATTTAAATGAAGAAGAAAAGCTTGAAGGAATGAAATACACACTTGCAGTCACCTTCCTCCCAGTGAAATGCCTTAACAGCGGGATTTAAAATCAGTACCACTTATCAGAGCTCCCTTGTTTGTGCCTTTTTATTAAAAGAAGTATTTTTTCACTTGATGCAATGCATTGTAAGTCAGAGTTGTGGTTCGTGTCACGACAGCTGTTTCACAGGGAACGAGAAACCATAAACTTTCTTGACACTTCAGCAGCTGAAGGTGCATCCTTGTGCCCGGCCTTGGGCTGCCACTGACTTTTAAGTCGTGAGACAGATACACAGCGCCGGGTTGGTGTGGGTGGCCGTGCCCGGAGGGACAGCGAGTGGGACCCGCGTCCCCCTCGGTCCCGGGCAGCGGCGGCGCGACCCCCGCCCGCGCGCTGGTGCCGCCCCGTCGGGCGGGGCGGGGCGGGCGCATGCGCGCTGGGTCTCCCCCGCCGCCTATAAGAGTGGGCGCGGCGCCCCCCGCGCCGAGCGGTGGTGCTGGCGCGGTGCTGGACGGGGCGCACTGGGAGCAGCGCGGCGCGGGCTCGGCGCGGGCTCGGCGCGCCCGACCCGCTCAGTCGGTCAGAGGCTCGCGGGCTCCATCCGTCCCTCGCCCATGGGCGCGGAGGAGGGCGCGGACCGGGCGGGCGCGGCGCGGCGGCGGGGAGCGAGAGTGGAGTAGCGGCGCTCCCCGCCCCCCGTGCCGCTCAGCCGGTGCGCCCCGGCGGCGGCTCCGCACCCCGCGGGCCGGCCCCGGGCATGCGGCGGCGGCGGCGGGACCCGCGGCCAGAGTCCCCGCAGCGCGGCGGCTGCCTGCCCCGGGGGGCCGGGCGGCGCTGCCCCGTAGCGGGGGGGCCCTGACGGAGCGGCCGCCCCCCCGGCGGCGCCATGCGGGGCTGGCTGCTGCTGGCGGCGCTGGGCTGGCTGCTGCCGGCGGGGGCCGCGGCCAGCGGCGAGTACTGCCACGGCTGGCTGGACGGGCAGGGCGGCTGGCGGGACGGCTTCCAGTGCCCCGAGCGCTTCGACGGCGGCGACGCCACCATTTGCTGCGGCAGCTGCGCCCTCCGGTACTGCTGCTCCAGCGCCGAGGCGCGCCTGGACCAGGGCGCCTGCGACAACGACCGGCGGCACGGCGGCGGCGAGCCGGGCCGCCCCGGCAAGGACGGCCCCGACGGCGCGGCAGGTGAGGCGGCCCCGGCACAGCGAGGATGGCCCTGGGGGTGTCTCCGGCTCGGCGGCTCGACGGGAGCCGCCGCGGGTTTGCGGCGAACTTCTTGCCCGCCCCTTCCCCCCCACTTGTCGCCGGCTCCCCGCTCCGTCGAGTCGTAGGGCAGGACGGATGGAGTCGGCGCTGGCCGGGCCCGGCGGCGGCTCTTAGCCGAGGGGAAGTGCCCAAGCTGAAGGCCTGACTTTTCCCGCCCTTACTGTTAGAAAGCCCAGCCCTGTCTCTTTCAGAGCAGGTGACATCAGTCCCCTGAGCCCCGGGCCAGCCGTCTCGGCCTGGCACAGCTCTGCCGGCACTTTGAACGGGTTCCTCAGCCCCGGTTGAGCTCCCTATTCAAAAGGCAAGGAGAAATGAGACAACTCATATGAGCAGATCAGAAAAAGTAACAGGATATTTCAAAAGGACTCTGGCTGGTCCCCACTGTAATTGTGTATGTTCTTTCAGCTCAGATATCCCCACTTAGGACTGGTTTTACAAGACTGAATTTCAAGGATAAACTCAAGTTTTTCTGCTGCTGTTTAAAAAAGCCCTGATGGCTCCCCAGCACCCTTGCTGCCATCCATACATGCTGAGTGCAGGAGAAGTAGCCTGAAGTGATGTTATGATTAGGACAGATATACTCTTGGAAAACTTGCACATTACAGTGTGGAGCTAGTTTGTGCACCCGCTCAGGAGCTGCTGTAGCGCCAAGCACAGAAGTGGGGATGATGTTTTATAGCCTTTTGTTTAAAAGTGCTAAAGTGATGGAAAAAAAGTGGCCTTTTGATCAGAACTTGCTTCATGTAATCAGCTGTGCAAGACAGTATTCTGTCTTGAGCAGACAGATAATCCTGCCTTTGCAGTTCTGAGAACAATGCATTTTTGAACAATTAATTTTTTAAATTAATATTTATTGCTTTGCAGATTTGGGAGCCATTGCCCTATGCTGGTACTGATTAACTTGCACATCATTAGCAGTGGTTGCCTTAGGGTCAGACAGGGTCAAGCAGGGATCTGTAGCCCTGCCTGAGTCTTGGAGCTGCCAGGTTTTGGTGGAAATTATGATCTCCAGGCATGTTGCTGGGAGCATTCACAAGCACTGAAGGGAGACACCTTCCCTTTGTTATTGCTGGATATATCCTTGCAGATTTCTTACTGAGGCAGAGAAAACAGCTTTTTCCCTGGGACTGCAGAATGGGTTCACTCAATTGGATAGAGCATGGTGCTTGTAACACTGTTGTGGATTTGATCCTTGTATGGGCCATTCACTTAGGAGTTGGACTTGATGATTCCTGTGGGTCCTTTCCAACTCAAGTGTATTCTGTCAAATCTGTACCTGTAGCCCAGATTCTTCCAAGGCTGGCATCCTTGGTGGCTCCTGATGCCACCAATGAGCATCATCCATACTTTCTGCTCACACCCCTTGCCCACCCTCAGTCCTTCTGCCCTGATGTCCCTTCATTAAGACTCCCAAGGAGCGATGCTGCCCCTTTGGAGCATGGTGCTGTCTCTGCATCGCCTGCTCTGTGGTCTCTCCCTAAACCCAGGGCTGAAGTGCAGAACGGGGTCACTCATCCCCAGGTGTCAGAGCTCCTGTGACTACTGTCTGGCTGGTCACTGCCTGGCTGTCACCCTGCCCCAGCAGGCTGACAACAGCCAGAGCAGGCTGGTGTTGGAGTGGGATGTCATGTGGCGCCAGGGTTTGCCTACCCTGTGATCCTGAGCCCTCAGCAGGGATCTTGCCCCAAAGTATCTCCCTAAGGCACTGTTCAAACCCATCTGTATCTTGCCTGATTCTTCTAGTAGGGCATACTGGAGACATGATTTGATGAAATGTGGAGCAGTGGTTGATGTGAACTAGATCACCATCAACAGGAGGGAGATTTAAGCCATTGGGTTTAGAGGCCTTTTTCATCATTCTGGTATAAAATGCTCTGCTTGTACTGACCTGTGCTGGGAGGAGGTGGACTCTGCTTGGGTGAGGGGGAACTTCTGCTGGAGCTGCCGAGGTTTGTCCTTGGCCCCCAGTGACAATGTTTCCTTGCTGTTGCAGTGCCCATCTACGTGCCGTTCCTTATCGTTGGATCTGTATTTGTCGCCTTCATCATCTTGGGGTCACTGGTGGCAGCTTGCTGCTGCAGATGCCTCCGGCCCAAGCAGGAGCCCCAGCAGAGTCGAGCCCCTGCGGGCACCCGCCTGATGGAGACGATCCCCATGATCCCAAGTACCAGCACCTCCCGGGGCTCCTCCTCCCGCCAGTCGAGCACAGCTGCCAGCTCCAGCTCCAGTGCCAACTCAGGGGCCAGAGCCCCACCGACGAGGTCCCAGACCAACTGCTGCTTGCCAGAAGGGACCATGAATAATGTCTACGTTAACATGCCCACGAACTTCTCGGTGCTGAACTGCCAGCAGGCCACGCAGATCGTGCCACACCAGGGGCAGTACCTGCACCCGCAGTATGTGGGCTACGCCGTGCAGCACGACTCGATGCCACTGACCCCGGTACCTCCCTTCCTGGACAGCCTGCAGAGTGGCTACAGGCAGATCCAGTCCCCCTATCCACACACCAACAGCGAGCAGAAGATGTACCCAGCTGTGACTGTGTAGCGCTGACGCCTTCCCCTCCCCATGCCCACCCAGCCGATTTTAATATCTGAACTGAACGGAGGAGAAACCCTTCCTTGGAACAAAGCTCCCAGAACACCACTTGTAAATAATTTCGAAAGGCTCATGCATGTCAGACAGTGTTTATAAACCATTTATTTCCATCGGGATTTGTTGCCAGGAACTGTAAGGATGATATCTCGGAATTAACATTGCCAGATACGCTCTCATTCCAGCGCGTGATTTACGGCAGCGAAGGATTACGCTGGAAATGCATATGTATTTCACATCACTGTACTCGTGAGATAAATGTTGGAGCCGTTAAGTGCCCTTCAGGTATGACATGGTCACAAGTATTTGCCTAATTAATTCTAGAGTTTTGTTACACTGTACAAGACCACAGTACTTCAGAAACCTCACTGCTCCCAGCTCCGTTAACGACGTTTCCTGTTGCTTTACAGACAATCACAACAGAGAGCTGAACAGTGCAATCCCTTGTGCTGGGTGCTGGTACCAGCCCCATGGCTTCTTACACACACCCGCTTTGGGTTGAAATGCCACCAGAGGCTTGGTCTTGCAAAGACCAATTTTCCTTGTATTATGTAGGAATTAGAAGAGTGAATTATTCTGCTCTTCTTTCCAGTGCACTTGCAACCCTTCTTGATTTGGTTTTGTCTCAAGAGCAGAACCCAGTAGTGGTTTGCACAGACTTTATCTTTGTGAACATTTTACTAAAACCAGGGTACGAGGTGCTTGCTCTTCTTGACACTCAGCAAAGCTTTTGATACAGCTGGCAGCATCTGAACTGAACCTGCCATGGCAGAGAAAGGTCAGACTGTGATTCCAAACATGCCTGATTTAACCTCACTTCCCATGAAACAGTAAACCCGTGTGAATGCCACGAAGGTGTCAGCCCCAAAGCCTGCTTTCATTGGAGTCTGCCTATAGGTAAATGGACTTTATCCTGTCCCCCGCAAGCCCATTCCAAGTCCCCTGCCCTGCCCTATGGGAGTGGGAGAGTGTTACACAGAACCCATTTGGGATGTGAATGGGTTGGTGGAGATTTGAAACCCATCCTCTTCTTCACCTGTGTGGCAGGGGACTAGGAAGGCACAGCTGTATTTAAAAGTAAGGAAAAAGGCTTAACCAAAGGACAAAGGTGCTTGCTGTGTTACAGGGGTCATGGAGGTGGTGAGATGCAGACAGGAGGGACACTACATTGGAGCTGTTGGTTCCATCCTGCTTTGCTTCTTTTGGGGAAAACAGCTCTCCAGGGTGAAGAGGCAACGAACAATCAGATCATTCTAATTATAATATATCACCCCAAATGCAGCAAAATAAGGCTGTCTTTGTCTCTTAAAAAATGTAGTCTCTGCATTTCTATCCATTTGCTCCTCAACCAAAACAGTGCAACATAAGACTTGAGGCTGTGTACAAACCCCAAGCAATTACTGCAACCAGACCAGTGATGACAAAAGGTTTCTTATTGTCCAATACTGTATCAATTTGTAGCAATAACTGTGATGCTGTGTTTTGTACGTCTGTTTTTAAATGACACAGAAGGTGCAGATGCATTGCCAAATCCAATGGTTTGCTCATAAGCACGCCACACACAGGCAGTCTGCAGCAGGCAGCCATGGTTTGGCCACTGACATGGGGCAATGAATAGGTAATTTATCCCAGATCTGTTGTTCCTGGCTGCGATCGCCCAGTCAGTGTGCAGGAGCTGGACAGAAATATTGGTTTTCAAGACCTGGCTTCCTTTCCTGCCAGGCTGCGTGTCTTGGGAAGGCAGTGCCCAGCTGCTGGAGGTGTTGGATGCTGCCCTACCTTGCCCGCACAGCTCACTGCTCAGGGATCTTCAGGGCAGTGGGTGCTTCAGAGCTGAGTGCTTCCAGGTTTCTGAAGGACCCCCTGCGCTCGCTGGTCTCTGGGGGTGCAGGTTTCCACCTGCCCACGTTGCAGTGTGGTCACACTGAGCTGGCATCAGGCACAGGGGCAGCTGCTGGTGCTTCCCCAGGAGCAGGAGGTGCTTGGCCCTGGGTGAGCCCTGGCCAATGCTGCATGGCCAGACAAGCAGCTCTTCTTGTGGTCGTGACCGTGCCCAGCTGGGAACTGTCGGCTCTCTGCCACTGCCTGCCTTGCACAGGCCCTGGTAGGACACCTCCTCTGACCTATGAAATTCAGGTGAATCTTTGTATATTGTTTACTTGTTTAAAAAAAGAATAAGTTAAATTTAAGTCTGTAGAAATTAATTTACAACTGAAGGCAGAGAAACTCAAGTTCTAATAAAAGGAATTTTGTGAGATGTGGTGTTTTTTTAAATGTCATGTACAATAATGTAAAACCAATGTTACCATTTGATACAGCTTTTAAATCTCTGAAAGAGCACTTGCTTTAAAGTGTTTCTTACAACTGAAGAAAAAAGCCCCCTTTGTTTCTTAATAAATACTTTATGGTGTGACTGGTTTTGTTTGCTTTGTCATAGGGTTGTTTTTTTTTTTCCTCAGTTAATGCTTTGCTTTCCTGTGTCTATAAAAGCACATCTGAGCAGCCCACCTCTTCAGATTGGCAAAACCAAAAGTTTGGACTTTTTGCTGTGTTTTTAAGGAATAACAGTAAACCCAAGAACTTGAATGGCTGAACACTGTGCTCCAAGTGAGGCACGTTCTGAGGGGTGTGTGCAGCAAGAGGGGAAGGGGTGCAGCAAGATGACATCTGAGCATCAGCTGAGATGGGGATCCCTCACCTCTCGGTGGCCACGGGTGGCTGGGGAGCAGTGGTGGGAGCAGGATGGGCTGGAGCCCGTGGGCTCATCAAGCTCCCTCCTTTCAAAGAATGCCAAATGTTCTGCAGTAAATAGCATTTTCTGAAGATTTTGGTTTCAGTTGGATTTGCAGTTACCAGCTGAGCATTTGAAGTGTATAACCCTCAGTAAGTGGCTGTGCTGTTCCCACTCTCCTCTGCATGGGGACCCTTCTTGCTAGAGCAAACTCCATCCTTGTAAGCAAGACCAAAACCAAGGCCCTGTTGTGCCAGTGGGCACAGCTCAGTCTGGGACAAGGCCACTCTGCTTTCCTGGTGTTTGCTCCCTTCTGCTGCTGGTGATGCTGGCAGTGTGGGCAGGTGGGTGGCTGGGGGAGCCAAAGGGCACAGACAGGAAATTAGGTGATTGTTGTATCTGCATGCTTATGACTCAAATAAGTAGGAAAGAACAGTCCGGGGA
The DNA here is from genome assembly GCF_965178545.1 of Coloeus monedula. Lineage (NCBI taxonomy): Eukaryota > Metazoa > Chordata > Aves > Passeriformes > Corvidae > Coloeus > Coloeus monedula. The sequence continues at coordinate 47,164,912 of NC_138783.1, forward strand.
AAACATAGCCTTAGTCAGGCTGTACGTAGCACATTCCAAAATGCCACAGCTTCCTGGTGTTAGGGGGAGGTGAGGTAGCATGGCTGGAAGCAGAAAGCTGGCAGGGAAGGAGGAGGTCAGCCATGGCTTGGAGCAGATGTGCTGAGGTGACGAGTACTGCACAGCAGGAGAGGCCAACAATTTGTGTTAAAGCTTTTTCTTGTGTTTTTATGTGTGGAGTTCCTTTGCCCTTGGCAGTTGTTTTCTTTTTGTGCTGTGCTGGAGGTGGTGTGCACAGCAAGCAGTGGTGAGGGTAGGGAGAAGGCAGCAAACCCCGCATAGGCCGGGCTGGTGCTGGTTTCCCCATGGCACACAACACCGTGCTGGTGGTGTCCTCACAAGGGGACCTGTGGGCGCAGTGGTGCCCTGAGGTGGCTGGGGGCAAGCTCGTGCCCGAACCACTAAGGCATGCAGGGAACAGCAGGACACCATGGACAGTGACAGGACCCCCTCCCAGCACACACGTGAAGAAACACTCTGAAATGACTTAACCTCTGAGCTGGGCCCATCAGGGGACAGAGCCCCTCAGCAGGGGTTGGTGTGCCCCTGTACAGCTGCTACCAGCTGTGCCATGGTCATTAGGGGACAGTGGAGGTTGGTACACTTCGGGGCCAGTGCTCACATGTGGCCCACAGGGGAATGAGCCAGGGAGCAGGTGTCAGCTCAGCACATTAACCTCAGCATCGCCCTTGCAAAATACCTGATTTGCTGCTTGCTCACTTTTGGTCTTGCTGGACCTCTTCTCCCTCCAGATTTTCTGCTTTTCCACTCTTTTCCTCCCACTGAAGTTATTACTAAATATTATTCCCCATATGTTTATTGTTTCCTCCTCATATTTCCTGCTTCTCTGTAGGTCTCTTTTTAAATATTTCTCTGTCCTCAGTGGGGTTTACAATGTTCTCTTGCCCAGGATCACTTGCAAATGGACTGAACAAACCACATAAGCCTGTGCCATCCTTTCTCCCCTTCCCCATCTACACTGAGTGGAGCCAGTTCCATGAGGCCCATGCCACCCTGGAGGCTCACAGTGTCCCCTGTCCCGTAGCAGAGCATTTAATCCTTTTGACAGTACTCCTGTGCAGCCTGAATGATCAGATACCACCAGTCACTGGTGCTGTAACAGCCTCCTGTGCCTCAGCAATGGGGATATGCCCATCGTGCTGGACCATGTGCCACAAAATACGAGTGTGGGCTTCAGTGAGAAGGCCTCAGGTGAGCCAACACTATGGTGTGGCTGCTCTGCACTAAACACTGTATAGTGCTGGCCTGTGTAGCAAGCCCTGGAGGTGAGGTTGGCACAGGTGATGTCTTGTCTCAGCACCTTGGGGTGTGCCAGTGCCCCCATCTCCTGGGGGAGACCCAGTCCCGGACACAGCTTCCCAGGAAGCCACTACAGCCCTGGCACAGGGATGGATTTTCTCCCCCTCCTGCAGAGATCCCCTTTCCTGTTCCAACGCTTACTGGTTTTGTGATTTGCCCACAGAAATGCTGTCCTAATTGCTTGGCTTAATTTGTCCTTTATACCTGGAAAATCTCAGCACACTGACCTGACCCCAGGCCTTTTTCACCTGGCCTGTGACCCTGCACCTCTCACCTTCTCCAGCTTCTCCATTCTGGCTTGTTGACAATGCTTTCCCTGGCCCTCATGTCATTTCCATCTCCTGCTTGTCCCTGCTGAGCCAGACCTCTTCTGGGGGCAGCTGTGCTGGATGGGAACATCTGGGGCATCTGGTTCATGAACAGAGGCACAGCTTCATTTGGAAAATACCTTCCCACTTAACATCAAAGGTGCCATCTTCCAAACACCGAGAGCAAGGCAGCAAACATTCTGCTAGGCATGGCTGAAAAGTTGCTAGGTGTGCCAGAGGCCGAGTATCCTCTTACTCCCTGATTTTCATTAGAAGAGGGGAGACAAACCTCTTTGGAGTGTAACATGAGTCACAGCTCTCAGATTGCAAGTGCCTCCAGCATTGTACTGGCTGCTGTCTTTGTCAAAAGAAAGTTATTTGACTTTTTTAAAAACATTAATCAATTTCGGTGGTTATTTCTGACAAGATGAACCCACACAGGTAAAAACTCAAAGCAGTCACTTTCTGCGCTGGGCAAGACCCAGTGGGCACATCCAGCTTGCCAAGGACACACATTGCCTTCCATTTGCATTGTCCATAACACATCAGGAAATAGAAAAGAAAACTCACCTGAAACCTTGAAATCTTGTCTGCCATCACAGGCTGTTGCAGACACCTTTTAGGCTTATAATAGCAAAAATGTATTTCAAACATTCAAGAAAGAATAGCAATTAACATCTTTCTCCTAAACGTGATAATCCTTTACTTTCAAGTAACTAGTCCCTTATTAGCTGTTATCAATCCTTCAGGAAACCTCCAGCAAAATCAAGGCAAGCAGTGACACATCAAGCTGAAAAATGTTTAATTCAACAGATAAGTTCCTTTCCATCAAGCCTTCCTTGTATTTAATGCTGAACCAGTTCAGGCCATGGCCCATCCTAGTTTGCCTCTCTAGGTTAATTTGAAAACAAAAAAGCAGGAAGGCACTACTTTGGATCCCATCAGTGCTATGAAATTGGAGCAAGTGAGCATCATGTCAGAAAACAGTAATAATGCAGCAATAAAATAAAACTACTTCTCTATCTCCCTTCCAAGATACTGGATCATAAAACAATTGGCTGGATTGGAGGGAACCTTAAAGATCATCTAGTTCTAACCCCCTGCAGGAGGGACACCTCCCACTAGCCCAGGCTGCTCAGTGTCCCATCCAGCCTGGCCTTGAACACTTCCCGGGATGGGGTAGCCAGGTTTCCTTCCATCAGGTTTAGAAAGAGCTTTGAAAGCTGACAGGGACAACCTGGCAGAGTGTTTGATGCTGCTGGGTGCAGAACCCAGCTTAGCAGGGCCACAAACTTCCCAGAACTTGATGGTGCTGCAGACGCTGGCACTGGGACAGGTCTGACCTGTCGCAGGACAAAATGAGGATGTCAGTGTGTTGTGCAGTCTCTGCTATGATTTAGTACCCAAATGGTAAATATTGGCTTATGCAGCTGCTAATTCTCTCAATATTTGCTCTTGAGAGACAGAATCCTATTGACTTAACACAATCAGACAGTCTATACTTGATTGTCAATGTCTCATCATGGGTGAAAAAAATGATTCTCAATTTACATTCCTGCAAATCAAAAGCAACTGCTGTAGATCTACTGTGCAAACAGGCTCTCAGTTTAAAAGCTGAGGTGCCACCTTCACTGTGGATGGGCAAATACATACAGTCATTCCACATGATTTAGTTAACAGGTACGAGAGCGGTAGGCAGCTCAAGCTCTGATACATGGCACACGCAAATGAGCTGGCACTAGGATCACACTGTGGTTTTCTATGGACTGAGGCCTATATTAATGAGCTTGCAGGCAGTTCCTTCCACAGTGTGGAGAAAGGAAGGAGTGGGATGGACCAGCACAGTTACAAAACCAGCACAATATACAAACCCAGCCCACAGTCCCTTTCTTCCAGTCTTTTTCTCTTGAGGGACTGGGGGGTGCTCCTGCTGCCCCTACTGGATCCCAACAAGTACCAGCAGCTCCACAGGACCAACAAAGCAGTCTTGGTTTACTGTGACAGCTGTGCTGAACATTTTTGATGAGGCTGTAGGTCAGTGCCAGCTGAGCCATCAGACAAGCTGGCTGTGAGAGCTGAGGCTCCCAGACTCTGCACTGCAGGATTTAAATGCTAATCTACCCTGAAAGCTTGAAGCTTCTTCACTTGAGGGCTGCTTTGTGTGACCCAGGAAGCTCATTGCCCCCACGACTCTGACATGACACCCTCACAGGCAGCACCAAATAGCAAGGGAAATACAGAGGGGAACCAGGACCACCTCCTTGACCATCACCCCACTGTCCTTAGAGAGTCATGGCAAGAAAAATGCAACATGAGCTCCCTCCCATCAAGCTTCCTCATGGTGAACATCCTGGCTGGGTATGGCCACTGCAGCAAGGGCTCACCAGCACTGTTCACCATTCCCTTGCCTGGTACAAGCCCACTCCCCATCTGCCCTAGAGCTCCTTGCTCAGCATGGACAGCCAAAAACCAGCAGTGTCTTTCAGTGATTTTTAAAGCCTTGTTTCCCTGCAGTCCTGTATTTCTGCTGAGGAGGAAACTCACTGTTCCTTCCAAGTTCCTGAGGACTTGCTGTGCCCCAAATGCTGAGGGTACTCAAAGAGGCACAGGGCTGTGCTGGAGGGAGGGCTGGTGACCGCGTACTGCCACAGCAGCACTCACTAAAAGGGATTATGTTTCTGAAATCTTCTTGCTTAACATTCCTCAGCCGGACCTTTCTCAGTTACACTTTTATTTTTTAATGCTCCCATTTCAGACTTAAGCATTAATCTACAGGTTTAGGGACTTTGATTCTTCTTTGTTCTGGTATGAGGCACCGAAGACTGCCATCAACAGACTTAGCAGCTGCTCCAGCAAATATTTGGCTCTGGGACATGAGCACTAGGCTCTCTCACAGCCTTGCCTGTCAGACTGTTAGAGGAAAAGTCTCTGAGGTGATTAGTCAACTAATATATCTAATAAGGGGTTTAAGCAGCAATCCATTATGTTCAACAATTCTGAGAATCATTTCCCTTTTAGTGCGCTGTACAAGAGACGACAGTGCAGGAAGCAGTTGGCTGAACATCCAACCTTCCCACCACCAACTGAATAAGGCTTATTTAGGTTTACCATCAATTTTATTTTGGCATAATTGATTGCCCAGATGTGTGAGAAGCTTTTACATACAGCACAGCTCCTGCTGCACGCTTGTAGGCCAGGCTGCAGCTATGGAGGCCTAAAGAAGGAGCAGGCATTTACTGCAGCAAAACAGGGATACACAAGTTCATCACTCTCTTCTTATTTCCCTGCAAAGGAAAAGCAGATACTGGTCTGGCTTTTGGGATAAAAATGTTTTGAAAATGTGCTCAAGCAATGACTTTTAAAGGGAAGAAGGGAGATTTGGCTTACACCTTCTTTTTGTTCCATAATTTGAAAAAAAAATCCAGAAATAATTTGTTGTAAAAAAGTCTCTCTATGCTTTAAAAACTGGTTCTGTTGGCAATCTATTAGGAAAAAACCTATTCCTCAAGTTATAGCACCCCAAGGGGCAAAAATTTTTAGCCAAACTATATATAAATATGCATTTTGTTCCTGATAAAATCTGTTTAATTCCAGCATCTATTAATATTTGGACAAAGGGATCTCTTTGTTAAAGCTCATACCCTTCCATTTTCTATAGGCATCTTACAGTGCATGTTTCCCATGGTCACCAAAAATCAAGTAAGGGCGACCTTTTCTGCAAATTTAACTTCAGCCATAACTTGAGTCCCATTCCTGAGTCAGTGTATGCACGATGGCTTTGTTCAGGAGGGAGGATGCTGTGCCTTGAGTTGGCTGTGCCCTGAGGTCCTACAGCTGAGGCTCACCCAGCTGAGCTGCTGAGGCTCTCCAGTGTTCCAAGCAGGTCCAGCATCAGGAACAATAGATTGTAGCAGAGAGGATCACAGCAAGCATCCCCCAGCATGAATGGAAGCAGCTGGGGACACCAGAGCCTTCGTGTGGTGCCTCCTGCTGCCACTCTTGCTTGAGTCCAGGGAGCTCCAGGGTTACTTCTCCAGCTCTGGCAACATGAGCAAGCTCGGCAATGTCAGCTGGGCACCATCAGCAGAGAGATGGGATGTTCCTGAGCAGGCAGAAGCAGGAGAGAGCCTGTCCCTGTGCTCAGGAGGAAAGCATTGTCCACGGTCTTGCCTCACCTCACATCTCGCTGCACCATCAGACCATGCTCCCCCTCAGACTCAAGAGCTTGAAGGCCCAGTGTTAAAAAAGCCTCTTGCAAATTTAGCTGCAAGTAATGAGGCAAGGGAGGTTTTTTAGGGCTTAATTTCCCCCTGCTGTGTCTATGTGACTTAATTGGGACAAAAGATTTCCAAGCTTCATTTTGGGGAAGCCCTGGTGAAATCAAGTGTATCATTTGTAGCAGAATCTCTCTCCATCTAGCTTATATAAAAAGATAGTTTTCCCCCTGGAGACACTATTCAAATACCAGTACCTGCTGTCAGCTCATCAGTACCATTCTTATTTTGCCATACTAGCCTTCCATTTGTGGCCTGATTTGAGACCTATTAAAGGACCTCAAGCCTTGTTCTAACAAGCAGGCCCTTAAAACACACCCAAAAGGCCATGAAAAAATAAAAATAATCCATTCAACAGCTTTGCAGAGTAAATCTCAAATGTATTTAACACTGAACTCTTGCTGCAAAGCTTGTGGGGGGATAAAACAAACAAGCCTCGGTCCATTGGATTGCTTTAATAAAAGGTTTATTGGAAATATTTTTGTGCAGACATACAACAGTCAACAATGCTGTTCAAAGCTACAAATTGTCTAAGTTTTCTGAACCTTCTAAAAATACAAGTAAATGACCTTCATTTGTATTCAGTCTGGGAGGGAAACAAACTCTACTGTAATGTGATGCTGTATTTAAACTACCAGAGGACATTAATAGGACCTGAAAATGGTAACACTTCTAGAGGAAAAAACCCACACACCACTGCTGCTCTGCTGGGAGCCAATTAAACATCCCCCCACAGCATCACTCCTCTCTGCATATCCAGATTGAAATGTCCCCATCTGAAACAATATTTAAGCAATTTGAGGACAGATATGACAGACAAGTGGCTTGGCTTGCTGATGAAAAAGATACTTTTAAAGATCCTGTCACTCAAGACGCTGAATATTTGACCTCCCAGTGCAATGCGCTGCACTTTGGGGGCAGGAGGAGGGACAGGGGGAGTTTTTCAAGTCAGACAACTCTTCCAGCACACACATGTACACAGTCCCAGAGGGCTTGGCTGCCTCATTGCTTTATAACTGGAGCCCTTTTTTTAAAAAAAAAAAAAAAAAAAAAAAAAAAAAAAAAAAAAAAAAGAGTTGAGCAACAACTTTGAGCAACTTTCCAGTCTATGAATCTTGACAGGAAGAACAGCAAGTACCCTCATTCCCTTCCTGAATCAACATATCAACCAGAAGGGCAGAGGAAAGCATATGCACTGTCTGGTAAACTCCATGTTTTCTAAGAAACCCTGCAGATGTTTTGAAATTGATTAATTTATGCCAAGACAACATCTGGAACATCTTCGCAGGAAAACCACCCAGTAAGGTAGTTAGAATCTAAAACAATCATGTCTTTCTGTTAATGTTGGCTTTTTCCCTTGGCTTCATTGCTCCATAATTACAAGGGTGCTGACCTTCCAGCTATGCACAGTGACAGTTTGGCAATATATTAACACTTTTCTTCATCATTAGACTTCTGAGTGACTGCCCAGAGCTGGGACTGCCCATGCAGAATTTGTCATTTACCAACTTCTGTTTCTCTTTAGATGCTAAGGGAGAATGAAACCCTTGTGGCAGACTTCAGGAGAACTCGTCTCACCTTCTTCATACACAAAGGAAGGCTTTGAATAAACACCAGTACTCAGCTACTTTACCTTCTGTCCACACCACAAACAAGCAGGCCATGAACCCAAAGGAAACAACTCCTGGGCTTCAGACACTATAACAAAGAGATCCTTTCCCCAGATTAACAAGCCCCTTGCACTGACCTGAGGGACAGGAACCTGTCCAGGAGCAACAGCTAAGCAGAAGTCCCACTAACTCTCCATGATGGACTGTCAGTCAGAACTGAAATAATTCCAGTACTTAGTTCTGGTAGGTCAATGAGGCAAACAGGAGCCAGTAAGCCATTTAGCAATCTTCATAACCCACAAAACAACCTGCTAGAGCCGAAGTACACTAAGCAGGGGGCACTTCTGGCAGGGACTCATTCCCCTTCTCCAAGCCCAGGATTCAGCTTGGTACCAGAGAAACTCAGCTTCAGGAGGTAACAGTGCTTCACAAATTCTCAAGTGAGCTCTCCTCCCTTCCCAGAGCCACAGGAAGGAACCAAAGAAATCAGCTTCATCACAGCTCCTCAGGGATGTCTGAGGAATCCCTCCCCTCACTAACCTCTAACAGCAGCAGTGGTCTTGGCCAATCTATTTTGTTTCCCAGTCCCTTCACCTCTTCAGACATCCCATCCAAGAGCACATTCCTGGCCAGACAAACTCAGTCAGGCTGTCTAGGTTTCCTGCAGGTCATCAAGAAGCGATCACCTTTGGGATTCACTTGTGTGGCCAAGCAGTGCAGGGCACTTTCTGGTTTTCATTTGCCAACAAAGCTCAAAGCCTCCATTAATCTTACTGCTACATATGGAAAAGGTACCCATATGGATTTATTTTGTCGTCACCTATTGTACTGACCTATCCTGTGGCCTTCTCCGGACACACAGCTCCAGTCACAGATCCTGACAGGCAGTAAAGGCTCTCTTGGGTGTCTACAGGATACTGGGAAGAGGTGAGTACAAGAATCCTTCCTGACAAGACAGAAGGGGTCCAACTGTCTGGAGGCTGAGGAACATGCATGGTCAGTGCCCCATTTTAGAAGCAAACTGCTACCCAGATACACCCGGTATAGCACAGACACAGCCAAATTGTCCTCTCCAGCCCCTCAGGGGCTTCACACCAACACCATTTCTTGTTAGACTCAACAGGACACAAAGAGCACTCCTGCAACCTGATTGAAGTTTAAGGCATTGATACTGTGTGATGTTTCAAAATTAAGGTAAAATATCCTCAGTGCTTAACACTAATGAGAAATCTGACAAACCCAAGGTGCTTCTCAGGGCTGAGCACCCACTCAAGGCCTGCTCTGCTTCTTCAAACCTGAGCTGTGAGAAGTACGCTCCTCAGAGCATTTAAAGATTAAATTAAGTCATTATTTATAAAACTATTATTTATTCAAGGGAGAATGTAAATAGAGTATTATTAGTCTTCAGTGATGACTGGAGGTAATGTGAAAACAGAAGATTTAGTGAGTTAGCCCAAAAGGGCAAACTAAGCCTGCTGGACAGGGATAGTGAAAGGACTGTGCACCTCTTGTGCTCTTGGGTTGTCGATAGAGGGCCAAGCCCTGTGTGGCCTCTGACCATGTCCCCACGTTTCACATATTCACATAAATAAAGCTTTCTCTGCTTTATTTATGACTTTATTACTACGACTCTCTCCTAGCAAACACACTCCAGTACATGCTGTAAAAATAATGTAATCTTGCTAACAGAAGACTTCCCTGCAGCATCTGCTATGAGCTTCTGGCTGAGGCAGGGGAAGAGACTGCACAGTTTTGGCATGCACTAAGGGGTGTGCAGTCTAGTGAACTGCAGATTAGCGAGGCTTGACTGTTATCTTAATTTACAGCCCATACAGTTCATGTTAACTCTACACACATTTTTAGATACATTAGCAGCTTAGTTTGACCCAGATACTTTTATTGGTTATTCGCCATTTCTCCTTGACAAGTTATTACTGACTTCCCATTCTAGCTCCCTAAAGCAAGACCTGAAGCCCTGTCAAGGAAAAGAAAATGTCAACAGCCTTCTCAGCAGTGCTCAGAGCAGCTCAGGCTCCCGCTCGCCAGCTTTAAATTGCTACTAGGCAATCATTAAAGGAACAGCAGCTTCTATGCAAGCTGCGATTATGCTGTTATAAAAAGTAGCAACCAGAGCCAAATCTAATTCAGGAAAATCACCACTTCCATCTGAATATCCAAACCCCTCTCCCTTTGGTCAGTGCAGAGAGCTGCTCAGCAAACCCTCTTCTGATCAAACCTTGGTAGTTAAGTCTGGACAGTCAGGCAGAAATCCCCCATTCCTTCTGCTCCGATACCCTGTCTAGTTGATAACATTTTCACACAGCACTTTCAAAGGCTGCTGTTACTGCTCCATGCATTTGCCCTAATGAACAAGGAATTCTGTTGATGCAGAGCAGCTGTCATTCTCCTTCTGCTAACACAGCACTCGAACACACCTCATCATTGCTCATCAAGACAAGCAACTCCAACATCCAGTCTACAGCATATAACAATACATTAATTCCTGTAATGACTCCAAAGAACAGGAAGAATGCCAGGTCTTGACCTGGGTGGGTTCTACAGAATTAACTCAGCTAGAGATTAAGGCCATACAGTGATGATAAAGTCTGACCCACTAGCCCCAGTGTCACATACTGTATAGCCCTGTGACAAATCCCATGTGCAATTCCCATTGAGCTGACAACCAACACACGTACCTCAGTCTAAGCCACCATTCACTCTAGGGAGAGTTTTTGTTTGTGACACACACTGACCTCAATTTACAGGGAGGTCAAAACGATACAGCCCATAGTCTGCGCTAATAAAATAAATCACATCAGATGACAGCTGCTCCTCCCCAGCATCTTTCATTATGTTCTGTAAAATTTTTTTGCACTAAGTTAAGAACAGAAAAAACTCCAGGACTCCAGAAAAAACTCCTTCTATTCTCTGCTCAACACATTTACTTGCCCTTCTTCATTATCCAAAGGCTTTAAAAGTTTTTTTGTGCAGCCTCATGAAAAGCCTCCAAATTGTTTACATGCCAATGTTTGGTGTGTAGCTTAGAGTACAAAGACTAAGCTGATCTCATTTTGCCTTGGTGGGAAGTTAATTTTCCTTGTGTTTTTACAAAAGGAAGAAACAATTAGCGGTTCTGAAGAGAGGCTTACACCACACATTTCCTAAATAGATTTGGTTTCTAAATAAAAGGAAGTGTTTAACAGGTTATATCAGTATTAAGATTTAAAAGCTCCTGGGATCAGGTTTACTTCCCCCTTATTTATTCTCTGCACTAGTACTTGTGCCTTAAACCAAAATTCATCTCCCAAAAAATACGTACATCCACACTTTGCCTATGGCCTATGGCAAAATTATTTGCATGTTTTCCTTATTGCATAATTGTCTCATTAGCACTGCAGAAAGAAGGTGATGACTTTTCCCTCTGTACCATCAGCCTAATCCAAGACCAACCCTGACTGATGCTGCAGGAGCAAAATTTGTCTCTTCTAAAATGGAAGGGGACTCCGAGCCTCTGAGGTGGCACTGGAAATTGAATTACAGCACTTGAGCGTTGGCATTTACCCACAACCCTCAAGGAAAATTAAACCAGTAGGCCAGGCTGAAGCTTTCCTTTCCTTTGCTAAACATAAACATTCATATTCAAATTGCTTTCGGATATATTTAAATCAATAAAAAATTCTGGATGATGGTCAATAGGGCAAAAAACAACGCCAGCTTTTTAAATACACAGATGTAGTATATACATTAACCACAAAGCCTGGCTTAAACACAGCAGTATTTACTTTATACTATTCAGAAACGTGGTTTGGTGACTAAAATTAACAGAACTTGTCTGGAGGACAGCATAAGCTTTCTAAGAGCTCTTTCAGCTTTAACTTATGCCCCAGTTTTTGCCCTTTTTTTTTTTTTTCTTTAGAATTCCAATCTATGCAGCAGCACGCCTGTCCCAGTGGCACAGCAAGGCCATGGAGCCAGCATTCCTTCCAGGGCTCATGGGTGTGAGTGTTTCAGGAAGCCTGTTGATGGATCAGATCTAGAAGAGGGACTGGTTTGGCTGAACAAACAAACAGCAGGTCTTCATTTCACAAAGGCCAGCTCTGTGTGTGTCCATGTGTGTGCATGCACGTGTGTAATCCCTTCCTGCCCTCCTTTGCAAACCTCTCTTACCTGGCCAGGGGAAGGCTTCTCGAGGGTTACACTATCAGCCTCCTACGCAGATGCACATCTTATCAACATATCTGACAAGACGGTACCTATAAATTAAAATTCTCACTGTTTTGTTCTACTATTAAACTGGGCATGGGGTCATGGAGGGAAGTCCCAGGCTACATTTGAAGTGCACATCCAAATACATCATGAAGCGTTATGAGGAGGCACCTAGTTGAGTTCATCTTTGTGTACAATGCCATGCACTCAAGACAGCTGCCCTGCCAAGCTCTGACTTCCACATCCCGGCTTTGTGAGTAAGCTATTAGGTGGGTTTCAGAAAGCTAAGATAGAACCCTAATAAATCCTGTAAGAGGGCAAGAAATATTCTAAGTAATTGATTGCCATCTTGTGTTATTCTATCATAAGAAGGCAAATAAGCATTTTTAGCTACAAACTGTGTTGCAATCAAAAATTTTATGCCAAATGGTCTGTTCAGAATTTCAGCCAAATTAGTAAACAGTGAATACAAGAAGGAGTAAAGTCTGCATGCAGTCATGTGCACTTGGTCTGTGTGTAACAAAACAGGAAATCTCAGCACCTCACTCCAATTAAGCAAAGGCTGATTTCTCATAGAACATAAATTTTCTACTTTTCCCCCAGAACAACCTTATACCGATGTTTTAAATAGTGGTAAAACATTGTTTTTAATTTCACACCTCACATAGCACAGTCAAATGCTTCATAACAACATAAACAAAACTTTAGGCAGAGCTTTGCGACTGAAGTCAAACAATGATTTCCCCCCACAATATGTACTCAAGGTTTGCAGGGAGAATACAGAAACTTGTTGGCTAAGGCCACAGAAATGAGTTCTCTCTCTGGTGTTTTGGCTGCTGCCGCCAAACCTAGTCAAGAATGTGTTAACAGTGGATGCATTGATCCAAATCCCATTATTCCCACCACCCATCAAGTAAGGAATAATTTATTCTATTTCTGTTCTCCTTTTGGTTGTATCGTAGGATCGAACAACTTGTGACTGGGAAACAACGCCGTGTTCTTCTTGAGAAAATGCATACCCATCTGAAAAAGCAAAGGAAGAAAAAAGAAATAAGTCACTGAGTTGAGCTCAAGAGCACAGACCACTTTCAGGAACAGTTTAGGTATCACGGAAGTTGTGTGATTGAGACTGCAACCATCTTGATTTCTGTGCTGAGCTTCTGACGCTTAGAGCTGCACACTACATTGCCCATGGGTGTCTGCTGTCAGCTCCGTCCCTCTGCTCCCCTCCCCAGGCCAGGTCAGTGTACACAGTCACCAATACCCTCTGAGTTAACCTCATAAGCTACAGATTGATTTGAACATACTCCCTTAGTACTCCCAGAGTGGCAGAGCTTCCTTAAAGACTTAACAGAGAAGTAGAGATTTGCATTTTGGCTCGTCTCCTCAGTAGTCTGCTTGATAGCAGCACTTTCTCTAGAGAAAGGTGGGAATGTCTAGCCCACAACTGGATTTTTCTCACATCTTCCTCTTAACTCCCCTCAGGATTTTTTTTTTAACAAGTTTCCAAGTGGCATCTGATAAATGACACTGTGAAACTCTCTATTCTCTCGGCCAGTCACTCATATTTTGCACAGAGCAAACACACACATTCTGGATGTCTCTATTTTGTTAATCCTGCTAGCTAGCACAATCCTGTGGTCTCCCTAGAAACTACTCAGATGAAAATAACCACGTGTCTGATTTCTTCTGAAGTACAGAAAGGCAAGTGACATTTCTGATAGCATCTGCAGAACACCACAATGCTGGTAGAACAGTCACAAAAAGCTAATGGGACAACACGGTGAAACAGCAGACACACTTGCAGATGTGGCCCCAAAGAAAATTCAGAATGGAAATCTGTAGTAAAGGACAGGAGATTTTTTGATGCCCTGAGTCACAAGCACAACAGGAAATCGTTGCCAGTAAGTGGAGGGGATTCAAATAGAAATACAGTCACATTGCTCCAGTCACATCTCCCTCATGGAGTGATTGCAGGACACCAGGAACTTTGATTTGATTACATGACCAATCCTCCCAGCATCCCATTTTATTTTCCCTGAGTGATTTCATGCCAATATACATCCTGCTACAGGGGCACAGGTTTGTTTTTCCTGCCTCTAGCTGACGGTTCACAGAATACATTCATAAAGTGCAAACAGTCTTTTGGAAAAAAGTATGTCCATACTGGATCATTGCAAAGGAAATACGATATACAAAACAGGCTTTCATTTTAGAAAGGGTAGATTCACACTTAAACAAACACCTCCAGTGGGTTTGTTCCATGTGAACGGCCAGCATCCTGTTAGCTTTTTGGTTAAATTCTCCATGGATAAGTCAATTTGGTCAAAGACCGCAAGCTTAAGCCCTAGAAGACTGAAGCCCATGTCCCATTACCTGATTTGCATCGAGATGGCTTTGCTGTATTTACTTATCCATAAGATCATCCAGCATAGTGGAGTCTTCAGCTGCCATAACTACTGCAAATCCAGCACTGACAACACAGATCAGCCCCAGATGTCATCTTCCCATCACCTGCTTATTCCCAGTGCTAGCACAGGCCAGTGGACAGCCAAGCAGCCCAATCACTCCACAATGCCAATGCAAAATTCAGTCAAAAAAACCTGTTCACCACTCTCACACCAGTAGAAAACACCTTAATACAGCAAGAAATTTCAGGCTTAGATGATCTGTGATTAAGAATACCAGGGGTATCGTTATGTCTTCATGTCCTTCATCCATCCCAAACCACGAGCAACGAAGGTTTTGTGTGTACGCCATGGGAAAGGCTGTGACCCCCAAGCTTCCCAGCTGAAGCTCAACACTTGGCAGTTCCTTTAAGACTTTTCCTGTAGATCTCTACACAGCAAGATGAGTTCAGATTACGTTTTTCTATTCACTTTACAATTAAAATTGAACTTCAAGCTGTTTAAGCATCTGACTGTGCCTTGTGGAATCAAAATGCTGCGAATGCTTGAGTCCCATCCACACTCCCTAAGCAGCTCTACATTTCCACTGTTTCTAGACCCCATCCAAAACCAATGAAAGTTTCCATCTGTCAGTTACTAGGGAACTTTCCAGAAGTTTGAACTTTCCCCCAACTCCAGTTTTAAAACCACACCTATGAGCCTGCCTTGGGAACAAGGCCCTCATTGTTCAGCTGTCCTGCAGCAGCCCAAGGAAGGAGCATGTTTCTTTGGGGCTTTCTGGGCACAACCCACTCACCCTCAAAGAAGGAAGGACCTTTGTACTCGGAGACTGTCTATGAATGGAGGAAAGGGGCACTTTTGAATATCTGTCAGCGAGGCTCATTTGTTAAGAGGAGATTCACGTTCTCATCAACTCAAAAGTTTCACTAGTACCAGATATTATCAGGCAATCCACTGAATTTTAAAAGCATCCTGTTGGGTTTTCTTAAAGCTTTGATATTCTATTAGTAGATCAGAATCTAGTCTTCCATTAGGTCTCTAATTTAACGCACTCTTTTTCCGTTCACTGCAATGGCTGCTCTGGTCTGTGCAATGCTGGACTACAGCAGCCATCTCGATGGGTGTGCCTCGAACACAGACAGCAACATCGTGCAAGCTCAACAGCATTCTCATGGGCAACAGCTTCCAAGACCAGGACTAGAAAGAGTCCAGGGGGCTCTTTTTATTCCAGAAGATCTCCTCTTGGAAAGACTGCTTACAGTTTTTGTCACTTCAGGGATTTAATTTAGAGGCCTTCTACTCTTTGCACTCTCCTCTGATACACCCAAATTGTCTGTCCTGGGATTTGTTTAGGCCAACCAGCAAGAGGGCAGTTCTCACTGGCAGCCCATCAGAACCGTCACCTGGTGCAGCATTTCACTAGTTCATACTGCAGTGGTATTATGGTTTAGTACAGTCCAAAGTATAAAATACATCATTTTGTTTGCCTTTGAAGAAAAATTTCCAGATTCAAATCCACTAAAACTTTTAGGGGGTTGGGGAGATGTGAGGGACTTTTTTTGTTTTTTTTCCTTTTAATCTGTTTTAGGAAATGCTGCTTCTCAGATAACAAAACTCTCTCTGACATAATGAAAATCAACATTGAGGTATCACTTGACCAGCCAAATTCTGTCTCAGGCGAAACATTTAGTTCTGCACAGTTTTCAAGGAGATTTGCTGTGAAGTCACGGTTCACATTTACCAGTTAAACAGTGAATGCTAACTCACCTTTGACTTCTCCAGCAACCATCTTCTATGTGACCTGGGAAAGGGAAAGCTGCCTAAAATCTTGAACAGTTTGACTGATTCTTACAGAAGTAATTAATTTATCTTCTGATAAATTATGCCTGTGTTTTCTTAAGGACCCAAGAGGAATTCCTGACAAATGGTCCTATCTTTTTAGTCCCAGATACCAACTTACTGGTATTTGCATGTAGAAAACAGAGTCAAATGCCAGAGCATCAAATTCTTAACCAACTATTCCTATTTCTTTTTCTTAAGTTTATTTTAAAAGACTGCAACTCCACTTAACAGTCAACAAACATGTAGCTTGGAAAAAATACAGAATGTACATTATATTTCAAACACATGCAAGATAAGAGGAAAAAGAGTTTAAAAAGCATCTCAAGTAGCTCCCCTGTTGTTTTTCAAATAAAAATGTGCCAGCAGAAAAGTGAAAGGAAGAAGGTATCTGCTAGTGGAGAATAAATGGTGGGATTAGAGCCCTCAGCATGAACACATTATTATTATTTATTATTTGTCAGCCCTCATACTGTGAAACGAACCTCAGATGACAGGTGCTTTTTCTCCATTGATTAATGAGGTGCAAACCATATGCTCTGCATTCAGATTTACTCTATGAAATCACCATATTCTGTCAAAGGAAGAGGGATTTTCTTTGCTAGCATAGGAAGCCTGGGCCAAGTGCAGTAATCCTCACTCAGGCATAGCTCTTGGTGTTTAAGGGGGAGTTCTGCCAAAGAGCATATTGAGACAAATGATAACTGAACACCAGCAGGGGCATTACAGGAGGGAAACCACATTAGAGGGATGCTATGGAACTTCACTTATAGATGAAGGGTACCCTTCCCATCCTCTGGGGGCACAGGTGATACAGGTCAGTCATGCAGAAGGAAAGGGGAGGTCAAGAGCCATCTTTTATATCCACAGAGTTTGTCTAAAGGAGGTGCTACTTTCACAAAGTCACAGCAATAAAAAAGACACGAACCTGGATAGAGACCTGGAGAAAACCTCACTGCCAGCTAACCCCATGAGGTAGACTTTTTGGACATCATTATTATTCCTTCCCTCAAGGGTGAGCCCCACAGCAAGCTAAAGGGAAGGGTCCCAAGACACATCTGAGAGGAGCCTGGTAGCATTTCCTGCTCATTCTTAAGAGGTTTCAGAAAGCAGGTGGCAACAGGGAATGACCAATTTCACCAGGCACCTTCACCAGGAGCTACACCAAGCCTGTTGTCACCACCACCTACAAGATTGCACTGAGATGGTTTTATGTTAGCACCTGGGCTTGACAACCAACCATATGCAACTCTTCCACTGAAGTCTCCTGACAATGCCATCCAAACAGGAGCTTCACAGTTTCTTTTTTTTTTTTTAAGTTTTCATAAACTTCCCAGAAGTTATACTGGTAGAAAGGAACCACAAGATCTTTGACAGTACAGCCAGTAGATAGATTTCTTTCACGCTTCTGACAGCTCTACACAATTCAGGAACACAAAAACAAAGAGCAAGAAAAATGGCCGTGAAGGTTTTCCTTTAAGGACATACCCTTCCAAATGGACAGGGGCTACACTACTCTCCAAGGCGGCTGCTCTGAGCCAGTTTCTTTAATGGGAAGAGGTGTTGAGAGACTAATCATGGCTGGCACTCCCATAGGGCACTGCCATGGCACTGGCTGTGTGGCTCTGTTGCCCATTTTGGGGGCTGGATCTACAAGAGCCTGGTGCTGTATGGGAGCACCCCAGCCATACATCATGCCTTAAGGTCTTGTGCTGTGCTAATGCTTTCAGACACGGGCTGGCTCACCGACAGAGAGCTAAGGAAACACAGAGTGAGCTTCTGCCTCTTGTACAGGCTGTGCAGTCTTACCTCAGTCAGCTCTTTCCTCCCAGCACTAACCATCAGTAGAAGCCCAGAAACTCCCTGTTAGATTTTTCTCCTTTCCTTGTGACTGGAAACAAAGCTGTTTAGGCATTGCTTCCTCCCAAAACATTTGGAAACGGTCAAAAATAAAGTCATTTCTAACCCAGTACTGCATCTTTGCATCTGTGCTATAAAATTTAATCCCATTTTCATTCCTTGTTGAGACCAAGGCAATTCATTTGCTTTAGCCTTTGTCAGCTCTAACTAAACAAAGCATTTTCCAGCTTTATATGCAAGCAACAGATTCTGATTTGAAGAAGCAACTTTTGGTCTTCACAGCCTGGAAACTTAGGGCCTGGTGGAAACATATGAACAGTTCAAGACTTCAAACAGAGTACTTGTAGTGTGATTTAAGATACTGGCCCAGCATGTCAATGCTACTGCCCTATTCATCGACTCTTTGCTTTGAAGATTTCTAGCATTTAGTAAACAGTTGTACAATTTAGGGTTGTGAAAACAGCACGTATGTTCCCTGGATCTCACATGGCCTTGTACATACAGCAGCTATGCAACACTAGAAAACAGTATTTGACAAGAGATGACAGAAGTCATGGATACATCACAAAAAGCATCTTTTAATCCTAACAGCTTCACAGCCAAAATTTATGTTCATCATGACTGCTGATTGTAACCTGTCCTGACTGGCCTGACTCATTTAGCACCTAATCATTTGCATTTATAGGGAAGCTGGTTATCCAAATTAGGGTTTATTTTGATCTCATTTTTCTCTCCCAATAGCTGTTCACCTACTAACAACCTGAAGACGTGTTCTTTGAGACTAAAAGTACATATTAAGTCTGACTAGTTACCTCTGGTGTATCTTCTTTCGGCACTGCTTTGCAGATTTCACAGACTGTGGTAAGTGTCCACCAGCAGACTATTTTGACAGCAATTTATTTATGCATTTTATGGATTTCTTCTGTCAATCATTGCTTTCGGAATCTCCTCAAAGAGCATGCTTGCATGCCCAAAGCCATGTTGCTATCAGCATCCCTGGCTCCTTTTTACAAAGGATTAAATCCTGACAGAAATATATGATCCACAGGGCTGCTCTGCACACTGGCCTCTCTTCCCAGATGTAATGGGATTGCTGAAGACCCTACATCCCTTGACAGTGATGGCCTTCCAATGGCTCTATCAAGGACAAAGACCATCCCTGTCCCACCCCTTCTAGTCAAATTCCGAGTGGAAAACAGTAACACCTTAGGCATTTGGGTTCTGAAATCCCAGCCCTGCTTCCATGACCTGAGCCATAACAGTTCTGCTACAGAAGGCGACACAGCCAGCGACGAGATTTGACTTCTCCGTGATTCTTAAGCAGTCAGGAGTGTCACTTCTTACTGCAATGGCAAAACAAAGCCCAAATCCTGAGTGTCTGCCCCTGTACCACCCAGTACTGCACACTGAGGGGGTTATTTTCTTTGGTAAATGAGCCTATTTTTACCACCAGTTTCATCACAAGAGAGACTGCATTTCCCACTAGAAGGGGCTGACTGCACTCCCTGGTCCCTCAAGACAGCATGGTCTTTCAGTGTATCTGGCCTACAGAGCTGCTAGTGAAGGTTTTAAGCATTGTGGAAGCCTTTAAAACACTGAAAAAAACCCATCAGGTCCAGCAGACAGAAGGCCTGTTCCTCCAGGAAGATGAATAAATGGATGACTTCTACATCAACAAGAAATGCCATTTATTTGAAGCAGCAGTAGTAGCCAGTTGTGATGTTGCTTCTTTTCTCCCAGCTGTGGACAAAGAGGGAGAGAAGAGAGGCAGCTCTGCAGGCCATGGCTTTCCTCACCAGCAACACACAAAACCCTAATGGCATCCCTGAAACATCACTGTATTCTCAGCTAACCACAGCTAATACGACATTTTATAAAGAAACCATTTCTAATAAAGCTAGGCTCTATCATTTATTTTATGCAGAGTTTTTTATTTTTAGACTATTCTTAAGACTATCAGAATTCTACCTTTAGAGAACCTGCATACTGGGATTTTATCATTTGGGCCTGTTGATTGGCTCTTAGGGAATTAACCACATTTGAGCTCTCCTTGCCTAGGGCCAGATACACTAATTCCACTTCCAAATGTACGTGTCTTGCTTGACAGCTCAGCCTCTGTGCTAGATTATCTCTACCTACAATTTAATTAAAAAGTAATCACCCTTGGCTTCCCTCATGTGGGGCTGGCGCTGTGCAAACACGCGCAGACGCGAGCCGCTACTTACGTGATACACTTTGCTGGACAGAGTGGGCGCGGAAAAGGCTCGGAGGAGTTTTCCTGCCGAGCCTTTTTAACAAATGATCACGTTCGTTCACGCTAAGGGAGACAGAAAGAGAGAAAACACACCAGTGAGTAACCAGGTAATTTCAAGGTAAAAGTCAACTGTATTTGAAGTACTTGGCAGCTTTGACTTTGTCAGTATTAAAGGTGGTTGTAGCATGAAATAGAATTTTCTCTTTCTTTAAACCGCACATTATCAAGAGAACTCTCTAATAATGGAAACTCCTCCTTTCTAAGGACACTTTGTATCAGTTTGCTTTTGGTTAATTCATCCCTAATATTACCATCATTGTGATTTCTGAATACCTGATGCCTCTGAATTGTTACAAACCATATCAGAAGTCTGACATCAAGTGATATGGAACATTAAGACGATTCCTCTTTAGTATTACGCAGATGAATCACAGCATCCACAAACTGCCTTAGAGAGAAGGAGCAAAGCACTGTAGCTTAGCACAAAGTAGAAGGCTTCTATCACACCTGCAAAATGGCCTGAAGCAACCAAAGGAAGGACCCATAGTTAATTCTGCCTTGTAAAGAACGCTCTCATTTTAACCTCCCATACAGAAAAAAAGCTTTCTATCCAGTTTCTTTTATTAAAAACCCCTTTGGTTTACTCAGTTCTTGACAGAAGCCTGAAATATTACTGCTGAATTTACAAAATGTGAAAATAAAAACTTTGGGTGAAAAACACAGTATGCTTACAATAGGTTCAACATACCTACAAGAATTATTAAAGGCACTCTCCACTTTGATTTTTATAAGAAACACAACACTAATTTAATCAAGAACTTTATGCTCAGGGTTAAAAAATGGTGACTAAGATCCTGACCTTTCAAAGCACTTAATTATGTATATGAGTCCCACTAAGTTCAGTGGGGTTTTAAATTAACATAGGCCTTCAAATCTCACTGCACTGGAGTCCCAAGTACTTAAATATCAGATTATCTTCAGAAAGATATTACAGTCTACTTTAGATCAAAGTTCTCCATGATTGGTCGGTTTTTTCCATCTCACCCACATTCCTAACAGTGAGATGGAGCTGGTGTATAGAAGGGATCTGTTTGCTGGTACATCAGCATCTTTGCAGCATCTTTATCCCATTTGCACCATATTTACACTGTGTCTCCATTTTCACAGTCTGCTTTTTCTTTCACCTCTTCATTCACAAGGAGCAATTCCACTGATTATGCTGCAAACATGGATACACACCTGAGTGCCAGTGCTGATACCTTTCTGGAATTAGATTACAAATTCACATGCGTTTGGTGTCTGAAATGGAAATCCCAGCAAGCACAGCTCCTGCTGTCGACAAGCTAACAACAGTTTTAAACAAACAACTCCCTTTCATTGAAGCAGTTTGCTAACTTCAATCAGGAAAGTAACTGAAGAATCTCTGAGATGCCTGTAATATGTAATCCAGCCATGCAGGCTTATATTCCACTTAATAGTCCATTAGGGTAATAGCCAGGCTCACAGTCTTCTGTTCAGTGCAAAATGAGGTGTCCACAAAAGAAAGGTGGGATCCTTCTCTTTTTCCTGTGACCTCCAAGCTCACATATCTGAGGTAGAAGCTTGTAAAACCTACGGACTCCTCCTTAAAATCTTTACTAACTGTCAGCATTTTCAGACACTTGGTCTCTTCCACTCCTTCCCTTGGCACCACAGAATCACACCTGCAATGGGTATGGCAGGTTGCTTTCCCTGCCTGCAGTCAGTACGATTCCCTCAAGATAAAATAGAAGTTGATAATAAATTTGGAAGCAAAAGTATCGATTCCAACTGAGTTTGTCAAACAAACTCTAACAACTCTTGGCTCATGAGACCTGCATGTGTTCAAAGAAGAAAGGATCACAGGTTTCCATTAAAACCAGGGTTACAGCATGAAAGCTTCTAAAAATCTTGGAGGACCCAACTCCTTAAAAAAACCAAGACTAGTTGCTGGCTATAAGAAAATCAAATACATACAGAAAGAAGTTTCTACCTACTCCAAGCAGGCAGCACGATGGAAAACATGTACTACAAAGAATCACCAGGTAAGGGTGATGCAATAGAAGGCACAAAGCAAGACATGAGACTTCTCTAACCTTTAACAACTTGCTTACAAAGTTGACAGCCTGCAGAACCAGCCATTACCAGTGCAAACTAGTGATGCTGTACTGTACGACCTCCTGCTGACTGCAGAAGACTGCTGGGTAACTTGTTAGTTTAGTGAAACGCTGCCTGGATATACTGCTATCCTGTGAATGACAGAAGTGCAGTACTTGTTCACGTCCTGCAGGTAGAGAACATGCAGGCAGAGTCTTTCCTACCTCAGCAGGAGGGTGATTTAAAGAAAGGAATCTTAAACCAATCAAAAATATTTGTTCTAGGGGACAAATAAGCAATATTTGCCACAAAATTCTTACCCTGAGAATGGAATTAACCACAGTAGAAAAAGGCACAAGGAAAAATTCTTCCTCTGCTTGTCTACCATGCAGCAACAGATGAAGTGCAGGTCAATAATGCTTAGCTCCTCAGGCTTCTGCATGCAATGTGTGGAGGAAAGTGTGCTGTCAAGGGACGCTGAACAGGAGCAGCACATTGCAGCTCTAAGAATGCCAAAGCTACGCTATCTTTGACATTGCTAATTATAATCAACAAGTTCAAAACTGAAGTCACATCTGATTTTCCCTTTTGGAAAATTATACTGGATTGTATCTATGCAGAGAAAGAAAAACTCATGGTAGAATTAGACTTAAACTTGTGGTTTAAGTATGAGGGATGACTAAATAGACTGCAAGTCAAGACCAGTCAAGTACTATAAAATAAACTCTTAATACACAGGGGTTAATGCAACACAGTTCTTCTGAATTGGATGAGTATTTGATTTACTAACAGATATTAGATCTCCCAGTACAAACCCTGAAAGGAAAGAAAAGTGAAGTGGCTTTCTTAACCATTAAGTGTTTGCACTCATACCAAGTCCCTGCTTTCAGAAAAGGTTTCTGCCTGCTGCTAACAGGTAACAAAGGTAAAACTTCTCAGTCTGCCTCACACTTTGATGCAAAACTAATGACAACACTGGACTCACAGGCCAACAGGCTAGGCCTTCCTCACAGAAATATTGCTTGTAAATCAATCCCAGGCATTAGCCATGATTTGCAGATTTAATTCTGCTTTCCAGTGACTCTGAGCCAGGGCCTAAGCACTCCCATGGGGTCTAAGGATGACATCTTCAGATGCATTGAGGGAAAAGGATGAGAGATCGTGAGATCATACTCTGAATACTGGACAGTTGTGTTCATATTCAGGAACTCAAAAATCTTGTCAGAATGGAAAAGTCACAAACCTAGACATTCTTTTGTGAGTCACTGACATGGAAAGCCACAGTGAAACATGCTTTAGCTGGTTAGTCAGTGACCTCTGAGGGGGTAAGGCAGAGGGACCATCAGTCCGTAATTATATGGAGGACAAAAGACACAGACAAAATGCTTTGAACTAAACAAATACTTGACTAGAACAAAAACTATGAAAAGGTCCCAATTCTGAGGGCTTCTATGAAAAAAAAGGATTTAAAAAAATTGTTAGTCAAGTCAGCTAAAATCAGATTTAGTTGCTATCAATAATGCAGAATACCTTAGGCCAGGAATACCTTTGTGATGGCTTCATAAGAGGGTCGAGATGACTTCTGCCTGCCTGGAAGTCTGTGCTAGCAACATCACACAAATTCATTAAGTGAATGAATAATCAAAAGGTAAACTAAAGGCAACATGTTATTTCTTAACAATGCTTTCAATTCCATGAATAAAACGACTCTGCCATCTTCCTATCTGAATTGATCTAAGGTGTCAACAGAGACCTTCATTTTATTTTTGTGTTCTCTTCTTCTCATCCCTCACAAAAGCAAACAGCCCTTAAATCTAGGCAACAAACATCTGGCTTTACACATTCAAATGAGGTGCATCAAAACAAACAGAATAATTCAAAGCTGACCACAAGGTCCTGCTGTCTCATTTGCTCAAGTAATTAAAAAAAGATGAGCTTCACCATCAATTAATCTACTGAGCACTAATTAGCGTTAATGAGGATTTGTAGTATTTGGTATAGCTTGACCCAGAATGTCCTCCTGAGTCCACTAATTGACTGGTGGCAAAAGCAGGGATCACAAAGAGCGGAAGGTTAAAGTGGATGCAGGTGTCTCAAAATTGGATCTTCCTTTAGAAAACACAAGCATAGCCCAGTTTAAAAAAAAGTATATAGAAATTCAGAGCCCTTCTTCTCTTACAAGAGCTGAATGCTTGTTTGTGTTTTGTTACGATTTGCTAGAGGAGATCCAGAGCAACAGCACACCAAACAGGCAAATACACTCAGCTGCCACTGGTTTTTAACTCACTGCTATTCTGGATTATGAAGAGTTCAGTCAGATACAGACATATGAAATTATTTGGTTTGTTTCTGCTTTTCCCCTTTGCAGCAGGAAGAACTGAGGTACTAGTGAAGCCTTACCAGGGCTGCTAGAGATGACACAACTAAAGCACATTTCCCAGCTGCTACCCCTGTGGCAAAAACATGCCAAGAACCCATGGCAGAAGCTTGGCTCTCCAGTGCAAGACACTCAGTGTCCATGGGTAAGCTTAGAGGACAAGAAAGCTGCAGCTGTTTTTCCTGTCATCTGAACACCTATGAAGCCCTCACTATACTACCTGCAGGTACAGCATCACTGGTTCTTCTACCCTACAGTGGTGCTGCAGCACACAGCAACAGCTAAATCATTGTACAGCTTGGTTTAAACCAGAAAATCCTCCAAGGCTCAGGCTGAAGTTCTGTCCTTAACTCCACAGCCTCCCTCCTACCCACATGTATTTTCAAAGAAGCAGCAGGTAAACCCTTGTTCAGTCTCTTTGCTTCCACTGCCACATACTCTGCTAAAAGCCTGAGAGACACCGGCTGGCCTGCACTACTCTCCTGTTGGAGGGAACATCTTGCAACATGTTGGCCTCGCACTGTGACAGCAGGAAGGGGAGACAATGAGGGGGGGAGGAGACAATTTTTTGCAAAATATCCCATGTGGCTAAACACAAGGTAAAAGACTAGGAAGCTTCTGTCCTTGTCATCTTTTCCTGTGTATTAAATTTTGAGGTGAAAAGAGGTTACTCTTCTCCCTCTTTATAAATTTTAGAATTAAAACATAATAATTGACCTCTTCCATACATTTCAAACAGTAACTTACACAAAAGTTTACTGTTTCTTGCTGACATGTTTCTCTCACTGAAAGTCACATCAACATAGAATAAAAAGAGACAGAAGAAAGGTCTGAAGCAGACCTCTCCAGCTTTGATCAATCCTAATCACCAAATCCTTTACAAGCAGACTGTTGATTTTCATTTCAGTCTCTTGGCTCTCAAACTCCCTTACATGTCTTCTGAAGAAGAATCAGAAGTTCAAGCACAATGGCTTCTCCCCAAGTATGACCTGGCAAAGAGGGCTTGCAGATCCCTCTCTGGCTGCTAGGACATAGCAGGTATTCCTGAGGATTTATTCACAAGTTCCATCTCTCACCTTTCCTGCAACGTAACACTGCTTAAAGGTTTACAGCATCGATCACAGTTCTGGCAGACAAAGAGCAAGTACCATACACCAGGCAGAGGCTGTGACCACGCCTTTGTAATTGGCCAGAGGAGACCTATTTTTCCTCCTCAGATACGGCCTGCTGGATGAGAGCACTCCCCTAGAACAGCCCCAGGCCTTGGTTTAACCTGTATTCATTTAGTTTAGACTCAAGTGCATTACTTGAGTTAGAATACAGGAATTGTTAGAAGTTACACAGTGGGCAGAGACATAACTAGCATAGGCTCATAGGCTTGGCATAAGGAGAACATTAAAACAACATTATTACAGACCAGGAATTCAAAATAAAAACATGTAAATCATCTCAAATGCAAGTCACACTAAGGCTGAGGGTTCACCAAAACTATGCTCCAACACCCAGAACATCCTAGGGCTTGGAAGAAAGGCCTGACTGGCTGAGAGAGCAATTGTAGCTCCATCCTCTGGGCTTCAGAGACGTCAGAGAGGATTCGCCCTCCTACAGAACAGCAGAAGTAGCAATGAGGGGCTTCTGCTGCCTTCTCTTTTTCAATCCACAATGAGGAGATGTTATTTTTTGTTATCTAGCATTCAATTGCAGGAATGTTTTACTCTGAGGTCAGAGTAAGAGGTCTTTTTAATTTAAAAGGCAAACAGGCATTACTGATAATGAAGCTGCAGTGTAATCAAAGGAAATCTCTGGAGCATTTCACAAGGAAGTGTCTGAGGCATATAAACAGTAAAACAAAAACAAAAAAATCAGCATTTTCTTTGCTGAGTCAGTGTCTACAAACACTGCTCCTTAATCACTCTGGATCCAGCTGAAATAGACATCCCAAACCATGCTCCTTTTGCATTTTACTGTAAATACTCAGCAAGTCATTAATAAAAACCCAGTACTAGGAGACCAAAGGGTCGCCAAGCACAAACTACAGGGGAATGAAGATAGAAGTGCTGCCTGCGCCACTTGCAGGCTGGAAGGTGCCAGAAGTTACCTGTCAGAGGTGACTCCTACAGCAGACAGCCAGGCTTTAGGGAGTACCAAGTCCTTGCTGAGGGCTCAGCAACAGCCAGCTTTCCAGAGAAGCTGAGCTCTTACGCCCTGCCATGGTGTAGCACTTCCAGGCTTTCTTTAGTGCAACAAACTCCCCTCCAGGTATTTTCCAAAGCACATGTGAAAACCACAGAGTAACCTTCCCTCTTTATAAATCGTATTTGGTATTATCTAGCCAAATATTTACCTTGATAAGCATCAAATGTACCTGGATGTGTGGCGCTGCAAGGCTGACTTGGAGCATACTGAGAGCAGCCAGCTCTCCAGTCCATGAGAACATCGGATATTGAGCTCAGCCCACAGGCAGCTGCAAGTTGTTTATCCTGCCTGGATGTGAAAAGGTTAAGAGAGCACCACACACCTTCAGCAGCAGCTCCACGGATGTTTTTGTGGTGACTGATGGCTAAAGCAGCTCCTGCCCTCACCAGTCAGTGGCAGAACCTGACAGTGCTCCCCACACCACCCCACTTCCTTCAGCTCATGCATTGCATGGATTCAAACAGTGGAGATGATCCAGCTGAGCAGCTGGGGCATAGACGGGCCCTTATGACCATGGCTGGTAATGAGTGGTTTGGGAAACTGTTAAGCCAGCCTTGCAGCCACATCAACAGAAACCCATGGATGCATGGCCCTCACCAAAGCCCTGAAGAAACACTGTTGTTACAGCTTGTGGTTTGGCTTGGCAGCATGCTACTTCAGCCGAACAGCAGCTCCCCTTCTGCATCCCAGAGGTCTCCATGAAGGAGCACCTGCAGCCAGCATGCAGCAGCAGCGCCCAGGGCAGGTGCATACAGGTCCACCCATGTTGCCACATCACCTCATACCTGTGGCAGAACCACCCTGCAGAAGCTGACGGAGGCCAAGACATGTTGCAAGCTTCAGCCAGCCCCCATTTGCAGCACACAGATCATATACAGAGTTCTGGGGCCAAATTCTCCACTCTAAATCCTCTTCAAGTTGGTCCTTAAAGTCGTATGGCTACAAGCAGGACAAAGCTTTTCCTTTTCACGACAAGCAAAGATGATTTACATTTTCTTTTTTCATTAACAATGTCTTAAGGTAGAAAAGTCAGATCCTCCTTTGATTCCTAAAATCACTTGGACAATCCATTCCAGCCTTCATTTTTGAGACTGTTATTCCTAAACTTCTTTCAAAGACTACTACCTAGAATGATATTGCGTTTGCGTAGCAAGGTTTTGGTAATGGGAGGCTACAGAGGTGCCTTCTATGAGAAGCTGCCAGAAGCTTCCTCCATGTCCTACAGAGCCAATGACAGCTCCAAGACAGAACAACAGGTTTGATGGTCTGAGGGTGAACCCTCCACAAGAAGACCAAGCACCCTTAACAAACACCATCTAAAAATATCAGTGCTAAACATCACATGCCTCTCTGAAATGCAACAATCCTAAGAAAATAACTGAGATCTCTCTCTGCTTAAAGTACCTTCCATTTCCAAGCCCTGCATACACTAAGCATGTATATGCATGTATATGCATTTCTTTGGGGGGGGGGTGGAGGGCAGACATCACTGTCAGATGTCCTGAAGTCAACTAACTTAAAACTTGAAGCTGCCCAGTTTTGCCCTCAGCCTTCCCAAAACAGGGGAACTGATGCAATTTAAATGTCTGAGAAGCAGAAAAGGCTAAGTGTGGCTTGCTGCTTTTCAGCTATCCTCCTTTTGGTATCAGTACTGTTGACTTCATGTCCCTAAGTGCCTCACTTTGCACTTACTCTACTGGGTGCTTGGTCATATCCTTTACAGATAAGGTGGCAATACAGTTGCAATTATAGCATTCTTTTCCTACTCACTCATTTTTTCAGAAGTAGTCACCTTGGAGGGTGAAGTTTTCCATCCTTGGTCTCTATGTGTAGATTTTTTTCTGGTTTGGCGTTTTTGTGTGTGGATTTTTTTCCAAACTTACTGGTTTAATAGAAGTTCATTTACATACTTTTACTGAAGTTAAGATTACTTCTGTCTTCAAAAACTCTAAACTCCTTCTATCAGCTTTTTTCTTGCTTTTCTTTACAGAAAAGTAAAGCTAAAGAACAGCTCAGGCAACAAGAAAAACTGATGAACCTTGAAAGTGTAATGAACACAATTTAGAGCACAGCTCAGGACGTTTGGTTGAACTGAAAATCAAACCCAAATTGCTTTTCTTTAAGCTTTTAAGTATTTTTTAATTGTCCACTGAATATTTAATACCTAATACAACTTGTGTTTTCTTGTTCATGCTACGCTTAACTTGGCACTTTATTCTTTACTTTAATGCAGACTGTCCTGCCTCTCTTCTGGGTTAGCCAGCAGAGGAGTCAGGGTCCAGGCAGACTGCTGAAGCCATTAGGCTGGAACAGTTGTTACGGAGCAGTTCTCCTGCTGTGCAGCCTGGAGGGAAGATTTCTTCCTCCCTCCCCTGTGGAGATCCTCAGTGCCCAGCCCAGTAACTCAGGATTAGGCATCAGAGAGATTGGCCCCTTAATCAGTTTTAACTCTCATCTTGTAATGTTCCTTTTTTTTAATCTTCCTTTTCAGTTTACAACTTCATTCTGGCCTTTGTTCTGATACTGTACCTCCATCAACTTCGACTTTGATAGTAGATTTGCTCACAGCTCTAAATCCTTCTCCAGGTCACCATGTTTTAACCCTATTTGTGCAATGGATCTCCCTCAAGGTTACATGATAGCTACAACCAGGATGGGAAATAATTAATTGCACTGGAGAAGAGGAATGTCAACTCTAACTGGTTTGCACTAGCAACCAGGCACTTGGGTCCCCAATGCCAGTGGGAACATGCTAACTCCTCCTTCAGCCCTCTGGCCAGGTTCTGGCACCCTCTCTGTCCTCTGCCCCTTCCCAGCTCTGCCCCACTGTCTCCCCGAAGTGGAATCAAACCTAGTAATTTCAAGTGCCTCACACATAGGGGTTAGAAATAAATGGTACATATTAAAATGAGGAAATAATGTGATGATTCCTTACTGATATGGGACAGAAGGGAGAGAGAAAAGGACAACTGTAGAATAAAACAAAATAATGCATTTTCCACCTTCCATACATGAATGTTTACCATATGGAATCAAAGAATTAAAAAAACCCCACTGATATCATTTTATGTGCTTTTTGCTAGTAAAAGGAGTCTAATATCTTTTTACTAGAAAAGCTGCAAGGAAAAATCGTAAATATGCCAGTCACTTTCTTGTGTATGCTGTTGGAGAAATCTTGCCTTTCCTTCCCAGAAATGGTGTGAAGGACATCTGGAAAAATTGATAAAAAGGATGCTGAGACCTCAAAACCCAAAATACACCTCTCCCCTCTTCAACCTCATTTTACGCTCAGCTGCACTGTATGGGCTGGATTCAGATCACAGTCATGCGTATCCTGAGTAAATACATCGAAGTCAACACATTCATGAAACAAGAATTTGGCTCCAAACATCCAGTGCTGTTTAACCAGCTGAAAGCACAAGACTGAGTTTGATTCAAGTAAGATTCATTGTACCTGCTGATGCAAAGGGGCCTTACTGGCACAGTCTCCCTATTCCAGTAGATGTAACTTGGAGTGCATCAATACAGAGTACTTTGAAATACAATGAGCCCAAGCCTCGTTCCTCTTCATCTTAATGAAAAAGCTTGCCTCTTCCTCGGGAACCAGGAGATCAGGTCCTCATCTCATTCATGCATTTCTTAAAAGTTAGGTCTGCTTTACCATTTCTGCTTCTGCCAGTGCAAGGCTGAGCCTCTGCCGCTCAGTTCTGTGCACAGCCACAAGCCTAAGGCAGGTTTCCCATGTTCCCCTCTTGCTCCTCCCCAGGGACCTGTGGAGCAGGGAAATCTCCACGGGTACCCATATCAGCTCACTGATTACCCACCAGGTCACACAGCTATTGAAATGAGATAGGCACCTACCCTCACACACCAAATAGAACCAAGGCTAAGATAGATTATACAACTTGCTCTCAGGGTGAGAGCTGGTCATGCACTTTTCACTGAAGGAACAGGGTTAGATTTGGTGAGAAGCACTAAAATGAAAGAGAATCTACACCAGCGTGTCTCCTTGTTGAAGGCAGACAATGGAGAGACTCTGGGGAGCTGCTGTTTTAGGTGCACTGAAAAAAAACAGTACTTATTTTATGAAATGGAGATGAAAGAGGCGCCACAGCCATCACCAGTGGGTATCTGAGAGCAGCAAGAGTAAAAGGGCATACTGAAGAGTGCTGTGCAAACACACACTGCAGCTATACCTCACTAGGTCTGTAGTCACTTGCCTTCACCTTTGCTTAAGACAAGACTCAGCCTCTCAGATGTCTGACTCATTTGAAGAAATTCCTCCCAATACTTCAGCAATGTAGGCACTTTTCTGCAACAGCCCAGAGAGGTCCTTCAGCTCCTTGTAAAGCATGTAAATCATGAAAGCCACATTGTTCTTCAGTATCAAATAATCTAATCCTGCCCACCAACCAATTAATAACAGGACAGAAAAACAACTAAAAAGCCACTTTCAAAGGGAGCTCTCTGGCAAGTCCAAGACAGAGAAACCCTCTGAAACAGGAAATCTACTGTCGCAAAGAGGGTGCTGCACAGCTTTGCTCACTCTCCGTTAGTTGGCCAGTGGAGCAATAAAGTGACATGGGTTTCCAAAGTAAAGTTTGCTTTGGTGCCTAATCAGGCTTTACTCCACCTGAACTCCTGCTGACTTCAATGAGAGGGTAGAAGGAGTGAAAAGTGAATGAGGACTTGAAGGTTTGGCCCTTTATGAGCCAAGATTTAAGTTGTAAACTTATTTAAGGACACAAAAATCTCTGCAGCTGAACTCAATGCTGCTTTTGAACACAAACCTTGTTTGTTTTCTTTGTGTAAATCTTGCAGGTTAACATGATTAAATCTGCTGGGCAGGTGTCTCCTCATGTCCATGTTTGCTTTGGCACATGAGCTGCCCCTCTCACCTCTCCAAATTAATGAAAATTTAGTGTTAAATCCTGCCTTTTGTTGCATGAGAGTGCCAGGGAGCCCCTCTCCCTTCCTAACCAAGGCATGCTCATGTCATAGCTGGGCTGGAGTCCAGCTCAGCACTGCCGGGTGCCCAGGCTGGGGAGGGAAAGTGCAGGTACTCATCTTCCACAGGCAGGCAAGCAGGGCACGGGATCCATCACAGCCCCTTACAGCACACTCACTCTCCTGGCTTCTCAAGCTATTTCTGGAGTTGCCAGTTCTCCAGCTACGTGTTTCCCTGATGAATTCCCTGCTCCTGGAATTATCTGACTTAGTGATCATCCCAGCTTCTACAAAACGTAAGTTTTTAGCTGTCCAGACAAGACATACCAAGGAGAAAGAGCATGACCCGTTACAGCTCAAGACTATATACACTTGCTGTCATCTCCAAGTGTCACTTTAATGCTATTTCAAGGTTTCTGGGACCCAGCTGTAATGGCCAGGGTGCTGACACTCTGCCCTGCACAGACCAAACAGTCCCTCACCTACCACCTCCCTTGCCATTTGTTCCCAGCCATTGGTCCAGTAAAAATGTGCACCTGCTTTTTTAGATCGATACAAGCAAATTCAATTTTAGAAACTATTCAAAGGGGCTAAGATTTAGAAAGGTATAACGAGCACTAGTGAAGACATTTTTTATTAACCCAGAAAAATGTATGAACAGCTGTCAGGGTGAAGATCCTCTAAGACAGGATATGGATATATAGGTATCAAGTGGCACACACAGCTCTCCCAAAACTCCAAGTGCAGCAAGGACCCAGGTGATACCTGCCCACATTTAACAGCAATTCAGCTGAGTCCCAGCAAAAAGCTGGCATCCTGTTGTGCAAGTCTAGATGCACTCACTGCTTTCTGGGCTTTGCAAACTGCTTTTTGTTTAGCAGATTAGTTCTGAACATTCAGATCTTGCACCTCATTTTTTGTCTAAGGTCTAGGAAATGATAAAAGCAATTAGCTCCCTAAATCCTTCTCTTATCTGAAATTGGGTGTGAGTTTTTGGTTGTTTGTTTGTGAAAAACACTGAACAAAAACAGTGTCCACTGTGTAGGCCAGGAAAATAGACCCTGATGACAGCCAGCTTATCTTCCACAGCTGCCTGAACAAGCCAACACCTAATGGGCATGTTTTCAGGAACGCTTCCAACCAAGGACTGAGGTGACAGACAGACTCATGCAGTTTTTACACAGCCCTCTACTTTCCACTAGAAATGAAGAGTCCCATTACTTTCCCTTCCTGCATAGTGTCACATTGCCAGGAATATCCCAAGAGTAATGGGGCTGAGGGCAGGAGGGGAGAGCAGAGCATGCACCTTAGCACATATTTCCACCAGCTTCAAGGAAATTTTTAAAAAATAAAGAACACGAATCAAAGAGACCAACTGGAAAAAGTTCCCACTCTATTTCTTTCCCACCCTCACCCTTCCCTTTGGACAAGCACACGATTTCTAGCAGGTGTGAAAGAGCCATGAGACAAACAAAAGAGATAAAAGACAGAACAACTCTGAAGAGCAGTCGGGAGGCCACCACACAAGCACAGCATACCAGCTCCTAGCAGGCAGAGGCACTCTACCATTATCTAGTTCACAGATGGACCACCCAGAAAATCTGGGAGCAATTAGGAATGAGAACAAACAAATGCATGGAAAGAAGGGGGGAGGGAAAATGGGAAGGAGGGCCAGAGGGATTCCTTACATCATCTCCATGCAAGCGTTTCGAGAATGAAGGGAAGCTATATGGAGGAGGAACGCAGATGAAAGAGTTTGCAGTGAGAATGCAATAAAGTAAAAGGCTATGAAAACATGGAGTGTATGAATGAATTACAACATGGCCATGAAATTTACAAAAAGTCAGGACAGTGTGTAAACAGAGAAGAAACCCATCAAGTTCTTGGAGACACAGACATGCACATATAAACAGATCAAATGCTGACTGTCTCTCTCTTGCTGTTAATAGCAATTCAACCCACCCTGCAACCCAGGGATGCATCAGGCACAAAGCTGACTCACGCCCCTCTCTGACTGTCAATAACTGGCATTAAATACTGGCAGGAAAACACAAATGCTACAAACCAGCAAAAATACAACCTCACATAATATGCATGGCTAGGAACCACAGCAACACCCAAGCGGCTCATTGAGCTCGGACCAGAGCCACGTGCCTGGGAACAATCAGTTTTCTGCTGGTTTGGTTTCCACTTACCTGGCATCTAATCCCACTATCAGTCAGCACCTCACAACATCAGGTTACACCTTTCTTGTTTGGGGAGACTGACCTGATTTTGGTACCAAGTATTTTGGCTTCAACTGATTTCAAAATGACTTCTCAACTTTCTATCTTCAGTCAAGGCCCATTATTTAACTAAATGCCTGATACTAAGCATCTTTGTTGGCTATAATTGTGGCATAGAAGGTTGCCTTTATTGCTGCGAAGTTTGCTTTCTCTTTTTAAATCATTTGATGTGCAGTTTGTAACTTTTGCTAGTGAGCACAATTTATAAACTCTGTTTTGCTGGATCCAAAAGTCACAGCAGAAAAATTACACAAAATAAAAACTGAAGATATCAAGTGTTTTGAAGTGATCTTAATCAATAACACTGTGTTTACTTTGTCTCGGCCTCTGAGAAGCAAACTCTGGTCACTAAGGATATCTTGTAAACACATTAAAGTTCACACAAGCATTTTAAAAAGCTTTTCAGTTTACCATAATCTCAGTAAATCATTGCCTGATAATTTTCCCTAAAACCAGTCCTTATTAACACACAAATTCAGCTGAAAAAAATCTACTATCTGCTTGTCTTAGCAGCAGCTAAAATATGGCAATTAGTTTACCTTAGAATAGACATCAAAGGCTCAAAGGATGACCCTGCCCCAGAAGAACAAAATCTTTTAAAAGCCCCATTCCACTCAGTTTGCTAGTTTATAAGGTTTGCTAAAATCCAGTTTAATGATCATGTCGTTTCTTAGCAAGTCATGTGGTGCCATATTGTGTAAGGAACAGAAGAGTTAGTTCTAAAACCTTTTTGAACTTGGGGAGCTTTTCCAACCAGCTGATGCAGAACCACATTCTGAGATGGTAAATGAAACTGTTGGATGCAAAAGCCTCACCATGATTTTCTTTAGCTTCTTTCAGAAGAGACAAAAGTTCCCACACAACGCATACTCTCTCTATACAATGAAAGGTTCAATAATAGCAATATATTCAAGTCCATATGGTGTGGTTATAAGGGAGAGGCACAACGAGAAACTGAGAACCCTGAAGGCAAGAGACCTGAAAGCTGTTGTGAAAAAAGCAAAAGCATAAAAAAACCCCCGTAAGGTGAAACTGAATAAAGTAGTAGGGCACAATGGATTAGCCAGTTCTCCTTTTAGCTACAGTCTTTATATCCCGAGCTGCTGACGGTTCCCTCCCCTGACATGGTTATCTTTTTTTTTTAATTTTTTGGATGACATAACAAAGTGCTTTCAAAACCAGTCTGGCTCAGTGGCCAGGTAATAGCACTACATGTTACCACGCAGGAGACTGAGCAGCAGTTTCCAATAGAGCCTCACAGCAATAATGCAGGAGAAATGAAAAAGGAGGGCCTGGTTTCAGTGGAGGGAACAGACATATATGAAAGGGAACAGCAGTAAATTAATAACACCAGAGAAGAAGCCTTATTAGCCTGTCTAATATCACATTTTAATGGTGAATGAGAAATAGAGAGGGGAGAGGAAAAGAAGGGTCTGGTTTAAACATTTAGCATAGACTTGCCTCTTTCCATTACTATCACGAAGCATGGCTTTTCCCAGCTCTCTTGTCTTCGTTTCCAACTCCTGAACTTGCTCCAGCAAAGTTTTATGGTAGGTATGCTTTGCCCTGTACCACAAGGGAAAAACACAAACAAAACAAAAAAGCCATGTGAATATTTGTTTTGCTACAAACCCCCAATTT
Organism: Coloeus monedula; assembly: GCF_965178545.1. NCBI lineage: Eukaryota > Metazoa > Chordata > Aves > Passeriformes > Corvidae > Coloeus > Coloeus monedula. Next base: position 47,200,591 of record NC_138783.1, read on the forward strand.
TACCTCTCAGGTGAGAGGCACAGGGCCTTCCCTTGAAGGATTTGGGAAATAAAGCACAGTGTATGCATGTTAGTTCAAGTTCACAATACCTGAAAGTATTGTGAGTACATAAGAAATGAGAAATCAGTACGACTTTAAATGAAACAGAGCTCAGCCACTTCAACACAACACTCAAAACCTAACCAAGCAGCAACGCTATGGGGCTACAGAGACCTGACACCGCTGCCGTGGAACTGCTCAGGACCCAGGCATTTAGACAAAAGAGCTGGGATTCATTGAATATTCATGGCAGTAAAACATGAATCCATTCTGTCTTTTGAGCTACGCGTGGCACTGCTCTGAAAACCTGAGGAGAGTCTCAGCTAATAATTACCATTCAAGCCCCTTGATTTTCATTTATCAGTCTTACATGACTGGAAAGGCACTTCTCAATGAACTTCCAAACTGACAGTAACAAGACTGGCTATGTCCTACTTTTTCAGCCTGAAGATTCAAAGAGTAATCCATGCACCACACATTCAATCAAAATTTAGAGTGCAATTTAGAGTTCCCCATGAAGAGACTTGGGCCTTCTCCCCCCTCACCCCCCCCCAGGTTCACCTACTGCTCCAGGGGTATTATACCTAAATTACACTGATATAGGGGAGACAATCTTGTCCCCTTTGTCTTGACACGTACAAAGCAAGAATATAAAACGCAGGGATTTTTCTCACATGGGCAGTTTTTGATCAGCTTCCTCTTTTGTGCCACTTAAAGGAGGACAAGTGTCCCATGAGAACATATGGATTTGCATGTGACTGCACAGTAAGCCTGAAAACAAGATGGAGCCAAGTCGGCTGAGACACTACTTGCTTCATAGCATTAAAATAATATTCTTCAGCTCAAAGGTGGCAAAAATTTCTTTACAAGTTTTATAAAAATCCTACATGCAGACATTAAAATCTTTAGCCAATGATACAAAACAATGTAAAACACCCTCTAGCAGAAAAATAATAACTGGTGTGTATGTAATTAAAATATAATGAAGATGCATTTATTTTTAAAAAGTATGATACTTATTGCTCCTTCCATGGGGAATAAGAAACAAAGACCACAAATCTTTCCTGACACTGTTTATAATGACAGTGTCTTGATATTAATACTAGGATATCCAAGTCCTCTGGTCTTTGTGTTGCTGAATTAGGCCCCAAATATCTAAAAATGAGAAGCTAATATGAAAACTACTTTCAAAACACTTCTGCATTTAAGAGAAAAAACCCAAAAAAACAACAGAAGATGAAGCACACCAAAATCTGAAGCTAAATATTATAAGGATGTACTTAGAAGGGTATATTATTAAAACAAACCACCAAAGGTGTATGATTTGCAACACCAGCATACTGTGTCAAAAGAAATGAGTAGCAAGGATATTTTTAAAATGCATAATGCTTCAGCAATGTGAGATTACCAACAGCTGCACAGAAATTAATTAGCTTCAAGTTGCTATAACTAGTTAGGCTAATGATTAGACTGGTCTCCTCTTTGAGGAAGAGAAAATATAGCTATTAAAATGAGTAAGCTTTGAGGCTATTAATTTTTATAATCTTTTCAGTTGAATTCACTATCACACTCTTTAATTTAAATAAATCCATTGAAAGTTTGACCTTGAAATTTTGACCTTCATCTCTTCCATTTAAAGAGGTCATACTTACTATTGCAAACTTCAAGACTGAGCATGTTTGGAATTTTTCAAATCCTTTATAATCACTTTTCCTCACTGACAAGAACACAGAAATGTACAAGTTATTCAATGTCTTCCAAAGCCCCATGTTTATCTTGCTATACACCTTAAGAAATTATTTTCTTTTCCCTTAAGACTGAATATTGAATCCAAAATCTGACAGAATGGATCTTGATTAACAAGTCCAGTTTGTGCAGCGCAGCACAGCACAAGGAGGCATGACACTGATATGATACAACATGGAAGAAATACTGTTGGCCTGAAGTTGGGGTTAATGAAGTGTTTTGTAAGTAGTATAAAATGATGAAACACATGGGCTCTTCTGGGGCTGGTAGTTGCTATGCATTGAGTCATTTCTTCACTTGGAAGCAAGAGCATCCATGAACAGTCAGTAACCAAGTATTTATCAATAAATGTAAGAATATAAAAAGGCCTGAGCTAACGTATCCAAATGTTCCCTCAAAAACAAATACTAAAATATGGTATTACAATTGCCTCAGAGTCTGGGCCTGCTCCTATCAAAGTCAACTGCAAATATTCCATGGACTGCTGGCAACAGGACTGGATACTTCACAACTTTTTCCCTACAGTATGTTATAGACTTTCGATGCACAGAAATACAGGTAGGATTCTGAGCTTTTAGGTTAGTACTCTACAAGTGGCCCTAGAGGCATCATCAGTCCTCAACAAACGACGAGATCTTGTGTTCGCTGTTACTATTCAGCAAAAATTTGATGCACTACATAAAGATAAACTCACCTTTCCCTCACAAGCTGGGATATTAAGATCAGGGACTGTAAGAACAGGCAAAAAGCTATCTTTGTATTTTGTGTCGCCCTTCCCCTTCAAAGCCAGGGAAGTGCATCACTTCATTGGCCTAGGATACTTAGGGGGTTCAGGAGGCCAGAATCTGCCAGGGAGAAGCATGGTGACATTCATAAATGTTTCTCAAACATGACACTACCTCTACTCTGGCTCATTTTTCTCACTAGCATTTTATGAGTCTTGTATTCCAGGGACTGCAAGTATATGCAAAGATGGGAAGAGCTCTTCTTCTCTTACTTACACTGCAGAACTGGCAAGTGCAAACTGCTTCTTCCCCATGATAAAAAAAGTACATGAAAATTTTGGTAATGATTGGAAGGCTGAGGAAATTTTTCACTGTAAAATAAGCACTGAGACACCAATTAGGAATAAATTCTTGCCCTCTTGCCTGATTTTGCTGGAATACACACTGCGTTTTTATGATTCCCACGTACCGCTGTGAGTCAGCTATTCCAAGACTTCCTAGAGCCAGTGACATATATTCAAGTGACATGTGCCAACTGTGAAGGAGCACTCACCTTATAAAGCTCTGTTCACTGTAGTGGTGGCACAACTAGGATTTTTACAAGGCAAACCAAGGCACTGAATTCAGAGTAGTGGACCAAAGTTAACAATGTATTGCAACCAAGTATTAATAATAAGCTTCCTTCTCTTTAAATATAGAGTTTTCCACATTTCCTTGATTCATTTAAAAAGGAAGGAAAAAAAGGGAAAAAAGAAAATAAAAAAGCCTGGAGCTGCAGGGAACATGGGAGGTAAGTGATGTGTTGACAACTGTAGCCTGTGTAACAAAGGAAACACATTCTTGCTTCCAGCATTAGAAATTTTGATAGTAGATGCAGCACAGCAGTTTATAAACAAAACATTTTTATATGTCTGAAACAGACCTTCCAATCAACCTTTTTGCAGACAAAACCTCTGTATTGTGTTTATGGCTTTCTGGCAGTATTTTGTACTGAAATTCGGCATGTACCTTTTGGGTCATACAGATGTTCTGTCTATGGAACAGACAGGTACATGTGCTTCATATCCAAAAGAAACTGAAAGGGATAAATTCCATGACCATGAGCAGTCAGAGCTGCTGGAATTTTATGGCCAAAACCATATTCTGCTGAATTACAGAGAGCAATGTGGTGTAACCACTGCTGTGGAAATGTGCCAGCTGATTTCCAGAGGCCTTAGGCTCCAGTTTTAAATGGCAAGCCTCTTGGAAAGGAAACAGACCTTTACTCCTTCCATATGGCAGTGCTGATAGCTGTGTCATTTCATTTATCCTAGTTAAAATGTTAATGGTGTTAATTTTTCAGTGATGGCTCAGTTAAAAAAAAGAAGTCCTGGTCAGAGAAGAGATTTTTTGCTTAATGTTGATAGGAGCCTCCTGTTTAAAATCTGTTGGGAAAATATCTAGTCTATCAATCATACATGTTTGTCTTGAGAGCTTCACAGTCTCTATACATTCTCGGTCTGAATGACTGAAAGGATTATGTTACTGAGATTTCTTTAAGAAATATTAAAGAACAGGCTCAGTCAGTAAGAGAGTTTGAAATGATTAACAGCTGAGGATGAGCCTGCCATGGTCTGGCCTGTTTTACAATTCATGAGTCATTTTTGTCAAGAACTGATAAGAACAGAAGACAACTTCAGGACACTCCACTACCATGAAAACATTTAAAAAACTGAAGAGTTTTTGTCAGAGTTTTAACAAACAGGTTAAGTATCTAAATTTAAACATTTTGGCCTCAGTTTTAGAATTTTAAAGTCATTTGCAATTGCAGAAGTTTAGTTAGTGCAACAAAAAACCCTCTGATGTGCTAGACTATTAAATCATAGTTGAAATTTTACATTACAATACCTAGTTTTAATTTGAGTAGTCCAGCTTGTGAAAATTAAGCTGAGGAACAATATTTAAGAAGTATTTACTGACTGGTAGATTTGCCTACTACTAGTTTAATTTTACCGTGCTATCAACCCCATATGAAATAAAACCAGATTTTCTGATCTGTGCACATGACTTGATTTATCCTTCACAATGGTGTTTGAAATGTGCTGGTGTTTGGGAAATTTTTTGGGTTTTTTTATTATTTTCTGCATTTTTCTCTAAAGAAGACTGGTGGACTTGGCAGTGTTAGGTTTTCAGATGGACTCAATGATCTTACAGGTCTTTTCCAACCTAAATGATTGTATGACTCCAGGAAATCTTCCCTGACTGACCAACAGCTCATTCTGGGAGCAGAATGTTGTGTGTTATGATGCTTTCACTGTGAGCCTTTCTGACAAATGACAAGCTAACATGTATTTCCTCTTCATTCCAGCCAGGATCAGCCTTTTTGCCCAAGAGTTGGAATGTCCGCAGCCCTCCTTGCACAAGGTTATTATGTATCCGTGTAATAATACCTCCTTAGTTGTAACACAGCTTTCCAAGGGAAAGGATGGAAGGTTTGGCGCTTGAAACACATAAAAGCAAGCTGAACAAAATGCCACAAATTCTAAATTAAAATTATTACTTCTGAATCTCAAATTGCAATGGTAGAGAAGGTAAGTTGCTTCCCTTTAAATCCAAGTTCGTGAAATTGTCTGCCTTCTGCAATGCTTTGAACCACAAACTTCTGAGAGAAGGGGATTACACAGGCACACGACACTTGTATTTCAGAAGTTTGTTCCTCCTCTCTGGGCAGTGAAGGTACCGCTAAGACTTCACTTCAAACATAAAGTGCAGTGTATTGCTCTTCTCCCAGTTCAGTCTTCAAAGACTCGCTGCTGAAGGACAACCTAAAAAGCAGCTGACAAAAGAGCTGAGAGCTTACTGGGTGTGGATTAGAGTTCCACATTCTACTTTCTGCCTAACCTTAGTCAGACTGAACAAATTAATTGCTCCATTTTTAGGAAGAGGAAATCTCAGATGTCCAATTTAAATTTATCTTTAACTAAAGGACAGACAACACAAATAATCCTAAGGTGACACACCTTCATTACTCAGACATGACCACCTCCTTTAGATTTAGTCCTAACTCACATTGCTGGGTGCTGTGGCAGGTAAGAAATCACCCACTACACCTTTTTTCCCTTCCAAATGAGTACCACGATTTTGCCATCACTGAGAGAATTCAGAGTTCTTTACAGAACAACACTGGACTGGACAACACATGCATAGAGAATAATTCCTGTAACACCAAGAGGACTGGTTTGGGACTTACGCTGTCCATGCCACGTCCTTAACAAGGCACGCAGTGGGCACAAGAAACAAGCCAAACCAGAAGTATCCACATCTTAACACCATTCCAGCCTGGGAAGAAAACAAACAAGTAACGGATGAGTATTTTCAAACCATTACATGTTAAGTGGTTGTTTACAAGCAAAAAGGTAGAGTGATGGCATCAAACTAGTACTGCATCTATGATCTAGGTGATGTTGAAATTTAATGGTGGGCCAATAATTAACAAACAGCAATAGCATTTTTCATTGCAGTAATTCCTTATGACCTCAAATTTCTTAAAAATTTCTGAAAAATCAAGCATTTTGACCAAATCCTCCAAAGATATTAAGTTGTGGATGCAGGCAGACACATTTTTCGTCATGGAGAAGAGCACCGAAAGTATATTTTGCTTGCACTTTTGACTATCTTTTGTGCCCTTTGCTTACTCTGTTCTATCTACTGTCTTAGATCTCTGAGCAGCATCAAACTGACATGAAAAGAAATACATTTCTCACTAAAATGTTTCAGTCATATTCCACTTAAATATATCACTTCCTGTTCAAACTACTGCTGCCTGAAACCCAGGATGGGAAAGATTCACTCCTGTCCAGCAAATGGCTTTTTTTACAAACAAAGAGCTCAAAGTTTATATTAGCATTTTTCTCATTGTTGTAATGCTTGAAGAAAAAGCTTGGTGGGATTTGAGATGGAAGATATCTGGAAACCCTGCATATCCCCAGCACACAAATAACTATACACAAATAGTTATGGAATGAAGTTGAAGTATGGCACTACTTACAGAAATGCTACTTTAGATCATTAGAACCTTTTGCAGATAAATTAATGGTGATTAAGGTCCAGGTTTGCTACACAGAAGATTTGAGACAACCTCATCACCCCTTCTATGCAATACACAACACTTCCCATCACAATTGTTCTGATGCTGCACACTAGAAACAGAAAAGATTTTTTTTTCTGTAACTATTTGTGTGCACCACACGACTGAAACAGAGGCTGAAAGGTTTCAACAGCATTTCCAGTGTCTAGACAGATTTTGCTCTCTCACCAGTTACGGACACTGCCGTATCTCTTTCCCAAAACCTTTACTTCTCAATATTTTTTATGCCACATACACACACCTACTGACACGTCACCAGTGTAACAGCAGCTTGGCTGGCTCAGCTTTGTCTCAATACTGTAGCACATAAACACTGCAAGCCTGCAATGCTGAAGTGTCAGGGCATGGTACAGATAAAAACACAGCTCAGCTACAGAGGAAATGGAACTACATGAAACATCTACTAGCCTTTGATATACATTTGAGACAAAATCTGTAATTATACCCCTGGTAAGATGAAAATTATTGCTAGCAACAGAAGAGTTTTACCACTCACTACAATAAATCTCTTGAACTGAGAAAAGCCATCACAGTGCTCTGCCAGGATATTCACCAGTAGCATCCAGCACCTTCTCCCAGTGTCAATCTCTGTCTAAAGTTGTTCACCTAACAACTCAGTCATATTTAGCAGCAACCTGCCCTTGGATTGTCCAGTAGTGAGTACTTGCAAAAGCATTTTTTGCTTTTAAATGTTAAATCTTTCATGTCACTGCTGGACTGACAGGTCAGTGGTAAATCTTGTACTGAAACCAAGAGCAAGCTAGACTGTGCTAAAACATTTATGGACACTTTGCCACCCACACAGTACGCAAACACATTCCAGTCACAGAATCAGCTCTCAGTTATTTGGGAGCCCTCATGCCTACATCCACATGAGAATGCCAGAAGCACACAGGCAGTTTTGATCTATGCTGATTTAAGGAAAAGGATGTACAGGAATAAGAGGGAATTAATAACTTTATTGTTAGCCAAAAAGTTGAACTGTAATAACAGTGGCAAAACATAGTAAGATTTGTCCTCACGCTTTGTTTTTCTTTGGCCAGGATCCTGCAAGTGCTAGAAGTCACAGAATCACATCAGCATTTCCACTAACCATCCCTTCACTGCCTGTGCTAATAAAGGCTAAAAAAGTGCCATAGTATTCTGTATGCATTTTCTGGTATTTTTGATTGAAATATTTTATGTTCCACTTCTTGCTTTTCTAGCTGAAAGCAACTTGACACACTTTCAAAGTGCAGAACAATCTGAGTATGTGTTCAATAGAAGTTTAAATGCTATTATTTTTGTTATAAATGCTGACATCTCAGTCAATGGCTATGAATTTGGACATGTGGCATGTCAAAAAAACCTCAAAGCCAAATATTTTTTTGCCTGCAATTATGTATTTTACTCAAGTATTATTCTGTCCAAAAACTTCACCATCACAGTAAAACTATTCATCTCATCAGAACCCTGTCAGACACTCATTTTACTACTGGCAAGCCTTTTTCCACACAATTCTCACCAAGGTATTACTCCATTCCTCAGCTCATCTGGAAGGTTCCTTTCCTCCTCATCTCTAGTTTTGTCTTGGAGTTACAGGACTGCTACACTTCACAACAATAAACTGGTCTGTCTTGCAAGCACAGCTCTGCCTCTGAACACAGCCTCCTCCCTCACAGGATTACACCCCCTTCTCACAGGATGGGAGCCCCTCAGCAGAGGACTAACAGAAAATCACCCAACATGCTCTGGGGACATCCATAGACAGCACTTTTAGGTTAGTCCCCAACTTGTAGGATAGAGAGCTGGGTTATGAAAGGAAGCTGCAGTAAGAACACCTATCCCTACAAAGCTTTCCTCATGCTTCCCAGCTGTTGCTGTGCTCCATTCCAGTCGCTCAGCCAGTCATGAAAACAGGACTGCAATACATCTTCAGTGAAACACGGCATCTCTATACCCAGTTCCAGGGAATAACACTCTTCAGCTATCAGTTATCCCCCCAAGATTAAAAAAAACCCCAGAGATACCAAACAGGAACCACTACAATTCTGTTTTTGTAAAGATTGTCACAGGAAGTAGGAGTACAAATAGGTTGTTTTTTAAACAAATTCAAAATATTGACCATCTCTGTCATCACAGAGGCCCCATGATATGTAACTAAGTCATTTTTGTTCTGTCTACTGATGTAAACATTAGTGACTATCACATCCAAAGCGAATTTCCAGAGAACATTAATCACATGGCACCCCCCAAAACCACTTGAGACTAATGCGAGTCCTCCTTCTGAGAACATTGCAACTCAAACTGCTGCCACCCATAGACTGCCTTTCAAACACTGATTAATCTGACACAGACAAAGCACTCATTTTAGAGAACTGATAACATTTATTAAAAAGAAAGAATGGGAACAAGAAAAGAAAGAAAAAGAACTTAGCTCCAGTTATTTCACAACTGAGGAGGAAATAATTTAGGTCCCAATGCCTTTAACCTCTTCTAAATAGCTTTTGTAAGGCTGGGCAGTTAATTTTTTAAATTTTAAACACATTTTAAAAAGTGATAGCACTGACCATTCAGAATGACCGGGAAGATCTTCTTTGTACTATTATTTTAGAATGTGTAGATTAAGGTGGGCTTTTTCATTTGTTGGTTGGGGTTTTTTTTGAGTTTTTGTTTGCTTATTTTAACTCAAGGACACGTTATACACAAGCACATGACATAGAAAATAGATTGCTTTAAAAAAAACCCCCTTAAATTGCAATACAATCTGGAATATATTTCAAGCTCTTTTCTCCATTTTACTATTCTCAGTATGTAAATAAGCATCATTCCTAGTTGTACTGTTCCACCAATATGTGGTGTCACTATTTTCAACAACTTTCAAGGAGAACAAGGCCAAAAGTGCCCAGGGATGGGAAGTCAATATACACACGGTTTTGGTATTATCACAGCATGGTTAGACAACTGGGGACCAGTGACTGATTCAGACAAAGCAAGCAAGGATCTCAATAATCATTCGAGAAAAGCAAGACAAAATTTAAATTCCTATTTTGAATAACAAAAGTTTTATACTATTTCATTTCCTCATATATCCATGTATTTTAACTTGGACAAAAAAGGGACAGCAAAAGTATAAGACCATGATGGAAACAGCTGGCTTTATATTTGCAGTACAAAAAAAATTATTACTGGAAGTGTGCCTGGAGCCTGATCACAGCTCTCTCCATGAGACATGGATAAGGACCCACTAAGTCGCTCAATTGCAGTTTCATATTCGTTCAATTCCAGCTTTGTACACTAGGGATTCAAGTCCAACCTGCAGTCAAGTGATGGCACATCACTGGGTCCCCAGTAGTCAAATGGGAATGACAGCATGGCACTACCTTTGGCAGCGCTTGGGAAAGGAGGAGTGAGGGAGAAGATGGCCACATGATTATTGTGAGGGATTCACATGTGGTGACGGCACAAGAAATATTCACTGCCATCACTGAGGTACTCTTGAGCTGGACTTCTAAGACACTGATGACACCTGTGGCTGGAGCTGTGAGTGCAGCTCTGGGAGCTTGGCCCTGCTGCTCCATCTGCACTGCCTTGGTACCCAGTGCAGGAAGCAGTGCACGCCCAGCTGCATGAACCCACCTCGAAGCAGCCAACCGAGATGCACCAGGTGGACATCTCTGCCAGCACCTCTCCTCCATCAATTCTAGACCAGTGGCTTGGTCTGAGCACACCACTTCAGAAGGGCTACAGCTGGGGTAGGGGAAGCCCAGTTGGTCATTCTGCTCTCATCCCATGTTAGGCAATTCACTTGGAAGCATGTCTGCTTTTCAGTCAATGAGGAGTTGCTTCAAAGCCTGCCCCAGCCCATTGATCTGAGGTGCTACTCTTGGGGCCTCAGTCACAAACATTTTCCCACTGGTGCTGCTAGCTTGGGCAAACAGTCCCACTTCACTGAAGTTCCAGTGCCTCATTTGAAGGCACGGGGTATGGACAAACCTATTATTCTCCTTTAGAAGTTGAAGCATTAACACTGGGACACATTACAGCAATGATCTGGAAGCTCTCAGATTCCTGCAAAAGATGGCCTTTCATTTGCTCTATAGACTTAATAGGGCTAATTCAGACATTGCTTTAAGTGTTTAGAAAATATTTTCAGTAGAAAGTAAAACACACTCTACCCCAATCTTGAAATTGTTGCACTTTTAGTGATGTTACAACTTAGACACCTTTGCTGCAGGTTTGTTCCTTTTTTCCTAATTTTTAAAATGCTTTTCGTAAGTAAATTTGAACCCTAACTTCGGTAGGAAGAGAAACAGATTCCATGCATAAAAAAATCCTATTACATATTATGAACAGTATCGTTATACAAACTCCTCAGCAAATATATATTTACAGTTTGCAGACCATTACTCACCCCTCTTTTCCTTTAGAAAACTCCACTGTGCACAGTCTGCATGTTTTGGGTCCTCTTAAGCCTGAATGTTTCAGTGCTAGCACTGGGTAGTGTTCTTTCAAAAGACCTGAAGTTTCACCCTGCATGGGTAGAAGTACTAACTCTTAACAACCAAGTGAGTGAACAGATCTTCACTCTGTGAGACACAAGACTTGCCACAAACTAACACTCTAAGCACTCTATGCCATGTAACAACTGGCAGATACTGTGTCATAAACCAATCAATTTTTCATAAATTATTGTGAAGGAATCAACTAGCAATGGCTTTCTCACACTTCAATGATAAAAAAGCTTTTTTACATTCTGCCAAAACCTCCTGCTCTTTCTATTAGCTTGTGTGGAATGGTCAGTATCTCCACCCCACACTGTTAATACTGTATAAAATACACAGATTGTTTTCAAATTCCTGTATTATACAAGATCCTCAAAGTGGTACAAACATCAGACCCTTAGAGATCACATACATTAAAATATAAGTGCAAAGAGATGACAGGGCTAGCTCATGGTTACACAAATCGATTGCAGAGCTAGGCAGATTGCCCAAGTCCCCCAATTAAATCACACTACACGGAGAATGAGCCTACTGGAGCCCAAGTCTGAAATATAATCAATATCCAAGAATGCAGTCTTGAGGATTTTCCCTGTGCACACTGAAACACAATCTAGCCTCAACACGAGTTGGTGCTTAAGAACTTTTCCCTGCAACATAACTGCAGCCAGCTCCAGGCTGGTCAGATTTAGTAGATTCAGGGCTGACAGGTGAGATCAACAGATTTACCAGCTCCCTCTTCAAGAAATGTCTAGGCTGGGAAAGTACCTAAAGAATAAGCCCTTTGGGTTAGTGGCAAAGTGTTCAGAAATGAGGCAGAAGAATTTGATTTCCCCTCCTGCTTACACCACTGGGAGTCAGAAGTACCTCAGATGAAATCAGCAGAGCTCTGCCACTGAAAGGGTGGCTGGATATTTCCATATCTGAAATAAAGATGTGCAATGTTTTCCATAATGTAAGAGTTTTCATTCTAAAATTACTCAGATGAAAACAATGACCTCACTGGCTGGCTGGATTTAACACAATGACACATTGGTCCAGTCTCAAACCTATTTCCTCCCTCTCCCAGTCTCTGCTCATACCACCATATCCCCTTGAGAACAGTAGGAGGAGGAAAGGAGGAAAAAAAAATCTGACACCTCACTCAAATATTTTACCCCTTTCCCTTAATTTCGCCAGTCATACTTGAAGACACATGGAAGCCTAGAGTAAGATATCTATCCACTGCCTAGCTTCCTACGTATGAAGCTTGTTGGTATTTTTGAGGTAGCACCTGGACATAAATATAGGGAGGGACAACAGGAACAGTCCTTTGAGCAAGAAGAAAATTGCCACCACCATCACAAACACATGTATTTGGCATTCCTAGTAAAGCCCAAGGTGTTTTGAGATAGAGGTCTCAGGCAAGAAGCTTTTCATTAAAGAAGCTGCTGGTTATGATGGACAAAAGAAAGCAGGAAAATACAAATTAAAGTACAGAAGACCGAGAAAAATATAATCAACTCAAAAAAGACAAATTGCTTGCTTTAAGTTATTTCATGATCAGGAACTAGCAATACAAAGGTACAAAACGAAAACTAGTATCTTCATGGGGAAGAAAAAACCCACCAAAACTAACTTCACATACAGACCCATGTTTTTGAAAAGACTCGTTAGAGCTATAACACCATAGGAGCACAGTGAGAGGATCTTCTAGATCCTTTTATTTTCATGTCAGGAACTCTTTTTCCGTAATGGAGGAACACAGCAGGTTAACAGCCTATTTTTATTCTATTTCTTAATGTAACTTACAGAAATTAGTATTTGATAGATACATGAACATTATCATTGGCCAAATATGTCCCACAGGATGTTAAAATAAGCTCTGTTTTGTGTTAACTAAAGATATATTCTACATACGCAGTCTTGCTTAAGGAAAAAATTACTTTATCTCATTACTTAAATAATATACAACAGTACCAATTAAACAAGGAGCTTGCTTATGCTACCCTCCATTATTACTCTGATAGCAGAGAATTAAGAAAATTAATCAGATGGTACTTTAATTTGATTTTATGGTTCACTAGCAGTGTAAACTCTAATGCAGTTCCATGCAGCCTGTAAGTTTTTTTCATTATTCATTACACTAAGCTAAAAAAAAAAAAGTAAATTTAAGCTTCTTCATAGTCATTTGGAGAAAACCGTTGGTTAAAAGTCAGTAGTAAAATCATGCTTCATGTAAATGGGTAAGTGGATTCCTGAAATTTTATTAGAAAGCACAGGCCTCATTAACCAAAGGACCTTCTCCTCATAGTGGATGAAACACCTCAGCAATTTTTTACCTGAATAGCACCAGGCACTAATTATTCTTTCACAAATTAAAACCATGACCAACTTGGGAAAAAAATGCTGACACTGTTTATGTCACCCAAGATTTAATTTTCCTCACCTTAGTCAGGCTTGATACTATTCTGAATTACATGGCAGTTTGAGTTTTCTGAGATGAACCAAATTACACAGCTGTGCAACACAATATAATCTTCTTTTATATTCCAATCAAAGATGAACTCCCCCTGGAAAGTGTGGCAGAGCAGGGCCATGGGCAGCTACAGGTGCTGGGCCGTGCCCTGCCACGATGCTGTAACTTCACTGAGCCGAGGTAAAACATGTAGGAAGGTGTTGCCAGTATGAAAGCAAAGTCATGCCTACACACACTTTTTTCTTGATATTTTTTTTTCTCCTTCCCCCTCAAATTACACCAACAAAGGCATGAAAAGAAAGAACAAAGTAAATCTGAAAGAGTAACTTTGACAGACTTGACAATGTAACAGTTTGTCTTGTTCACTGCTTCATGCACTTTAGGATAAACTTCTACTCTGCGTATAAGAAATTTATACTTTACATTCTCCTTTTGAAGTCATGTTCAGCATGTAACCACTTTTGTTTGGTGTCTGTAACTTTCTATGAAGGTTTTAAGAGCAACGACTCTTTTAGAGTAGCTGCCCTTATTTAATAACTGAGCCTTTATCATGAAAGCTGCAGGGGAAAAAAATTAATTTTACAGAACCCATCTTTGAATTTAGAACTCCAAGGGAGTTATGTTTAGCAGAAGCTGTTCCTTGCCAGCAAAGATACAGGATATTTGTACAACCTGCTAAGTTACACCTACAAAAAGATTCAGAACCTTCAAATTTCCTTTATGTGTTGAAAAATTTCCAACTGTGCTACCACAACAGCACTGGCTTCCTCACATAAAATATATTTGTTTCAAGATACTCCCTCCTCCTCAGTATTAGCATTCCTAAGTAGAAAGATGCTCTACCAGGAGCAGAAAGATCACCTCTACCATGGTATGAATTTGTGTATATGCTCTAACTCAGAAAACATAGGAAGTACAACCACCCTCAGTGGAGTGTTTTGAAAGTAAGCTCTTAAACAAACAAATATTTAACTGGAAAATAGCATTTTTATATTAGTATCAAATAACACTTGCCCCATCTCACATGATTGTTTCACCAACTTTAAAAAAAAAAATCTTTGAAATCTGCATTTATTCCTTTACTATTTCTTTTGCCATTGTGTGTATCTTCATGCTAAGCTTTTTGTGCTTTTATAGATCATCTTAAGAGAGTGCATTAAAAACTCCAACATTAACTATACTGTTAAATATTTCAGGTAAATATAATCAGGTATCTATCCACATGCCTGAGCCATCTAAAGAATTCTAGGTCCTGACTGAAGCTGCTGACCAAAACTCAAGTTCTACAGCACATATAAAGATCTGGAATGGCCTGTGGCAGCACTTCCCTCAGTATAAGTTCAAATTAGATTCAGCATGCTGTCCCCAAATCTGGCAAATGAGTTGACTTCAGCAGTACTGCTGCTCTCCAGAGTCCTGATGAAGCAATTTAAATGGGGCAGGCTGACACCTGCACTTGCAGGCAGCTTGTCCGAGAGTACTGCAACTCTACATGTGGTTTGCTGCATGTGGTGAATTACAGCACTGAAACCCACAAATGGAAAACACTGTTGTTGATGTTCTGTTTTTAAAGTACTCATTTCCTAATATGATTTGAGGTTGCATTAACCAGGGTAACACTGTTCCCTGTGTCTTACATCCTGGAGATTCCTTAGCAGCTCAAGAGTTTCAGGAAATGGCTAATAATCACACAGCAAGAATTAGATCTGGTAACTGTGAAGGTCAGAGAAGTAGATCTTCTCAAAGTTTTTAAAATTGAGGCATAGGTTTATAAATCAATTTTTTTTTTTTTTTAAGAAGGAGTAAATGCAATACAATCATTATAAAAGGATTGGCCAATAGCAGAACTTAAAATCACACTGCAGAATCTCTGCTGGTTTTTGCTTTTCCAGCTTGGCTGTTGTCCATCACAGAAGCAATAAACAGAGGCATCTTCTGGTTACTTCATTCTCTTTGCCACATCCAAATATGAATATTCAATCTCCTGGTCAGCAGGGCATGTGTTTGTAAATTCATCTCTTGCGTATACATTTTTCAAGTATCTCGAAATCCCCGTCATTTCAGGTGGAAAATGAAAATTTCAGGGTTTTTTTGCAACAACCTTGATTATGTGGAGCTTTGGTAGGAGGCTGCAATCCACTAAAGTGAGCTCATCTCCATCCAGGAATTTCCAACTGGAAACAGTGACCTCCTCTGTGCTGTAAGCATCGATTCCATCAGGCAAGGGGCTATTTAAATAGTTGTCCAGCTTCTTCAGGGCTTTAAGTGAAGATTTTTTCCAAATTTTCATTTGCATCTTTTCTCAGGTTCTTTATGAATGCAGAGAATTTTGCAAAGACATCATTTCCTGCAGAGTTCGACTCGAGGTGCTTCGGTGCGAGTTTGGGATACCGGGGCGGCGCCAGCTTTTCCTCCAAGAATTCCTCGATCTTGTTGATGTCGGTTTTCACTTCCCCATCAAAAGTCACGAACGGGGTTGGTGCCCGGGGCCAGGTTCTGCAGGTCCGCAGGTTTTCTTTTCAAATCCACAGTTGTGACATTAAATATGACACCTTTGAGCCACAGGATCATAAAGAGGCGCTGAGAGAACGGGCATGTGGAATTCTTACCAAAGTCAACAGCAGCTGAAAGTACATCACTTCCATAGAGGGAGTTCTGCATTCTGAAAAACTGTGTCCTTTAAACTCAATTTTAGAGATCTTAATCTGTTACAGCAATGGTTGACTTGCATCAGATAATAGCCATTACTTCCCCACATTTTAGTTCTCCAGGAAGAATAATTTACTAGCTCAGTCACTACATAGTCACATGGGATTTTATCTACATTCAATGGTTACATTCTTAAAGCTCAAGGTTTTCTGTACTGTCATACTGCCTCTCCTGGAGGCCCCAAAAGGCTATGGCTTATTTTAGCATAACTGCAGTTCAACTCCAATCAATGGAGTCTTACACGAATATATCGTTTTTTCCCATAAAATCTTGCTCCTTTCCTTTGTTTTCATTCCCAGAGTAATTTATGTCATTGCTTGAGCACATACAACTTCTTCACAGAGCCACCATGTCTCTGTGGCTTGCACTGTATGAAGTACATCTGTAGTGTCTCCCACCACACTCTCCTGCCAAAGCCTGGAGACACACCCTGTGTCTCTATTTTTCTCCCTTCCTTTCACCCTTTACTGAAATCTTCACAAGTGCATCACAATATAGTAGCAATTTATACAAATTCTCTTTTCTACATCACAACTCACAGCTACAGGTGTCTGCTCTGATTCCACAACTAAATGAATTGCAGCCAGAAGTTACCTTCCCAGCCCAGTGAGATGCCTGACAAGCCTCACAGTAATGTGCTGCAGTATTTGGTGTCTGTAGGAGACGCATAGTGCCATGCACCACTCAGTCTTGGTCACCTTGTGCTACCCCTATGTTTCCACAGATGGTTGATGTCTGAGCATAGAACATTGCTAATGCAAGGGCCAGTGACAAACCCAACAGCTGAAGACAGGTAGTCCCACAGGAAACATTCCCTTAAGCATAAAACACTAACAAAATGACAAATTGACCATGAGTGCTAGTCCAAGGTGCAGAGGCTCCGCCAGCTGCCTGGCCCCAGGTCAGGCACAGCCACCTCCTGCCTCACACCCCTTCCCAGCAGGACAGACCAGGCAGCCTTTCCACCCACAGTGTGCAAGGCAGCGTGACTTTAAGAGCCCCACATTGCCAGCTTCTTTGCTGGGAAGAACACTGTAGAAATACAATACCACTTGGCGCAATAATTTTATTTTATTGTATTGATTTATGCTTTCCCTTTAATTAAAAGGTACCAGGAAAACATTTGGTTTTGATTCAGATACACAAACCCACCGAGGACCATTCTGGGCAACTCCTCAGCACAGGCCCAGCAGCCCCATCTGCGTCTCCACAATGAATGACTTCCGCCGACGCGCAGCCCCAAAGCCTCCCCAGATCCTTCCCCCTAATCCCTGACATCTGTTCTGCGTCCCGGCCGGGCAGTGGGACCCACCAGGGCTGCTGTCAGCGTGGCCACAGATGAGTAAACACACCAGCGCCTGTGTCAGGCTGCGTGTGATTTCAGCTGAGAACTCCGGACATGCAGCACGGTTCTCATTTAAAGCGTTCGCAATGTTGAGGAAACACCTGTTAAGAAACTATCCAAAATAAATTTACCATGAGTCTTTCAAGAAAGAGAAAACCCGTGATCGACAGCAGCAATACAAGATCCGACAGCAGCAGAATTCAAAGCCCCACTGCAAACCCTGACCAATTAAATACATAAACAGCACCATTTTTCACTTCGGGGTAACAGTTACTATATCATTTCTCATCTTCCACTTAAAATAGATGCTTTTCTCACTGGAAGACTGAAGTTTGACCGGTGCTGACCTAATTTATTTTCTTCTCTGTGCGAAAATCCTTCAACGCCATGTTGTGTGTAGTTTTAAAAGAAACACTCCCATGCAGCTACTCTTCAAAATTGTGTCAGCCGCATGTAATCAGGAACAGTTTTGAAATAGTTTCTGCCTGACTACTAAAAAAGGTGGATTGATATTCTGCTTAAAGTCTGCAAGGTACAGCAGATAAAGATCAGTAATTTTTGAATTGATGTTAAAACAGTAGAAGCATCGAGATTTTCCAAAGCTGTATTAGTGACACTGGAAACAAATTCCAAAGTCTTTAAGCCTTGGGGTAACAATTAGCATTTTTAAAAAGCTTGCCAGAAATCTTTTAATTTAAACCATTGTTTCCCTCCTTTAGGGAATCTGGAGGTTTACCTTGGCCTACAGTGGGTACCTCCCCCTCCTCCCTGTGTACACATCTGACCAGCAATCACACTGCAAGCTGCTTACTAATGATTATGGTATTTTTCAAGGACACTTACGTGACTTTGGAGCATAGGTCACACTGATGCTCAAGTAGAGTTAGATCAAATATTTAAAATACTTTTCATTTCCCTGTTTCTTTCTATTCAGGGCTCTTCAGCAAGAACTATGCCGCTTACTGATTTGAGCTCTACACCATGTCTGTACGGTAGAAAACTTTATTTCTCAGGTTGTAGTGTGCTGACTCTGGCTGGGGTAGAGTTCATTTTGTTCACAGTGGCTGGTACTGGGCTGTGTTTTGGATTTGTGCTGAGCAGAGTGCTGATAATACAGAGATGTTTTTGTCATTGCTGAGCAGGGCTTGCACAGAGCCAAGGCCTTTTCTGCTTCTGTACTGCCGGGCTGGGGAGGGGGCTGGGGATGCATGGGAGGTTGGGAGGAGACACAGCCAGGACAGGTGACCCCAACTGACCCAAGGGATGTTCCAGACCATGCGACATCATGCTCAGTGTAGAAACTGGGGGGGAGAAGGAGGAAGAGGGGGATGTTTGGAGTGATGATGTTTGTCTTCCTGAGTAACCAATACACCTGATGCGGCCCTGCTCTCCTGGAAGTGGCTGAACACCTGCCTGCCCATGGGAAGCAGTGAATTAATTCCTTGTTTTGCTTCTTGCGTGTGCAGTTTTTGCTTTCCTTATTAAACTCTCTTTATCTTAACCCACGAGTTTTTCATCTTTAACCCTTCTAATTCTCTCCCTGATCCAGCTGGTGGGAGAGGGAGCAAGTGACACTGTGGGGCTTGAAATATTTTCCAATAAATAAAATTCAATGTGTTTCACTAAAAAGTGATAGACATGGGGGGAAGATTGTATTAGTAATAGTCAGCTGAAGGCCTAAGAATGCAATTCTGTTGTCCGGGAGTCGAGAAAAGCTAATTCAGTGTTAGGACTTACCAGAAGTGGGATTGAAGAAACATAAATATTTTGTTGCTATAAAAATATCCCAACAAACCAACTGTGCTTCATCTACGTGTTGGTGGACACCAGAGAATCAGAAAAGGTTGAGAGGAAAGGGAACAGAAATAATCACAGTAAGGCATGGCTTCACTGTGAGTAATGACTAATGCAATGATTTTCATTGAAGGAGAGAGAGAGAGAAAGATTACATAAAGGCTTGTAAAGGCAAGGATGGCAGAAAGCAGGTAAAAAGAATAATTGTTCCTTTCTTCTTCCAGTACAAGAACTTGGAACACCAGAGCAGACAGCCAGTGGCAGGTTCAAAACCATATGGAGGTAATATATATGTATACATAATGTATATGTATACATATATAGCCTATGATTCATGGAGGTTGCTGTGGACCAGAGAGTGATCAAACTATATGTAAACAATGGTATTATTTCTGAATGTTGAAATTACTGAGCTGCTTAGAGCTAGGAGACTACAGAAGCATCATTACATCTGTTCCTATCCTTACACTCTTCCTAATCATCTGCCACTGGGCACTGTCACAGCCAAGACAGCAGGTTAGATACCTGTACTCCCGCCAAATATGCATTATTTGGATTGCATCAGCTGGAGACTGCAGATAAAGGAGATGCTGAAAGCTCCAGAAACTAGGGACTTGTGCACACAGGAGCTGGAATTTGACTAATTCCTCTCACAGCGAGGCACCTAGCTCAGTGATACTTCTATCCATTGCAGAAGTTCTCCAAAGCTTTTAGTTTATCTTAACAGACAAGTAAACTAAACTGTTAATAAAGCAATGCATATTTCAATCAAAAAGGGAAAGGAAGAAAGATAACTCAATGAAGATGTGTTATGCAGAGCTCCTTAGAGAACATTTCTAACAGAGGAGAAACAATACCTGAGTGCCAAGTGTTAGGGTTCAGCTCCTTCAAAAGTGACAAGCTTTCAGCCCACAAACCCACGCGTTGTGGCCAGCTTGTGTCTTCCTATTAAACTTCTCTGCAAAGTGGGGCTTTGCAATGCCTTCCCAGGAACCATTTTCTTTTCCAAGGCACAGACATGGAACACAGCTGCACAGATACCGTCTCAGGTATATACTCCAAAGAGTATCATTGTATCTCCTTCTCCCTACAAATACTTTCCAGCATGTCTGGGGGAAGCCTGAGAGGGAAAAGGGTGACATGGAACACATTCTAAGCCCCCAAATCTTAACCTTAAGTTCCTTTCTCTCCTTCTTCAGGGACTGACCCACATGCACAGTGGAAGGGAAGGATGCTGAGAATTTGCACTGTGCAGGGAAATGCTCACAAAACAAATCCCACAGCCACACAAAATTGAGAAATCCAGACTTTGGCTTACTCAGGTTTATGAGAACCAAACCAGCATTTTAAATTCTTATTTTTGCTTTACTTTAATTAAGCTTGCCTTAGGCTCACAAGCCTATTGAATTAGAGACATTTTTAAGGTAACTGACCTGGAGAGTTTTCCTGTGTGCTCTGCCCTTAAAGTATGTCCCAAGTTCATTCACTCTTTTATCACAAGCCTGACAGCAACGTCAAAATCATATCAGAGGAAAAGAGTATTTTTTTTTTAATATTAGCTGATAAACATTAGCTACACTGAATAGTTTCAGCCTCTCTAGTAGCCTCAAGGGGTTCTTCTGCAAGATTCAAGATTAGATAAGAGAGGAGTTTTTACTTAAAGGTTGTGCTCTTTTGTTTCTCTCTCAGCTCTGAAATTGGGGCTTTCTGAAAGAGTTCCTGGCTCCCACAATAAACCCATTTGCTACAGACAGCAGCAGCATTATCAAAGACCTTATTACAGTTGTCACAAGCCAGAGCTATTCTGCAACTGACAGGAAAAATATGGGTTTGCAACACCAACAAATGCATCCAATAGCTTCTCCAGTCTCAAAACAGGCCATGAATTTGCCAGGAAAAAATAATCCAGAATATTTATGTTAAGCCTATTCCCTCCCCCTCCCAAAACTCCCTTAAGTCAGCAGGGAAGAATTGTTGAATAAGAAAAAGATTGCTGAACTCGGTACAGCGACAAGGTAGCACCATGCTAATGAAGTCATTCTGCTTTTGCACAGGCAAAAAAGATTATAAGCCTGTGCAGCACAGGGGAAAAAAAAAAGAAAGAAAGAAAAAAAAAAAGATAAAAATATAGCTCTGAAGCCAAATATTTCAAAGAGGGATGAATCTGAAAGTTATTTTTTTTGTGTGCTGTTATTACATTCTAGATCATTAATGAAACAATCCAAGAGGAAAAAATAAAGGCAGTGCAGTGTGGAAAGGAGGATATAGCTAGAGGAAAATTCAGAGTGCCAATTCCCTGTTAATGGTTCAGATTAATTCAGATGGGGTATGGTCATAAAGCTCTAGGGATTCACACATCCCTGCCTCAATTCAAGGCACTAATAACCAATCAGTATTTTAGATAAGACTCTATAAATATTTAAAATTTTTAATCTTTCGAGGGCCAAAAATAACATTTCCCATCATGTCCTTGTCTTTCCCACAGCAACAACGATGAGATTTCTCAGCTGGCACTGCTGGCACCAGAATGACGTCAGGTGGTTTCAGTAGTGGCACTCAATTAACTTAGAAAGTTACATCTAATTGATCCATTTCCTGCACTGATAAACAACTGTAAACAAACACTTCTCTTCAAAGGAGCAGCTTTGTTCACAAATTAAAAAAGGAAAGGGGCCATCTGAATCACACCAGTCATGGCTGTGCCAGGGGTTTTATTATAAACACTATTTTTAGGGCTTTAGATGAGTGATGTGACATTAAATATCATGAGCCAAATTCTTCCCCAAGTTAACATGACAGTGGTGCTTCTTCACAAAACAACCTTTGCTTTTTCTTTTCTTAAACTCTTCTGTGTTACTAACAGCCTTGTCTGTGTATATGTACACTGTTTTGATTTTCCTAACCCACATTCAGCCTTTCCAATACATGCTCATTTTTGGCACAGGAAGCTCACTACCCCCCTTCACTTACACTTTCATCAGGCCCAGTGTCCGATTTCTGTGTCTCAGTGGAACAACAGCCAGAACAGTAAAACAAAAGCCAAATCCCTCCTGTTTCTGTTTGCAACTCCCCTTATAGACAGACACCCACCCCTACGATTTTGATAAGCATTCATTTTCTTATCCTTTTTGCAAACCTTTCAAAATGTAGCCAGGAACGATTTCAGTGTAAACTTTATACTGATTTGAAAGAGGTCACAACACACAGAGTTACTTATAGTCAACTCCTCCACAACTTTTACTAAAACGTCTGTTACTATAGCTGTACTTCACCTTGCCAGTTCCCCCATCTGTAATTTTGTTTCCTTATCTACTGGAAGAAAATGATACAATCACAGAAGTGTTAGAGCTGGGAGGGACCACCAGTGAGGTGACCTGGTCCAACCGCCCTGCTCAAGCAGGGTTTTCCTAGAGCCCATTGCACAATGATCACAAAGGGATCAGCTTGCCTCTAAATGATTTCAGATCCAATGTAAAAGCATGCTACAGAAATGCCTAATTATTTTTGCCACTACTATATTCTCCTCTGGTAGCGAGCCAGAGATTCTTAAATTTGGGGGATTAAAATTGCCACTGTCATTTCATTAGCCAAAGCATTTATTAATTAGGAAATGGAAGTCTGTACATTTTAAATTTTGGTGCAGTCACATATATTAATTGAGGCGTTCAAACCTACTTTTATTAAGGTACACACTTCACACATCACTTGAGCAAAGAGACCAAGTGATTGATTTCTACACACTGTCAGCTGCTATGTCTGTTTCGACAGATTCAGAGTGTTACCACATCCAATTGCTGCGACTAACGTGGTTACAACCTAAGACAGCTATTAGCATGCCAATAATGTTTCTGAAAATTACTGTAGCACCATATTTTGATTATGTATTTTCAGGAGTCGGGTGCCTTCTGTTAACTTTCCAGTCCAGACACCAGTGGTTTACCTGAAACACTTTAAAGACAGGAAATCAAACCCAAATGCAAACTGGCACACTAAAACAATCCAACCCTGTGTGCCACTTGGCAGTCAGAGTCCAGGACATGCTCACAGGAACAAGGTGTTGACAAGACTGGAAAAGACCGTATCTAAAATATTTTACCAAGCAGCAAAGGAGCTGCATTTTATTTACTAACCCAAGAGCCTAAGCATAATATTCCAGGACTGTCTGAAACTGCAAGTTTAGATTTATGAGTATTGAATGTCTAGAAGAAACAAAACAAAACAGGTGCTTACAAAACAAAAACAAGTGATTCTCTGCAAAACGGATTCAAACCACCAGACTAAAGATATACCTATATATAGTGTCCGTGCCCATGGCAGGGTGTGTGTGGGTGTGGGGGTGTGTGTGTGTATGGGTCTGGGTATTTGGAACTAAATGACTTTTAGTGTCCCTTCCAATCCAAACCAGTCTTGGCCAGAGAAGACTTGGCTACAAGTCTTTGCCAGATATATACATACATGCATCTCAACTATGAATCAATTATAAAAGATGAGGAAAATAAAAAAGAAATTAAACACTAAAATAATTAGGAGAGGTCAGTCAACTCCAGGAAAATAATACAGTAACACGACTCCATGACTTTTGACTGACACTGTTAGTCAAGTGCAAACAAGACTCACTGTCAGGTCAAAGAAGGTAAGTTAGTACCACGCCATTACTATTACAATAGTAATGCTCCTTAGAAAATAAACGGGAAACTGTATAGTAGGGGAGCTCAAGTACTGAAAGGAACAAACTGAAAGGAGAGCCTGGAGCTCTCCAAGGCTAAACCAAACACGAAATATCCAGAAGACAGCTGCTTTAACCTCCTTCAGAGACATCTCTGTTTTTAATCCTTGGCCAATATTCTGCTGTTCAAAACATATCAGTCTTGAGTTCAGTCTCACTGATGGAATTCAGGTCTCCTTAACCTCTCCTCACTCGGAGCAGACTCCAGTGCCTGCTTAGATGTCAGCTGGACCCTGATAGGCTTTCTGGTTAGATCTGTCTACAACACAATTATTAGTGTTACAGCCTCTCCATGCAACAAGATCCCAGTTAGCACATTCCAGCAGTAGAAGCTGATCAACTAATGTTCATATGTCCAGTGAGTGCCTGGAAGTAGGAGAGGTGCTAAGAAACCATTGTCTAGGGAAGCCAGACTGCCTAGGATACTTCCTGTCACATTCCACATTTCCAGCTCAGCAATCTAGAAGAAAGTTCCCTCTCTGACAGGCCTTTCTCAAGAGTGCCTCTCTTCACTGATGTCAGACATGGCATTACTCCCCCAAGACCACCTTAACTCTCAGAGCATTCAGAGAACAATTTCACATATGTATGGGAAATAAAAGATTTGTTTTAAAAAGTGGAAATATGCAATTATAAATGGAAAACCAAATACCAAACAGAACAGCACTATTTTTAGCTAAGAGCATTATCCCTTTCTGACTCAAGACACAAGAACTCAGGTCTTGTTCATCATATCCACAAAGAATCTAGATGAAGAGAGAAGGCAGCGCAGCAATATTACTGTCAATATCAGATCATTTAAGAGAAATAAGGTGAAGATCTGAACTGCCGTGGAGTTTCCTATCTTCAGAAATCTTACTGACCCTGGCAGTCTCAAACCACCAAAGAGCTCACAGAACAATAAGTACTATCCTCAGTTCTTAGAAAGAGGTAATGCAAACATCCATGATGGCTTTTAACAGATTATATTTTAAATACACTGGGTCCAAAGGATGGGGGTGTGTGTATGTGTGTGTGTATATAAATATATTTATGAAAATTAGGTCTGGAAATTCAGATTGAATGGGAAGAGGGAGATCTCTGCAAATAAAAATGCAAGTGAGAATCAGCACATGCAGCTGAATGCTGGTGCAGGGTGCCATTGAGCTTGAGGGTGTGTCTGGGCCATGTTGCAAATCCACACAGGGGCAAGATACAAATGCGCAGGTGACATTCCCTACATTGTAGTTTTCAGGGGAAAACAATGCTGGTGCATGGGTTGAAATGGAAGTGTAGCTTATTTCAACATGTTTCTGACCTGGACAGATAGGGTTCCCTGCAGACCATTCCCAAGAGTCTGCTTTGACATAGCCAGTGAAATCAAAAATTAGTGGAAATTCACACTACTGCATTCTCTTTAAACTGCAGTACCTCTCACTGTTTTAACTCATGGATCCCTGCTTTGGATTTTACATAACAGAAACAGTGAGACTGAAGGATTTGATGTAAAACTTAATTTGAATGCTGTTAAGGCAGAAAATACATTCTATTTTGACTGTAATGATGAAGACTGAAATTTAAAAACATTGCCTAGAATACAACAGTAGAAATACAGTATGGAAAAGTAACCCAAAGGGAAAAAAATAACAGGAAACAATAAAAGAAATTAACACAGGCAATCAAATAACTGGAAGAGCTGCATAAAAGAACTCGTCTAGAAGGATATTTATAAATTACTTCCTTTTCTCAGAGGCCAACTAAATGCTTCTGAAAGAAATGAAAAAGCAGTCAGATGCTGAAACAGATGTGTTATGAAGAAAACTAAAACTAATAAACTCCTCATCTACAGCTTAACAGAACAGAAAGAAGTGAATTACAGGTATTAAAATTGCAAACCCAGACATTTAGTATAAAGCTAGAGAAAACGCTGGATATAACTGGACAGCAAGGCTGGGGGAGTTCCAGACAAGCCCGGATGCTTCCTGATACAAAGATCCTGTGGAGAGATATCAGTGAGGCTAAGAGCCCACAGAGCTTGAAAGGCCAGCAGAGGAAGAGGGGTCAAAGAAGCAATTAAACTAATGCAAACACAAAAAGCCCCAAGACCACACAGGTTCTCAGTATAGCTTTATAGCAGAAAACCTGACATTCAAGATACACAATCTCTACTCACTCTATCTGACATATCTACAAAGTGCAGTTCCCAAAACCAAAAGTGAGGCCAGTCTAGCAGCACAGAAATAAACAGACTGTTATGAGTATTGCACAGGCCAATCTTCTCTCTGAGGAGGGAGAAAAATCCTCTAAAAAACGTCCTCCCCAGAAGAACAAAAAGCCATCCATCCTCAGTCTATACGGTTTTAGTAAAGAGGCTTGCTATGGAATAAACCCTTGGGGCTGAGGCACAGGCAGGAGCTACATAAGCACATACATGAACTGGTAGCATGACCCTTACAGTATGGAACTGAACATACTAACACATCCTAGTCTGCTTCCAGACTGGTGCTGGCTTCTAACCCTATGTGTAGCTGCTGAATCCAGAGTTGCTCTACCCAATCTTACAAACATATGGTAAGTGAAGATAATGCACAAACCACAGTAATGACAACATGTGGCTGCTGTCTGTCAAAGGCCTGTATGGGCCATTCACTTAAGAGCTGGACTCAGTGGTCTTTGTGAGTCCCTTCACACTCAGAATATTTTTTGATTCTGCGATTTCGCTTAGAGTGATCTCTGAAAATCTCTATTCTTGGGGATGGGGCTTAGAAATGACATGAAGATTTGAGTTACCTTACTAGAAAGCCACCACCTCCACCCCCCAAATTCAGCAAACTCTGCAACACATGAACTACACAGAATAGGAAGACACACATGTCCCCGATTTCCTCTTTTTTTATTCACCTTAAATGAATTCCTGTTCCAAAAAGCTCCAAAAGAACAACAACCCACACCCTCAAAGTCCGAGTCCCAATGTAACAGAATGTACAACTAACATGACAGAACATAAACTTGTTCTCGTCACATAATCTGATACTCACGTTAGGCACTTTCTCTGACTTATTATGAAATATGTATTATGAAATATGTGGATGAATTTTAGTAACACAAAGTTTTATGGCTTCTAGTTCTACTATAATTTTAAGTACACTGCTGAAAGAATGCATAATTAAACAGCTCCAAGACAAACTAGAGTTGTGTGGTCTGAACTAATCAAGCATGCATTGCTCCTAACCTCAGTCAGCCATATGAAATTAGTTTTCCTACTATTATTTTGGGAAGATTTGCAAGATAAAAGAAAGTGCCTATATTTTTCTTGGCTATGACCTACAGTAGCATTTAAAGGAAAAGGACTGCTAAAAATTGATTTTCTGATTTGGTATATATCAACACAGTTATGAAAAAGCATTTGAGATATCACTCTAAATGGAATCATCAGATTCTGCCCTATTAGCAAATAAACTCCTAAAACCAATTATGGCACCTGATAGCCTCCTTTGGAAAGGCAAGATAACAATGCATACCAAAAGGTAATCAAAATTGTACCAGCCAGTCACCAACTCCTGGGAATCTTGCTAATCATGAGTTTTGAAGTAGGATGAACAATAGGATATGTCCTACATACGTATTTCATTTTTTATTCTATACCAAATATCTGAGTTGATGCAAAAAGGCAATTACTAGGGAAATACACATCCTTCTCAGGTGGGATTTGTTGTAAGTCAGACATGGCTTGGGTCTACTAAACCCAGAAGAGCCCACTCTTGTCATTGTATGACTTGGGCATATGATGCACAGGAGAGAGTGTAGAACTCTAAGCCAACTCTTCTCAAGTGATAAAACATTAAAAAATAATACCAAATATATCATAATATTAAAATACCAAACTGACTTATCTGTAACTGAAAATTTATGACAGACTAATTGGAATTTCCAACTGGAAGCTATCTTGCTGGTCATTGAACTCACATGGGCAGCAGAGTGTCATTTCAAGTACACATTTACAAAGTTCTGGCTTAGTGCTTCTGTGGCTGCTTCTGGTGCACCACTTCAAATACACACAACATCTGTTGGTGTTTTTTTCAAAACACAATTAGTTTGTCACCTCTTGAAAATATTAACCTGCTCCTTACAAAGCAATTTTTTTTTTTCTTCTTGCTCTACTACTGTGGCTGTTATTGGAAAGCTCTACTGGAATTTCCTCACCCTAGAAAGCAGCTCTTCAGAAGTACTTTTTAGTTGAGGTTTCACAGGGCTTGTTTAGATCCCCTTGCATGAACACTGTCCTTGAGCATTAATAACATGTTTGCTTATTTGATGCCCCTTCTTCACATATCTATACATATTTTAAGTAGAACTAGTAATAGTAAAACTGTATTTTAAGTAGCGTTTCCCTCCACGTTTGTACCCTTGCAAAGTACAAGGCAAATTCTTAGTCTCTCCTGGCTTCTGTAAGTATTTGAGCGGAACACTTCGCAGCCTTATAATAAATTTTCTTTCATGAGACAACTCAGAACCATGAACAGAATGAGGAACAGGATTATTAACTGAAAAAAGTTGATACTTTCTTCTGTAAAACTTTTTGCTCTAGTTTTTCAAACTTAAGAGTTAACTGGATGATGACAGCATGGGATGTGACATTTTCATTCAAGGGAAAGATGCTTATTGGACAGTTTGTTTTATCATAAGAAGAGTAAATCAGTAGCAAAAGTGATCACATTCTTTGGTGAAAATTTACAGCAAGAAGTAGCTTTACTCTATACCTCCCCATCATCTTCACTAAAAACCACCAAGAATGACCAAGAACACTTCCTGAAAAAAGATGAGGAAGCAAATAGTGATGTTCAGAAGATGGGCACATCACAGATACTAGCACTGGTTTAAGATCTTACAGAGAAGGAGCAGACAGGAAACATTTAGGGGCTCATTAAACATCAACCTGTCGGTCCGGCAGAAATCAGAGACCTTCCCCCCTGTGGATGCGAAGCACACAGAGCTGCACTCGCACCTTAACTGAGAAATAAAATCTTCAACTCCAGTGACAGGGGTTAACTAAAAGTCAGGATGAAAATCCAGCCCACTGAGCTACAGAAATGTATTCAGTAGAGCTCTTTTGACTACTAATGGGAGTATTCTATATTGCCAAAAATCCTGGAAATTTCCATCTGGACAGCCACATATCTTTCAACTGTACCATGAAGTAAAATGGAGATGAGACTCAAGTAACAGGTTTGGATGTGAATTCATCATAAGAGGGTCTGAGAACACAAGCAGGATCCTTTGTTTGTTCCAGGGTGTCTGAAAACAGAACAAGCTCATCACCAGTCAGCAAGGTCACCAGCCTTGTGTTCCCCATTGCTAATTACCCTTGGTAGGAGGAAAGAAAGGACAAGGGATGTTCCAAGTCAAGGAGAGAGCTGATTTAGAAGTGAAAATCCATGCCACAGAGCCCAAAGAATGCAACAAGATCGCTTTGAAGCCAACAACCTACCCAACTGTGGAGGAACCCTCCTGCCTCCACTGGCTCTCCTGGTATGAGACCCAAGAGCAAGAGTGAACCCTCAGATTTCCTACAGGAATGCACTGTGCAATCACAGGGACCTTTTAAAGGGGACAGGTCCTCCCATTTGTAACTCTCTGATGACTTTCTACAGCTACCCAGTTGCTTTCATGGCAGCATAGTATTAGGAAAATATTTAATGTATTTTTAGCTTTCTTCTATTGTAGCTTAGCAGCTGGATTCAAAGAGAGCCAACACTCTGCGATCGACCTGACCTGGGTATGGATCAGTAACATATGCTCTACCAACCAGCCAAGAGTCCTCTAAAACATGACAAAAAGGACCAAGGCAGGGATTACAATTTTTAGGGAATAAATCCTCATGGATCAGGCAATAAGGTGCACCCCACTGTCACCCAGATTACTATGGTTAATTAGCAGCTTTTCATGTTTCAGTCAAACCTTGATGGTTCAATTCCTGTTTTTCAAAAGAATACTACTACTACATGTAACCTGAGAGAAGACAGAGGACTAACTGGATTAGTGACCTGATACAGCAACAATTTGTATGGCTTGGCTTGCCATAAATCCTGTTTAAACACTATCCTATTGCTTAAAGCTGGACAGTCAGTGATCCTCAGCCTGCTTGGCCTGTTATGGAAGTGACCAGAGCAAACCACTTCTGAGTAAACCAAATCCCTGCCTGTTGAGGAGACATGCCTTCACATGGCAAGGTTGAGAAGGGCAGCGCAGAACAGGGCTGTGCTTTAGGTAGAAATTTAATCCATTCTGGGGATATTACCAACTGGAAATATTTGACTTAAAGAGTTATGTGTTTCCATATATTAACATACTTCCCACACTTGCTCACATCTGCCCAAATAAGCTATGAAATAAATATTTTCCACATTGTAAATATAGCACATATTTATAATGCTCGGTGACACATCACTTAATCCAGAAGTCAGCTTTTGCAACTAAGCCTTTCGTGGTACAGATCCACAGGCAAGTAAACAAGTTGAAGAAAATTTTGCAGTTTACTTACATTTCAGTTTGCACTTCTCTTGTACATAGACTTTGTTTTATTTACAAAAAATGACTTGTGTCAATAAGAGAGTAAGACCCAGATCAATTTTCTTCTAACAGAATACCCGTGACAGGAAGAGCCACATCCTTACTCTCATCTGCTGTCTCATATCAATCCAGTGTCTGATGCATAGAATTAGTGAGATGGAATGTAAGTATAAAAGGTTCCTTGCAAAGGAATTAGTCTCTTCATTTAATCATATAATATTTTAATGATCTTGATTTATCCCATTAAATAATACCTTTCTGTCAAGTCATTGCTACGTACAACCTCCTCTACTTTTGATAAACAATTATCTCAGATACATTTGTTTAGTGAATTTTTAACGAAGATATTCTTTTTCCAAAGCATTTAGTTACATTTTAATCCATCAATTGGTGGGCTTTCTTTTCTGAATTTTACCATTTTTAATCCAAGAAATACTAGGTTTATCTGGATATATCCAGAACACTAAAGATTTGGTGAATGAAACAAAGACACCTGTTCTTTAAAAGGTTTAGTCTGGCAACATAACAAAATAGGTGTTAAAAAGGCTGATTAAAAAAGCTAGAACCAGTATGATTCAGGAAACATGTTCATTCCTATTTTCAGAGCTCTTCTGTTTTGCCAAGACTTCAGAAGCTAACCTGCCTACCAAGGTAGCCAAGTAATGAAATTAGCATTTGAAAAAAAACAAACCCAAACCTTTCTTACCTGGCAGAAAATCTGAATGGAACATTGTAAACAAATAGTATGAAAAACCCCTCAAAACCACAGGATGTTCACCCAATTACATCTCCACTAAGACGACCATAATAATGAACCTGCATAATAATTCTGACTCTTTCTGGAATTTCCAGCTTTATCCAGTATTAAATTTAAAGTGAAAAATGTATTTGCTAGAAAATAAACTGCTAGTAGAAAGCTGAAGCAAGACTTTCCACGCTTTGTGCAAAGTTGTGATTGAATGACAACTACTTGCCCTGTGTTTAAACAAAAATTCTAATCGCACTTTTCTGTAAACAGCTACCACAAAAACTGTTGAAGTCTATTCAGGATATTGTCTAAAATAAGTACTAGACTATTTGTGCAGCTTGTAGGAAAGGAAAAGGAAAAACTGAGGTAACTGCTGCTTGGAAACAGGTCAAAGACCATGAAAGGACTGATGGCTGTAGAATTCCTCTGCTACAACTGAAGGCCAGCAGCAGCCCAGGATTTCTGTAAACATGACCATAACATGTTACCATAACTGCTGTACTATAGCTACAGCCTAGCTATTCACAGAGGAAGCAACAAATAAACTGAGCTCCTTCACTGATTATAAAATCAATTCCTGGAAGGTTTTTTTTGGGGGGTGGTGGTTTTATTGGTTGGTGTTTGTGTTCTGTTGTTGGGGGATTTTTTGGACAGAAAAATATTCATTCTCACAAGAACTTGCAGACCGACCTTGCTTTCTGAGCCAGGGTTACTAAATACACTATTTTACTAAGCTAATCGCAATTTACTAGAAATTTCGTTGCAGTAGGATTAAATTCTATCAAATCAGTCTCCAAAACAAACCAACAAAAATTATGTTTCCTCATCAGCTAAGTGGTGACAGATACTCAGATACAGTATCAGATACACTGGTAATTCCTGTAGAATTCTGAAGGGAACTGAAATGTTTCTCTGAACAGTCATGAAGTACATGTATTTTCACAATTTATATAGCAGTACTGCTTTGGTGTGCTATTATTGAAGACTGGTTTGTTTTATTTATTTATAATGTCTCTCAGTGCAGCACATGATTTGGGGTAGTTTGATCACTTCATAGGAAAGGGACCTTTCATTAGTATTTTGATCTTGCCCAACACCCCCATGTTTTTTCAGGGTAAGATAAGCAGAAGACTGCTCAGCTGTTCTCTCATGCTACACAGTGTGGCATTTACTTGCCAAATGCTCTTAAAAGCTGTCTTCTAGGTCAAATCACCTTACTCCTCCATGCAATTTCCAATTCCTTGATTGAGGTATTTATTTTATGCTTCAACATTCATGTTAAATCTACCTAGAACCTGTCTGCTTTCAACCACACATCACTGTCTGCTCATCTGCCAGGTCCTCTTAAGCAGCCCTTGACAAATTGCTGTTCACTCTTCTCTCCCATCCCTTAGTTTCTGTGTCATAGAGACCCACAAGTCAGCCCCTCACTAATTTTGTCTGCCTCTGCACCAGTCTCAAGAACAGGTGATTTCTATTCTAGGCTCTTCTACATCAGCCTCCCCTCTGGATAAACTTGACAGAAACCTCTCTCCACTCTTTTTCTACATGCTCCGTCATATCTTTGCCTTAAAGCACCAATTGCTTAGGTCACTTCACTGGCCTTGTACACAGCTGCTTGAACAGTTTTTAATCCACACTAGCACTCTGCCTTGGATTACATGGCTATTTATTTTCCCCAAGAGAATCTTAGGAGGAACGTTTTGGAAAACTTTTAGGAAAGCCAAGTCATTTGCCTCATCCAGGTTGCCTTTATCTTCCATCAGCTTCTTCAATAATGCTGATAAAATAAAGCACTACAATTTCCTCACCAAAGCCATGTAATTTTGACTTAAGTTACATTAGCCTAATTTTCCCCTTATGCTCTTCACGTATGAAATCTCTGTGGGATGAACTCCATATTCACTTACATAAAACCGTATCAGGAAAAATTTAAAAGATAATTGACTGAGTTATTCATGGCTATTGCTGCTCTAATAGGAAAATTCACTCCTCAATTTCATTTCCGAGAGCTGAAGTAAAATTAAGTTATATCTAATTCTTACGCTTTCCCTTGAAGACAGACTTAATTTGCATACCTTTAAGGTTCTCAGGAGCACTTGTTAAAAAAGAACAGGAAGGGATTTTGAAAGTGCTTACTATGTTCCACTCATACAATAACTGTTTTATCAAGGAATTTACAGAGTAGAGATTTACTGTTCTATCTTGTCATTATCTCCACTATAGTATTTGACTGATTCACTACTCCTGAATTTTCAATAGATCTCCTAACTTTCTCCTAAAACATTAAGATTTTCTAAGGTCACACACTGATTTCCATTAAAAAAATGCCCTTGGAATAATAATTTCCCCTTCATCTTCTACAATGAAAATAGATGTAAAATAATTCATAACTTCCCTGCCACCTCATCATCTACTTTAGCTATCACTCAAGTCTTGGTCGCTTTAGAGCAACCAGCCCTGCAGTCACAGATAAAAGGAGGACAATGATCAGCTGCTACTTCTGCCTACAAAGCACATAGAAGATAAAGCTTTATAATACTGATCTCCTTAACTCATCATGAGAGCCATCTCATGCAAGCATCAGTAGGCACATGCCAGTCTCTCTCACTACTTCAAGACTCCCTGAAAGAAAAAAAAAAATAGCTTGAGAGAAGCAATGGGAGGACGTCCTCAATTTATTTGAAGCTGCTTCTTGGAAAATGCTATCTTTCACTCTCTCCCTTCACTATCCCACCTCAGAACTGTCCTTTCTGGCCAAATCTCTGCACTCAGTAGTGTATAGGCAACTCTCACAGTGTGCAATATTGCATATTCTCTTTGATTCTCCCCTCTCTCCAGTGCTGAATATACAAAGCACACTGTAGGGACAGAGCCTTTTTCTTAACAAGCCTAAGCCTCCTGAAAGCTCTCAGGAGTTTCAGCAGTAGGAGTTAAGTGTGGAGCTCAGAGAGGAAGTGAAATGGTGAAAGGGCCAGGATGCTCTCAAGATGTCTCAGGTGTATGGTGTTAGCTTGAACTCTCTATTAAGAAAACATGCAGCCTCAGTAGGAGTTCAATGCAACCTGAAAGTACAGGTTAAACTTGGTTTCCACTTCAGAAAATATTTACTTCTGTTGATCATGTGATGAAGTACAACCAGCCCCCAACTTCACTCCTGCTGCTGTGCTGCCAACCCATCTTGATCTGAATGCGTCTTCAAAGGAGACTGAGCTCTTCCGAAGTGTATGGTTGGGTTTACCAGGGAAAATTTATCCTCAGGCCTGTGCCTCACTCCTTCTCTAGCACTCAGAAAAAAACTGTTGAGTCTGAGTGACAGGTAAGGACAGATTAGAAGGAACAGAGAAGAGTGCATTTAAATGGAAAGAGCTTAATATGACTTAGGTGTAATTAATCTACAACATTCATTTTCCATTCTTACTCAGCTTATCAGCCTTCAACTGAAATATTTCTTCTGTTATGCTAAACGCCCCCCTGGACATCCATAATGTTAGTTAAGAAACATGCAAAACAAGAAGCGTCTACTTAAAAGAGCATCACATTGGTAACATCTTTGAACTAGAATATATTTTCTTCAGAATACTCATGTACCATACATCACAAAAAAATATGCCCATGAGACAACACAGTGGATAAACTGAAATGAAATTCAGCACGAGGCAATTCCATCAGATCTTTCTGGTGACCTTACAAACACAACAGAAAGTGCTATTCATATATTACCTAGCCAAGTCAATATTTATTTTCTTGCTTTACGCACGCTTTGCAGGAGTGACCTTAATCATAAAAGCAAGGCACTAAAAAGCGTGGTTTGGTCCAAAACTTGTTTTGGCAGGCACTATGCAGATCTCCCCAAGTAGCTCTGCCAACATATCTCAAGCCAAACTTGCAACAGTCTGACCTAAAAGGACAAGAAGACTGTCGGAAATGAGACTACAAACATTTCCCTCAGGAGCGTGCTGTGTGCATAGACTCTTTCCATGTTTGTAAGGGGGAGGGGAAGGGATTTTCCATGTCTGTATATGTTTTCCACATATATTTGCCAACAGTTCCTAGATTATCCCCAGAGCCTACTCTGAACACCAGGATAACTGCTCTACTGTAGGCTGTATTTCCTTTATGAACATGGAGACTTCAGAATAGAAGGCCGGATCTTGATTTCTGAGTTATTCTGGGCACACTAACAAAATAAATGAACCCTGCTATACCTCAGTGTCGCTGAGAACAGATCTAGACCCTGCAGTCTGCAGCACCTCCTGAGATTCAGGAGTTGAAAAGGAAGGCAAGCATAACAACAGGAGAAGAGGTAAAATCACACAGGATTTGTTACTTTGCCTAAGGAAAAAAAAAGAAAAAAAATATATATTTCACATGTATCAATTTCTTGCTTCTAATAATGTCATTTTGTTCTTGTGCAAGTACAGTGAATGTAAGGAGTGCTGAGACAGAGATATAAATTGTGTTAAGGCAGTAATCCCCCTCTCTTACTATCTCCCAGCAGTCCTGATGAAAATATGCCCTTAAAAACACCATAGACCAGAAGTAGCTGCACAAACGCTTGACTGTCTGCCTCATCAGTGCAACATTCCCTCGATGTAAGCTGCCAAACTACCAACCCAATCCCTTTTATTTCCTCCTTTGTCATCATAAGGATAAGTCTAAAAGCTTTTAGTGCATTTCCTCTCAGTTAAACTCAAATTAGTCCCCTCTGCTGGACTCCTACTGGGATGCCTTGGTCTATCCCAGAGCCCTTGCTGAGAAAAGCCCTTTTCAGTCCAGCAAATCACCTCGGTACCTGCTACTCTGACAAGGCTGACGCCATTATTTATTACATAATAAGCTCTCCCTGTTGAGGGTCAATTATTCCATTGACTGGGCATTACAATAATTCTTGGTAATTAAAAGAGGTACTTATGTGAATCTAGATGCATATTGAAAGAAACATTAGTCCTTTTGTTATCTTGGCAAGCCCTTGTTCCTAGTCGGCCCAAGCAATTAGCATCTTTTGGCAATCCCTGTCAGCTGGGGTTTGGAAAGACTGAAAAGAGGGTCACTCAGATGCTAATTTAGATACAATTGTGACAGCAGAGTTTAGAGGGAGCTGTTTCAAAGGCACCATCAGGGTTTAATAAAGCAAACAGCTTGGGTCCCAGTGACCCTGCTGAGGTAATTAAAAAGACTGCTCTATGTTGCTGTGCCAAATGGGAGAGTGGCATCATGAAGCCTATCCACAAAAACCATTTTTAAAAGACATATAATCACCCATTTAATCTGCTCATTAAACAAATCTCTCATGCGGACTTAACAAGAATTAGCACTTTCTAAAAGGCAAAAATTGACAGAAAGCAGACTGTTCAAATGATTCTAAAGGTCGTGATTCCTAAACGTTTTCCCATTATTATTATAAGCTCATTTAATGCTAATGTATAATATTTGGGGATATCGGTGTTCAAGACTATTCTTTTAATGCTGTCTTTATGGGAGAAATATGAACATCCACTTCTCAAAGCTAAGAGGGTACAATGACATCAGCTACAACAACAGTAGGAAACCCAGCCCTACAAACTTTGTATAAATAACCCCACATTCAACCCACAGCAAATTCTGGGGAGTACTGCTGAAACAGTACACTGTTTCCCAGGATGCATCCCAGTAAGAGAGCTCTTGCACACAACCACCAGCTCAAACTCCAGCACATAAGTAACATTAGGTACCTTGTAATATCCACCTCTTGTGTTCCTCCAAGGCTGTTAAAGAGTTAGAACCATTGCTACTGACAAAGCAAATTACCTTCTCCTACTTTAGAAAAAAGAGTAAAATGAAAAAGGTTCCTCCTCTTTTGTGCAAACCAAAACTAAAGTTCCAGGAGTTGGAGGGCACTGAGTGAAGACTGAGGAAAATGTACTTTGGTGTGACAATGACCTGATGTGTATTATGGGTGTAGTGGTTTGGTCCAAAATACTCATTACTGTTTATCTGCTGTGAGATAAGAATTAGGAGAAATGCAAAGCAGGCACCAAACTTGAAAGAATGGGCAAGGTGTCCTACTCCATGCAGAACATAAGATCTTTATTTTTGGAAAGCTAATCTGGTTTGGTTGGGGTAACAACAAAAAAGGAAGAGGAAAACAGAGAAGACAGGGTAATACTGGCTGATTTTCTTTTTCACTTTTAATTCAGTATTGAAAAAAATTATCTCGGTACAATGTCTGGGAGAGAATGCAGCTGGTAAGTCATCACAGAGGTTAAGCAATTATATTGTTCCGTGAGTATTTCCCATTTCACTGTGCTGCATTCAAATACAGCCTCCAAAATGCCAGTTTTCTTCAACCTCCTGCTAATGAGAGATTAAAACATCAGGGAGGCCAACTCGTCCCCAGAAAATAAAAAAAATCATTAGGCATTGTAGCATGCTCGGCCCAGCTACTAAACTTTTTCAGACTCATAAGGCTGGATACTATATGACCTCATCATTGACAAGCTAATGTTCTACTGAAAGCTGTTAATTAAAGACTCTAGAGATGTTGCCAGCATACTTAAGATCTCTAGATATAACTGATGCATACGCATCTTTCACAAGGCAATGTGCTGAGTTGGAATGACAACCTCAATTCCACACAAGCTCAATACTTGTCATGTCCGCCTTATTTGGAAATGAAAGGCCAAAATGAGGTTAAAGCCCTACATGCATGTAATTTGCTAGATCAGTGTTTCTCATTTTGTGATCTATGGACTGGTAAACCATGAGACAAGTGTATAATTCCTTTTAGCTCTCAGTTAGCATATCACGAACAAGATCCTTGTACAGACAGACACAAACTTATGACTTCCCTGATGGTGACTACAGAGCAGAGACTGGCAAACAAGGCAAAGACAGCCACCACTGTGTTCATTCTCAGAGAGCTGATTCAGTTGAACCACGAAATTGCAAACATGGCTTGTTCTCAATTCTAAAGGTCACAAATATGCTGCAGTCGTATGTCTAGTCAGTACTACTCACCTGACAACACCTGAGTGCTCTTTTTTCTTCAGCCCTAAAACATTTAAAAGCAGGATAAACACCCCAGAACTTCTCCAGAGGTTGCCTAAGACAGGTGACAAGGGAAACAATTTCTCTCTGTATAGAAATACTAATGACACAAGGGAACGTATTTTCCTCCCTCCAATGGGCAGCATACGGGATGGAACAGGCCGTGTTAGAAATTCTGAGAAAAAAAACAGCCACCACCTACACCTTGTAGGAGCTGCTGCAGTACAGTGGGAACGACCACAACCTTGGAAAGGGAACTACAGTATCACACCTGAGTAACTGTGGAAGTCCCCAGGGAATCATCTAAAAAACCCCTAATCTACATTCTATAGGAGTACACCCAAGTTAATTAGGCTAAGGAACAACAATGATATAGGTGGTAATTCTTATGCGAATTCCATCTACATCTATTTATACCTGATTATCTGTGCATGCTACTTAACTTGCCTTAGGTTGTTCCTAAAACAATCCACCTATACCTGGAACAAAGCTCTTAAAAGTGAAAAGAACTTCAACACCAACACAACAGAGCTTAAATGGGTAGGGAAAGAAACAGTTTTTTCCACTATGAAACAAAAGCTTAAACAGCTGTAGGATGGGGTGAACTACTGGTTTTGACGGCTTTTTAACTACTTTACACTTAAGTTCTTTTTTTCTTAACCCAGTGTGGGGAAGAAGGGGGTCAGGAAGATGACAATAATGTGAGAAGGATGGAGAACATAAGGAACAGCAGAAGAAGAAAGAAGGAGGAGGAAATAAATCATCAAAACTTTATAACCCTGGACTGCCTCACAGGGGAGCAGAGGAAAAAAATTAGACCATTTGTCTTCAGCATGTTTGCTTATTATCTCTTGGGAGAGTTTAAAATGCTATACTCGACACCATTATATGTATGTGCAGTTAACCTCAACCTGTACTATTTCTTTCTACCTTTGCAGTCTTATACATGCACACAAGTATCTTGTACTGATAAACCATGTTCAGTTTCTCTTAATACTGTACAGAGAATAATTCTTATAGCAAATGATTACAATTCCTTGACTTAAAGTACACTTTGATACTGACATTTGAAAAGAGCTCTGTCTAGGTCCAATAACTACACACTCCCTCTGTATTCCCTACCATCAAGGATACTTCCTAACACACTTGAGAAAGTAATTCAATAGCTGAATAACCACAACTACATTTTCAGGTCTATTTAAAACTGCAAAAACAATGTGTGCTTTCTCTTGGGAGAGCTATGCTACCATTTGGTCAGACAGCAACTCATTTTGGACGCACTTCAGAAGTAGTTGCATGCATTGTGAAGATTTATAGTTGGACAGGAATCAAGACAGGGGTGCACCTCCCTGGAAAACACTGAAATCCATCCACAGATGAACCATCACATACAAAGTCACAGATGCAGTTTCCTGATCAGTTTGGCTGTGCAAGGAGATGGGAAAATTCAGTCTACTAGTACATTTATTTTCTTAAAATGAATCTTCATGCCACAAGTGAACATGTTGTTTTGCTGCAATACGTAATACTGTGTTTACCTCTGCTTCTCCACCAGCATGTGTGACAATCATTCCAGACATTCCTTCTGCAGCTTTTTGTTTATTCTGGGGAATGTTTAGAATGTTTTTATGTTGGAAAAAAAAGAAAATTTAAAAAAAAGTCCTATTTTAGAAAAGCCCTCCAAACTCTGAAGGAATCACCTATACAAGAGCTTCTGAAAGAATAAACACAGCTGCTTACAAATGAGTAAGAAGTTATAGGAAAAAACACCAGTAGGTGCCAGTTCAATTTTCTCATAAATCTTAAGGCTGAGGCTGTCCTTTGATTCTTGTGAGTTTTAGTATTTTATCTCAAATGTATAGTTGGGGTTTTTTCCACAAAAAAGTTACTTTAGGTAATGATGAAAAGCCAACTTTCCACTAGAAGCTATTTGTAGTAATAAACATATAAACTACTAATACGAGCAAAAGTTGAGTTATTAAAAGCATACTTCAGAAAAGCAGCATTAGTTACGCTTCAAGCTCTCGAACAGAATTGAGAGCTTGAAGACAATTTAGGAAGGAAAGCACACAGGTCAATTTATCCTCAACAATGAATATTCATTTATTTCTGGTCACTGCCTAAATCTGCTTTTCTGATTCCTTTATTTAACTGTCTGAGGTTATAAAGATATAAACCCGAGATCATCTTATTATTAGGGCCACAGTTAAAAAAAAACTCGCAATAGGCATACAACTAGTTTAAGAACATATGTGCTCTATGTTTACTTCTGTCTGGTAAAACAACAGTGTCAACTGGAATTTGAAATGTTTTCTTTATTTAGATCTTGTAGGCTGAACAATGAGCCCTGACAGCTCTGTCTCAGCCCTCTCAAGGCTTGTACCAAATGAAGCCTAAACTCACCATTCAGCAACTGCACCGGCTATGGGATGTCTGGAATTTGTTGTGTGCACTCATCCTTAAAATGGAACAGCTGCTATGAAAGGCTGTTACAAGACACCCAAGGGGGCAAAAGGTTCCAGTGACACCCTTATCTACAACCTGATATGAACAGCTTTTGCTGCTACCCTGCTCCCATCTCTAGGTGTAAAGTTACGGGATAGAAGAGCCCAAAACACTCCCTTCAGTAAAGGGGAAAACTGTATGGCTTCTGTTCTTTTTCATGCCATTGACTGTGCAGAGGATTAGATCACCTTTGAAATGTACTTATTTAACGTAACACATCTGTATGCCAATTTTAAAGGCATGTATTTTAGAAAACTACATTTCTACACCGCTACCACCCCCTAGTCACCTTTTAATAAAAGCAGCAAGACAGTCCTTGGGCCACGCTGTGCTTGCCTTGCTCTCTTGATTGACTATATAGCCTATAAGCCCACAGACTAGTTAGTTGCATGAGGGGCTCAACCAGGATTTGATTGTCAAGGATCAGAAAGCAATAGCAATATAGCAAAAATAGCTCTCAGGGGAAATATATCTTGTTACTGCCAGAAAGAGTATTTTTGTAAGAGAAGCATTTCTGTAATTCTTATTAGTTAAAATAAAAGACTGGAAATAACCAGAAGCATGAAGACCCAAGGGTCTGAGCTCCCATCAGAGTCAAGGGCAGATTTCCCACTACATTCACTGGATACACAATGAAGACCAAATGTGGAATACAGAAAGGAAATGATCAGAGGAAGGACTCTTGTCCACAAATGCATTCTGCATCTGCGAAGTTTGTACCTGTGACTGAGTTCATAAATGAGACTAGTGTCCACACACCATACAAGTGTGATAAGTTCTAGTTCTGGTGGGAAAACCCTAGGAACTACTTCTATTTTAAAATAGAGAAGACAGCTTCATTTTAACAATGCACAGCACTGGGCAAAGCCTAGTGTCATTAGAAGGTGTACTTTTCCACAGACTTCCCCCCCTCCCATCCCCAAAGCCTCTGCTTTCTCTGGTGCTTGCTGAGGTGACCCAGAGACCTGCCATGATCTGCAACCAGCCTCCTCCTTCCACCAAATGTAGGTACTATTTCTTGCTAAAGTTCCTTTGATATATCAAATCCTCTTTCTAGATTTTATATTGCAGAGATTAAACAAGTCTGTAAAAAGACAGACACTCGCCCCAAACCCTTTTATGCAAACATAAACATTGCTGTAATTGCAAGAGATAATCAGCCCCACTTCAGCCAAAGCTCAATACCAGCTTGTAGATGCTTCTTTTAACCAAACTACAATTTATCTGGCTGTGCAAATGAAATCCTATTCCCTACCTCTTTACACCCACCTTTGGGATTTTGGTTCGCCAAATTTCCTTCCGCTGTTCTTCCTAAGAGCTATGATTCTCAGCATCACACAATCCCACCTTCTATCAATGTTCTGGCCCAGGGTTTATATCCTGAAGTTTATATCCTATATATGCTCTCTGGTGGGACAAAAGCCTTACTTTCCCAAGATCATGAATAACCTACCCTTTCAGACGGAGTCAGAAATTAAAATCCCAGACCAATAATATCCCCAAGAATATCTCAGGAAGAGAGGAAGAAAGAAGAATCAGGGCAAGATGAAACTAATGGACTAACATGGAGTAAAACACGGCCAGGGAGATATAACAGTAGTATTTGCTGCAACAGGGACAAGGATAAAGTGAACCTGGTTTGGATGCATCGAGAGACAGGTAAGTGCAAGCCATAGACAACACTGAGTTCTCCAGAGCTTGGCTTTCCTCTCCACCTCAAGATGAGTTATCTGTACCAAAAGAGACAATCCCACCACAAAAATCCCTCTCCCTCTTTCAGAGTCCTCTCAGGAGCCATTACACTTGCCATAGTTCTGAGACAGGTAGGTCAGCTCAGGGGGTATGAATCAAAACTCCTTTTTCATCAACTACTACAGTACATGCTGGCCATCTACCATCCAAACAGAAGCTGCCTGCTTTGGGCATGGGAAGCATGGCTCTGTATCTAAGATGGCTGAAGTAACACTGTCTTCCTTCCCTGTCACACACTACTAAAGTAATACGTTAAATACTCATTCAGTATTAATAAACACATTTTCAATGCACAGCAAACAGTCTTCCACCTTAGGTTTACCTTATTAAAATTAACTTGGACTAGGCACCTTCTCACAGACTTGTCCAATTGCGTACTTGCTTCACACTTCCAGCTCCTGTTCCTTGATACTTGTGATGCCATCTGGAC
This sequence comes from Coloeus monedula, assembly GCF_965178545.1. Taxonomy (NCBI): domain Eukaryota; kingdom Metazoa; phylum Chordata; class Aves; order Passeriformes; family Corvidae; genus Coloeus; species Coloeus monedula. Next base: position 47,243,753 of record NC_138783.1, read on the forward strand.
TTGAATTCTTTAGGACAAAGTGCTGGCATTGGAAATCATACTAAAAATGGTAACAACGAAGGATCTTCCTGTTTGATCCCCAGCACACTTGAATCAACTCTTTTACTTCCTACTGTTGAGCTTTGATTGCTTTGGGTACTTCTGCTGCTTCTACTGCTGTTCTAAGCATTCTTCTAGATTCACTGTTACCCTATCACCCTGAGGAAACATCCACTGGGATCCAGACACTTCAGCCTCTCCTTTTTAGAGGCCTCCTGGTACTGTTTTCATGGTTCAGAATTACTAAGTCAAAGGTTCAAAACAAGAGGAGAAAACACCCACCAAAATAAAACCCAAACCCACCTGCCTAGAGCTCTTCTCCCTCACTAAAAAATGGATCATTTGGACTCCAGCTGTTCCTTCAGCCCTATCACACTGAAATTCCTACTGAAACAAAGAAAGCCCTTGAGTCAAATCCTGTGAGCTCACTATTGGAGGTTTTTTTTAGTTGCATGTGTGTCATCTGACTGAAATCTGCCTTTCCTGTGATCCAGCAACACACTGAACAGTCAGATTTGTACTACATTTCCCTCTTTCTGTCTCATTCTTAGCATTAATCCCCTCCTCTTTCTTTCTCCTGTACAGCTATACTGGGTTTGTATTCCCAGCTACAGAGATGTAAAGTAAACCTTAATTTCGTGTCTGGTCAGTGAACTTCATGACTGTTCTGTTTAATGCATACTCTGTTTTTTTGCCACTAGACTCATTGTTTTACATCTGTTTGCATTAAAGCACGTTTTCCACTGAATGACTCAGACACTTAAAAGATCCCAAATCCCTCTGAATAGGGTTACATAAATTCTGAAATGCTTGCTATTCCCTTCCTCTAAATTCAGTATCATCAGCTAACTTTACTACGATCTTAGATCTGATATTCTCATTCAAATTATTTATATATGTATTATTAAAAAGATCAATCCCCTTGAGTATGCCACTAGTAACCTATTTTCAGCTAGAGAAATTCTCATTTGCAGATACAGTATGCAACCTGCTTTGAGACACTTTTAAAGCCAACAGGCCATTTTTGCTCTACAGACCATGACCATGGTTTAACGAGTAAGCTCCTTTATGAAACCTTATAACTTGTTTAAGTGTCATTAATTCACACAGTTTCAATTTTTCACAGTATATTTTCCTCATAACATGAAAAAAAAAAAAAATAGAACAGTATCAAGATGAATCCGGAAAGCCAGAATTCAGAGCAAAGAACGTGTGCTTATTTCTCAAGATTCCTGATTTTCTGTTTATAACATTCTTATTCTGGTAACAATGGCAAAACCAAATAAGCTATTCAAGGGAATTTCAAGCACACAAACACCACAGTGTTGAATTTAGTTCTTCAGCCCTTTTTGTCCTGATTTAGGGTCTTACTCCCTTTTCCTTTAAAATCATCGGTATTTCTCTGTCTGACAGTTGGCAAGTAGGAAGGGAAATGGTTTTAAAGATCAAATTAAGCAAGCCTGATTGAATAATTCAGATTTGTCATGGGACTCAATTATTTCTATTAGAAATCCTTATTTTGAAAAAGAAAAAAGTTATTTTCTTTGGCATCCAAATAATTATTTCTTTAACTTCTGGAAACACTGAAGTAGTGGTTTCCTGAGGTTTTACATGTTAACTCTTTCATATTTTTCCTGAGGTTTTACCTGTTAGCTCTAGCCTGAAACAACAGATGCCCCAAAGACAAGCATAAAATAGGTAAGAGATATTTTCCTCTTTGCTATGAAAAGCATGATATAAATAAATTTGCAAACCAAAAAACATTACAGTATTTAAAAAAACCTGTCAAAAATTGCATGGATTCTCTTACAGTAGAGCTATTTCTCCCACTTGTGTAAATGCATTTATGGATACAATCAGCTCTGCAGCAGAAGACCTACACAACCTTATGCAATGACAGTGCATCAACCAGCTGGAGGTCACTGCTGTCCCCATGTCTCTCCAGAGCACAGAATCAGGGATAACAGCAACAAGTGCCAAGCTAAGGCAAGGCAGCACCATGCCTAACCACAAAAATTCCAAAGCCACAGTAGCACAGAACCACCTCCAGGTGACAGATGCACTCATCCACCACAGCAGCACTGAGGAACTGCTCGGCCCTGCACAAAGGGCTGCAGTTCCTCAATCCTAGGCAGCCTGCAGGGCTGAGTCAATCAGGCACTAGGACTATGCTGCTTTTTTCACTGCCCACTCTGAATACCAGAAAAAGAAAGATAAAAGCTACATGGGCCCCCATTCAGGGCCTTATGCTGATGGGTGACATGCAGTTAGAGAGAACACCAATTGAAGGCCCTTGAGAAGAACTGAAGGCTTGTTACAAACCATGATCAACACACACAATGTTCAAACTATCTGGAAGAGCACTGCCTGTATCAAAGCTCACTGCAAACCAACTGTATTAGGCTCGATAGTTCATTTCCCAGGAGAAGAAAACCCAACACCAAAAAAACCACACACAAAACCCCCCACCCACTCTGTCCCCCAAATCCCCTGCTTTTTATTTAAGGCCAGCCCTGAGGGTGGAAACATCCTGTGTAGAACCCTGCTCGTGACTGCAGAGACAGACACATGGCTATTTGCCTGCTGTCCTCATCCCACCTCTGCTCTTGTTCTATTCCCCTTCTCTTCCAGGGCAAGATGTCAGCTACGTGATACAGAGTCTCTAAGAAGTTACCTAAAGTCCAGAGCACAGAGATGAAAGGGTTACTGACTTTGCACTCCATAGGTCTGTGTCCTTTCACAGTAAGCCAGTTAAATCCTTTCATTCTCAGTTCTTTGCATTTATACAGAGGATTTTTTTAAACACAAATCTTTAGATGACTTTAATTAGGTCATGTCTGCAGAAGGATAAGGCAGAAAAAAGGCCCTCAGAGTTTTAATTTTTGGAGCAGAAACATTATCACTTTTTAAGTATATTTAGAAGTATTCCTAGGTTTTACAAAGAATGATAAAATGAAACATAAGATTCTTTTTGCAATTCAAAATTAACATAGACTATCTTATAGTTAAATACAGCCCAAAAAGGACAGCTGCAGCTAGACCAAAGCCTCTGGAAGAAACAGTGCCATTAAATCACTACGCTTAACAACTGTCAGTAAAAATCTCACATGAAAAATCAAATGTTCAAGAAGTGTTTGGACAAGGCTCTCAGGCTCTTGGTGTGATTCTTGGTGTTTTCCTGTGCAGGGCCAGGAGTTGGACTCAATAATCCCTGTGGGTCCCTTCCAGCTCAGGATATTATATGATTCCATGAAATGGCTAGACAGGATTCAAAACTACAAGTAATTAACAGCAAGACATACTACTCTGTACAGAGTGGTGCAGAAGGCATACTCCCCAGGCAAATGGATCCTGTTGCTAAAGAGTAAGCTCCTACCTACTACTATGATTTTAGAAGTGCTCCAGAGACTTGGTTCCAAGTTCCTCTTTGTACTGTACTGATGTTACAACTACTGAGAAAGAAGTGCTTCCCCAATCTGGGGCACTATTAGCAGATTCAGCAACTACATTCTGCTACACCGCCCTCACTCTGCAGTACAGAACAGTGAACACCTCTACTTGAGAAGCACCTGAACTAAGTGAAATGCATGGAAGCAAATAGGTAGAATTACTCTGTCAAACTATCAAAACACAGCAACACTCTTAAAGACACCCTGTGACTTGCAAGATAACCTCCTGTTTAGAGGTAATGGCCGTATCTAAGCTGCACAGAAAGAACAGGATCAGCAATTTGTCTAGGTTTGTAAAATTTGATGACCTGCTTGCTTACTTTCTGCACCACAGGTTACTGACTCATCTTTAGGTTTCTCCTCTTAATCATGCTGGAATTCACAGATTTCATGCACCTCACAAGAGTCTGGGCTGCCATACATTCAGCCCAATCCAGAGTTCATACAAAGGCATGAAGTCATGCTCAGACAGTTGACTGTCCCTCTTCAGAGAGCTCTTAGCTTGGCCCAATTTCTCACCAATATATTTATCTGTAAACAATATGAAGATTGATAGGAGGACCACAACACAGGAGGTCAAGAACCTCTCAAGGCAAAGTGCACTCAATGCAATTGAGCTTCTGAATCCATCAAAAGTATCAATAAAATGATCTAGTATGTGTAAAAGCCATGTATTTATCTCCTTTTCAAACCCTGGTCTAAAAAGATGATGAGAACAGTAAAAACAAGGCATGCTGATGTCAGCAGCATGTCCTAGCAAGGGATGAAAGATGATTCGTTTCCAGGGATGCAGTACTGTTCTTCCGGCAGACTTCTCACCGCTCATCATACTGTCTTGATATAACAAAGTGACTTTTAAACTACTCTATCATTCCAGCCTCAAATCCTAACAGCAATCTTCTTAAAATTCAGAATACACTGGCTAAACTCGAAGAAGTTTGGCAAGAGATCCCATCTTGGCAGTAGTTCAGGTTCACTCGCATTTTACTGAACCAAGCAGGTAGATAGAGAAGGGATGTTCCAAGTGCCCCTTCAGGTGCCCTAGGAAGGAAAAGACTGCAGGGTAGATTCATGTGTGAGACAAATAATCAACAGGAGAGTGACTCAGATACAAAGTAAGGGTTTGACCACAATGGAAATTATATTCCATAAATAAATCGCTTCAGGACACAAAGGCCAAATAAGTGTACCCCCTGATAGACAAGGACTTGGGGGTGCTGCTGGGTGAGAGGCTGGACATGAGCTGTCAATGTGCACTCACAGCCCAGAAAGCCAGAGGTGTTCTGGGCTGCATCCAAAGCAGCGTGGGCAGCAGGGCCAGGGAGGGGATTCTGCCCCTCTGCTCTGCTCTGGTGAGACCCCACCTGCAGGGCTGCATCCAGCTCTGGGGTCCCAGCACAGGGAGGACATGGAGCTGTTGGAGCGAGCCCAGAGGAGAGACACCAAGATGATCAGGGGGATGGAGCACCTCTCCCATGAGAAAAGGCTGAGAGAATTGGGATTGTTCCATGTGGAAAACGGAAGGTTTCAGGGTGACCTAACTGCAGCCTTCCAGCATCTGAAAGGAGCCTGCAAGAAACATGGGGAGAGATTACTTAAAAGAGCTTGTAGTGACAAGACAAGGGGGAATGGCTTCAAACTGAAAGAATGCAGGTTTAAATTAGATGTTAGGATTCTTTACAGAAATTCTTTACTGTGAGGGTGGTGAGGCACTGGAACAAGTTGTTGAGAGAGGTTGTGGATGCTCTGTGCCTGGAAGTGTTTAAGGCCAGGTTGGATGGTGCTCTGAGCAACCTGGTCTAGTGAAAGGTGTCCCCATCTACAGCTGAGGGGTTAGAACTAGATAACCTTTAAGGTCCCTTCCAAGGCCATTCTATGATTCTAGGATTACTTCAAAACACCTGATGCACCTCTGTACTATAGCATAAACTTTGCCTACTGGAGTTTCCTCTGACTCTGGAAACACCCACTGAAAAGAAAATCTTTGTAGTGCAGATTATTTGTCTTAAAAACATGTATTAATTGGCAACACAGTGAGAATATGCACTAGCCTTTTCCTCCTTCAGATAAAAGGTTAGATCTCACCTTGGTTTGACTTCACAGGAGGCAACTCCTGATTATTGGCACTCAAATATTGCTTTTTCCTGATTTAAAATTGCCCCTGATTTAACGCCACTTCAGTTTCAGTCAGACTTTCAATTGCCTTGTGCAAATTTACATGGCCCATCTGACCATGCAAGAGATGGAGTGAAAAAAAACCCAACCAGTCAGAAGAGATTAAAGTTCAAAGAACATGCAATATTATTTGGAGTCAAGACAGAACTCAAATGACTGAGCAAAGGAGGAGCTTATCTGACACCTACATAAACTGAAATGGCAACACACTTCAGGAGCAAAGGCAATAGTAGAAATCTACATTCATGGTTGTATTTTATTGACCTGTGTTTCAGCTGGAAAGTTGGCAAGATCTAGAGTGATATTAAAGAAAAAGATAGCAGTGTAGCCATCTCTGAACTATTCACAAAGTCTCAGAGCCTCAGAGGTCAGACCATTGAGCTTCAGAAGCTGTAAAACTAAATGTAAAATACTTATGACATTGGTGGTGGATTGCAAGAAATAAAAAGGTAGCCAATACTGAAAGATCTCTTATAAACCATCATTCAATTCAATGCCAAAATTTAAGTAGTCTGTATTCTCATTTCAGGACTCTCTCCTGGAGACACTGAAACAACACTAACAAATTTCATCACATACAGGAACATGCTGTGCCCTGCTGCAGAACTGCCTAGGAGAAGACCTAACCCAAGTCAGGACTTGAGAGTGCCAGAAGGTTAACACCAAACATTCTATCAGCCTTCTGTAACATGAAAGGGAGCTTAAGAAAAAGAAACTAGAAACCTAGCACACTGATAGGCTGGCCACAGAAGGTGGAAGCAAATGGCAAAGTTTCACCCATGTTGCTAAACCAGTATGGCACTAAGCTTAAAGTACTCTCCTCCACTGCTTCAGTGGCTCAGTCTCCTATGCCAGGTATAGGGCACCGAGTGACTCCAGGTGCACAGGCAGGGTGCTCTGTACTGACAGGACCAGGGAGTGAAACAAAACACAACAGTGTTTTGATGTGATATACTAGAGAGGCCAAAGTGGGCTTCTGCACTAGCATGGAGACAGCAGCGCTAACTTTAAGCCATCTCATGTGTAGGTAGATGCAAAGCCCTCTGTCACCATGGTGTCAGAGACTAGCATAGACTATTTTTTGGGCTGTAAGGAAAAGAACAACATATTTTCTCTATATTTATACAATTAGTTTTTATTCTTAGCATGGCTTGAAGCCATCCTCAAAAGCTTAATTGTCAGATGTGTTAAATGGGTCACCTGTCCAAAATAACAGCAAATAACAGAAAAGGCTGAGAGGTACAATACATTCAATGACTATCACAAACAACTGTGAAGACATGGGATCCTTGCCTGATGAACAGAGCAACTTCCTTCATGCTACAGTACACCAGCTGGAGATTTACTCAGTTTCCAAAGCATATGAAAGCAGAGGGGGTATACTGCAAATTTTCTCCTGTTCCTTCAGCCTCCTGTGCAAAGGCCAGGCTCATGTTGCTTATAATAAATTGGCAAGAGTTGCCAACACTAGCAACAGTGCATGAGGAGCTTGAGGAGCAATTTGAAATGATGCAGGTTCAGATAAATGGGTTAAAATGAGAATTTTTGGATGCTGAAGCCTGGAAAGATTACAAGGACTTAGAGATATCAAAACAGTGGAGTTTGGAGTAATCAAGGAAGGGAATAATTAACATAGAAAGAACACAGCTTTGAGGAACAGACACACGGGCATAAAAAAATGCTCATTAACTCCAAAATGCATTTGCAAATCTGAGTTTAAACCCTCTTTTTCCTCAGGGAATAACGGCCTGAATCCCCTTTTAAAATTAATCTCTTCCATTTTACTCTTTCAGAAAGAATAGGTGCAGCAAGTTATTCAGAGTGGACAGGGGCAGCTGGGTGCTAGATTACATCCTTGCTCTTGAACTGATTCTGAGTTGGAATGAGAGAAATTTTGGCACCCAGAATGGTGCCGCAGTTCAGCCCACCCATGTGGAGATTCAGGAGGGCTCCAGTCAGACCAGCAAGTTACTTTTGTACCACTACGGGAAAGGAAAGGGGATTCTTCACCATGGCAAAAACACTTCAGAAAGAGGCTGGCACCTCAGATGGAGGCAGGATTCTAGTTTGACAGGAGAGAAGAACAGCGTGAGTTCCACAACCTCTTTCACAGCTCTGTAGAAGGCCCCTCGACTTGCTATAGTTCCTGATATAGACCCTTAGTGCCAGACTCAAATTAAAGGATTCAGCATTAAGAAAATAACACATTACAGACTCTTCCTGGAAAAGTGATATTGATCCAGTCAGTGTTCCAGTCCGATCTACACACCAGGGCAGTTTCAGTAAAACTATCAGGGCGTGCCTAAAAGCATGAACTTCTTCTCAAACTCTTTACTCTGTTCTACTGCTTCCCACACTACACTTGGCTGCACTAAGATTCCCATCAAAGCTCATCAGGGCCTGCAAGCTTGAGTGATGGGCTGACCTCTGCCTTACTCTTTTTAGACCAGCAAGTGTGGTGGGAAATGGTAACCTGTTTCCTGATCTCTTCTGAGCAAAGGAATGAGGCACTGAAAGACACCAACAGTCACTGGGATGGGCAGAGGAAACATGACAGGTAGGGAAGGGAAAAATCAAGTGGAGGAGAAATGATTTCCAAAAAGCAAGCTTAAGCCCTTCAGGTGTTCACATTCCCCAGCTTCTACACCTACATCTCTCAGCTTACACCAGTGTACCTGTGAGAAGACTGACAACTGTATGAACACCACACTGTGCATCTATCATTACTGTGCTGAGTCTGCATGCTGCCTGTTAAGAGGCCTAAGTCCAGGTGTCTGCTTGGTACAAGCCATGCAAAGGGAGATCCAGTGACATGGTATTGAAGAGATTAGCTTCCAAAAAAAAGAAGAAGCAAAGTGCTTAGTCAGAGCAGAACTCTCTCCTCTAAAGTTTTTTACTATCCTCTAGACTGAAAGCTTATTCATAATAAAATCCAGTGTTCCCACTCCCCTATCCTTTCTCTTCTCTTGATCATCCTGTGGTTTGTAACCATTTGGAAAACTTCAGGGGCGTTCCTAAGTAGTTACAGATGTGTAAAGGATGCACACTACAGGCCACTTCATCAAGAGGATGACATAACCCTGCATGCCAGCTTCAAAAGTAGCTCATTTAATACTGAACCCAGAGACACAATTGTCCCAGACTTGCTTTGTGCCTGTTGAGAGTGATGGGATTATAACAGCAGCTGGCAGTGCTCTGTTCCAAGGAAGCTCACAGCATTATTCAGTTTTGAGTTCCCTCTTCCTCTGTGGAGCCATTTGATCCTTAATCGCTTATGGATTCTTAACCCTTTTGATGTATTTCTCCCCCTGACAAAGTTTCACAACACATCTTTATGCCAAACTGTGGGTGAAGACTATTAGTAAGATGTTACAGCTGCACATCTGTTTTGAACACTACTTACAAATACTTGTCAACCTCACATTTGAATGAAGAGCTGTCTAGCATGTATTTTATAAAATTAAGTACAGAGAAATAATATTTTAAAATCCATTGCACTGCTTTTCCTGAACCAAAGTGTAACTGGAAAACACTGTCTTGATGTTGCACAGCACCTGTGACCCTGGACTACCAATACAGCCAGTACCCTCTCTGGCAGTAGTATCTGCCACCTGCCTTTCACACCACACAAAACACTGCTTAGAAACACTCAAAGTCAACAGTTGTTAAGAAACTTCTGCTCTGTCCATTACTCTGTTCCTATTCTGCTGGGACACTCTGTCAGGACCTACTTCACTTTCTCTCAGCAGTGTCTTGTACAACTAAAAGATAACTCTAACTTGCCGTTTATGACCAGGTTCCTTTCCCATATGAACTGAGGTGGCAAGACACTAACATGATAGCTTGGGACAAGCGGTGGCTTCTACAAAGATGATGATCAGAACTGTCAAAAGACAGAGACAAATAAAAGCCAGTGGCTTGAGAACTAGTCAAGATCTGTGATAAGTAGATGACAGAACTGGACTGAAGACAGTTCTGGTTGAAGAGAAGGGGAAACTGCACAAAGGGTCACCAACATTACAGTGAATAAAGAAACAAAAGGAAAAAAAGGATGAGAGAGAGTAGTACAGTGTGGCTTGATAAATGTCAGATGAAATCAATAACATGGAATAAAAGGAAGTCATGGGCTACAAAAGAACTTGCGACACAGAAAAAACGTGTCTGGGGCAGGACTGCTGGAAAAAGCAGAAGAGGACAATAATGCTGGATGTGGCAGGAAAGAATACAGAGTGGCTATATCAGATCTTGATTTCACTTTCATTAAAGATCTTTAATAAAGTGGAAAGGAATACATGGAAATCAACACTGACAAATGGAGAGACAACAGATGGATGGGAAAATGACAAAACTGGAGCAGTAGTTCAAGGCTGGAAAATGGCACGGCCAGGTTAAAAAGAATGACCTTGAACTAGCACTGGTGAAGTTCCTAAGAGTATCATACAGCTGAAGTACAGTATTTCAATACTGTCATCAAAATTTTCTGTATATATTACTTAAATAGAAATATTATTCATTACATGGGTTTCTTTTTCACCACCTGATCACTGGTATACATCCCCCTCTAATTCCCCCCTCCACCTCCCCTGTTCTTGTCTATTTACTCAGTTCCTACTATCAAAAAATCCAATAAATCTTTATTGAGTTAGACTTATATATATGAACATATCTCCTCTCCAAGGAACACATTTTAATAATTTAGATGGTGGCTCTGTACTGCATCATTTCTTTGACTTCAGGGGATGATGCGGTGAGCTAGAAAGCTAATTTAGACAGGCTTAAAAATTACCACATTTCCATGATGATCCTATGTGGTAGTATTCAGCTTGACACATTCGATGTGTATGAATGGTTACTGTATTCCACACCCCCACGCCCCTCCCCAAAAGATTTCAAGGAATATATCATCTTGCACACAGCACAGTAAGTAGCGCTATCAAACATGACACATGTACCCAAGTAATGAAAAAAATTACACAGCACTGCAAGCTATTGTTTGAAGGCAAATGTGCAATTACAGTAGCAGTCATATTGTAAAGCACACAGTGATGGTAGAATTAAAGTCACATTAAAACCCACCGAAGCTTTACAGCAACACTGCTCAAGCCCACAAGATTGACTCTATAGGCAAGTTAACAGCTACTTGGGATGTTTTCACCGTAAGAATTCAACAATAGGAAATTTCGATTACCACAGAGGGGGAAATTCCCAGCTTTCCAGTGAGAGGCAGAGGAAGGTCACAACCTATTAGTCTATAAAATCACAGCAATAATTACTTCAACATACTAACATTCCCATTCTCTCAGCCTTCTAGCCTTGGGCTCCAACAACAGAAGCCTCCACCTTCCTTAGTAAACATGGAAACTACTCTTAATGGAATTAATTTGATTAAAAACATCCCTATCAAGTGTTTTAAATGGCATACATGACAACACTACCTAGTGGAAAGCATGTATTGTCCCATGTTCAAGATAAGAATCAATGAATCTCTTCCTTCTCCCTTGCTATCAAATTCAGCTTCTTGCTTTATGATCTTAAGACAGCTTTCAAATCCATCACTGGCTCAAGGCTAAAAAAACCCACTTAATTTCAAATGCTGGTCAATATAGACTATAAGGAGAAAGTTCCACATTTGAAAAAAATATACATCGAGAAGACCTCCTTGGATATCTGATTTAAGAAATAAAAATTCCCAAAACATAGCAGAACAGGAGGCTTACTGGGCTTTGGAATATGAAATCCTAACTGCAGAGTGCAGCTGCGGCAAAGAAGGGTTCTGCATGTCACCATGATGACCAAAGCACAGCAGTGCAGCCACATTTGAGACTATCAAATTGATTTTTCAGTTTAAGACAGCACTAGATTTTTTTTTTATGTTTCATAGCAGAGTTCTGGCACAAAGTTTAAAACTTTCCAAACTGTTTAACAGATTACACAAATGGCCAGCAGTAGCTAAGCAGGGAGAAAGAGCTCTACCTCAGTAATGTATCCTACTGTGATAAATTCTGTTTCAGCTGGGCTGTGATTCCTGTCCTAGTTAAGTCCCACCGGAAGAAAAAGGAAAAAGGAAGGAATCAAATATGAAGCAAAGAACTCGCTGAAATGACTCTTCAGGGCATTCCCTGCAGTGTTAGCACTCAAAGCTGTACCTGGGCTCCAGTAAGTTTTTAGCCACAGCAACACTAATTAATTTTGGAAAATGCCCTTCCATGCCCTGCTGTGACTGCTGGACAGCTCGCAAAATTTCTCCCTCAAGTCCTTTCTGCTCTTTTGAAGCCGTACTGAAATATGCACTGCACAGTCTGGGGCAAAGGAGCAGCTTCCACTGGATGGGACGTTCCTGGAGGTAGCTCACCGAACAGGTGCGAGGGGCCCAGGGAGCAAGTGGGAAGCAGGACTGCGGCTGCCAGCCCTGCACAGCTCGAGGGCCCTGCAAGGAGCCAGCCAGGGAGGAGTCAAACTTGACACTGCAAAAGCTGCTCCTCCTGTGTCTCTGAGCAGCAAGAGAGAAAACAGTGTAAATCCTGGACATGAGAGAAACAAAGAGAAAATCCTACCTACAAACCGATGCAGGTGTATTAGTAGAAATTAAGTTTTAAGTGCTGTGTGCATCCAAATGTACACAAAACGTGGTGCAAGACAACAACCATGGTGACCTGAAACGATTGCGGCTGCACCCCGGTGTACCTGTGTGGGGATACACACACGGTGCTGGGCAGCAGTGGGTAAAGAAGCAGGAAGAAAACAACCATGCCAGTGAGGCTGTGCTGTGTGCAGATTTTAAACACTGGATGCCTCTCTGTATATCAGCAGAGAAGCCCACAAGAGGGAGAATACAAATCACAACTGGTTTTATTCCAGCCAAAACTAGCAGCAAGCAGAGACTTCCAGGGGACTAGGACATGTGTGCTCAGACTCACTGTAGTGAAACTGATGAAAGAGTGTTCCTTATGCTGCTCTTGACAGGAGAAAAAGATTAAAATTCAAGTTTCTCAAGAATGGCAAAGCCAGCCAGAGGCTACTGACCCAGAGGCAGCTATTGAAAGACAGCAGGTGTGAGCAGATCTTGCTGCTCTTCTATTGCTAAATCACACTTTAGATGATGTTTGAAGCTAGCAGTGTCAAGGGTGAGCTGGGCTGAAAGGGGCAATAACAACACTGGATGTAAACAATAGCTTAAAATAGAGGGGAGCATAAAACAACATACTGAGTGTCTCAGCAGTTTGCCCTGAGTTTTGACCACCACTTCTCAAGCAGATACTTTCCACTGTAAAAGAAACAGATTTATGACAAGCTTATAATGAAACTACCTGAAAGATCAGTAAACTTCTGCATGCTGCCACTTTCAACAGAATTAATGCCAGTGTTATGTGTGACGGGGTCTATCCTTGCTTGACTGTTTGGCTGCCTTTTTCCAGCTCCCTGTTTTTGTGACCTGTATTTCCAAATGTCCATCAGTACTCCAAATTCAAAGGCACAAAACCTCTGGTCTGTTCATGGATTTCCTTGAAGAGTAATAAGAAAACCTTACAATGTCAGTCAATGTATAGCAAGTAGCTCTGCTTCTGCTAGAGACATAGCTATTTAACAAAATAGCTGCCAGTTCAAAATCCAAATAGTTAATCTGATTGTTTGTGGCACTCCCTGGATGCCTCCTCACTTATCATCTGCCATACATAGGTGCCTGTACTACAGAAAAAGACAGTGGTAAAGTCAGAGTACATAAATATTTCAAAGTGCTATTTAGGAAACATAATTGGAAAATGTTATTGACAAATTTTGTTAAATGACAAAAGTTACAGTTAAATACATTGACACCTTTGTTTGCACTAATTTATCTAATGTGCAAAGTAAAGCAGCTATTCTAAAACCCAATGAACATTCAAATACTAAGCATTCTTCTTATTATTATTATTGCTAAGGTCAAGTTCTTCCATTTGCAGCTTTTGCTCTATAGTTCTGACCTTACTAGACCTCATTTTCACACAAACTCCCTTGTCAGCACACTTTTAACAAAATTAAATTTTTTGATATGGAAATATTTGAAGACAATGAAACTGAGATTTAAAAAAGGCCTAAAAAAAGCTAGTTTCCATTTGAGGAAAAAATCTTGCTTTTTCATAGATCAATAAAGTAACTGTCAGATTTTAAGTGTCTGGTAAAATATAATCAATTAATAGTTACCTCTAATACTGTTATTGAAGCGTTCATCTGGGTGCCTTTAAAACCATTTTGGCTTTAGGTGACATTGTTCTTTAAAATTCTAGATTAATGCCAGCAAAACCAAGGATTCTCCTTTGGTCATGGACTGTTCACATTGTTTGTTTGGTGTTTTTTTGCTTTTTTAGAATTTTTTAAAATGTAGCTGATATATCAAGCTCATATTCAAATCAGTTTCAGACCAATAGCAACTACTACTACTTAAAAAAACACAGCTGAAAGATTCACTGATCTGAAAATCCAGCATTGCTTTTTAACTGTTGCAGAACTGTCCCTCTCCCCATCCTGAGCTCTGCAGCACCCATTGAGGGATCTGTCCTCTGAGTATTTTGGCAGGGAAGCAGGGGGAGCACACATTCTCGGACCATGTGAAGTGATGGGAATGCTCTTCCAGGCACTCGTGGGGATCCAGTATCAGGAAGAGCACCAAAGACTAAACTCCTTGGGACACAAGCCAGCTCACTTAATGTGGTCAGCATATCTGACTTTCAGTACATAGCACAGCTACACTACCTGCAGACAATTGCTTGTGAATATCCAGACTCAGGTTACTCTGAAGACACCAAAGCTACAGTTCTCCTGCTCCATTTTGAGGCTGAATATTTGGAACATGAATAATGCCATTAACCCAGGAGAATTAGGTAAGCCCCATGGTTTTCCAATGACTTAGTTTTTGTCTGCACTAATTTTACCTCCAAATCTGCATGTCTGAAACTCCACACTCTTCAAGTCTGCTTGAAGTGATTATGATTACGTCTTCTCAGTAAATCTTAGATTGTTCTTTCTTCTGGCTGTAGAGCTGTCTGCCTGCAATTTCTCAAAAGAGAGCCAGGATTTCATATCCATTGGCCCCTGCATTCCTGCCAAAGCCCTGCAGAAATGAGAGCTGCTGCAGCTGCCAGGGTTTATTTACACACATTCCTGCCTCAAATTGAATTAATGAGCATAATATAACTCAGGCAATGTCCTCCAAAGCTCTTGTTTCTCTTTGCCCCTCTTGACATTTCTTTCTCTCACACAACCCCTCTCACAGTCTGTCTTAAAGCAGTATCTAAAGTGATTCTGGTGTAAAAAAGTAATTGCAGATGCATTCAAGCTGACGAATTTGTACACACCTGCTTACAGTCTAGTTTATGGAAAGCCCAGGATCCCCTTAATGAGTATCCAGAAGGTTAAATTGAACTTGTTTGCTCTGTTCAATGCAAGTTTGTCAGTTTAGCAAGAGACTTCAGCATTTAATCACTCAAAGTCCCAGCCTTGCAAAGAGCTCTGATGCAACAGATGAGAGCAGCTGATGTTACAACATATCTACAGTCATTAATGTTCACACACTGTATTTAGTAAGCCATTTCTACAGGTGTCTCCAGCCCACTTCAATCCTCAGAAATCTGAAATTCTGCACCCACAGCATAAGGGGTCCCACCATCAACAAGCCCTGTAGGCACTGTATGGACACATCACACACAGGAAGCTTCTGTTATGCTGCTAACCAGACCAAAGCAGTGTTCCCAACGTATTGTGGCAGAGCCCAAAAATGTTTGTCCAAACATTCACATCCATGTGACTACTGAAGTCTGTTTTCCCCTATATTATTACCCTGTATAGAATGTATCTCTCACACACTGCAACACGTGAGGCTTGAAAGGCTTAGAACAAAAGCCATATACGGAAGAGTGTTAGAGACAATGAATAAAATCTTTAGTGATACATACATTTGCTACATCAGCACTTAATCAGCAACATTCACAAGAACGTGGCTGGCAACAGACGGGATCCACCTGTCTCACAGGGGGAAAAGGATCTTTGCACCAGAATTAGCAGATGTCATTGAAAGAGCTTCAAACTAGATCTGAAGGGTGAAAGGGATAAAACCATGCTCACTAGATATAAGCCTGGGGGTGGCACGCCAAAGTTTAAGGGATGCTGTGCTACTGAGATTCTTTGGTCTGATGTCTCAGTGGAGGTAGGGGATGGAGGTCCACGCAGCAGCAAAGATGCAAGGGTTACTGATGAGTTAGAAACCATGGAAGCTCCTGAGAATGGTCACATAGGAATTAGGGCTTCTCCCCCAAAAAGCTGGCAAGATCATTAGTCCAACAGAAGTACATCTACTCCAATGTCCACAGCATGGGCAACAAAGAGGAGGAGCTGGAAACCACTGCATAGTAGGAAAGCTAATGACGCATTAATGGGAACGTGGTGGGATGACTCACCCAACTGGAGTGCTGCAATGGTTAAAACCTCTTCAGATGGGATGTGCAAGGAAGGACAGGTGGAGGGGTAACCTTGTATGTTAGAGAGCCTTATGAATATCTAGAGCTTGATGACAGTGATGACAGGGTTGAGGGTTTATGTGTAAGAATCAGGGGAAAGGTCAACAAGGCAAATATCCTGGTGGGAGTCTATTATAGAGTGCCCAACCAAGATAAAGAGGTAGACAAAATATTCCATAAGAAGCTGGGAGAAGTCTAATGATCATTGGCCCTTGTTCTTGTGGGGGAGTTCAACTTACCAGATGCCTACTGGAAATACAATACAGAAGAGAGGAAACAGTCCAACTGACCTGTGTAGTGGATGAAGGAAAGGTTATGAACCTTGTCTGCCCGGACTTCAGTAAAGCCTTTGACAATAATTTCCACATCATTCTCCTGGAGAAATGGCTTGGATGGGTGCACTGCTCCCTGGGTAAAAATCTGGCTGGATGGCTGGGCCAAGAAAGTGGTGAGGAATGGAGTTAAATCCACTGGTGGCTGGTCAGCAGTTGCGTTCCCCAGGGCTCAGTACTGGGGCCAATCGCGTTCAGTATCTTTTTGACAATCTGGAAGAGGGGATCAAGCGCACCCTCAGCCAGTTTGCAGATGACACCAAGTTGAGTGGGACTGTTGATCAGCTGGAGGGCAGAAAGACTCTACAGAGGGACCTGGACAGGATGGATCCATGGGCTGAGACCAATTACATGAGGTTCATCAAGGCCAAGTGCTGGATCCTGCACTTGGGTCACACCAACCCCAGCTACAGGCTGAGGGCAGTGGCTGAAAAGCTGCCCAGCAGAAAAGGACCTGGGAGTGCTGGTCAGTAACTGTCTGAACATGAGCCAGAGTGTGTCCAGGCAGCCAAGAAAGCCAATGGCATCCTGGCCTGGATCAGCAGTGGTGTGGCCAGCAGGACCAGGGCAGTGACCGTCCCCCTGTACTCGGCACTGCTGAGGCCACACCTCCAATCCTGTGTTCAGTTCTGGGCCCCTCACTGCCAGAAAGACATTGAGGGGCTGGAGCGTGTCCAGAGAAGGGCACCGGAGCTGGGGAAGGGTCTGGAGCACAAGTCCTGTGAGGAGCAGCTGAGGGAGCTGGGGGTGTTTAGCCTGGAGAAAAGGAGGCTCAGGGGGGACCTTATTGCTCTCTACAGCCACGTGAAAGGAGGTTGTAGCCAGGCGAGGGTCAGTGTCTTGCCCCAGGTAAAAAGTGATAGTAAGAACAAGAGGAAACGGCCTCAAGTTGTGCTATGGGAGTTTTAGATTGAATATTAGGACAAGTTTTTTCACTGAAAGGGTTGTCAGGCATTGGAACATGCTGCCCAGGGAAGTGGTGGAGTCACCATGCCTGAAGGTATTTAAAAGACATGCAGATGTGCACTTGGGGACACTTGGTAGTGCTGGGTAATTAATGGTTGGACTCGACGATCTTAGAGGTCTTTTCCAAACTTAATGGTTTTATGATTCTATTAAAGCTTCAAGGCAGCAAAGAACTGGGGGAGGGTATGTGTACATCTTTCAATATGCAAAACTGAAATTTTGAACAATCAAGCAGAAGCCTGCTCTGCTAGAGCTCTGCTCTAGCTGCAACTGGCACAGATTGCAAATTTTGGTAATATTTGAACTAAACAGAAGTGGTATGTCCTGAATTCCCTAACTAAGAAATAGGAAATGCTACCCCAAATCACAAGGCAGATCATGATGCTGTGCTTCTGCATATAGACTTTTTATATGAGGAAAATCAGGTATTTGGTGTTCTATGCCACAAAGAAGAGTCCATGAAAAGAAGTGACTATCTTAAGAAAAATACAGGGCAGAATTTCTGGAAAGAGGAGTTGAAAATGTTAGCTGCAGGAAAGATCCTGGAAGTGGCAGAAGATCCCAGAGAACAGGGACATACATAAACACGAATGCTGGGTTGTGGCCAGGGACCTTCACCAATAACACTTGCAGGTGGTCAACACTGTAGTGCCACAGCAGGAACCAATCCAGCTTTCCAGACCAGCAGTGACGTCCCTGCAGGGATGAGAAGTCGAGACCTAGGGAACATAAGGCTGCAGTGGGAGAATGCAAATGAGAATAATTAGAGGAGGAGCGTTAATCTCTCTGGTCCTGAAATATTTAGATCCACTAGAGGCTGTAATTTACTTTGTCTTGCCTGTGACAGCACTCAGCTAAACTTGAGTCCTTGCAGGCCACTTTCACTAGAAGCTGATGCAGACTATACATGGCTTTAAACAATTCTGCTAGATTGCATAGAAGAAGCTGACAGACACTTATTTTTCTGACTTTTAACATCAGGAGACCAGACCACACCTACTCTTCACAGTTCCAACTCTAAATTCAGTAATTTTACTTAAAAGCTCCCTCTCAGTCCCTCTCTGGCTATTTCCAACTTTTCCATATAATTCCATGCTCCTCATTAACATTTTCTTCCTTACACACAGCTGAAATCAAATACACTTGTCACTAAACTTTTATTGGGTCTTTGGAAAACATTTTGGAATTTATGGCTACCTTTCATACATGTTTTGGTCTGTGTGAGGATGCCAGTGATTCAAGAGTTTAACTGCTCTTCACGTACATTCTAAATGAACAGTAATGCTGAGACACATCAGCTAAATGAGATTTTGCCAAGCCCCAAATAACAGCACTTTTTATAGGCACCTGATTGACAGAGCCTTATTTTCAGTTGTTCTGCTCCCCACCAGATACCTGTCTGGTTATTCCATACACTCACTTCTCCCTCCCTCCATGTTTTAAAATTTCTTTTTATATTGATATCCAATTTTACAAAAGCACAATGTGTGACATTATCAAAGAAATTCCTGATTTCTGTTTCAGAGTGGACAAACTTCATTTGAATTGGGAAGGGTTTTCCCTGAATGCAGCTTCTGTTGAAGCAAAGCTTGAAGTAATTACTTTTAATGCTTCTCTGAAATAGAAATAGCCTAAAAACATCCCTTTTGGTATCTTTCTTACAAATTCTTTCAAAACTCCACAACAAGAAGTATTCTATATCTGAAAATAAAATGCCAAATAATGGTGGTTCTAAATGAATGTACACAGACTGCTGGATAACATGCTGCAAGCAACAGCTTAGATAGATACTGGAACCAGAGTACTAATGAAGAAGTGCCAAAAGAAAACCCTGTAGATATGTACTAGAACAGATGCCTACTCCAAAACATTGCACAAAAGAGGTCCTTGCAAAGGTGACAGCCATTTTTTGTAAAGTATAAAATTACACTCTGACAACCATAGAATCCATCTCTTTGAGTCACTCACACGTTTTGTACACCCATTCAAGCACCCATGGCAAGCAATGAATTGAGTACGGTGTGGAAACTCTCGCTCCCTCAGCACGTCCTTTGCTCAGTACTGAGTGCAGCTCACAGCCTTTTACAGGAGAAGCTGATGGCTGGTAGGTGTTCATCCTTTTCTTTCTCAGAAATCTTCTAAAAGGAGATATAAACCATTTCAATCCAAATGAGAATGAGATGATGAAAGTAAGTTTGCATATAATATTATTCTAGCTCACTTCTTTTGAAAGGAACTGCCAACTCCGAGATACTGAACAGGGTAAGAAGTGCTAAGTAGGACTTGAAGAGAAATGCTGTTTGACACCTTGAATTTGGGATAATTTATTGAAAACAAAAAAACCATGTTGGGTCTAACTTCTAGTCTACATTTCAAGCACTGTACTGAATCCTTCCTTCTCCTCACCCAGCATCCGTCATAAAGCACTCCATGGTAAAGAGAGAGAATGTTTATACTTGCTTATCCTCTCTTGCGTGTGACAACACTACTGTCCAAGGTTTCTCTGCACTGGCTTGCTGACTCTACCATAAGCATGAAATTGCCTTCAGCCACATCTTAGAAAAGGGAGATGTGTCCAGAGCTGCAAGATGTAGCTCTGCAAGATGCTCAACAAGAGGCTGCAGTTCTTAATTGTGAAAGAAACTTGCTTTCCAGTATCAACCTACTGAAAGGTACCATTGCTGGGTTTTATGCTACAGAGACTGGTGGTGGTACATGTAACCATAAGCAAACCCTCCACACTTCAGGCATTATGTTATGGACAGCACCTGTATCCTTCTGTCCTTTTCTCCTATCAATCCTACTGAATCACATACTAATCTAAAGAAAACACAGCTCTCTGGAGACAGTCTCCTTCCTTTACCTTCTGGCAAGAGTAAGCAGCACCAGCTCAAGTGCTGCAGATACCCAAATGAGAAATTACACTCTACAAGCCAAATGGGTGCAGTTTGACTTCCTGGACAGACTCAAAAGCCCAAAGGCACTCTGAGTAGTGGCTGTGTTCAATTGCTTTTTGCCTGCTACATCTGCCAATAAACAGCACAAGACACCATCACTGCTGTCAACTCTTGAGTTAACAGGAAAGCGATGGGGGCCAGGCTGTTCCAGCTGATCCAGAGCAGCAGCCAGGGCACTTGGAAGGGCTGTACTCCTTCCAGCCTCACTACTGAAGCCTGTGTACCTATGCTTGCCTTAGAACAATATAAGAGAGATCATTTCTACTCCTCAGGGCTTTTTGGATCAAATTCTGGCATAACACAATTGGGGGAAAAAATGATCTCATGAAACATATACTTTAGGGCGGAAAAGGAATAAAGGTATGTTTCAAATTGATCTGAAAATATTTTCCCATGCGAAATAGTTATGCTTGTCTCTTACAAAAATGAAATCCACTAGTGAAGGAAAGAAACAGTGGCATGGAGCACAAATTCAGCTAAATAAACAAAAATATCTTCCACAAACAAACCCCTTTATATTATGTAAATTCAAATAAAAACATAACATGACCCTTCTGTGCCCAAGGAACAAAGGTAAAAACAACATCCCAACCAACCCCCAAATATCTGCTATCTGGGCTTCCCTGCATTAATCAGAAAACAAAGTGACTTAAGTGTGACCAAAGCAAGCCATAAAACCACTAATTCCAACTCACAGACAGTCACCTCCTGCCCTCTGGAATAGATCCCATCTGCTGCTCCTCTTACTTTCTAAAGGAGTCACAGCTTCATTGCTATGAGTTTAAACACTCTTTTAAAAACCATCTTATGTACACAATTACCCTGCCACCGTCCTTCGTTTCTATCCTATCGGTTATAGGAATGGCAGCATGCCAGTCTGCTTTCACATCCTCTCTGTCATGGCCTTCTTCATCATGCCAGATTGTTTAGGCAACAACATCCACGTAGGAACAGGATACTGCTTGATGCCTTCACAGCACCTGGAAATGTGTCCGGTTTGCACACCTGGCAAGCTCGCAGAGCAGTGCTCAGCACCAACTGCATGCAGAGGCAGACCCACACCTCCCTGCACTGCCCCAGCCCAGCCTGCGCAAGACACTGCTAACCTACGAATTCCATCTGCAAAAGATGCCGCAGAGGCCAAGTGCTGCTTCACAAGAGGCATAAAATCTGCTTGGCTACTTTCCACTTATCCAACAGAAGAACAGTTTTTTCTTTTACTGAGATGCACACAAACGCTTGTCATACATGACAAAACCACACTGCAGAGCGGCTTGGTTTTCCTCCTTAAGCTTCTAATGCAGAACACAGCCTACATCAGGAATGCTCTGATCCAGTATGGCAAGTCATACGTTCTTAGTTTGTCCTTGATTGTCAACAAGGCTCAAAACACAGACTTTTTCTGTAGACATGAGTATTAGTACACACTGCCTCTGGTACAATACAGTAGCTGCTCTTGTATATTTAAAACCCAGCTGTTTCTAATTGAGAAAATACGGAACAGGATATCTTCCAAACATCTTTCCACAAACTCGCAACAAGGCTTTGCTACTTCTAAATATATGAATAAAGCTATTTGGAAAAATTTTGAGGGACATGAAGCAACACTGACCTCGAAATTGAAAAAAAAAAAAAAAACACGATTTCTGAAGCACAGTCCATTACTATAGAATGGTAAATCCATCCTGAGTGAAGGAGCTTGTTCCTGGGCACTGCTCTTCTCCATTCCAAAGCCAATAAATCTGCCTAATGGGCCAATTACACAGAAGTGTAAATGCTCTGTATTTTTATTTAAGCTACTGAGCAGCATCTACACTTGTTAAGGCTACCTGATCTCCAAACTGACATTGCCCAGACAGTGTGCCTAGTGTCCCAGGTTACACCCCAACACTGAAGAAAAACCAGCTGACACATCTACACCATCTGTACAACCTGTAGGTAACCATCCACAACCACTCCCTTTCCTATCACTTCCCATCTAACACACTCACCTGCTAGCAACAGTTCTTCTGCAGAGCAGGAATCAAGAAGTGAAGGTGAGCACATGAAAACTTTTAGAGAAGTTTGAAGCCAGCTGACTGCCTCGCTCTGCACTGCCAGTTCCCAAACCTGAATGAGTATTTATGCTTCTGGCTTAATGCTATTTTCACATGTCTCTATATAGGAAATGCCAGCACAGTGCTGGGCACAGCTGCATATACAGTCCTGCTTTAAAGCCTTTGTAAAATATTTCCTGAGGAGAAATTAAGTCTGGGACATCTTTTAGAAATATTTAGAACAGGTTTCTGTCAAAGTTGCCAAATAGGTAAAGGGGCATGTTTTGGGGGGCATGTTTTACTTGCAGAAAATAAGCATGCTTAATCTATTAGTTTCACATGCAGGACTTATAAAAATATTCATTTATCTCAATTTTTTCATCTTTATGGTGTATGACATAGTACAACACAATGCCAGAGATCTAGAAGTGAGAGATTAATTTCTGAAAGCCATGTGTGGCTCATAAAAACAACAAATCCACTCCTTCAACAGATGCTTAAAAATATATGCATGCTTCGTTAGTCTAATTTGTCTGCTCAGAGACTAGTCCAAAACTGCAGAAAACGTTCCAAAACCACATCAAATGCCACAGAGACCTCTGTGCATAATAATAAAAACAAACATGACCAGCAGGCATTAAGGACCTCAATCTGCAGGCGAAGTCTGATCTGCGCATAACAGCTGGATGAAGCATTTTCCCCAACCAAAACGTTGACACCACAATGTAATGTGCAACTGATTGCAGACAAACAAACCACAGTCAGAACAGCCAGTTTTCTAACTAGCACCAAACTGTGGAAATATGAGCAGCCAGAAAGAACAACCACCAAGACCTCTGGAAAACAATTCAAACATAGAGAGTAAGACAAAAATATTCTGGAAAACACGAAAATGTACATTAAGCTGTCATCTTTGCAGTGTGGATTTGAATGGGCAGTAATGTGAAACCTGTTTATTACACTGCAATGATTATTATCTTGCCTCCAGGATTTTAGGGGCTTGTTTCGTGTTGCTTCCAAGTCTTGAAAACCACGAAGTTTTCTCACATGCTTTGGTAAGAACTCAATCAGCAAGATTTCAGAGAGTTTCAGATTGAAGGCCAACTACAAAACCAACTGTGCAACCCAAGTCCATCACACCCTCCTATCTACATCACCTCTCTCCCTCAAAATCCAACAATAGTGCAACAGTCAAGGCAAGCCCATCTTGCTAATGCCATACACACAGAAGAATGGGAAGCTTTGTTGAAAGAGGCATAGATGTCTTCTTAACAAATCATTAATACAAGCAAGTCCTGCTACTGCCATGTTACACAGGATCAACCATAGATCTCCATTACTGGGATCTTTTAAAAGGCACCTTCAATCCAGGTAAAGCTCATGCACAGCTTCTTTAAAAGTCTTCATAAGCAGACAAATAACTTAGCAAGAATTTGACAGTTTAACTGGAAAAGAAATAAGTATCTTCTGTCAAGGATGTGCAGAGCACTAGGAAATAAAAGCATGCCTGCCATTACAGCTAAGAAAATGGCTCTTACATGGAGTTGTTTCAGCTATGCTGGTGGCAAAATTATTTGGACTGTGATTCGATGAATCTTCTCTCAAATGCAGTTGTATAAAAGCAACTGGGAAGTGCACCAGCTCCAACTTCAAAACCTCCAGCCATAAGGTTTTGATGAGATGGGCCTCCTAATGATGCCCCAAATCAAGATGATTCTTAAACCCCAGTTTTGCAACATGACCACATACAGCACAAAGTAGAAGTCTAAAAAATTAGAAACACTAACCTGCACTTCAAAATAATCACAGCACACGTCTCTCTCAAAACCAGATTAAAACCCCTCTCCTTCAGGCAGAAAGAATGAGACTGATACTCATCTTCCTAAATGTATTTCTTTAATGGTAACAACAACTAATAAGGCAGACACAAAACACAACACATATTAAGGTAAATAATCTGGAAAAAAGAAATCACAGCTAAGTAGTAGTTCTTTCATCAACAACAGCAGATGCTTCAAAGGGATGATAGGAATACCCCTTTTCCTGCCAATCCTACTCTCCCTTAAAACCCTAAAAACTTCAGCTCAAGGTGGGGAAAGAAGATACTTGTTTTTCTTCATCTTAGATAATGTGTAGATCAAGACTCAAAGCATGATCACTTTCATAGCATCCTCTTGTACACATACACATGCTTTCAGCTACAGGTATTTAGGCATGTATGCGGGTAGGAATACCCACACATAGACTTTAATCCCATACAGTGCAATATTATTCCCATGAATCTAAAGTATGCTTCAATTCCAATGAAGAAATCAATACAAGAACAGAGCATGAGCAGCATATTTCTCACACCATGTGTACGACATATGTAAGAAATAAGCACAAATGTTAGCACTCACTGTTCCCTTCAGGGCACCAAATCTCTGTCCCCAGGCAAACAAACAAAATACCCAAGATTGCATGAGGGCAGGACTGTGGCTAATGTGCTCATCAACAAAATACCAGTGGGTCATGAGCTACAAGCCCCATAAGTTCAGGGACACAATAATTAAAAAGGAATTCACACCCTCAGAGCAGCACATTTCTGTACCACTTCTTCCAGTTAGTGACTATCAGACTAGGTAGCTCTTTTTAAAAACACAAACATCCACTTGCTTTCAAAAACCTTTGGTGGTAAGTCATAACTATCAAAAGGTGGGAAAGGATTCATATATTGTACAAAAATACTGTCATCTGGAAGTGACCATTCAAAAGCAATCAGCTCCCATTAAAGCACCTTGGCTCCAAAGGCAAGACAAAAAAAAGGCACCAACTTTTCTCAGCATCACTGTTCTCTGCAAATATAAAAAAACTTCACTTGAAAAAATATAAATATTCAGAAAAGCCAAGAGAGCTACCAGAGGGTTTCCTTGTTCTTACATAATTATTTCTAATACTATTAAAGAGAAATTGTGTGTTTGAAAAAGTTCCCCCAAAACAGACATAGTTTGTTTCCAAAGTAGCAGATGTGATACTATTGGAAAATTTCTGTTAAGGACTACTGAGATTTTAATCACAGCTTTGTCTTAATATGTCACACGTATTCCATTATGAATATGGTAGTGGAAACAGAAGAAATATGTTGACTCTGACAAGAGAGAATAAGTAAGTTGCTTCCCTTTGCCCTCAAGGAGGAAAAACGGTATTATTTTCCCTGTGAAAATGCTCAAGATATTATGGGCAAGAGAAAGAAATACTTAGTGCAAACAGTTTAACAAACCCCAGCAGAAACAAAGCATCTTCTCACATACTTAGAAGTCTGCTAGGCTTCATGCCAACATTTCCTTAATCGACAGAATAAAATGTTTTGCACCTCCTCTGCCTTCTACTAATGACACAAAGTCCTGGCTGGCACAAATGCTAGATGACTATTACAGTTAAAATCAGCTCCCTTCAAGTGCTATTAGATTTGCATAGTATGAGGATCTAAAATATCCTGGAGTTCAGTTTATTTGAAGATAAACACACTAGCAAGATCTGAAACAAGAACAAAGCTTTTAAGACACCTTGATTACTTATAAATGAACAAACGAATACAGCAAGAGTAAAGAAATTGCTTAAGTCTAGGAAGCAGCAAGGCAACTCATTTGACTGACTAGAACCTAATACAGTCCCAGATAATTTCATCATGAGCTGGTTTCACGACAGCAACTGATTACTCAAGAGACTTTGTGGGAGTTAATGCAAGTGATAAACAAGCTCCCTTTACATTGGGAGCTTTCCTTGATTTTATAAAAGAGAAAAAAGAAGAAAAAAACCCCACATTTTTGAACTGCTGCTCCTTCTCTCAAAAATACAAGAAAACTGGTAGAATGATATTGATCCCCTCTAGCACACACTGAAAGCCATAAAACAGCTTATTTCTGACTGCCTGAATTCAAAAATCATCTTTCTAGAATGATGACCTGACGACATTTTAGATTGGTAATTACTGATCCAGGTACACAGCTCCACAAGTACTGGACTGGACCCTCTACCAGTCAAGGTAAACGTGTTCTCCATTAAAAAAAAGGACAATAGATTGTTACATCTTGGCAAGATATTAATACCACTTCTCGAGTCATAGTGTCAGAAAATCAGAACATGAAACCAAAGGTTAAATACAAACACCTTCTAAAAACATACTCAAGAAAAACCAAAGCCTTATTAATATGAAGCTTTTGTTTCAAGACTTGTGGTTTTATATGCTGGAGCAAATGTTGATGATGAATACAACATGAATTTTAATTAAGCTGCAATAAAAAATAAGAGAGTCACTTTCAGAAAAAAAAAAAAAAAGGCAACAGCAAGCTAAATCCAGTAGTCTGACCCTTTATGTGTGAAGCAACAGCTCATCACATTGTTTGCATTTTAGAAGGCTGACATGTTAATGGCAGCACTAAAGTCTGCTGTGGAGGACAAGTTGTTCTCGACTCTGCACAATACTCAAGTCAAATTCCTGCCCAATATATGAAAATGTGAATTAGACCTACCAATGCTGTATGTGCTGTGAAACATGCAAAGATCACCATTAAATACTATGAAAGGACTGAGGCTTTGTCTGTCAGTCACTTATTTGCTGATCCCAGCCTGTCAGCTGTCACTCTCGGCTGTAAGAAGCTGTCCATGAAAATGTATTATAGCCTCCATTATCCTCAGTGTTTTAGAACATGATAATAAAATATGTATTAAGCCAGAACAGCAACAAAATAATGCCTGACTGCTCTTGTTGAATATAGACATAGGAGTAATCTCAAAAATCTAATCAGCTTGCCAACACGTGACTTCTTTATTATCATTTTCTAGTACATAAGGGTAGCAATCTAAGCATATGATTTCTTAAAGTTATTAGCTAGCTTTTCTTCTTTCTGAATAATAAACCACATCTTTGCATTGAAGTCTAAACTTACTACTAAATACATTTTTCTGGTAAATCTGAAAGCAGTTCCACCTCTACAGAATAACTTTTTACCATAAAAAGAATAACTTTTTATTCAATCCTTAATCATTACAATTGTTGATTGCAATCCCCTATTTTAAATATGCACAAGACTCTCAAGTGATTTTGACAGCCTTGCGATTTGATCATCTCACCATGGGTTGAAATAATGACATGGAAGGAAAAATTTCACCACCCGGAGCTCAGCTGACATGGAAGGAACAAATCCAAAATTCCTCCAGTATTATAATCAGTAACATATCAGCTCTCCTTCTGTTTTTGACCATCTCATCCTATTGTCAAGGAAATTCTGTTTATTTTAAATGAGTGAAGGAAAAAAGGAACAATATGAAAGCAAAATATATGGAAAAGAACGAACCCATGACAAGACAAAACCCCAAACCAAACACAGCATTTTGTCAAACACACAAAATCTTGCCAGGACTAGACACCAATAAAAGAGACAGTCCCACTGCCATCACAGTGAACTGGGAATTGTCATATAGTATCCACAGTGCATATAATCACGTATGATGTCCGTTTGGGGGAGAAAGAGAGCTCTTCTCATGAGGAGATTAAGTTAAATGAATACAGGGATTAAGAAAAGGTTAAAATGAAGTCCAAGCACTCTCACTAGAGTGCAATTCCTTTGCAAGCACTGTGTGAGTGCTGAGGAAGCGGGAGGCAGCAGCGCTGGCGACAGCAGGGCGCTGTGCTGGGCCGCTGTCCCCGGAGCCAGGCGTTGGTACTGACCTGCCCCAACATGTCCGGCGCGATGGGGAACGTGGGCCAGATGGCCGAGTACACCCCGAAGAACACCAGCCAGAGCAGCATGCTTCCCCAGACGGCCAGGTGACTGAACTGCCAGGAACAGGGAGAGAAGCAGAGTCAACACATGGCACTTCCTCCAGTCACCCAGCCCAGAAGTGTTCCCCTGTTCAGGTCTCTGTCGGTCTCACTCAGGCCTGTCTACTGCTCTTGGTTTTGGGCCAGTAGCACAGGTTGTTCAAACAGCATAAACCACTTCTCTTTAATCTTTGCTTCATAACAGGGCAGACAGATACACTTCTCAGCCAATCTATCTTATTTGAAGCTCTGAAAACTCATCAGATCTTCCTTGGAACCATGATTTCTCTCATCTAGTTCCTGTATCCTGTCATGCACATGCCAGATTCAACACATAAATCAAGGCAGCAATTTTCAAAGGAGCAGGTTAAAGTTCACATGGACAAATCCCTTATGGCAGTGTAAACATACAAGCCATAGCCATCACTCACCTTCCATGGAGGAAGATTCAGTGTTGTGTAATACACTACCACAATCAACATCTACTGATCAACTTTGCGCTTTTTTTGTTTTAAAGGTGTTCTAATTGATTTACAGATATGCAATGCAGTTTCCAGCTTTACTTGTTCTTTAGTCTGTAGACTCACTAAGAGAAAATAAAAGTGCTATTAAATGACCAAGAGTACATCCAGCACAAATTTCTTCTCAGTTGCATTAAAGAAAGTAATTTTTCCTACACACCCAAACTGTTTTTCTGTTCAGGATGTTTAAGTTGTTTTACTTTTATACTGCAGTGGATGGAACCAGTAATTTCAGTTGTAACAAGCAACTGAGCTCATTATTGGCTCCAGCTCTTTTGGATGCCAACAACTCCTGTAGCTGATGACTTTGGCTCCAATTCAGAGAAGTACCTGCATAAATCTTAATTACTAATTACATGTGAGTTCAGGAACATGGGAATGAATTCACATACTGGGCGCTGGTGGACACAGCGTGCTTGTTCAGCTCTCGTCTTTATACTTCCTATTGGATGACTGTGTCTGTTGACTTTTTGAACAGTATGTCTGAGAACCAAAGAAGTGTCTGAGTATTGTGTTCTGCTTGCTGTGAGATAGATACAAACTTCTGGAAGAAGGAGAAGATCGCTCCTAATCTGCAACTGCTGAACATCCTCCAGCACAGGCAGTGAAAACAAACAAGCAAGGAGCCTGCAGCACCAGTGCAGACTGGCAGATAGCTGGGATCAACTAGAAGCTACCTTACAGTAGAAGCATTCATATGACAAAATGTCAGAGGCAATGGAAAGAACACTCTTCTAGGCACTCTCTGAAAGCTGGAATTTTGTTCAACCCTGAAAGTTGCTGGGCTAATAATAAGCAAGACATGGGATAGGCCCCTTCCTGGAGAGACACAGTGGGCAGGAAGATTTGTTTTCAAACTTTGTTATTTATTCTGTTTCACCCAGGAGATCTGACCAGCAACTCCTTATTTAAAAACAAACAAACAAGAAACAAATGAACAAAAAAAACCCAGCTCCAAACCCCCACATAACAAACAAAAACCTCCAAAATACCACATACATGCTTGATTCAGTTTTAATGTGAAGAAAAGAAGAAACTGAAGGATTTTTTTTTTTAAACACTCAGAGGACAAGAGGGATTTTATCCTTTCAGTCTACTTATTTTTCTGAAGACTAGGAACAATTCACATCAAGATTCTGACTAGAAGCCCTGCCCCAGTGAGCAACTGTAGTGCTCAGCTCCCCAAAGATCAAGTACTGCAAGGCTGCTGCAAGAACTCATCTTTAAGAAGAGTCAGCACCATCACTGCTTTCTGAAAAGGACGTGATACCTTCTTTTGAGCCACAGCCTTCCTCTCACACAAGTGGACAGAAGGCTCAGGATAGCTTGGACTTGTGCTTCCCTAGCTCCTGGACTTCATGACTAAAACCAGTAAAAATAAAAGCAAGCAGAGAAACTGATTTCAGACACAGCCTTATTTTGTAGGAAGTGTATTTATGCTAGTGAAATGACACCTTTTTTTTTTTTTGTCTTGCTCAGGTTTTTCTTTCCATTTTGCTGCTAGGACAGGTTTCAAGTTTTGCAGCTCTTCATACTTTCCAGTTCAGCAGACTTTGCTCATTTTATGTTGTCTTTACCTTCTTCTCATAGTTGTCCCAATCATCTCATTATCTCAGGCTTTTATCTGCCCAAACTGCTTTAAAAGAGCTTCTGTGCTCTGGAAGAGCCCTCCTTGCCCTGCTTGAAAATGTTTCTTACACAGTCACCCCACCAACATCTGGACTGTTGCTTCTCCACTGATGTCTGCATTTACCCTGGAGACTTCATGTGCAAAAGCAGAACTGAGCCCATCAGATGTATTAAATGAATAACAGAAGACAAGAAATCAAGGTTCTTGCATAAAAGCTAGACAGAGTGTGTGGCTCTTCCATGTGCCCTGCTTACCTGCAACAGTTCCCACAGTGTGGTAAAGCAGTGATGGAGAAAGCTCTGTGTGTTTGGGAAAAAGCGTGCTGCGGTGCTCCACACAGGCCACATGTAACATGAAGCTACTCCACTTAACTTCAGCGGGTAGATTTTATTATGCATCATGTTACCACTTTTATCAAAGCCTTTCTTTCCACACTACCTACTGGATATACCAGGCTCCCAAACACTTTGACTGCATTATTTACTTAAAGCTGTCTGCTGAAACTGTCATGTTCTCCCAAGTGGCAGTGTCCCTCTAACTCTCTAGAACAAATTGCCTGTAACCAATCCACTTGATGATGGAGAAGCGGCTTAACTCAGTGTTGTAAATGTAATACTCTTCAAGTAACCCAAAGATTCTCTGTGTGTTGATTCACTCACAGCTGAAAGTACAACCAACATCAGATTCCAAGATGATGAAAATCACTGTTCCAAGCAACCGGACAGGATTTAGAAGCACATATGAAAAAAAGTTGATTCTAAACACAACTGTTGTGTGAATAATAATTATTTCTCTACAAAATGCCAGTGTTATAGAACTCCAATACCTACTAAATATTATGGTATCTTTTAGAAAGAAGTTTAGAAATGAGGGGATCATGATTATCCATCCCCAAGCAACTGAAAAGATACCCATCACCTGTCCAGGGAAGAGGAGAGAAGAAAAACCATCAAACAATTCACAACAAAACAGATCTAAACAAGCTCACATGCCTTCAATGCAGACTTGGATACATGCTTTTCTGGTGCACAAGGGATTAATTTAAGGATTTTTGCATTTTAAAATGTTGATACACAACACAGAACTAATGCATAAGCAACAATAAAAAACACCCAGATTTTATTTTCAGATGAGAGAATGGGGCAGAAAATATTAGCATCTCCCTAACAATTAAATGAACTGTACAGATAGCATTTCATCTTTAAAATTCAGAACAGATGTCAGCTCATTGATCTTCACAATTCCCCTGGGAGGAATGAAATAAAACATTTTACAACTAACAGAAGCAATGAGGTTAACAAGATCTAAGCCAAACCCTCCAAAAAAACTGGTAAAATAAGAATATGTGTCCTCAAAACATCTTAGTCTTGACGGCAGAGTTTCTTTGTACATCATGAAAACTGGATTCCCATAAAGTATCTTACTGATGTGGAGAAAATGGGACTCCATCAAAATCTTAAAAATTAGTGTTTCAGAGGGGCTAGGGGAAAGAAGGGGAGAAAGGTGTTGAAGGTTCAACACAGGAGCCCTCCCCTCCCTGTCTCTCACACTCTTCAGAGCTCATTGCCCTGCTGGATTCTGTCACCTACCAGTAACAGAGCATTTGCCCATTGCAAGTAAACACCTCAAATCAAGGAACCAACATAACTAACATCCTTATTACACTAAGTTTCAAAAAAAAACAAAAGCTCAACCAGTGTGAAGCCATCACTAGTTTTTTTTACCTGGTTCAAAGATGTTCTCAAAGCCCAGTAGTTTATCTGTGGGCAGACACCTTTCATTCCCTATTGCATTAATTTTGAAGGAGCTACAGAGTACAAAGGACTATTTTCTTGATGTATTTTCTTAAGCTATTACAGTAGTATGTTGATTTCATGCAAAATTTTCTCATTTTTAAGTAGAGATGTTGACAACACACTTTCAGTGTACTCTTCCCACTTCTGTCAGGCTGCCCGTTTTCATTACAGATATCATGTGATCTACGAGTTCATTCCTCTCACATTCTGTACTTAGGGAGCTTAGCAGTCTATCCTTACATGAAAGATCCAATTAAAACTCTGAAGTACCAAATGATTTTTAGTACTTCTTATCTGTATTAATACTCACTAGGGAGGAGGGCGTGCTAAAACAAAATAAAAGATACTGGAAAGTACTTACTCTAGTCCATGCAGTTGTTTCCAAGCCGGCTTTCAGACAAACAGTGACTACAACATACTGCAAGGAAAAAAAAAGAAAGAAGACAACTTCATTACTAACACACTCAAACTCCAAGGTGTTCATGGCCCAATCTCCCCTTTACACCTAAGAAGCTACTACCATTCAGGTAGCAACCCAGGAACTTGGCAAGGAATGGGGGAAGGACAGAGCAGAAACTATTGTTGGTGCATGTCTGGGAAAAGAAAATTAAAAAGGAAGAGGGAGAACCATGCATACAGCATCAGACTGATTTTATTTTACTCACACACTTTCTTCAGGTTTACACCATTTTCTCATGGTAAAAAAAAAAGGCTGGAAAGAAATTCTACCATTCAAAAATTGCTAGGATACACAAACTTACAGTGTAAACTATGTTTCCAACAAATAGATAGTCAACTCCCTGTCCATTTGTGAATACTGCATCTGAAAGAAGAAGATAAGAACAATCACATTTGTTATCTGTTTAACAACAGAATGGGCAAAAGAACACGGAGATTTTCAGGAGAAAATAACTGGTCCCAACCTTTCCTTTTTGGACATCTAAAAGCACTCCTAGAAGCTGTGAGGTAATGGTAATGCAAAAGTTGTGCTCACCCAGGTCTCAGACACGGTGCTCAGATAGAGCACATATCCATAGTCCTGGTTGCCAGAAGCTGGCCTAGAAAAAGGGGAAGTGCTCACCAGACCCTAACATGTAATTTGCCTGTAAGAGCTGAGGTATGTCAGTGTCACTTTTTCTGTTGCTATATCTGTACTGTACTGCCTATTGCCACCTCTAACAAAACTTATTATTTGTGTGCCTGTGATGAAAAAGCAGTAAAACACCAGCTGATTTGTGGTGAAAGAGAGCTGAATTAAGAAGAGCAGTGAGAGTTTCATCTGTAAAGGACACATATAAACATCGACAGTATCTCACTGGAGATGAGTTCAGTAACTGAGCAGTGTTCAGTCTCCACCCACCCTGTCTCTATCAAGTGTGCACAAGGGTAAGTACATACATGTTAAGCTATCATTTGAAAGTGCCAACCTTGGCAATACTTCAAAGGTCATTTAGTTTCTCTTAGCCCTTGCTGAACCAAACCAGAACACCACGAAAACACATTCAATCACCACACGAATGCCAGCTGAACTCATGCAAGAGTTTTCAAGCATTACTCAAGCATAGTAAGTACTGCTATTTTCACACATTTCAAGACAACTACTAGGGAACTGCATGAACAGCAGGGACAAAAAGGCTTAAGACAAAACCTTGGACTCATTCCTAAATACATACTGCCTAGCACAGTGACCTTCTACCATGACAGTAACATTTTGTCAGATTCATTTGCAAAACTTGATCTGACATTGTTAAACAAAGGTTGTGTACTCCAGGATCGGTACATTTTTAAGCCTATAAAGAAGAGTTCCTGACACCCTGATTTCTGTGGTGAAAACCCTGCCCAGCTTACAGGTAAAAACCCCCTATATATTTAGTCAGTGCAGTTAACCCAAGCTAATTGTTTTGTTTTGCTTCTACCGTGGCTGCTCGTGGCTATCTCCAAAGAACTGACCGGCTCTGAATATTTTCCAGAAGTTGCTAGCTCTGTATCCCTGCTTTCTTTTCAATATTAACTACTAAGAAACAGCAGCAAATAGACTAGTGACTAACAGTGCAACTGGAGCTACAGCCTGAGACAGCTGGGCTAGGAACTGGCATGGTTTCTAGCCACTGGCATCTCCCTCAGCCCAGCTCCTCCCCAGTGGCTTCAGGCATTTACCACATCATTCACAGAGACACACCAAGATTTAACAGTCACCCTACTCTTCCCTCTGGTGTCAATGAAAAAGGTGAAAAGCACTAGGGAATTTAGTCTTCCATACCCAATGAACCCTGCTGGTGCCAAAAGGCTGAGTCTGTTAAGAAAAAGGCATACCTAAACAGGTATCAGTTCTGATAGAATAAGCTGACATGACATGGCCATGCTCTAGTGTAGCATCACAGTGAACACGCAAGTAATTGAACAAATTTTCCCGTAAGTCTCAACTTTTTGAGGTTATGTTTCAATGCAGTAAGTTAATGCCTTTATTTTTCAGTGACTTCCATTACCTTTCATTCTGGGAGGCTACATGGTCCTGAAAGAAATGATGCTTGTGCTAATGAGAACAGCAGGATGCTCAGTGAACATTCATTTCTGAAGCTATGCAAGTGCCCATTCATGGACTACATGTACTTCACATTCTAAGGAGCTTGAGAGGTTAAGAACCATCCCAGTGTGAATGGCCCATTTTTGTCTCTGGCACTGAAATCCTTCTTGCACTTGGAAATGCAAAGAAATTTGAAAATTCAATATTCGTTCCTCTCTGGAAAACAAACTAAGCAAAATATTCAAAGGAACTCAGGAAGGTACCCTTTGAGCTGGTATTTCAGTCTTATAATTCTAATTGTGGAAATGAAAAGCACATTATCCTCTTAGGAACTAGAAAAACATCTATGGAAGACTATGTAATTTTAACTATAAACACTACAGATGTCAACCTGAAGTTGAATTTTAAAAAGAGCTATTCAAGATTAACATTTGTCATAAAAACCAGTGTAACAGAACAACAAAACTCCTCAAATCAAAACAAAAACCAACCAACCATAAAAGCCCCTCTCCCATGAAACTGAACCTTGTTTTAGCCCACGTACGGAGGAAAGGGAAGTCCCTTTCTTGTACGGTCCATCAGCCAGCGTGTGAAGTTCCCACTGAGGATATGATACTGACATTTTAATCAGCCAAGTAGAGAAACATGAATCTAACCCCCACAAGTACCTTTACCATCATGTCTCTGACATGAGCATTCATCTTCCCTCCCTTTCCATTTCTTTCACCTCCTCCCCAGTTAATTCATTCTGGAGCTGAGGTTTTCTTAAAATCAGCATTCTCCAGGAAAGAGTTTCACTTGTGAAAAATTTATGATTTTAGATAAATATTCTCTTCTCCACCACCCCTAAATTCCTCACTTGACCTAACCCTATTTCTTACTACCATCAAAGAACAGACTTCCCATGGTTTTTCTCACCCACACAACTATATTGGAAAGATAGGCAGGAACCATATGGGATTTACTGGTCCCTGAAATACCATGCAGTTTGTTAGCCTAAAAAGCAAGACTTAATAACCCTAATATGTACACCAAAGAGTCTAATTTCCCTGACATCTCTGACTCTTGATCCAGTTTACTTCCATTCCAGCCAATTCTTTTGTACAGTACTGCATTATGGAATGGGAGAGTTCCAACAAGATATAAAGCAAACAGTTGTAAGGCAGCTGCTGTAAGAACATTATTCAATAAAATGCTGAGATCTCAACACACTACCAAAAAAAAAAAAAAGAAAAAAGGCATTTTGTGAAACATCATTCAGTATTTGGGTAAGACTTAGCAAAGCAGTAGTTTCATTTTTCACCTATTAAAGTCACTGTATGAACAATAATTATTTTAAATTAGAATAATTTCTGAAAGCCACTAGACAACTCTCCAAGTTCAGCAGCTAAAGACCATTGAACTGTCTGGCAGCATTATTTCTTGGGGCTTGTCATGACCCCCCGTTCTGCAAACACACTGGTTCTGTAAGACTGAACATCAGTTACTGACGTAAGAAATAACGAAGCCCTTACCATGCTCCAGCACTTTCAGTGGAAACCAGAAAAGAATGATGGAATGGATAAGGGCATTGATGCAGTGACCCCAGAAAACCTGAGGGAAAACAAACCAAGCCATCAGTAAAGTCCAAAACTCTTGACCTCTCTCTAACTCCTAACAAACACTTCATTGTGTAGTTTAGAGTCAGAAAATGTTTGTCCTGAAGTGAAATACCTAAACTTCTGCAGGATCTATTTCCTCCTACAATTTCTGTTCTTTCACAAGAAAACACTGGTCCAGTTCCATCATTTTATTCTACCAACTTAAAACATACTAGGCAAGCATGCTTCAGCTTAAGACCTTTATTGAAATAAGGCAGACAGACGGAGTCAATTTTGTTTAATTACCTCAAAGAATCATTTTAAAAGAGCGATTCAGTATTATGAAATGTTCTGTTTTCTTTTAATGGACAAATATTTTGTGCTCCACAGTTTTTAACTTGCAGATAATGCCATTTTGCACAAACTAGAGCTTTATGTACTCCACAGTTCCCTCTGCAAACAAAGCAATCATACAGCTTCCTTGATTCAGGAGTACATTTACATGTGCTTGTTACGGAAAAGACAGAATACCAAATGCTGGCATTTTCCAGCATCTAAATAGCAAAGTGTAGTAAATGTGTTCTTCAAAACTCACAAGAGCTATACTAACTATGAAAAAGTGCCCTTTTTCATACGACATATGACAACACATATGTTAAATTAAATCCAGGAGATGTCATTGTGACTTATCAGAAGCTGTGAATTGAAAAATCATAATTGGATATGAATCTAAACTTGAATCAAAGTTTATGGATATTTCAGGACCAGTTTCAGGTGAAGTCACAGCAGAAAATCCTTATTTATAAACAAGGATGTTTTTCATTTAAATAAAAAATAATCCCTTGGAAAGAACTGGGAGGCTGAACAATCACTCTCAGTGGCTAGCATAAAGCAGAAGTAACAGTGTGAAATAAGCTATTTTCTGACATGAAAAATCTGGAATATAAGAATGCTTATGTTTGTTCCTAAAGTAACAAGGTTTCCCTTACCCTTGTGTTGAAACCATCTGCATTTTGAGTGATTTTGTATAGCTGAGGAAATCTAAGCATGCTATCTTGAGTACATGATCGTTCAAAAATTCCCAGAGTAAAGGGTGGCAGCGCTGTGAAAATCTGCAAGGAAAGCAAATACTAATTGAAAGCAGCTCTTAGTTTTAAGTGTATCTCATATAATGTTTCCATATCTAGACAACAGCAAAATTCCCACAGACTTTAGTGAAGACTTACTACTACCTACCATGTTATTTGACATCATTTTCAATGGTCCAAACATTAATTTCACCAATTTGTAACTGTCAAATATTGACTTATGAATGAAAGAAAAATGACAGAAAATTCATATTATTAACCAGTAAGCTTAAACCTGAGAAGTTAAGCACCATTAGTTTCTGATGTACCAGCTAATCCAGTGAGGGTCAAACACATCAGACTAAAAAAGGAAAGACAACACGTATTTTTACAAAACACCCTTGTGGGAATAGGTTCCAATATAGCTGCAGTTGTAGCCATAATTAGATATGCAACATGCTTAACCAGTGCTAAGTTTACAGACAGAGTAAATGTGGAAATCACATTAAAAAAAAAGAAATCTACCAAGCAACAAAGGCCGTTCTTTGTTATTGTACTTTGGGGATTCCCCTGGCAGGCATGAACTGATAGGAACAAATTAACTGCAGTGTGTGTCTGTGCTATGGGCAGACGCTTGGATGACCAAGCCTCGGAAGCTTTCCAAGACAGGCAGCAGGACACTCTGCCAGAAGCAGAGTAAATTAGCCTCCACTGACTTTAACATTGCTGCTCTTAAAGTATTTCCAGGATCCGAGGCGGCTCATTTAAAGGCATCTTGGGTATCCAAGTTTCTTGTAGTCCACAGTGCAGGCAGAGACTGAAAGTAACACCAGGGTGCAAGTCTGAACACTAAACTTCATTCACTTCCTTTTACATTAACAGTTTATATCAGAAACATCGCTTTTAATCCTATACATACGTATATTTTTAACAGTTTGAGAAGGGTTCTTGAAGTTAAAGAGGCAGCTTGGAGTTATGAACTGTTTCTAGGGCGTGTGCACATTTGGAGAGGGTGGGCTTTGATTCCCACCAGCAGCAAGCTGGCAGCTGGGGAGCAGACAAAGAACAATGTGGAAGAGCAGAGACAAGTGAGCATCAGTAATTACAACCCTCGGTCCAGTGGGAATTGTGTGCCTTTGGTCATGAAGTGATAAAGCAGATGGCTAAAATGGCAACAGGCTGAGGGTAGAGAACTGAAACTGAGAGCACTGGTCCAATATATTCCAAAGACGACCATGTTCTCATACAGCTTTAATGTATTTCCCCAGGTTTCTTGTGTTTATTGGGGCATTTACATTTTCACTTGAAGTAAATCTTCTAGTGGTTTTGATTACAAAGGCCAACCTCCAGTGTGAACCAGTGCAAAATCAGGAATTACAACGCTACTATGATTTCACACACTTTATACTTTAATGAGACTACTAATGAAATAAAGGGTTAATCTGCACAGAAGAGAATGACTTAACTAAAAGCACTTCAAAATCTAAAACCTTCAAATCATGAAAGTCCCTAATATCCTACTAGCACTTGATTCTCCATGAGTCCACACAATCAGTTCTAATTTTAGAAAATACCAACCTTAAAAAACAAGGTTTATTTTCTGATTACAGAAGATGAGTTTTATCCAGAAGCTTTAGGTAGGGTAGATAGATTAATCAAATGAGGTTTAAAGATAATAGATGCAAATATCTAAACATGAATGACAGAGACTGCATAACAGTCAGGAAATTAGGGTGAAGAGAATCAAGGCAATGATAAATCCTTGAATAAGTATCTTCAACTAGGAGTACGAAATCTTATGGAATATGGGGGCTAGTGCCATCATTTTTAAAATTAATGTGACAGAAGTTAAGTGTTTCCATTAATACCACTCAGTGATAATTTGCTGGCTTTTTCTGTATTAGCATATATTTGGAATGAGCTTTTTTAAAGAAAAAAATTAAATTCCCTCCTTGCAAAGAGATTCTTCAACACTAATGGTGTCCTAACAGCTTATAAATCCAGGCACCAGGCCACTCGTCAGTAACATTACAAAGGTACCACTGTCGAAAGCACCAACACAGGTCTATGGTATGCTACAGAACTTGGTTCCAGAGATCCTTCAGACTTTAATCTATGTGATTGATTTAAAAATATTACTGATTAAAGTAATAAAGTCGTATGACACAGTGTGGCACCCTGCAGGCCATGTCGAAAATCAGAAACCACTCCCAGACTGACATATCCTGCTCTCATTTCAAGTGCAAAATGCTGGTGACACAGTGATGCAACTTCTCTTTCTGTACCTAATGGAGCACAAGTCAACCCAAAGCAACTGCGTAACACTTCTCTCAGCATCTAACTCTACAGGGACTGAGAGAAAAAAGATTATTCAAAACTCAAAGATTAGGAGTATTTTGAGCATGAGCTGTCAGCAAAATATTCAGTGCAAAATACTGAAAATTCTTTCAATGAGGAAATTAAATTCTACCTAAAATCTGCAGAGTTTTATGCAGGTTATATTAGGCTAAACATCTGTTTTCAAGGTGTTCTCCCAAATTTCTTTTTGCAATAAGTGTAATTTTAAATGATTTTTTTTTCTACCTAAGAGTGGATTCAAAACGGCTTTTACAAACAAACTCACCTTTCTCGACACACATCTAGGACAGTTACCTGTGAAAAATGGAACACAACAAAATAATACAGCAGTCCCAAGCACTATCAAGTCAAAACATGTAGCACTTACCACATTATACAGACCAATGCACCATCGTTCAAATAAGATCTGCCCAGAAAATCCATTAACGAAAGCGAACCAAAGCTGAAAAAGACACAAGTTACAAAAAGCTTTCAATTACTTCTGCAGTACATGCCTCCATTTACAGCAGAGGAGAAGGATGTGGAGTACAGACCACCATCTGGTGACAGATGCTTGTCATGCTCTAAAAATAATTATCAGCAGTGCCAGGCAATTATTTTCATGTACTAAATTTTAAATACTGGCAGAGTACTCCTTGTTTAAAATAAAATACTCAGGCTATGGAGCAACTTGCTGTATTTACATCATAACTCTAAAAAAATAGATGGCATCAAACTATTACAAAATCCTTATCACTAGCTAATTAACATGCTTGAATCCAGAAGCCAGCCTCATTTCCATCATGGCTGGTAGACCAGAATTTTCAAGATAACTGCATTTTGATGGATGCTCTGCTTAACTTGTGTGGCATTTTTGCAGTCCCAGAATTCCAGTGATATTTCCTTGTCAGTTACAGGATCATGATTATATTATAATTTTATTGTCTAAATGATGCAAACATTATTATTTAATAAACTACCTATTTTGCAATTAAAATTGGAAGAGGTTGCAAAAACAGGCTGCAGAGTCTTTATCCTTTAACAAGTTTACAAATGCAACTGGGCAAGCCCTGAGCAACCTGCTTTGCATTTAATATTCACCCTACTTTAAACAGAAGGTTGGACTAGATGGACTTCGAGTTGCCTTCCAGCTGAGGGAATTCTGAAATGACACGATCCCAGGAAACAGCTTTAAGCTTCAGTGCATAGGTAAACTTTTCAGCATTTCCTTGGATGCAGCTTCTTTGAGCCTATTAATCTTGCTTAAGCACCTTTTTGAAGCACGAACTGCTGTACTGGGTTGGAACAAAGTTTCTTAGTGGGCATTGAAAGAAGCTTAGGAAACAATATAACAAAGAAGGGAAGGAATTATCATTTTCCAAGTAAATTGGAAACTGGAAGAACAATAGCAGTTTAAGGGCATGCTGAAACAGTTAGCATGTGAAATCATTACACTTATTAGATAACAAAAGATTTCTGTGAATTTCTGGCTATAGTCGCTTATAAAATCCACAGTAGACCATGTTACTTTGTTCAAAATTAATTCAATATTGCATGTGAGAACACTCCCTCTAACCACCCTCCTTCAACATATTTTGTGTTGCATTTACTTTACAAGTCCATGTTGCACTGGATGCACTAGGTATTTCAGAGCAGTCAAGTGACAATCATGTCCATTCCCTTCCCACTCCCTGAGAGCCTCTGGCAGTGAGTGCCAGGTATCTTTTCTGACACCATTCTGTCACTCATTTGGCAGCACTCTCCTACCAGCATCATTTATTCTCTGGCTCACTTGTGCAGTATTAGTGGCCTAGCAGAACACCTCAGAAAACAAGCAGTTAGCTGTACATCATCTGATCTCTGCTCTGCTCCCACCCAAAACGGATATAGAATAATCAGGAAAAAAAACCCAAACGAGAAGAAAATGAGAGTGCATCAAGACCTATCACTGTTTTCATAGATGCAATATCTAAACAGACCAGGACTCTAACATGGGACAGAGGCAACTTCATGGAAGATTAAAGTATTTACAAGATTGGAAAGAATAACAAATGGCAGTTCAATTAGGCACTGCTGCAAGACATGAAATTCACATGCTACACATATGAATTTCACATGCTACACAAAAGGAAAAAGTGAAACCTTTTCACACAATGCACAGCTGGTCTATGGAAATGTCTGACAGATGATGCTGTGGATGCAAAAGGCAATTTGAAAAAAATCACAGAAGGAAAGCTGGAGACCAGATGAGTCTGCCAGAGTACTACCACTGTTCACAAACCAGAGACCAAGTTAGCTGAATTCTTATTTCTCTACAGCTGTTCTTACAGCTATTATATCACCATTCTTGTTTAAAATTAATCATCATTAATCATCAGTTCTAATGCACTCTCAGTGTTCAAGTAAGAAACAATGACACTGATTGCAACTCATCTGTTTATAGCTATGCTTTGCACAGTAGGTCATCTTTTTAAAATTACTTCCTGTAATTTTTCAAACCTTCAGCTGCTCTTTCAAGTAGGGAATTTCTATTTATTTATCACTATATTATTCTGAAGTTTTCACTTTTTAATACCAGCTGCCTTCATGCAGCTTCTAGATTACAAGTGTCCTTGTAAGCTTTCTGAAGGGCCAACAGCTTCATTCCTTTAGCACTTAGCTGAAATGCACCAGCCTAGTATAAACTGCAAAATATTTTAGGTTTCCTTAAAAAAGTGCCTCTTTCTTTCCCATTGCCAAACACTCGTTCAATTAAAAAAGCCTTTAAGCATTCACCTCACCAGCTCTGTCCAGAAAAAGGACAGAAGACACACTCTACATCCCAACTTTTTATCATCAGTTCTATTGTATTGATACCATGAAGGAATACTCATAAAATCTTGCTCTGAGGACACAATTAAAGGCCGAAAGCAGTGCACTGGCCAGTCACACTCTCACCCTTGCAGTATTCCAGCCAGTTCTACACATCAGCACTGCAAAAGATACATATGAAACATTTTTGGTACAAAGCCTAAGGTCCCAAAAAGAAACCACAATTTATTTGGGGTGTTCAAGTTAGGAACTCAAGAGCTTCTTCTAAGAAGAATCAGAGCTTTATAAAAGCATACTCCTAGATATTTAGCAATAATGATATAGGCATTTATCATCTCCAGGCTTGTTGCAATTAATTGCAACGATGAATGAGGGCAGCAGTTCTAGAAACCATAAATAGCTCACAAATCAGAAGCCTGTCTGGCTTAGTTGGCAACCTGACTGTGCTCTGCTCAGTTTTCTAGATCCCACTGGGTAAAGCAAACTTCAAAGGCTTGGTAGCAAATGATGAGGCCTTTTATAACATTGGCTCGTGCTACTTAGGGAACAACTGCTTTCTGAAATCATAGCTTCCCACAACTAGTCCTCCAGCAACAGACATAGCTGATTTTCCATTAAAAGGGTAAAACAAAGCAGCCACACTTTCAGGCAAATCTAACATCTTGGATTCTTAGATTCACATTTCCCAACAAAAATATTAGTAATAATGATGACAGAATCACATAAAACTTGGGTTGAGCAAAACTATTAGGATGCCTTACAGAGCAGCAGCCAGACTGTCAGAGTCCAAGTGAAAAACACTCACTCAACAGACCAATTCCTTCTACTCAAGATGTACTGCCCTGCCACAACTGCATGGTGCAGAATTCACTAAAGACCCTGCTAATGCCACATTGAGATGAATCAGTCAATAGGAGAATACTGAGATGGCTGTGTCTGACTGGGGTAAATAGCTGTCACTGTCTTGAGTCTTCTGCAGCATCTTTCAACACTGAAAGAAATTTCTTCTATAGGAAAGTTTTCTCCCTATTTCAAAGGCTGATACAATTTGGATGGGCAAGAACT
This sequence comes from Coloeus monedula, assembly GCF_965178545.1. Classification (NCBI taxonomy): domain Eukaryota; kingdom Metazoa; phylum Chordata; class Aves; order Passeriformes; family Corvidae; genus Coloeus; species Coloeus monedula. The sequence goes on from NC_138783.1 coordinate 47,287,331, forward strand.
GACATTTACAAAGCTCAGTGTCCGGCCATTCCAAAAGTCCAGTTTCAACTATTTTCCTTTCAGCAGTATCCACGCAGGTGAAAATTAGAAGTGAGAACATTTCCAACACTTACACAAGTCTTCATGCACCACAGGCTCCGAACAGAGGGCAAAAGCTGTTGCTTTTACAACACACTGAAAAGTAATGGCTATGCTTGTTTTTTCCAGAGACTCGCACTACCAAATGCCAACTGACAGAAGGACTGTGGGATACTGTCTCATACTTCCTCAATATCTTCACATCAAGAGTATATCAGACACTCTGCATAAAATACACATTTATTTTTAAATTAACACAAGCCATAAGCTGCCATGCATGGTTTAAGGACCAGCTGTTTGTAGAGGGAGCATGGTATACCTCAGGGTCAGCAAAGGAAAAAAAAAACCCAAACCCTCCACCTCAATGCTCATGTTAACAAAATGTACTAAATATATTTGAAGTTGCAACAAGCCATGCTTGACTCAGACTCAGCAAGCTGGTAGGAAAACTTGCCAAGTCTGCCTGGCTTGCCAAGCTCCGGGGGTTTGCAGGGCTCAGCTCCAGTATTGCTATGAACAAATGGACCCAAAGTTATTAAACCTCTTTTCTGGCTGGAAAAAAGAAATCTTTTCGCTTTAACTATTACCTAGCTGCCAAAAAGCTGGAAAAGCTTATTTGTAACTCAGCTAAAAAACATGTATTTTTCTCCCAAGAAACAAGAGGTCCAATTTAAACGTAAAGAGATTCAGACCTAAGGCTGAAATCTGGGACGATACATTGTTGTGCTTTATTATAGCAGATATTGCAAAGATGTCAAACCAGTAGGTACTGTGCAAAAAGAAACTGGAATGTTGCAAACTGAAAACTAGCCCATGTTTCCTGCCTTGAAGTGTGGTTGCATTCTTTAAATAAGAAACCCCACTGCTGAAGCACTCGATGCCAGCTGTGATGTGGGCACTTTGCCACTAGAGAAAGGGGAGAGGGGAATAAATCAGAGGTCAGCAAAAGCCAACAGATGGTAATACTTGGTTAATATTGACTTCAGCTGCAGGCAAACTGAGGATCTCAAGGTAGAACAGTCCCACACTGCTGTTTTGAGCTACACAGCACATCCACCTGCTCTAGAGTGTATTTTGAGAAAAGATCAAGTGTTATTTTCAAAAAATATTCCCACTCGAGCAAGTTGGAAGGCAATTTTAATTGCATTATTGCTTCATGCATAATTACTGCAAAATTAATGCCCGAAATAGTAGGAACTAATTTATTTAAGTGCTCTAAGGCACTGGGATAGCAAATCATCTATTCTAAATGTGTATATTTATGAAGGCTTGATAATAGACAGCTTAACGAGTACTAGAAATGTTTTCCCAATTCTGCTAAAGGGCACAGAAAGCTAATGTAGTCAGGGTATCAACAATTGCCACAGGCACCAATTATAGCCAGACTGGATGCCTTTACTATTCAGAAATTAGTTAAATTCTCAAAATACCATCTCTCAGCACGCACACATTTTGCATGTTCTTACCAAATAGGCTCATTTACAGTTTGCCCAATAAAGCAGGTTTGTGTGTCTACTGTGCAGTTCATTAATAATGTATCCTGATTTAAAATCTCTCATTACAGATGTCTCTCTCAACACCAGCCTCTTATTCCTGCCCAAATGCTCACAGCCTTAAAATAATCCCTTCATTAGAGAATGTACAGCACCAATTTTATAATATAGGCAAAGTGTGTTAGTAATAAGATTTGACAGGGTAGGCATGGCTGTCTGAGACTCACTTCATTTTCTGAGGAATATTTCCCCTGCTCGTTTTATTCCCCCCAGTGTTTATTAATTCTTTGCTGAAAACAGATCGATATTTTACAACTGAAAAGCATTTGCTCTAGGCCTGTGCACTCCAAACAAGTGCCTGTTCAAGGTTAAAAATCATCTCCAGTCTTCTCTGCCAGTGTTAACAATTATTTTCAAAGTTTCACGCTGCTTTTGTCTCATTAAAAAAACCCTGTGCATTGACTGCAATGCTTTGTCATATAGATACTAGGGCAGCCACTAAAATAGAAATTTCCTGGCTTTAAACACTGACTTATTAAATAAGCCTGAACAGCTGTTATTTCTCCTATTCTATTTCTTCTTTTCCTGACTTCATATAGTTTATATTCCAGCATACTAAAGAGCAGAGATTTCATCAGCTTCATCTTTCTCTGTTTACAGAAGAGGTATTGCAGAAAATTTTACTCCTTCCTTATAAAAATTGTTTTTGTGCTCCTCTTCTCTAACTGATCAGATGCCAACATCCTTCCCCCAAAACACAGGTAACATTTAACAGGAGAGGCAGGCACAGAGCAGAATAGAAGGGGGAGAGGGCAAGAGGAGCCTCACACCACACTTAGACTCACAATTCTTAACATTTCAGTCCTCAGAATAATTCTGAGGACTTGAAAATTAAGTAAGAATTAGCAAAGATCCGGGGGTTTTCCTCAGTGGTTCCCATTAGAGAACAATCATGCTGCTTATCCCAGGAGTTTAGAGCATTGTGGAAAATACCGCACCTGCAGATGACAATGCAGCATACATCAAAGGACCTTGCCGCTAAGACATAAGAAGACTGCCTCTTCCAGCAACATTTGGTGCCAAATACACTGATAAATATGTTTAAAAACATGACAAACCATAGCAGGCCATGTCAATGCCTTTTGTTGGGCAGCGGTTTACTTTTTTTTTTTTCCTGGAGTTACATGAACACCAAAATCAGTGTGCTAAATTATCCTATTAATGTGTATGTCACTGGTAAAATGAGATACAGCCCATTAGAGCACATTTAACAGAGCTGTAATGTGACTTTTTTTCTAATCTTATGAAATCAAGTAGAGAAAAGGCAGGCTATTTCTGCATCTCTTTTGGTGCAAAGTATTCCAGGGACTTAATATTTGTCTAGCACACTAATTGCTGCAGAAGCAAGCCTATGATAATGCGATTAAAAATGGCCTGCCTTGCCAGAGGGCAGATGTACTTGCCAAAAGATGTGGTTAAACTTAGCAATTCTTCAGAACATTTCCCTTTTACCAATATAGACAGCTCTATTCCGAATTTATTTTTCATCCTTCCTTAAGTTTTCTGAAGAAAGCTGACACTGCTACACTAGGATTTTCGTATGTATATATGGGACACCCTTGAAGTCACAGGACTCACAGAGTGACTTATCAAAAATCAAATCAAAACCCAACATGACTCAGTCAAGCCCTACTAGGATGCAAAGTTTCAGCATACCTGCATGGCCAAAGGGGTCTAAACCCACAGCTAGAGCAAGGCTACCAGCACTGATGATGCTGGGAAATTGCCCATCGTTATCCTACAAAGCAGCCAGAGTGGCTGGCAGCCAGGCTGAGAGGAAACAAGGCAGGAGCCTTGTTGTCCACATCCTCCTCCCATCCCCAGCTTGAGGAGTGAGGAGGGCTCAGCTGCTTGGTTGGCAAGCTGGGAACATCACGCCAGGCCACACTGTCTGCTGCTGCCGAGCACTGGAAACTCGTGCTATGGACTCCCAGTGCCATCAGCCTTCCTTTACACAGCAAACAACTGTAAAGAAGGGTTTCCACTGACATAGACATCGTCCTTATGCACACAGCAGCAGTGGCTGCAGGTTGGAGTCAATTCAGTCATGTTAACATGTCTTTGGGGGGGCTGTTTGGTAGTTTTTTTGCCTCTTGGATTTACTTCATCAAGTTCTTTAATTGCCCTTGAGTACCAGCACATCACTGTGGAATTGAGAAGTACAATATGACTACTAATAGCTTAGGGTATCTCCTCAGCACATAATCATGACAGACTGGTATTGATACAAGTTTCACAAATGTGTAATTGACCCATATCACACACACAAGATAAGGACATGCTCTTACATGGTTTTAAACGATCTGCTGGCTTTTCTGAAGCTATGTGGTATCTTTAACCACCAATAATGTAATAGAAGTGCTTTGGATTTTTTATTCTTAATTTGTTCTCTAGTACTGAAATAAATGAAAAAAAGACAGAAATTTAACTGTTTACACTGACAGGTGAGAAAATGTCAACAATTTCAGGTAAATGATCCACCTGAAATTCTGCTTAGCACTTGGAGTCCACTAAGAAAATATATGTCCTATAGCAAGAAAAGCAGTATTTGAAATAGAAGATTAGGGAATTGTGGAAGAAAAGATGGTACTACTATAACCCAAGTAAGGGCAATGGAAAGAAAGCACAGAAACAGCTACAAAAACCATCAACCAGTCTGGTACTGGACGTAGAAGCAGAAGGAAAGCCAACAAAACACACAGCACTCCGTGAGTGAAGCTGGATAATGCCATGAGTCAAAAGTGAGGCTAAACACACCAAGGCTCTTCACACCTGGGATGTACACTAGGGCTCACTACACCTGAATAAAACACATCACCACAGAATGTAGCAACAAAATATTTCCACACCTTTCACACCAAAACAAAAACAGACGGAGACCAGAAGCTATAACACAAATCTGGCCCTAGAAATAAGCACAGAAAATGCAACACATCCCACTGCTACCAAACACTCTGTGTATTTGGGGAGAGTGGAAATGTAGTAAAGATTTTTTTGACTGTAGAAGCATTAACCCTTTAGGTGTAGAAGGTATCAGGAAGAAGCAGGATAGAAACTGAATTACACAAAGAAATGTATAGAATGGTACAATTCCTTTAGAAAATGGTACCCCTTTTGCTCTGAGTTTCCTTCATCTTATAGCATTGTGTAGCTGGCAGTTTCAATTTAACCTATATGTAGAGTAGAGTTACCAATCCACGTCCAAATGCATGCATTTATACCTGCATATGAGCAATGAGCAATGGGATGAAAATTAATAAAGAAATTAATATTCCTTTAATGTACTTAAAATATAGTTGTGCATTCTTATTTCCTGGGTATGAACCTATGCAATGTGTTACAGTAATCAAAATTATTTGAGAATTTCCAAGGACAAGATGCAATCCCAGTACTGACTGAATAAAACTGAGAGTGACCAAGACCATGACTGTTACTATTCAGCTCCTATTTTATAGGACATTTCATTTCAATTCTTTCCCTTCTTACTTTTATTTGCAGAAGTCCCTTATGTTACAGTTATAAATGCAGGTTCACAGACTTTGCTTTTCTTGTCACCACATAAAGGAATCCTTCTGCAGAGCTGCTGAATTAAGTGTAATAGGAGCAGTTCTGTAGCAAGGTCATTTTAGGTCTGGAACCGCAGTCCCCTTAGGATTCCCTGTTATGGCTACGTGAAGGGCCAGGTTTCCCTTGCAAGTCTGTTTTTCCCCCCTTCCTTCCTATGAAGTAAAATTCAGTCTCTGTAAGACCTTGAATTAAGCTACTTTTATCAAGGAAGTTTATATGAAGTTTCCTGACAGCTTGGAACCCAAGCAAAATAGCAAAATTAGCAATAGAAAAGCCAGACCACAACAGAAACTGCAGCTCATCTTCTGTCATACTGACAAGAGCAAACCTTTACAGGGGTAATCCCAGGAGCAGCCCCATGTTTCTCATTACCCACAACTCTATTAGCATTTCAGCACAGAGACATTCTTCTAGCCCAAAACTACGAGGACACACGATGCAATCTCCAAAGCTTCTCAGTACTTTTATTGCACTTGCTCCATTTTTATTAATACAACCATTTTCTTGGTCAGTGGGACAATCTAATAATAGACAGGACCTAGCATTTTCTTTTTGACACAGCTGCTTTTAAACATGCTACCCCTTCCCTTAAGCTTCAAAATTAGTACAACAAAAGATCCCCTGCTCTCCTTGCCTCTCTTCTCATGTAGAAAATACATACAATATTGGTAACTTAAGGCTACATTTATTGCTTTATGTGCTGGCAAAAGCTCAAAGAAGTAAGTACTAAACATCTTTTGCCAAAATACGCAGTGCATTGTAAACATGTGCAATCACTTCACTGGTAAATTACCTATTGATGTACTTCTCACTACAGAAATAATGTTTGAACTTCTTTAGGAAGGCAACAAGCTAGCTTTCCCTGCAATACGTACAAAGACATTCTTGGTGTGTCTTTAAATCATTTGCTGTATCTTCTGAGAGAGCTGTGTACAAAGAAAATCAAAGTAGCTAGGAAAAATACCTTAGTGGAGAAAAACCTATAAGCTCACACACAGGAGCAAAGCATGCACGTGATTCCCAAATTCAGTCTAAGATTTCATTCCGTGGCTTTAGGAAGGTATTGCACACTCACTCACGACATCAAGCATGCAGAAAAGACTGCTTCTTTTTATGAATGTCTCTCCTACAAAGGCTGGGTAATAAAGGAGAGACTATGGCAGACTGATGACGTTTGCTACAAACCAGTTCTTAGTTTCACAGCATTTTGCAAATTAATTTTTAACGAGAGAGAGAGAGTTAACTTGCACCATCACCTTCTTGCTGGGTGAACTCTTCAAGACAAATGACCACCAAATTGCCTCCAAATATGGGTCAGGGATGTATGTCTGGTTTCTCTATCTTTTTAACAAGTTCCTCAAAACCACAGTAAAATTACACACAATGAAAATCTGAGATGACACTCACAAGAATAAAGTCTATAAATGAGGTATGAGGTTTGAGCTTTGGCAATGCTCTAAGGAGCAACTCTGAGAATGAAGAGGCATTTGCCAACTTTTACACAACACAGAACAAAAATTATGAAGAAAAACCAGTTACAAGTTTACTTACAAATTAGCAAATACGTATAAATCATGAAAGATTATTTATTCGAGACCCCAAAGATATTTTTTATTTATTCAAGACCCCAAAGCTATTTTGGACACCAAATGAATTTATAACCCAAGTAGAATTTCCACAAACATACCTAGGTTAAAGAAAACAAGTGCTGCTAGCTCTAATACAGCAGAAAATGGGAGGCAGGGACGTGTACAGAAAGCACCCATGCCATGATTCCCTTGATCTAGCTGCAGTACACATCCCTACTGCTCCAACAGCAGCTGTACTTCTGAACTAGGTTCAGGTGCATAAAAGCACCTGAAGAGTACAAGAAGGGATAAATAGATGTGTTCAATTTCCAAGCCAGAAGAGTTAAATGCAGGGGAGATGTATATTTATTACCGCTTAAAGAATTCTCGGGACAGTGAACTCTTCAGAACACAGCAGAGGCTCTGAAAGACATTCTTCTGTATAGAAACCATGTATTATGCAAAAACTTGTCCAACTAAATCATAGTTATGGTTTCCCCCTTCTTGCCTTCTCCCCTCGTTCTAGGTAGGAACGGAATACATCTTCAGAAAAGTAGCTCTTGCAGGTGCAGAATGTAGCCATTCAACACCTGAGTGGAGACCTTTAAAAAAACCCCAAAAGAACCCCAACAACAAAAACACCTTCACAACACTTTATTTAAATGGAAGGAACCAGAAAATAGGACTAATCAGCTGTATGGGGAAACTTCTGTTCATGCCATCTTTCCTCCTTGGAGTATGTAAGAGTGTTCCTAAGATCTTGGTTACTGAGGAAAGGATTCAGCTCCCTGAAGGAGCATCTCAGTTCCACCAAGAACTGCAAATGCTAACTTGGCATAAGAGCATCAAGACAGTCATATCCATTCAAACAAATGACCCACCACAGCCAGGCGCCTATTTTTAGCAGTGCATTCATGCATTTCAAGCCCTAGGGAAGAATATGAACCACAGAGTTTCCAGGTACTCACCAAGTATCTACAAATATCCAGCTCTGTGGATTTTCCAGGTCTCCTGTGCCTTGCCTATGCAGTAATCTGCATAGTTCTATTCCTTTGTGCCTTTCTTGTTTACTCTTAAGCCCCTGTAAATGTCCTGCAACAATTATCTTGTTTTAAATATGATTTAACCTGCAGGTTTATCCATGAGAATGAACATGAGTTGGTGTTATGTGTGCCATACTGTGAACTTGCCATATCAAATGAATGCTCTTTATTTGCTGTCCAGGTGCTTTGCTCTTCATTTTTATAATCATGGGATACTCAGAGTCCCTGGTGCTCAAAAGGAGTCATATAAGCTGATTTCTTCAGAGAAGCACCCTGTTATATGAAAAATTACCCAAAAGTAGACCTGGCAATTCCTCACTTCTGGTTGCATCCTCCCTTCCATCTCTGGTTGCATCTCTAACAGTAGACAGAAGGGAAAGCTTGTATAAGCTTCCATAGAATCTAAGTACACATGGTCTGTGGCCTGTGGTCTGTTTCTTGGTAGATACTTGAAGTAGAGCTTGAAGTCTGGAAACATGGAAAACAACTGCACTGTACTTCTGGGGGCAGGATGGTGATTTCAGCTGGAAGGTGAAATAACTTCTGCTCCGTTTCAGAAGCATAAAAAATATTTTGACCTTAAAGAGGGCATGTTGATTGGGAGGTAATTCAGATGATTAAACCCAAGCTGCTGTGGCCTTTACTTAAGGAAATATTTCCTAACCTGTCAAATCCTCTTTCCCTCAAGAAGAAAATATTCAGTAGTCTTCAATTAGGACATTGTAGTATCTGAACAAAAGGAACATGTGTTCATGCTAAAACCTGATACTTATAAGACAAACAAGGCAGAGGATAACTCCCCAGGAACGATGGAAGGCACCAAGGACCAAGCATTTGTATGTCAGCACATTGCGAAGGTCTTCCAGCCTCATGCAGCCCAGGAAAATTAGAAGTGTCATACACACAGTGGCTCTGAGATTGGAGCTTTTCCTCAGTGTGTTATTTTCAGGGGACTAAAACCCCAACTTTGAATGGCAACTTCTGAATGACAAGATCACTGATGCAAGTAACCACTTGCCATCTTAAAATGATCTGAAGAGCTAACATTACAGCAGTGAAAACGGACTGGAGAGTGTTTCTGGAGATTAAGCAAGATGAAGTTTTGGGTTAAAAGCTTTAATTATATTTATAATTTACCTGAAAAACATGTAGATTACTAAGGTAAGAAAGTCTGACATGTAAATTCTGGATTTATTTCTCCAGTAGTGGCTGGATGTGGCTGTATGTAGTGGTACATTCTCTGTTGTTAAAACTGAGTGACTGAGACAGAACCCAATGTAAAGTGGTTTAAAGTTTCTTCTAATATTTGAGTAGTGCAAGTGTCATAACAAGCTTTTCCCCCACTTTTCAACCTTCAGAGCTGAAATCCCCAAACAGTGAAGTGAAGGCTATTTCTGACATCCTCTTTCCCCTCATATAGTCATTCAAACTATAAACAAATGTTCCCTTGCCTGCCATACCGGCTTGTCTACACAAGGAAGTTACAGTTGTTTAACTGCGATGGGATTGTAAATCCACTTAAATTGGTTCCAAATGTTCTGTGAATGCTCTAAGCCTGATCTAAACTGAAATGAGAGCCCAGATAGTTTGCTCCACAGATTTAAAACCTGCATTTAAAATTGAGTTGATTGTTGTGCTGCAGTATGGAAGACAATCATAAATGAAATGTCAAGTCTGTTGTGATACTCTGTCTGGAGTTGATACGACTCTTTCCGAGAAAATGCTCCTGAGAGACTGAAGACTGGCAGAGCCCTATGTAATACAAGGGTGGCTTGCTTTGTCCAGTTCAAGATGGGTCTCTGGTGTCTTTTGAGGAAAAAATAGCTATGCTGCGTTTTTCAGTTCTTCCAGAGAGCTGACTACCAGTCTCATGGACAGACTGGCTTGTGTCCACACTCCCCAGTGTTAGCACTTGGAGGAATAGTAGGTTGATTGTCTTATGGCCCTTTGTACTTGGTCTGAGTAGGCCACCTGTATGGGGCTTTTTTACAAAACTTGAAAGTTCTGGAAAGAATGAGGATTGTGTTTATAGAATTAGTGAGGTCCCATGTTGTGGATATAGGGCAAGATAAGAGGATATTTGAGGGTACTAAGCCTACCAATATGATTTAAAGGACTACATGTGTTGAGGGTGACAGTTCTCAGACTAGCTGTGGGCCATATGCAGTGAAAAGCATTTCATAGCTCAAATGGTTTTGCCACTGGATAATCTTTCTTATGACTAGATTAAAAGACTACTTCTCTTACCTCTTAGCACCATTGTTTAGGAAAGAATTTTTTTCCCCATCCTGGCCTCAAATCTATCTGGGATACCACTCTGTTTTGTATATATTGGTTACCAGCCCAATCTTCTCAGAGCTGACAAAAATCTGTTGTTACACCAAAGTGTTCGATATTGCCAATTAACCAGCTTTTTGACATGTTGAAATTTGTGGAGAGGCAATCCCTCTACTTTGACTCACTGGTGTCCTGTTCATAATGTTCCTTTCCCTTCCTAGCCAGGAAGGTCCTAAAAAATAAACTTGTCAACTGCTGCTTTATCTTCTGTTTCATATAAAGGCTTGCATTGAGCCCAATGTTTTGAACCCGCCTAAAACTCATAGTCAAAAGTTCTGGGCTGCCCCCAGAAGTACAGTGCAATCATTTTACATGTTTCCAGACTTCAAGTTCAGATACCAAGAAACAGACCACAGGCAAGAAAACATGTAATTAGATTCTATGGAAGCTTATACAAGCTTTGCCCTTCTGTCCACTGTTAGAGATGCAACCAGAGATGGAAGGGAGGATGCAACCAGAAGTGAGGAATTGCCAGGTCTACTTTTGGGTAATTTTTCATATAACAGGGTGCTTCTCTGAAGAAATCAGCTTATATGACTCCTTTTGAGCACCAGGGACTCTGAGTATCCCATGATTATAAAAATGAAGAGCAAAGCACCTGGACAGCAAATAAAGAGCATTCATTTGATATGGCAAGTTCACAGTATGGCACATGTAACACCAACTCATGTTCATTCTCATGGATAAACCTGCAGGTTAAATCATATTTAAAACAAGATACTGTACTCAAAACTGATGTGTCAGATTTTCCCCAAGGAATAACAGAAGAGGAAAGAGAATATTGGTAGTTACAGGCTTTAACTGCACTCAGTGTTAAGGTCTCTCACATGAGGTATAACACACAACCCACAGAAAAGTTTTGTTTGTATGGAAATTTAAAAACCTTTTGAAGTTATTTCTAATACAACACAATTATTTTTCTCAACACGGCACTAGGATTAGAGATATAACCAACAATTTCAGTGTTTTATAAAGCTGAACCATATACTGTGAAGTAAATCCATTTCTGCAAAGCAATTTGTACCTTGGTTAATTAAAAAAAATCAAGGCACAAAAGTACACCACAAAAAGCATATTGCAAGCTATTTCTCACGACTGAGAGGTCTCCTACTTGCCATAGCCATGGCAGACATATTTCTCTTAGCCTGCTCTGCATGCTTTACCATCCACATGACAAAGTTAGGGATATTACAAGCAAACTGTAAAGATTCCAGTGTTCCAAAAAGCCACCCAAGACAGTTGTATCACAGCAGAGTGAGTAGCTCGCCTTTTCACAATTACATTTTTAGTAATTCCTCCCACACCTTATACCAGATTAAGACAAAAACAAAACCTTTGTAAAACTGGTAACACCTATAAAATGATACCATAGTTCACGCTACAGTATAGTAATATGATCAAGTTACTTACATTTATGGAAATCTTAAAATAACCTCTTAGCTACACACAGCTTAGTTGTTGGTATTTGAAGGCAAACCCAAACCTTGCTCATTAAGACCTTTGTCTATAGAAGTAGTTAATTAGATGACCTTCCTCACTATTAAGAATTTTTTTTAATTTTAAGGTTTGAAGGTTCTAAAGTGTTATTAAGATCACTACCTTCCTGTCAGCATCAAAATACAAAAGACAGGGAAACAGCAGGGTTTACACCTCTGAAAAGGTGTGGTTCTTTCCTACCCTGGCACCTGGACTGTATAGAAATTCATCTGAGATAAAAGAACCAGCAAAGAGAAGGCACCTTCTCTCGTCTACAAAAATTAGGATCTAGAAGTAGTTAATCAGATCACCTTCAGTGTTAAAATACTTCAAAAGGAAAAGGGCTTGTGCTTAGCTTAGAGTGAAGAGTGAACAGAAGCTTTTGGCTTTTTTTTTCTTTGTTTTTTAAGCAAAGCAGACTTATAAGCCTTCTGCAAAGAGTTCTATAGTTGAATAATTTAGCCCATGGATGATGCTTTATTAATGGCATGCTTCAGACATTATCACCGGAAAACTGGATAGAAGCCCAGATGTCTGGTTTAAGACCATTTTTATTTCCTACATTTTCAAAACATTGCATGGGGCTTTAGCTGCACGACTCAGATGAACTTAATGAGAGTCATGCAGCTATGCCTGCATATGTTGCTTTGAAAATAGAGAAGCACTGGTTTGGGTCCTGCTTTTCTGAAGCTCTCCCTGGAGTGATTTAAAGGTGCTTTTTCCTCTCAGTCTTTTCTCTAAAGGTCTTCTACACTTCACCTCACCATGCCTGACAGATAAAGAGCTGAAAACTTTGGACACCTCATGTTTTTGAAGACTCCAATGTTCTGGCCTTGTGCGGTACCATGAAACCAAACAGTAAACTGCCAGGCAATTAAATTCAGCCCATCGTGTGTATGTGCTCAATTTAATTGCAATGGGTTACTTCAAATCAGAACAATGCTGGGGGCACTGAGCAGCATTACAACTTGGTATCAACATATGTCATTTATTATGATTGATTACCACTTACTGTAAACCATTTTAATACCCACACATGATCAAACTTAATACAGGTTATTCAGGTTCAAATCAAAACTTCAGTATATATATTGTATTACACACCACACATCTCTATTGGAAAGCCATGCCGTAAATCATACATTAAGGAAAAAGAAAACCATACATGATACATATAATTTACAAGCTATTTAATAAAATAATTTTGCTATATGTCTGTTGAGAGGCTCTAAGAATAATTTTACTGCATTCTCGTATTTTCAAATAGCTGAAAACACAGATTTTCTTATTTTCTTTTATTTTCTTTAAGCATGAGTATTAATCTTTCCCTTTCTGAGTTTATGAATTGCCTGCTAAAGCAAGGGCCCAGCCCAGTCAGCTGGCAGTTTGCAAATCTGCCTTCAGGTCCAAACAGATTAAACCCGGTAAAGAATCAGGACTTCACTCTAACCTCTCAAATCTGCAGTGACATTGCAGCAGAAGAGTAAAGGGAAATATGAAGACTCACTTTTACATTTTCAATGCTCGTATTTTATAGAAATAAATTATACATGACACCATGTAATACTTAGGTTTTTCTGAGAGAAAGAGCAAGCAACACAAGCAGAATCAATTCAGGGAAGCCTAGATGAGAAAACACATCAATAATGTGAAGAAAAGAGATCACCTGTAGTCGGCTAGCAGGAATAACTTTAGAGAACAAACAACTGCAGTTGACTTTCCTTCATATAGGAAAGACTGACATGTACACCAACACTAATGATGCATAAGCTACGCTTTTGAATTGTATTCATAATCTGTGTAATAATTACAAAAGCCATAACCCCCTAGAAACACCCTCCAAGATCCTCCTGATCCTGACCAGAAGTAACATGATAGAGACTATCCCAGGCACAACAATGAGCTTACCTTCATGTAAGGTTTAGCTGGAATGGCATCATCTTCAAGTTTCCTGCATCTCCTAAGACACCCCGCACCGCCCCCCCCCCCCCCCGGGTTCTAGAGAGACTCACTCTTACCGCACACACAGTACATCTTGTGTCACCCTTATGACAATCCATCATCCTTCAGGAATTCCCTAGCTGTCAGTTTTGGATATTATTAACTAAATTATTTAATGCACTGAAACACTATGGAGTAAGATCTTCTTATATTCAGGTGCATTAGGCTTTTGAAAGAGACTGGGTTTAAGTACATGTCCAAAAACAGGTTAGAAAGACAGACAAACAGCTTTGACAAATAATGTGTCACCAGTGCACAGAAATCTGAAAAAAGTATGAAATTGCCCCAATTCTTCCCCAAACAATAAGTATGGTATTTCCCTCCTAATTTAAGTGACTACAGTAAGCAAATGGTACTAAGGGTCAGTTTCCTTGTGTCTACCAATAAGATGGCCCTTCAATAAAACTCTGTCTTGCAACATTAAATCAATGCCATCTCAAAAACATGCATCCTTCCTAGAAAAAACCAAAATGCAGTATCTTCAAACTCTTCTTGACCTTTTTGTCAGCAGTTTACCTTACACTTTATATTACTATGTAAAGCAGGCATCAGTACAACAAAGAAGTGACCACAAATTATTTGTTGCTGAAAAAAGTTGTCATTCTAGGAAAAAAGGAAACAGTGAGATGGCCGAATTTTTTAACTTTCTTTTCAGCAACACCAAGTAGGAACATTTCATATTCATACCACAAAGGCAATTCATTTTGCTGCATTGGATCAATTTTCCTAAGGCTACAGATATCATTTGGAAGATTTTATTCGTACCATAAAATTCAGTAAATAATTCCTGTTTCAGATTTTGGGAAACAACCATCACAAACTGAAATACTGAAAATATTAATTGCAGTACCCTTGTTCTACTCTATTCCTTTTAAATTTTCATTAGCAACTGATTTCTTTTAAAGATGAGGAATATGGGAATTACCAAGTCTGACACACAGCAACTATAGTCTCCTGTTGTACATACAATGGGGATTTCAAAATAGTTTGGGAGCAGGTTTAAGCAAGAGTAATGCAAACATAGAAATAGCTCCTCTTTGAGAAATACATCAAGGATATAAAGAGATACGTGCATCCAAGGGATTCAGTTCAAAATGCTTGTCAGGAAATAGCTGAAATTCACTAATCATTGATAGAATATGCTAAGCTATTCATTTTCAAATGGAACTGTGCTGGACTTCCAGCTGTTTGAAACACTAAAGAGAGACCTGTAAGTTTGTTTTCATTTTGGCGCTATTACTACAACTTGTTCAGGTTTTTTTTTCTCTACTCCTCTTCCCCAACATAGTCAAACAGCTGTGACTGACAACTTTTATAAAGGTACCTTTCTGCTTTACAGCAGACATTAAACATTTTTACGGCTGGTAAAGCAAGACACCTTCAGGTGGTGCACACACAAACATGCACATTAAATTTAGAAAGAAGCCTTTCATGGTTTGGAGGGAAAAATCCTACAAGTGCGAAAAAACAACATGTGCCTTTCTAAGACAATGCCTTAAACCTCTAATTCTCTGATGTAGTTGCAAACAGTCTCAGAGGACACAGCAGTGAGCACCTGAACAATGCTGGTATTACCCCAAATTATTTTTCAGGACTTCCTAGAACAGTCTGGCAAAAACAGGTACTTCATGATTTTGGGGACACTGCTGCATGACCCAGGCACTCAGTGGGGAAAGTGTACAACCCTCAAAATTTGCACCAGCTCTTCAAGTGTTGACAAGAGTTAGTAAGACTTTTTAAATTTAATTTTTTACAGTGTTATCTCACGAGATTGCTGTCAGTACCAAACTGCACAAGGCAATGCCGGGGGAACTTCATATTTGCAATGGAAGCAGGAACTATTTAAATGCAATACAATAGCCATTTTTAAGGATATCATTCTTCATATAGTGTTAAGCAGGCAGTCATCTGCCAAAACTGCTTTTTGAAATGAGATAGATACTACAGGAGCTTATGTGACTGACACCAGTGGGGGAGGGAGAAATAAGTGAAGCCTGGCAGGTGAAGATCTGTTTGTCCCCATTTATTAGAATTAAATGGTAATTGCCTCTGTTCAAACAGAAGAGAGCAGATATTTGCTGCCCACCAGATTGGCTTCCAGCTATACCTCCAAATGGAGAAATACGATAATTAAAGTTTTATCTATCTTCATAATTTTTAACGTGACAGCAGATGTAGGAGTACTGTTAGACTTTATATTATAGAAATGTATGCAGCAGCAACTTTCCTTACAAACGAGAAATTTAACTATGGGCTTGCACACAACCTCAAGTGGAGTTTATTGTACCCAACATTTGTATCATTTATTGCTGCTTTGGGGCTGCAATAAAAATGTGCAGATTCGCATTTTTGTAAGAACAGAATAAAAAATTTAGTAGTGAATCTCAACTGGATACCAGTGTGGGTAAAGGGAGCACCTGAAACTTCTCATGACATGATTCCCCACTGACACACCAGTAAAACAAGTAGGAGGACAGAATCAGTCGACACAACCAGAACACCCACCCAAGAAACCAGAGTCAGTCACCAACACTCAGATTATGATGCAGTTAGCTACATGAAGAGTAACAGGCAATGACCAGAGGAATTGTTTCTCAAGAAGAGAGCTCTCAGGAGATCATAATTTACTGATCTGACAACCTGGTCTACAGGGAGCAAAGTCATAAAAAAAAAAAAAAAAATTAAAATCAAGCTTATGGGTAGACAGACTTTCACGCTCCTGAGTAGTTCTCAGTGAGCATGGTTATCCTAACAGTGAGCAGAAATAAGTCTCGATCACTAGAAACCATGTAGGTACCAGCCGTGTATTTGGGTCCCAAAACCAGCATGCTAAGAGTTGCATTATTCTGTGCATTATCCTTTTTAAAAAGCAAACAAGGTAATGACTTCATTGCTGAAGAGACAACAGCTGTTCTCCTCAGGACCGGAGATAGGTTAAAAGGGAGAGCTTTGTGCCCATCCAACAGCCACCTCCCCTTCCCCAGCCAAACCGGGCTTTACAAACCCCACAGAGACTCTTCACAGACCACCAACACATACTCCCCTTCCTTCACCAAGTCCAAGAAAGGAAGGTTTGACAGGCTTACTTGTAACTTTTTACATTCCCAAAAGCCAAATACGTAACTATTTCCAATCCTAATCCGTATTTTAAAATGTTGCACTCTCATGCCTTTCCTACAATGCTTTCTCAGCAGTATCAGTCCACTGGAAGAGAATGGCAACTCTCATGTCTCGCATCCCTTGAAGAACTATCCTGGTTTTAGGTAACATTCCTGCTTCTTCACCTAGATTTACTGCTCCCACCTTCTCATTTCAACTGAGCATAAATCAGGAGCTGCTTAAAAAGTAGTAGTAACTGCTTCCAGAGAAGTAAAGTCTGCCAGAACTTTCCCTGCTATCATTTTATCACTCCTCCATTGAATAAATAGCTTGTATTTTAGCACAAACCAGCTCCTCCTTGTTGCCCAGATGGCCTAACACACATTCTTAAAGATTTTCACATACATACACCCCACAAATCACACACCATAAAATCCAGTAGTTGCGCATGTATTTTGCTAAAATGACAGTCTCTGATGCCTTCTCAGTTTTTGAGAGATCACAGCTTCTTTATGTACATGACCAACATGTGACTGACATAGGGAAAGATTTTTTTTGTTCGAAATGTTTTTGGGATCAACTACCACTTTTCAGCTTCCTTCCCTCTTCTTCCTCAGGTCTGTGCTGGAATGTCTTTGAGTAACAGATACCCAGACAGTCCAAAAGTGAAAAATTGGTTCATTTTAAGTCTCCAAGCAGTTATGCCATGGAGATTACTAGGGATATCATGAACACCAATTCATGCCCTTCATTTGCTCCACCTCTCCATATCTTTTGTCTTTTCTGCAGATACACGTAAGCAAAAGCTCCCATCTTAGTTTACTAAAATAACATGTAAAGTCTGACAAAAGTCTATACCTCTGTCAGAAGAGCTGGTCCTTTCTCTTGTCCGAAGACTCCTGTGTACATCAGGAAGGTCATCTGGCTTAATTCTAACCTTAAAAAGTCCATCCTGCAGCTGTGCAAACACTAATACCTTGGCAGAGGAAGGAGGAAAGAATACACCCCTGGGGAGACATGAAGACCAAACTGCCCTTTTTGATGGCAGCACGTGTTAATGTCAGATTAAAGCAAAGCCCAGTTGTGGATTCAAGTGGTGGTGAAAGCACAGCCCAGTGACAGGTACAGCAACAGCCATGACACAGCAGGAGGGACTAGGACTTTCTGAGGGAAGTGGCACCTTGGAGGTGAGCACTGCACAAAGCTCCCAGTGGAGAAAGCTGCTGGGCCCCCTGCAAGAACATGGCGTGGTACCACCAACACAGACTGCAGCAGGCAAACAAGGACTAGTAACACCACTGTAGAAGTCATAGCTTGACATTTCCTATATATCATGCATTTACATATTCAACAACAGTAAACAGAAGAAAAACATGGGAAAGTAGAGCAACTCAACAGTCTATCCCTATACCGTCCATTAATCAGGACATACTAATGGGCATAAACACAGTTCCGAGTAGCACAAACCCACATGTCATTTTTAAGGCTAATGAATAGGAGCTGACACAAAGCACAGGCTGAGTGTCACATTGCTTAGCTGCTCCAGACACCTGTCACTCCTTGGCGACAAAAGGCAGAAAAGGTCAAGAAACTGTTAGCAAAACAAAAAGGGAGACTCACTCTTCTACCAAAATTGAACTTGACAGGAACCATCATCACAAATAATGCTGAGAGGTTGAGGTGTTACTGGCTACTGAAGGTTTAAGATTCTGCTGCTACTGAGCTATCTATGTATTTTAGTCAGTTACCATTAATAAAATCAATCTGCATTGTCATTTACTAACAAAGGTAGCATTATTTGGGGTTGGATGAGAAAACACAGTTCTGGATTTTTTTTCTAACCTACTAGTATTTATGCAGTTCATCCAAATATATGTATAATTTTACTGAATCCCTGCAGAAGCTAGATACAGCTAAGGCTAATATATTCCATCTCCTCACTTTCCAAATGCATTAATGCAAAAGCAATTAAGGAAAGAAATCCAGCAAGAAGAAAGAAAGCAAAATAATTTTGTCATGTTTAAAAGCTGGCAGACCAAGTTTTGACCTTCTTCACTCTTCTGAAAGCAGGAAGCCACCAGTGGTTCTTCATGTCTTTGTCTTGATGGAACAGAAATAGATTGCAACATATATGCAAACATGCATCAAGAACACTGAGCTCTTGTTTTTCCACAGAATGGGCCCCTCTGCCTTCTGGGGTATAGTTTTGGGGTTTTAGCTTAAGTCCATGATTACTGACAGTTACAGTCCACATTTAAGGATACCCACAAACACCTGTTAAGAAGATGGTTATCTCAGTCTTTAAGTGTTAGTCCTGAATCTCCTCTCCCTTGTCTGACACAGACCTCATTACACTGGGCTGTGAATCCTGGCTCGGAAATACCAAAAAACCCCATTGGTCCAGAATGCCTTTACTTCACAGCAGTTATACTCAAATTGCCATGGCTCATGAAAGGAATCAAGTTCAAAATAGTGAGGATGAGGAGAAGTAACAAACCAACATTATGAATTGTTAATGGAGTATCAGGGGCAGGAGCTACAACTAATTTTTGACATCTCAGTAAAGAAAAGTGGATAACTCAGAAGTAACTATCAATAAATAGCATAATTTGCTATTTCTAGTGCATTTTAACATGTTCTAAATGATTTTGTTGACAAGAGATAGAGGAGACATAAGGAGCTACAAAAAGCAATTACACACTCTTTAGCGCACAGAAATAACCACAAGCACATCAGCAATCATAGCTATCTCCAATGACTCCACATCTCAGTGCAGAATGAAAAGATAACCTGTTTTGGACAGGTAACTCAAAGCTGTTACACCTGCTAGAGGCTGTCACACAGGCCAATGCTTCCTAATGCCTATTCAATCAAGTGACACAGGATTCCCCCATCAGAAGGGAGACTCCCAAGGGCACTGAGTGACAACACCTTTTTTTAATGTCCCTAGCCACAGAGCTCTATCTCCTTTACAGGGCAGATAGCGCTTGGGTCAAATACAGTCAAACCACGGAACTGGTTTTACAGTAGAAGAGGCTGTAAAAGCACATTTGAAAGCACCACCTATGCTGCTCCAGATTTACTCTGCATACTGATCATGGAAGATATGATACAGTTTTTACCTCTGACCCTGCTATAGTAAAAAAATTTGGTTCAAGACCATGAAGTTGGGCAAACAAACACTCCCAACTTACACTAAAGACTTTTTCTTTGACAAACTAAGATCCATTTTATTTTAAATTCTTCACATGCGTTTTAACTAGGTTACAGATGTGTTTTATGCATCCCGAGATAAAACAATCTCTAGTGGTTAATTAGTGAAACTGGATAGAGGTATTTTTATCATTAGTGCTCATCCAAGTAAAATGGCAAAATTATTTTCTAGCAGTATTTAAAAATGGAATCTGTATTCAGTTAAATTTATTCTCTGTCCTAGCTTCTTTGGGTCATGAGCATATAAACCCAAGAAACCTCAAAATAATCAGGACCAGCTCAGCTCATGATACAGATACTGGAAAGAAATTTTATATTCCATAAAATTTGGTGACCCTACATTCCTGAGGTAGCATTCAGAAGGATTTTGGAGATGTCTATGAAGTGGTATTAAGACACCAGGAGTTATTAATTCATTTATTACATGCATCTGTACTAAAAGGACTCCCTAAAAAATTTGACCTTTAGAAACATACTCTAGTGGTGCCTCCAAAAATGCCAGAAAAATGCCCTTATCAACAATTAGAAAGGAGAAGTTGCCAATGAGACTGCTGTTGGACAGGAGTTCAGGTAAAATTAGCTTTTTTGCTCAACTTGCCAAGAATAAAGAGGCAAAGTATGAGTAAAATGCTTCAAGATGATAAAACTGAACACAAAACAGAATGTTTCAGCATTATGATCGAGTCTCAAAAAATACCTAGCTGTGTAGCCTGACCTTACTGCTGGCAAGCAGCTGGCAGCCAGGCAGACTTCAGTTCAGACAAGGGAAATGCAGCCCAGCACACTTCTTGTGCTCACACAACAATATCCTAGCACATGGCTTGGAACAAAAACTCATCTTATTTCCAAACAACCACCCGGAAAGTAGACAATGCAATTACTTTTCAGTCACTTCAGTGAGACCACTCACAGGCAAGCCACCACACATTTCCAAAAGTGGGCTCCAAGCTGAATTCCACATTGTGAAATTGCACAAAAGCGTGACTTGTGAATCACTATTATACCTTGTCTGCAGCATTTCCAAACCCTCTGTCAGTCCAAAAAATGCTTTACAAAGAGCTGTGCAAAAAGAACTGCAGCAACCCCCTTTTCACACCTATGCTGAGCAGTGTTTTTCAATACGAGGGTTAACATCTGAGTTCAGCTGCAGCAGATACAGCTAATTGAGTAGAAGTAATTCTGCTTTTCTCTCCCCTGGAAGAGCTAAAGTCTTCCAAGCTGTATTAAGTCACAGAACGCACACACTTACACAGCCATTTTAGCGCCAGTGCCTCAAAGACAAATAGGAGAATTAGACTCACTGCTCCAATTTGTCAGCAGTCATTGGCACCAGGGCAAGTCCTCCTCAGTCTCCTTTGTAAGCACTGTGTATTACTGTTCTTAAAAACACTGATCTCTCTGGTGACCAGCGACAGGACCCAAGCGAATGACATGAAGCTGTGTAAGGGGATGTGTAGGTCGGATATCAGGAAAAAGCTCTTCACCCAGAGAGTAGCTGGGCACTGGAACAGGCTCCCCAGGGAAGCGGTCACAGCACCAAGCCTTACAGAGTTCAAGAAGTGTTTGGACAATGCTCCCAGGCACATATGTCTCTTCAGGATATCCTGTGCAGGGCCAGGAGTTAAGACTTTGATGATCCTTGTGGGTTTGTTCCTTCCAATTCCAGATATTCTCTGATTCTATGAAAAGCAAGTAAATTGCTGTAGAAATGCATTTTGAAGATTGCTATTTAGAGCAATGAGGTACAGGTAAAAATGGAGAAATCTCACATCTTCAGCATGACAGCCCCATGGCTTATCTAACAAAAAGCAAAACAGACAAAAACCCCTGCTCCACATACACAATAAGCATAGGACTTTACTTTGCTCTCAGTTATTCCCATGCAGATGAGGAATGTCTCTACTAAAGGACGTCCATTTATAGGGGTATAGGCCAGATAGAAAGAAAATCGGCACAGGCCCAAAGGATATATTTGTGAACAGATGTACTACCACACATGCATTGATGTATCTTAGTGTTGGATTTTTAAAAAACTCTCTCAAAATCACCCCTCCAGTGCAGCACAGCATTGATAAACTCAGCATTCCAGTGCTAAGCACAAGTAATTGCATTATAAGGTTAATTTGCACTTTCAACATCAACATAAATCTAAAATTTAGCCTTCTCTGTACCAACAAGTAATGTCATATGCACTGAATTAACCTAGATGAAAGTGGTTTTTATTTACAAATATTTTTTATTACAACAAGAAGTTATCCAATACTGAGTCAGAGCAGTCAATGTTTTTCAAGTCAGTACTCAAAGCCATAACAGAAGTTATCTTTTATATGACAACTTTTAGCTTTTGGAAAGAGAGTTGGACTGAAACTAACAACAATGAACTCTTGAATTTCAAAGCTGGCTTTGTGATGAAAAAAACCTAGACTTGGATTTTCCTAAGTTTCATAATATAGGTTTATCTTCCCTAGTAAAAGCTTCTTCACATTAGGCTATCTCTCTTCTAAAAATGAACTTTTATTTTTATTGGTGACATAGTTAAACTGAAAAAACTTTTACTGATGACAGGATTCTGCTTTAAAGAACACACTGCTCTGGAAATGACTAAATGTTTCACATTGAATGGCCTCATATTTAGAAAACAGCATTATCATTGCTTTTTTATATGCCCACCAAATTATGAATTTAAGATTTTTTGCACCAAATTAAGCATACATTTTACCAAGTAAAAAAAATATCACTGTGCCTTTCATATTCCTCTTATGTAAATGTCCAAAACAAATTGATCCAGTCACTCCACATACTCTGTGTCCAATAAAATATCAGAGTAGATCTCTTCTTGAGGTAATCTACTGCAGTGTGTACTGAACCTGACAGGTGTTTCATCTAGAGATTGTGAGACCATGCAAAGGAATCTGATTTATCATTTATAATATCTGAATGTTAAAAAATTACAGGTTGTGTTGGTTGTAGGGCATAATCAAGGCACTGCTCATAAATTCAGAGCAACGCTGATAGCTTTCATCATGCTTGGAAAAAAATCAAACCCAGCTACTAAATAGCTGGGTCAATTTGGTTTTCAGGGAAGATGGACTGCTCTCCCATGATTCACTGTGCAGTGCATAGCACTACAAAAAGAAAGGAAAATTAACATGGATTTATCTTCATGACTGATTCCTTGGAAACTCTTGGGATTAACATGCTCAATTAGGAAGCCAAAAAACAAGAAGTCAATCATGGATTAAAGTTGATGAGATCAGCCTATACACAATGCTGAATTTCTTCAGATGGGAGGGGGGGGTTGAAATAGAGAATAAATTGTCAGCAGCAGTATATAAACCAGGTACTGTAAAGAATTTGGATATATTTTTAGGAACAAAAACCAAAGCACTATCTGGACAATTTTGGATTAGGCTGGCGAATTGTATTTTATGATATTCCAAGAACTTTGGCAGGCTCCTTGTAGAATCTGTTTCCTGTAACTATTGCTACTAAAGAATGTTTTCTTGAATTGGAGCCTGCAATCAGCTTTTTTGGTGGGCAGGAAGGGGACAGTGTTCTGTGCTGCCCTAGTTCTTCTCCATGTTAAACCCATGATGAACAGTGCAAGAGAAAAATAAGCACGTATGTAAGACCTGTTTTTCCACAAATTATTGAAAGACAATGCTTTGTTTCACAAGCTTTGTTCCTCACACTGAGCTCATTCCTGTGCTTTTCATGTCTTCCAAGTTCTGTACTATACCCTCCATAAACATTCTGCACTTTTTGAACTGATTAACCTTACCTGAGGTAAGAGGTTTGGATTTCTTTCCTTTTACGCGTTTCAAAAACAAGTAAGAACAGAACAGGACAAGAAAGATTCTTTCTCTTTCTGGATAGGAATCAGTTACCTTAACACAGACCTCTCAGTACTGCTGCTGTAGACAGGTGATGTCACAGGTCCTATGACATACCTGCCAGCCCCATACTGCTCTCCATGAGCCCAGAGCATCCACAAAAGTTATCTACATGGATACTACATACATTTCTCTCAGGCATTTAAACCTGATACCAATCTTAAGGACACTGAATTCCACATTTTGTCTACCTGAAAGGACCTGTCTACAGAGAGCAAGTTACTTATTAGGGATATGTATGCAATTTT
The DNA here is from genome assembly GCF_965178545.1 of Coloeus monedula. Classification (NCBI taxonomy): domain Eukaryota; kingdom Metazoa; phylum Chordata; class Aves; order Passeriformes; family Corvidae; genus Coloeus; species Coloeus monedula. The sequence continues at coordinate 47,311,407 of NC_138783.1, forward strand.
GAGATTCCAAATCTAGATTCCCAAATGATATAAAAATAGAAGTCACATAAACACACACATTCCTCCTTCGCTTCACCATGATAAGAGCATTGCGCTAAGCTTTCCACACCGAGTAAGTAACCGAGTACATGCACAGAAGTAATGATTATTAAATGCCTACTGGCGTTTGAAGCACTTGAACAGGCAACTGAATAGTTTGAATAAGAAGACAAGACAGCAAGCTGCCTGTATTCTTGTTATCCTTGTTACAAAGGTTTGCTACCAGATGTTCTTATCCTTAATTTAACACTGGGGGAAAAGACTGCTCTTATCTTTTAAGAAAGTTGCTTTATATGACAACAGTTTATATGACAACTTCAATCTTCAACTTACTGCAAAAATCCCCATGCTTAAGGTGTTCTATTGCCTGGCTGTAACCTAAGAGTGGTAAAGTCAATTGGAAACAGAAAGCACAGAGATGTAGGTAAAAGTCAGATCACATAAATCAGGGATAAGAACACAGAAGCATTAGAGATGTGTATTTTTTAGTACCATATCAGACACACTCATTTCTGCCTACCATTTGGAGAAGAGAGTTAAAATTCCTGTGCCTGCTTTCCATATTTTTTTAAAATACTTGTTATGTTTGATGGGAAAGCAAGAAAACAGGAAAAACAAATGCAAGGTCTTATGCAGCAAATTTGATGTGTGCTTTTGCAGCCTGTGCTATCAGCTCGCCTGTGGTGACCATTAAGAGTGTGTGGAGCACTTAACAGCTCTCATTGCCAGACCTTGCTGACTCACAAAATTACCTCTCATTAAAAAGCATGTTTATCTAGATATTGTGTTTACTCAGAGCTTTTGACACTTGAAAATTCAGCTCTAGAAGAAAAATTATGATCTTCGTGTTTTGTTCTTTAATATGTTTATCTTGTTTGTTTAACACTGCTCACATGTTAGACTTCCCTTTCAGCATCTACAAAGAAACAGCTTTCTAATCTAGGTTTACAATTTATCTCTGGATTCTTAAAGCAGAAATTAAAATAATGCAGCAACCAGGGCATGTACATTATACTCTACCCTTTCCACTTGCAATTCATTTCTCTGTCATGGCCCTACACTGTCAGACCTTGACACAGGGGCCATCTATCCACACCCCTGACTCAATCAGTGCTATATAGTACAGAAGTGCTTTGTATTAAGTACATTTCATAAAACCAACATGCTCCAGTGAAGTATCGAGCACATTTTTCCTGCACACTGAGTTGGCCTGAAAGGTATCTTCCATGCTACTGTTTCCACAGAACCATTCCCAAAGGTCTTGAACTCTTACCTGATATTTCTGATACCACCTTTGATCTTGCTGTGTTTCTACTTCTTCAAGCATGACATGAAAGCAATGTTCCTGTATTCTTTTACATTTGAAATCAGCTATATTTCAAAGCTCTGATGTCAACAGGACAACTTTATATCATCTCCAGTTAAATGTATCTGCTCAACAGATGTGAAACAGATCTTTGTTTCACTACTCAGTTTGAAGCCAGCTACATAAGTAATTGAACAAAACTGTATTTTGTAAGGATGCCCAGGTACTTGTCTGTCAAATCTTTAAAAGCTGAAACCGGGTCACTGATCTTCTGCTTCAGGATGATGCTGAATGGTTGGCTTTCCTTAGAAATGGATCTAGTGCACACTGCTAGTGCATCCAGACATGGGAAATACAGGAATGGACACCAAAGAGAGGGCTTTATATTTGCATTTCATCCCTGCAGCCATCTTGGTAACTTTCCATGTAGATTCCCCTGCCACTCTTAGGACAGACCCAGCATGGATAGTCAAGAGTGGGGAAGAAGCAGCAAGTAATCTATCAACCAGCTCTGTGGATGGAAAAGCTAGATTCTGCACCCCCCTTGATAACTGGGTCCGTAAGTAAGGGAACCTCAGCTTTAGACCCTGAAGCACCTTGGCAACAGTGATACACAAATGTTCAGGAATGGGGCTAAGAATCACACCAAAAGGACTTGGATTTCCAGGACCTGCTTCTCTGTGTGCTTTTTATTTATACTTCACTTAGCTTCCTATTTTCAAAAATCAAGGGGAGGAATCAAGAGAATGGCAGGAGGATAATGATGAATAAATGGTAAAGGAGAGACCAGGCCAGAGAAAGGAGAGGAACATAGAGTTTCCAGCTGTTAAGCCAAGACAAAATCTTTTCAGACTTCACTAAACTTTGTTGATTTAAAATTCACCTCTTGAAAAATATTAGGAGGGCCTTTCCAAGAGAGAGGGAAAATACGCTGTAATCTCCATTTCCCCTGCAATCACTAAACCACAAGGCCTGATGCCTGCTATACCACCTCTCTAGCTGCATGGAACTGTCTCACTATGTGCACACATTTTAGCCATCAAAGCAGATGAAAACAGTTCCTGGGCCCCTGTCTCTCCACAAAGAATCAGCCATTGCAGAAAGGTAAGCATCAGCCTTAATCCCCTTTCCTAGGAGTAAAGCCCACAGTAACAATTACCTGTGTATACTTCCCACAAAACCCCAAATTTTGTATTTTAATCCAGGACCTGAAAAAAAGCTGATAACATTTAATGTTTCAGAGATGCAACACTTTGGATCCTCCAGGTTTAAGTGTACATAACTGGTATAAAGATGAACTTCTAATGTAGGAGGGGTTTTAGTATACCAACACTGGGATGCTAGGAAAAGAGATGGCAATATGCTCTTCTCAAGCACTTATCATTGTTTAATTAAGTTACATCTTAATGTCTTAACTTGCATGCCTCTGCAAGTTGTGTCCAGATGTTCTGCACGCCAAGCTAGACCACCACCTCTTCTTTCTCTCTGGTATATGCAAAGCATCAGGGAATAAAAGTTATGATAGCCCCAGCACCTCACTGCTGCAAAAGCCATTTATATCTATTCCTCAGGTGTTAAAACTTCATTGAAATAAAACAGATACAGTAACAAAGGTATAACAGGCAGTCATATTCATTATGTGCTTTTGATTTCAACTGTATAAATATTTACTCAGTACAATCTTTCTGAAGATACTTAGAAAGTAGCTCAAGTTAAAATCCCTGTTTCATTACTATGCTAAAAGAATATTCCCCATATACCACATATCCAAGCAGAAAGTACAGGTAAATATTAAACTTGTCCAGAGCACTGGAAAACAATGAGGAGCATACCATCTGCACAAGCAACAGTGCAGAAGTGCCAGGCATTTAACTACCATTCTCTCAAGTGGAAGGATTTATTCCCTTCTGGAGTGTCTCTTCCATGGGCATCATTCCATACCACAAACAGATCAGCACAGCCAAGCCCTACAGCACATACACAAAACAACCTCTCTTTCTTTGTGTAAAGCTAAGGAGGGAATTAAAGATCTCTCCTCTCTACCCTGTATCCCTAGGATACCAAAACTGGTATCTCTTGGGTTTCCAGACAATTTGGCTAGTTTTAAACAGTTTTGGAGGGGAAGTTCCTTAAGGCTGCTAGTAAAGGAAACTCACCAGGGAAAACCAAACTGAGCTCTTCCCATTGCTGCAGATTATTTCTGTCACTTCAACTCCCTTGCTCCCGACTTCTAGGCAGCACAGGCACAGAGAGGTAACCGAGGTGCAGAGCTGCATCTTGTAAGACATTTTGCAGTGCTCAGGTGTTGAATGCAACTGACTCATCCTCAGTCATGGACATGAGGAAACACAAAAGCTCATTTGGCTCAGGACCATATGCAGAAAGAACTGAACACAGCCTAAGACACTGGAGGAGAACCTCAGATCTCATATTCTCAGAGCGGATTTGGATTTTATGTATCATATAGAGATATCTGGCTAATAAAATTCCACCCTAGGGTAAAACAATTAAGCTACCTCAGAATGGAAGTCCCAGAGAACTTCACTTGTATTCAACCCTTTGCACAGCTGCTCATATAGGAAGGCATAGTTTTGCCATACAACATTTGATACAGAACTTAATTTACTTGTCAGACTTTAGTAAAAGATAAAAAGATACATGGTGCTATAATAAGCTAGAAGCAGGACTTCCAAAACTGATTTTCAAATTGAGAAAAGAATCCTAGAAGGCAATCGTGAAGCTGTTAAGCATTTTCTGAAAAGTTCAGGGAAAACCCCAGCAATTGCCAGCCATGCTCAATAAGAAACACACTAGAAGAGTTCTTTTTGAAGTTATTTATATTTCCTTTGCACAATAACAAATATTATTGTCATCTCCAACAGCATGTAAAAACCTTTAATAAAAACATGAGGTACAGGATAACTCTCTTGCAGTAGACTAATGCATGTTGAAATTTTAACAGACAACAGCTAATTCAGAAACAGCACAGGAGAACTGGCACGAGTTAGTGGAGAATATTTCTTCTCTAACATCATATATAAAAGATGATCAAACCCCGAGGGAGTCAGGTATACTGACCATACTGACCATTATACGACTTACTGAATAGCAAAATATTACTCACCCACTATCTCCTGCAATTGACATAACTACCACCTAATTATAAATGTTGTAATTTTCTGATCTGTTAACCTCATTCATGGCTGCTCAACTGTACAAAGAAATAGAAAATCTAATATATATGCACATATATTAATAAAACTGATGAATATTGTGGAAATTGCTGTACCAAGTGATCACCTGATACTCAACTGATCAAACCACTGACTTCAAGTTCCTTGAGTATTTCTAGCTAGGCAACAGCAGATTGTAAAAATCCCTTCCTGATACATCCTAAGTTCAAGACTATGTTCTGCAGCATGATAACTACACTCCTATGTAAGCACACTGAAATGCAATGGTCGTAACAGTATTCAGCCCTCTTTAAAATCCAGTTTCACTACTTGACATCTTCCAGCAAATTATTTTCAAAATACAGTTACATTTTAATTATTAAATCAAATAACCTGATTAATTTTGTAAATAAATGTCATTTACAAAATTATGTTATCTCTTTCCAAAAAACAAGGCAAACTAATTTCAGTTCCAGCTAAACTATGGTCTTTGTAACTTGGAAGCAACAGTTATACTTTTGCATAGTTTATTATTTGCCTGTAAGCTTTCCCCAATTCTATTAAACAAGCTTTTGATTTAAATTTAGGCCCTAAATCTAAGTTTTTATAAATATAAGCACTACTTGAAATGTTTCCATGAATACAAAGATGCTTTCAATAAGAACATTTGCACAGAAGAAATGAACTTTGTCTCTGACATCTCATATCCAAGGCTTCACAGTACTGAAAAACCTCTGGTTTTCCTTAACAAACTTTAAAAGATTCAAGTGAACTAATTTGAGGAGGGAAACTGAATTTAAAGTTGTTAAACATGGAAAAAAAACGGCAGTCCTTTTAGCTCAATCCCTTTGGGTGAGCTTTTCTATTTATAAGAGATGATTTAAGGAATAAGCACCAGTAGGGACCCATCCACTTAGTTACTCTTACCTCAATAATATACAAAACCACATTTTTGTAGAAGCAGTACAGTATGCATTTGGTAACTCGATTGTAACTCCAAGCACCATGGACCAACAATAGCTTCTCCAAGTAGGAAAACTGAAAGACAGAAAAGAAGTACTCACATGTATGAAGAATTGCTAAAAAAATTGGTTGAAAGTAAACACCTGACCTCAGGAATATATCCTCAAATCAGCTATAAAAGCTGTTCGAGAGCAATATTTAAACCGCTTAACAGATGATATATGCAAAAAACAATTCTTAAAATACTTAAAGCTAAAATCTTTTTTCAGCCAAACTTCTGAAGGTTTTAAAAAGTGGCTTTAAACAGCAAAACGTCTTCAATTGTTACTACCATCCTGATGGCAAAATCAATGTTTGAGGGCTTACAAGGTTCAGAATCTCCTTTCCTTATGTAAAATTTAATAATTAAAACTGTCTTGAGCTGAAATAAAGAGGAGAACAAAAGTGGAAAAACAGATGCATTTCTAGAGAATAGATACTCATATTAACATTTTCTGCCCACAAAATGTATGTGACTGTGTGTTATATAAAATATTCTGTAAAGTGGCATTTGCCAAAAAGAGCAAGTAAATAAATCTTGTACAACTGTGTATCTTTTAATGCTAGTTTGAACCACAGATGGAGCTCAAATTCAGAACTTTTGAAAATGGACTTTTATGGAGCCAGTGTTGCAATCCAGACTAGGAAATGCATAATTCTCTAGTCTTGGCTTTGTTAGTGAACCTTTTTATGGCTGGCAGCATTCCTCTTCTGACCAGTTACAGACAGCTCCGAGTGATGACTGTGTTTACTGTTTAGCATGTGTGTCCCTGAAGGGATCCTGGACACTAACATAATTATTTGCTTTGCTTCCTTTTCCACAAAGTGACTTGACAGGAAAAGCTTGACTTCCTAAATTTAGATTCTGGATCATTTATTTTAACCAAAACTTATTTGAAATTGAAAGCTACAGTAATGAGTTAGGACTGTCCTGAGGCGCTCTGCTCCCATGCTTTCCAGCAATGAAATCACTGAACCACAAATCCTGTAAGGACAGCCCCTCTCCCACGCATTAGCAACTCAGATTTGTTAGGATACACCAGCAAAGAAGGAGAGAAAACAAAAGTGAACCAGGCTTCATGGCTCTCTGCTTAACTTGAGCTAGAGCTAAAACTGGGACACTCCCAAGGGAGTAGCTGACCTATTAGACCCCTAATGCCTCAAGTTAATATGCAGGATAGCTACAACTTTCCTCATCAAAATCACTAACAAAACACAACCGAAGTGATGGGAAACTTGCCACCATGTCCTTACAAATCATCCCAAAGCTCTTACAGAGAATAGTCAGACAGACCCTGAGAATTCTCTGCTGAATCTAACAAGTGACCATCTTGGACGTGGTCTTCTTGAAAGCTCAAGGCAACAAAAAATCCTACCAATTATTGCCCTTGTCTGTGCTCTCATGAAAATAAGTGCACAGCAGAGCACGGAAATGAAGATACTCAGAGCCTAAAGAACGCACTGAGGCTGCTCACACAGGTGAAGAGTCCCATTAAAACAAAGCAAAGAATTAAATTTGCTTTGATGCTGAAATCATGCAAATGCACAGCTACTGGCATAGAGCAGTACAGACAGGGGCTCTACCAGACACTGCCCTTGTTTGGCCACTCCTGTATTTACAGAATTTTTAATCAGCAGGGAACATTACGACCATGTGGCCAGACTACCTGTGAAACTGTGCAAGTTTTTACAGCCGTCTCTCTGTCAACCCTAGCATAACTTCTTTTATACAGAGATTATTTTCTAGAATCTATCTTGACTAAATGATGAGGTGATGGCATGTTGGGGGTTTTAAGACAGTGAAAAGGCATCCGCAATACAAGCCAATTTTTCCAAAGAAGAAAAGTGAAACAAGAACATTTGTTGAAAAAAGCAGCTTCCCTAGTTAAGAAAAGTCCCTAGACACCAGATGTTCTCTGGATTAAGATGATAAAGCTATTTACTGAGAAAAAAAGTTACTAAAGTCTACTACTGTCTCTCTAAACAGTTAGGTCATTTGATTTGGGAATTCTCTAAATAGAGGTCACTGGTGCAATATCATTTCAAGGGAAAAGGATGATTCAAACAGATGCTCCTTGCACCTGTGGAAGCTATTTCAAGTGGAGTCAGACACAAGTCGGCTTTTTATTTTTGTTTGGTTTAGGCTTTGATTCTCCCTGGAATCCTGAATGAGCCTATATAGAGACTCTCTCTTCTATAAGTGCCTACTTCTGGCACCACTGCATTTGAAATACTGTTTGAACATGAGGTGCTACATTATAGTGGTCATCTTAAATTACTCAATAAGAACATACTCTGCCTTCAAGGCATGCACATACAGTAATGCTTTAGTGGGAGTTACATGTCTTCGCTGAAAGAAGTACACTCCACAGAGATCAAGTTTTTCTTTTGAACACTAATTTTTTTTTTTTTTTAAGCACATACCACCACACACTATTAGTCTCCTTTACTAGAGGGATCTCTTTATATATTTTCTAATTTAATCAGTACAAAGTTCTTCTACACAATCAAAAAAAACACAGTTCCACAGTGTTTCACTAATTTTTGAAAGCTGCAATTCTGTGCTGGTGTCACCAGCTTTTATTTCATATTGAACTAGAAAGATTCATTGTTATTGTCAGTAACTTGCTGACCGGAATTTAAACCAAGAGTTCTAACACTGAACTGAAATACAGGGGGTTTTGTTAATGCAAAAGCAACACATGAACGTGGAATTACTTCTCCAGATTTAACACTGCTGCGACACAAAAGAAATTACATGTGTAGGGACTTCTACAGACAAAACCCTTGCTGCTGCTTATGCTTAGTTCCTAAAGTAGAAGTAACAAATTATTTGAGGAAGTCCAAGTAAAGAGCATTCCAGTAAGTTATACAGCGGAAGCTATAAATAATCCACTGAAATTAAAAATGTAAAAGTCATTACAAGATACCAGAGACAATGATTATGGCAGTTCCTATACTGGTATATATTTGGAATATGGCACTGTTTATGACAGAAAAACTTGGTAAAACTGCCTAAAATTCTCAAGATAAATTTTGTGAAAGGTCTCAGTTACTCAAACCTGAAGCAAGAGTGTGCTTCATCAGAGCTCAGAACAGAGCAGCAATACAAGACTGCCACTTTGCTTCTCAGCAGTGCTAACACAATGAACAGCTATCTGTGCATACAGCAGCATTATCCCTGCTACTGGAAGCTATCAAAAGATGGTAATATTTCATGTCACTTGGTAGAACATATCTGCCTACACCCTGCCAGAAGGGAATATCAGCTGATGCTCTGGTCACTGACAAGACAGGGGATTGCCTCTGCTTCATGTCAGCTCGATCTGGTTTTGCCCTACATCAGTCTCACATACATAGAGCACCTCAGGTATAAATAGTATTCAGAGGGTATTCAGCAACTATAGCATCTTTTTCCTTCCTTATTTTTCTTTCCAAGTTTTGATTCTAAATTGTGGTTTCTTCAGGAAAAAAAAAAAAAAACAAAAAAGGCTTTTAACTCCTCTTTTTAGCTGAAGTAATCAGTTCTGAATTTGATGAACTAGCTTAGGACTCACCCAAGTAACATTCAAAATAACATGTAACATGAAAATGCTGGCCAGCTCTCTAGAACTGTGATCAATTCTTGGATGTAATACAAGGATGAAGGGGAATTAAAGAGAGGAGACACCTCAAATTAAGAGCTGCCAAACAGCCAAATTCCCACACACCTGGTTATAATACCTACTCACAGTAAGAGAAGAGTTTGCATCAAGACAGATAAGTTACCTAAAAGCATATTAACACATGCACCACAGAAAGTGCTTGCCCCTGATTACTGAAGAACCAAGATACCGTACAGTTGTCAGGAGGAAACTAAAACTTTGAAGAGAGATGGAGCTTTGCCCTGACGAATACAAAATCATAACAACAGATCCCCAAAATATATCCATGTCTATGTTCTAGACAGCTGCCTGGAAAAAGAAACAATCAGAGATGCTTCTAGGTCGAAGGTCAGAAGAAGCCATAGAGCACTACATGGCTGCACAGTGCGGTTCTCACAGGATGATATGGAAGTTGTTCATTCTTGCATCTGACCTGTGCAATGGCATAATCCGAGCAATTGGTTGCCTGCATGCCCTCATTGCCACTGATCCCCACTCCAACGTGAGCTGTCTGGATCATTCCTACGTCATTGGCACCATCCCCAATGGCAAGTGTTATGGCATTGACGTGTTTCTTGACCATGTCTACTATTTCAGACTTCTGTAGAGGAGATACTCTGAAAAGGAGAGAAAAAGGTGTCAGTTTCTCACATGCTGAGCTATGTGCCTTTCCCAAAAGAACAGCTGTAACCTACATTTAGAAGTAATCAAAGGACAGTTGCTGGGAAGTTCCTTTATTCAGCAACTAAGCTTCAGAACCCATGCCAAACTATTTCAGAAGAAAGAAGTGGCTTTAAAAACAGTTTTGCATTTACCTACTTGCTGATAGTTGATGCAAAAGAGACCAAATCTATATGAAAGGTTTCAAAGCTTTGTTTTCCTTACCCAGCCCTCCTAACTGGCATAACACCGGTGGTGTTCTATTGGGAACACTGAAGTGAATTTCCTCTTCAGCTATGACAGTTTACAGATTAACAGCGCAGGCTTCCCTGCCTCCTGTCATCACCATCCAGGAGGAGAGAGACCACTAACACATTCAGAGACATTTCAATGGTTTGCAAAAGATACTGCAGGATTACTTTATTATTAAACCAGTTCTGTTTAACATCTTTATCAATGATCTCAATGATGGGATTGAGTACACCCTAAGTCAGTGTGCAGATGACACCAAGTTGGGTGATCAGTTGGAGGGCAGGAAGGCCCCGCAGAGGGATCTGGACAGGCTGCATCAATGGGCCAAGGGCAGTTGTATGAGGTTCAACAAGGCCCAGTGCTGGATCCTGCACCTGGATCACAACAACCCCTGGCAGCGCTACAGGCTGAGAAGCCACGTGGCAGAGAAGGACCTGGTGGTCCTGGGCAACAGCAGCTGAATATGAGCCAGTGTGTGCCCAGGTGGCCAAGAAAGCCAATGACATCCCAGCCTGGACCAGCAGTAGTGTGGCCAGCAGGACTGGGGCAGTGATTGTTCCCCCTGCATGCAGCACTGATGAGATCACACCTTGAGTTCAGTTTTGCGTCCCTCAGTTCAGGAAAAACAATTGAGGTGCTGGAGCATGTCCAGAGAAGGGCAACGGAGCTGGGGAAGTGCCTGGAGCACAAGTCTTATGAGGAGTAGCTGGGGGAGCTCTGATTGTTCAGCCTGGAGAAAAAGAGGCTTGGGGCAGGGGTACACACCTTATCACCCTCTACAACCACCACAAAGGTACCAAAGGTACCAAAGTGGGGGTGTCTTGACTCAGGTAAAAGACAAGAACAAGAGGAAATGGCTTAAAACTGTGCTAGGGGAGATTTAGATTGGATATCAGGAAAAAAATTAAGGGAAAGGGTTGACCAGTATTGAAACAGGCTGCCCAGGGAAGTGACAGAGTCACCACTGCTGGAGGTATTTATAAGTCATGTAGATGTGGCACTGAAGGACACAGTTTAGCAGTGGACTTGTCAGTGTTAGAATTATCTTGAAGGACTTTTCCAACCTTAATGACCGTATTCCCTCCTCCAGCTGACGTCTCCATTTGCCAGGCCATCATTCCAATCTCAGAATATGCAGGTCAGATCAGAAAGCACAAGACCGCTTCCGGATCTCACATACGTCTTGTGTGCTGGTGCAACTCTGACCTCAGTGATGATGTTACTCAATGCCAAGTCAAAAACAAAAGACTGACCCTGTGACATTTGAATACCCTTATCAGATTTATTGGCACTTACTTTAACCTGATCATTCTCTCATTTTATATCGGTTTCAAGTGAATAAAAATTCATGGAATTCAGAGTTGAACTAGTCTAAACCAGGCAAAAGTGGAAAAATACTCAGGACCAGGTTTCTAAATTGGATAAGACACCCAAAATGCCCTTTTGTCATGGAAAAGGTGGATCAGGTTACCAAATCATATGAGGTTACCAAATCATATGAGGTATTCTGGAAATACCTACATGTAGTTTAAATGTTTCTATTCTAACCCCATCTGTACAAACAACCCTAATTCCTTTCCCCATCAGTTTTAGTTAAAGTTCCAAATTATTTTGTATTTCCTTAAATAAAGCTTTAGACAAAACTTTTCCACATCTCAAGTCAGCCACATACCATTCAAAAAAAAAAAAAAAAAAGAATGTAACTGATATCTAAAGGCTTTACTGTTAAAATAGGGGGAGAACAGGGAGCTTGGGGAATAGAGGAGACAGAGGTTTTTTTACCTCTTTTTATTTTTTTTACCTTTTTTTTTCAGAGTTTACATCCTGTAAGAGCAACTTACATAGCCCTTTAATACATCGATCTGGATCACTGCTGATCAAAAAAAAGCAGAGTTACCTCGTTCAGCATTATGCTTTATGGCCTTGGTTTTGTTTAGTAAATACCTAAATAGGTGTTTTATTAGTAAATCACTCTTAAAATAACTTGATGAGTAATTTGAGGAAAAAGAAATTTGCTAGGTTCAAACTTCACATGTGAACTAAACAACCTGAAAAACCTAGCAGCTGTCCTGTTCCTAAAAGCCAAATACAGGAAAAAGTTGACTAAACCATAAAATTTACTTAATACCATTGGGTAGATCTATTAAGCCACTCCACTACCTGGCAGTGAAAACACCAATTGGCACAGTAGAGGCCCAGTTAAATTACCACAACAAAACCTCAACACACTTACCAACCTATGGAGCACAAAGGGTGTTTGTATTTAATTATAAATCAGCTCTGAGTATCATCTACACCAAATTTTAACTTTTCTCTCACACATGCACACACGCTCCTCCCTCTCCCCCAGTACTCACCTAATAAAATACTAAAGCATGGAGCAAGGAGTCAAAGGGACTTCAAGTCATAAAACAGAAACTCCAGAGGGACTTGGAGCCAGTTGTGGAGAGTTTGGATTGATAAGAGCACAGATCCCCATTACCAGCCCCAGGGGTACCTCCAGTACACAGGACCATATACTTTTGGCAGTCCCTTCATGCAATTACTTCTTCACAGCAAGGTACTGCACATATCTGCTAACAGCCTTTTCAGACATACACTTCTCTTGGAATTTCACCTTATGCTCATTTACTTTTCAGTTACACAGCAATAGAAATAGCTAAGAAGCTCCCTGTTTTCAAATATGCTTAAAAGAGCAGGGGAAGGAAAAAAGACAAAATGTGAACAGCATCTCTGACTCTCTAGTTTAAACTAGCACCTTGTCTACAGACACTTCAGACATGACCAGAATGTGGCAGAGATGCTCAAGCTTGTTCTAAGGCAGTTCAGCTGGGACACGTCAAGCCAGCTAATGCAGCCTGTGTTCACTTCTGTGCCTATAGCGTAGGTGTGGTTTCAGATTTTAAGTCAACTTTGCCACTAGTAACCCATTATTTGGCAAGTCAGTGGAATGTCTCTATAAAAAAGGCATTTACCAGCTACATAATATACACAGAGTATGCTTGTACTGTCTTGACCAAATGAAGTTAATTATATCCACAGTTATGTAGCACCCAGTTAGTGTTTAACCTCCCTATATGCTTAGTAAGGCTAAACTGACTACCAGAAACACTACTTTTAAACACCACAAATACTTATGGACTTGGTTTAAGATGAAATCTAAGACAAGATGTCAGCACAAAGTGCTACTTGATTATAGCTGTTTCTCCTAAACAGCAGCTCTATAACAAGCACCCTCTTTGACACCTCACCAATGAGTACAGCCCACAACTCCAGAGAACATATTTTGCTGCACACATTACATTAGCTATAAAAGCTGAAAATTGAGATGATTACTGATTTCCTGAGGGGTTTTACATCCCTCCTCCTCCAACTCACTGACTCAGCCTCCAAACCTCTTCTGCTCCTTGTAATCTGTTTGGTACCAACACATTGCATTAGGTGACATTAATCCCCTTAGTCAGATGATCAGAGCTGTGGTACAATTCTGCACATTTGCTAAGCTGTCTACATGAAGAACTGAAGATTATAGCACAGGATACTATTAACCTGCAGCTCCCCCAGGTATAACCAAGTTCTCAAAGATACGGACAAACGCATGAGTTCAAAGTAAAAAGCACAAGGAAAGAAATAACTACTTTGAAAAAAAAATTCTGCAATTACAGGCAACTATGGATACGTATCATTTGACGGAAGATCCCTGGCTTTCACTGCAGAGCTCACTGCAACAGTATCATTATGAGGATGTAAGCCTTGCCTGGCTAAACACCCAAATAAGAATTAAGATATGAATAAAGCATCAGCTGCCTCAAAATCTTCTGCTTATTCTTATATTCATTCCCAGGTCAGATTGCAGTGCTTCTTATAAAGGTTCTTTGAGTGCAACTCAAAGAGTTCATTAAAACATATTCACTTATACAGAAATTATTCTTATTGTCTCTGCTCAAAAATGTCTTTGACAACAGATTGATTCTCTCCTTTACACATACTTGAGGAAAAAAAGAAGTCAGGTTTCAAGTACCACAACTGTAGTGATAGCTACAGATCTGATAAGACCAAGTCTTCAGATTCTTGCTCAAACTCCTTCCCTGACAATCTGAATTTAGCCTACACAGGCTACAGAGAGCCTGAGGTCAAGACTGCACCTTTATAAAGTGCCTATCATTCAGCATCTGACTGTGCAATATAAAGTGTCCATGGATGATGGCAGGGCTACACAAAGTTAAGCGTCAGTCATACAGCAGAGCTGCTCCTTGCCCACCTCTGGGACTTCCTTCTGGTAGCCTTGCTCTCAAGAAAGTAAAAGCTAATAGGGAAAATAGAAGGTTCTTGTCAGTCTCAAACCTTAGTCTTTATCAGCACCTTAAAGAGATTAATACAGAAAGGTTTTCATCCTGAAGAAGATGACTGATGCCTTCATATCACACTGCTTACTCTGTAATGGGATGGGAAGAAGCAAGAGAGGGCACAAAGAACTACCCCTTGTGAAGAAGCTGGGAGAGAAATGGAGCCCAGAGCCAGGGATTCTCAAAAAGATCTAATTATCCTTTGATTACTTAAATTCATAAGGAAACAGTGGAAGGAGGCAGGAGGTGAGTAGTTTTCAGGTAACAACATACTATATTGTTACTATCAGTAAATAAGGTCCCTCTTGAACTCAGAGGAAGCTTAAGAAAAAAACAGCAAAGGGCACAGCACAGAGCAGATGGTTTTCAAAGAGGATGTCAGTGGCTTCCCACTGATTTCTGCTGATCAGGTCCCAATGGCTTTACACATTTAGTTTGCATTTTCTTCTTCAGCCTGAATACACTTTTTCAAGCAAAATTCTTACTCGACATGTTTTGTATGTTCAGAAAAGTTATACTTGTATGATCTTGTCTTAGGTCCAAGGAGCAGGGAGCTGGACTTACGGGTCCCTTCAAACTTGAGATATTCTACAATTCCACTCAGCATTTCACTGGGAGGTTTGTTCTGGGGTACTTTTTTAAGAGAACTTAAGCAAGATGAAAGATTTTTCAGTTCAAATTTTTCCATCAGGAGCACTTTAGGGGACAACCAGAGCAATTAACAAATTCTGTCATAATTTAGTTTAGAATTTTAGAAATTTAGAAAAGTTTCACCAAAAAAACAAACCAAAAACCAACAAAACCCCCCCGAAAACTACAAAAAAACCACCAAAGCAACAGTGAAGTGGTGATATTTTAAAGCAAGTATAAAACATTTTATTTAGAAACTCATTTTGGTACCAAATTTTTAAAACCTTAAAAGTAGACGCAAAACATGAAAAGATCAATTTTAACCAAGAAAAGCAATGCAATAGAACTTTAACTTAAGGTTTTAATGTACTTCAACTGATTTAAAACAATCAATTCCATTACTGCACACTTTCTGCAATCTACAAGGCTATCCCTCTTATTCCCAGAGTCCATCTAATATATCAAGATGGATCAAATATGATAGGAAGGACACAGCACAATCTGTGACTGTGTCACACCAGTCAGCTACACTCCATGAGATATTGTCAGTAGGAAGTGATAAACAGTTTCTTTAATTCTGTCCTATGCATACCTGATTTATTGCAGTTACAGATGCATGACAGCAACTGATGGCAACTGCAAACAATAATTCTCACACAAGGCCCTTAAACCACAGCTGCATCACTGCAGATGCTTCAAAGTATACAGACATAAGCCCTGATGGGAAATAAAAATGCAGTATTTCAGAAAATAATCAGCTTTATTTATTGCATTCTAGTCTAAAGGACAAAATAAAGACAGGGTTCTGCTATAGAACTAGCCAATGAGACTATCAACTGTTTATAAAAAGAGACATGATCAATAAAAATAAAGTAAGTAAACCTTATTGGAGTCCTTTTATTTATAAATTATATAGAGAGAAAAAGATTAGGTGATTTTTAAGAGATCGGTTTATATGCAGACCATCTTACAAGGCCACGAAGAGAAGCAGTCCCCCCACAAGCTCTTCCATACCCGAGCAAGGCACAGTTTGACACATATTCTCAGCAGTCTCCTCTGCTCTGTCCAAGTGTGATGGGTTTTCTGGGGATTTTTTTTTTTCTGGGTCCCTTCCACAAAAACAAGGAGACTAGAGCATTTCTGTTGACGTTTGCACACTTTCCAGACCCCCAATTCGATACAAAATACTCTGAAGACACTCTTACCCATGCTTTTAAATTTTTAATGCTCATTTGTGAAAAGAGGAAGGCAAGGAAGGAAGCTGTTTCAAGTATTACCTTTTTCTGCTTCCATGCCATAACAGGCATAAACACAAAGACATTAATGTCTTTAACATGAAACATGAAATTGATATCCTACTTCCTTGAAATGCCTTGTTAATGCAACACAAAAGGCCCTTAAGAGTTTACCTTTACTGCAGTGAACATGATTTTACCCTGTTCTATCATAAAATACACTAGTACTTCAAAAAGCTCGGTGACCTCATCTGCAGAAAAGGCAGATGAGAATTAGCCCAGAGAGCTGAGAGCTATGAATAATATTGTCATAAGTGTAGGCATTGGTTCCCAGAAAAATAAGCAAGATAAATTAACACACCACTAGAAGTAATGCTCAGAAAGCAAGGAACTAAATATAATGACATTGTATTTAGCAGTCCTTAATTACGCAGTGATTTCTCCTGACACACACCAGCCTGCAGATTTCAAGCATGTGTCATCCAAACAAGGGTTAGGTCTGAACTGCCCTCATGATGACCTGAGATATATTGGATAATCTTACAATGATACAGTAACCCACAGAAGAAAAGTGAACAGAAGCACAGATCATGTTGACTCCAAATGTGCCTTATATTGAATGCTGTACATTCAGTAATTTCTCTGAACTTCCTTCCCTTGCTGACAACTTTCAAAGGACTGGCTCTGGTGCAGTACTTATATTTTTGGAGACAGTACTGAAGGAACTGATGGGATAATTTAATGTTCAGAAAAAGCACCAAAGGAATTCATCCATCTACATATACGTGTCTTCAATGGAGACATCTCTATCTGCACTAATGGAGACTGCTCTATCTGCACGCCACTCTCCTTCTATAGTCAGAGAGAAACAGGCATTTCTAGGGCGCAATTCATCTGGCTTTAGACATGTATTTTAAGGTTGTAGTCCATCTCCTCTTAAAACTGCTGCTTTCTCTCAACCAAGGTAGAGAGAGCTGAAGGTAAGTGGCTCACACGAAAAAGTAAAATTTCACAGGATGAAACCCCTCTTTTACATTACTGCAGTGCTAAATAACTTTAAATTTATCAAGTGCACAAGCTTTTCCTCTCCTGTTTTTTGGTAAGGTAGAATGCCTGCTTCCTCCTGACAGGGGCACCTGATGCTGAACTGACATACCTTCCCTACTTCCAAAATCCTCACTTCTTGACTGTGCTTCCAGCTCTGGCTATTACTTTTCTATAGCCCCATCTCTTTTGAACAGACAACCAGAAGTCTTACCAACCTGTACTGGCTTCTGTAAGAACAACCTCAGCTTCATCATCTTTTGTCATTTCATCTGCAGTCTCATTTTTCCATACTTAATTTTTTTCCTGAGCAGACAGTCCTTCAAACTGCTTCACTCATCCAAATTGATCAGACTGGTCTCAGGTCTACTTTTTAGTTTTAAAGATTTTTACATCCTATTTCACCTATCATCAGGAGTCTCATTTCATATTATAAGCACAAAAAAAGTCTTCCTTCAGTTTTTCAGTCTCACTGGTGTGCCAGCCACACACTTTCTGAGCAACATATTTTACCTCTACATTTCAGGTTATCCAGAACAGGGTTTTTTTGATGCCTAGCAGGGCTCTAAGTCAAAACACATGCAAACACTCCTACATACATGCTCACAGGACATGGGGCAGTTTTTAAATTTAATGGTTACCAAAGCAGTTCCTTCTGCATCACTTTAGATAGATTAGATATGCCTTCTTAATATACAGCTCTCTATGTAGTTATAAAGGCCCTGAATTATACAGTCTTCTGAACAGGAAGAACATAAATACATTTAGTGTCTTTTTACCACAAAAACAACGATGTTTTTGCTAATTATATGGAGGGTTTTTTTAATATATGTATCACTAGAGGATTTCTCACTTGCATTTCATATTTCAATAACTCATTTGCCTTTCGCAGTTGCCACTGAAATGATCTTCAGAGGACAAGGGCTAGGAAATTACCTCTTTATAAGCTGGATTCAAGGTACTAAGCAGTGTAACAAACACAATGTTACAGGGAACACAGGGTTAAGTTTCAAGTCAGCATCTTCTTCCTCTTTGATATCCCTCCCTGCATGTTTCTGTCTTGATTGCCCTTCCCCCAATCTGCTTTATGGGGCAAAGATTAAATAGGGAAAATCTAGTTTGGAATACAAATTATTTGGAAAGTGATGAGTTGGCATAAACACAGTGTTGAATGAGAGACTATTTTGCATTTTTAACTGTAGTGGTCACTAGCGGCAACTATATGATTTTTAAATGAAACTAGTGTATCAAATTAATTTTGAGCTTCCCTCACCCCAAGCTGATTAAGGCACATTCATTTGCATGCTAATCAGCCTGAGCAGTTCTCATGCAACACAGAAACTGGTCTTTTTCTAATGACAGAGCAAAGAAATTTCAGTCTGCAAAACATACAGATTAGTGCATTTATAACTTTGAGGACATGCACAAAGAGCCAGCACCCGTGCGCTTCACACAGCAGAGCTGTTTACCAAATTTTGCAACACATGGTGAAATTAAGTGATGACTGACACTACATCAATTAATAAGCACAACAGCCCATTTAGCGAGGCTCTGCCCCATGGTGAAACCAACAGATCAGTTGGAAGAGCCAGGGTGAGCACCCACCTCAAGAAGCAGAACGGCAATACTGTGAGAGCATCAGTCACACCACACAGGCAGTAATCACGGAATCATTAAAGTTGGAAGAGAAATCCAAGATCATCATGTCCAACCATTAGCCCAGCTCTACCAAGTCCACCAATAAACCATGTCCCTAAGCACCACGTCTACACATCTTCTAAATACCTCCAGAGACAGTAACTCAACCACTTCCCTGGGGAGCCTGTTCCAAAGCCTGACCACACTTTCAGTGAAAGTTTTTTTCCTAATATCCAATCTAAACCTCCCCTGTGCAACTTGAGGCCACTTTCTCTTGTCCTGTCACTTGTTAACTGAGAGAAGAGATAGAGCTGTACCTCCTTTCAGGAGCCTGACGGTTGCTCTGCTCCTCCTCCTCCTCTAACTACAGCTCAGAAATATAAAATAAAGCAGCTTTGGACACCATTACTGTTGTTTCTGTACTGCTGCTTTCAGGATCATATACCTAAGAAGCAAACTACAAACACTGACATGGAAGGAAGATGAAGGGATATGTAGCTAGTAGATTTGAGAGAGTTTGCTATTTCAGCAGCACTGCAAGCACTGACAGATTTTTTTCATCATTCTGAATTCTAGTAACTCTGCATGATTTATTTTTCTCCCTCTCTATGAAATGTTTCCCAGAATTTAATAGAAGAACACATATAAATGATCAACTTGCAACTGCATGTTACAGTTCAAAAGCCTAGCATCTCTGAATTACATGCTCCTGAACAGATAGACACAGTCTGGAGCAGAGTATTTTACCCAGTAATTATCATCATCACAGGGCTGCAATCATGTAGAGGACTCACTATCCGAAATGAAAGTGCCCCATCCATAAAAATGTGAGACTTTCAATTTCAAAACTATCAGTATACCTGAAAAATCATGGTCATCATGTATCAGGGAAGAAGGGTGAGGTCCCAAATTTTCCATTACACCACCACCAAAATGCAAGGTATTTCCTACCATTCCCTTAAATTTGTCTCTCTTGAACAAAATGTCTGCAGCAAAGCCCTTAAATCATGAGATTTTTAAAAAAAATTACTGAGCTTCTGTTTTCCACAATCTCTCCACAGCTAGGGAAGTTGAGCACCAGGGTGTGTCCACTAAGATTAAAAAAAACCAAATACTTTTATATAGGAAAGCCATTGACAACTGAAAGTATGACTGGGATTGCCTCACTCTTGGTCAACAATTAAATCTGTGCTCTGTCCAAAGCCAGGTTAGGTATTAACGTGCAGCAGAACATTCACAACATTCTCACTACTCCCAAACACAAGCTGCAAGAAAGGATCTTGACATTAACCTCTAGCCCCAGACTCAATACAAGCAGAGTTCCAGAATATTACTCTTTTATTTTTCCTCCTTCCCCTCCTCACTCTTTTCTTAGCAAGGTCAGTTACTCACTAAGCCCATGGTTAAATCACAGCATTAAAATACAGATCCAGGGTAAGGGGGTGCTTTTGTAGTCTTCAGCCACCACCTATACTCTAAGTTAATATGACCAAATTTACATCAAGAAGATACAGTAATAACATCTCTGCACATGGCCAGCCATTAACAGAGCCACATTCTAGGGCAATCTGTAATCCTCAAACACATGGTTCAATACATACACGTATCTTGTTTAAGACACAGAAGTGCCCTGTGGTTAGTGAAAACAACACTGGTAAGTAGCAGCTGCCTCTGTAAGAGCAAAATAGAAGAAGAGATGGCAGAGTGAACACAAGACATATTGGTCTCCTGCACCCGTGGTTGCCAAGCACCTTCCAAGGATGAGGACTCTGTTGCAGAGGAGAGCACGTGAAACCGAAGCTGCGCATCACAGGCTGTCACACGAGGCATGAGCACACCCCTTGCTGCCATAGTGTGTGCAATTGCTGGGCAAGAGGAGGCCAACCTGGTCCACTCTCACCTCTGCCACACTGCCTGAGCACGCTGTCCCCAGAAGCTTGTGCAGGCATTTTGGTGCAGTCAGGGAGTACTTCCACAGTACACAATGAACACACACCCTCCAGCGTCAATACTTGCTCCTTAGACCTCTTATTAACAGCATATATATACACAGCCTGAAACATTTAACACACAAGGAAAAGCCTCACAAAACTCAATTCCCTCTTTTTTTCCAAAACTTGTGTTGACTTCAGAATTATGTCCCTTGAAAGCTCCAAGCTGGCCACCTTGGTCTTACTGAAAGGGATCATCAAGAGTTTTGACAAAAAACGCATCACAGAAATTGCAGCTTTGATTTCCTGAACGTGACTTAACTGTCAGAACTGCTTTTCTTTTCCACATATGACTTGTAGTTTCTCATCCATATGCCTAATCACAGGATCACCCATACCAGTACAGACAGAGCTTAACAAAAGACTGGGCTGCATGGAGTACAGACAGTCAAAATAGTGAAAGTATTTTGCTTAATATAACAAACTAGGCCAAAAATTTTGTCTCCTGAGTTAGGCTAAGAATATAGAACTAGAAGCCAGGTCTTCAGCATGTCAGACACCTTCATCTTTACAAAAAGAACACAAAATGCTGCAGTTCCTGTTTGGTAACATACATGTCCATGTTTCACAGGACATGCTTAATTAGTACTAAGTTTCCAAGAGGAATCATGCCTTCCACCACCCCTTTTACTTACGGGAATAAAGATAGACATAGGAATAATTATACATAAGGAGCTTTGAAGCAGCAGAGAGAAAATAGGTGCATTTATGTCAACTTTCTCCTGAAAGCTGGCAGAAGGACACTGCCTTAAAGGACCTTCTTTCCTGGACAGAAAACCAGCTTTGAAACATTCAGCAGGCATTATAATGAGCCCTTTCCTATTAACTTGTGGTCTTTTAAGGTGAACTGTGGGGCAACTGTTAGGCTGCGTGAAGTACCAGCACATTACTGGGGCCAGAGGAGAGCACATTTCTTCCATATCCACTTCTTTACTGTATCAACCTTAGAAGAGAGTTTTTCTGCCATTGCTACAATGATTTTTAAGCACTGGGCTTCTTTAGACCATTAGTGCCACAGTAATACTGAATTTGACCACATCCAAGTCATAAGTCTCAATGGAATTTGAAGTATCAGACAGAGCGACTTCATTATTTATTGCTCATGTAACACCTAGATCACCCATAGCCTCAGCTACAACTTGAAGAGCTAAATAAGCCAGACCACATGAAACATCTCTTTAAAAAGATACCATAAAAATTGAGACAAAAAAGGAGTTGCTAGAAGTTGAACTGTATTCACTGACACTCTTCATGACTAAAGCAAGATTAGAAGCAAAAAACCTGGGAGGAAAAATGATGAGTTGCCCATGCTGAAAAACTCGCAGGCTCTATAGGAAAGAGAAAAGCAGCTTTTGTGAGTTAGATAAGATACTCTTCATATGTACCACAGCATATCAGTACAGCTAAGCTGATGCTTTCTTTTTTAAATCCAGCCATGAAAAGCAGGTCAGCTTACAGTAATTTCTGTCTAGAGAACAGCTTAGAGCCTGTGCACGCACACCTGACTTAATAATATGGCTTTTGTAGCAGCATGCAGTCAACTGTCAATTTACACAGCAAATTTTATCTTTTAGTTAAAAGCTAAGATTTGGAAGACTAAAGTTCACTTAAGTCTCTTTATGATATATCAAAAGTTGAGAAGGCTATATGTTTCACATACTGGCAAAATTCAAGTAACAGCAATTCATTTTCAAATACAACACACTGAAAAATCCTACAGCCAAACAGGTATTGAGGTAAAAAAATGAGTCCCACATTCAAATATGACCTGGCAACTGGAAAGCAAGATCTTAAGATACATGGCAGAAGCAGAACACAGATGTGGTAATGTGAAAAGTGCTCAAATTCAACAGACTCAGCAGACATATAATGAATGCCTTCTACAAGCTGGCCTACCCTGCAGGATACAAGGTATGTACGTAACGCCTTCAAACAAACCACGCCTGAGAGCCTGGGGGGCGGAGGGGGACCGATGGGGGCAATACACAAGAGGCTTATCTGAAACCTCCTCAAATCAGATGTGCCAATTGTTTGGGTGATGACAACTGCGTATGAGAATCCACCGTAAGACTTCGCGTGGCACAGCCAAAGAGGCTCGGCTGTCTTGCTGGGCTACCAGCACACACCTTCAGGGCACTACCTTTTATTAAAATAAGGTTTAAAGAGCGATTACACTTTGTACACATCTATACTATTCTCTACACCCTGTTTCTCCAAACAGGGTCACAATAGCCTTGCCAGAAGTTTGCTGGCAGTGATGTGCAAGGTATAATCAAAACCACAAAACTCCAGGAGGTCACAGCTACTCTAACCTAACATGAAAGTGTTCCAAACACTCATTTCATGAAGATGGAGAGAGATTATATGAGCAATTCTTCTGTGAGTATAATGGAAAACCATCAAGATCACAAACTACTAATAACCTTTAAATTCATACTGGACTGTGACTTAAAACCCAAAGCTAACAATTTGGATTAAAAAAGCCTGTAAAAACAGATTGAATGCCAAAAAAAGTAAATTCCTAAATTTTCTGAATGTAAAAACAATCCAAATAATTTACAAAGAACAGAAAAAACTGCTTCTTCTCCACATGCACGTGGGTATAATAGTAATGTAGATGTCCTGCTATTTAATTTTTAGGGGTAGAGATTTTATCCATATTCACCTTGTTCAGTACAAACAACACAGCAAACACAAGCCAACATGTTGGTGCAGGGCAGAGCAATTAGCCTATGTGAAGACCCAACAGTTTTTAATGTATTAGAGACATACCTAACACATCATACTTTGTATAAAGTATAGTTCACAGGAATAAGGTCAAACATTCAGTGTCAATGAGGCAAGGGTCAGAGGTACCATGAGGTTCCACCCTGCTCAACATCATCAGTAACCCAGATGCTGACAAAAGGGATAACCTCAGCAAGTCTGAAGATGATGCTGAACTAGGGGGACTGGATTACAAGGAATCAAAGGGCTGTTAGTGAAAGGAACCTTCAGAAAATCAGGGACTGAGTGAACAAACCTCACGGAGTTCAGACAGAGAAGGGCAAAGCTCCACATCTTGGAAAAGAATAACCCCATCTACTGTTGCAAGCTTGGAAATGGTCAGCCCATAACCTGGTTATGGTGGGCATCGGGTTCAGTGTGAGCCAGAAAAACACTTTTAGTGTGGTCAAGGCACACCATGAACTAGGAGGCGTCCCAGGACACAAGAGTTACACAAGGGGACAGAGCCACAAGTTATTATCAGCCCTGTCCTCAGCACAGGCGAGGTAACATCTACAGTACTGTAAAGAGCCCGGCAGAGAATTACTAAGATGGTCTGGGGTCTAAAACACATAACATGTAAGAGGAGGTTGTGTCACCTGGGCTTGTGCAGGTAAGGGGCAGTTTAACAACAGCACTGTACTACTGCATAACACGGAGTTACCTGAAGAGTTTCCTGTCGCATCAAACAACGAAACACGGGCCAGTGGCCACAGACTGGAAACACCTAGACGTATACCTGAAATCTCAGTTTAGTGACAATGAAGGCTCTTCCCTACTAAAAGACTGAAACAGTCCCTGAAGAGGGTTCCCACGTGATTCTGTCACAGAATGAGGCCTGGGTTTCACACAAGCACACTTAGCACACATGCTGCCTGGTGTGCTGAAGGCCTCCAGTGAGACACAGCATAACTGGGCACTGCAGTAGAGAAGTGACCTCATCTCCTTCCCCTGCATGTAGTCGTCATCCCATGTTATTGGAGCATCTTCCCCAGGTAAACAGTCTTCTCCTTCCAGCCTTGCCTTTTCCTCATCCATCAGCACCATCAGAGCACTCCCTTTCTCTTGCCTGAATAACCCACTGGTATTGAAGTCATATAAATAACTTTGTGCACAATTTCTTTAACTTGAAATTTTTGTATTTTGGCAGTGAATACATTAGACTTGGCAACTTTTAATTTAACTGTTCTTTGGGTAGACACTATAAAATGTCTTGGTTATTTTTATGCCATAGACTTTTCAGTTAAAAAAAAAAAAAAAAAACCAAACCAAAAAGACCCAGCTGGCATAAAAGCCAGTCCAACAGAAGAAATAAACATATCTCCTGAGAAAGCTAGACAGCCAGTGTAGACTCAACAGAAACTGCTCTGATCCAGCAAAAAAGTTTCACATGGGAAAGATTATTTGCAAGATGCTCAGCTCTCAAATACTTGCACTTTCAGCACTCTCCACATTACTATTTCCAAATCTATCAAAAATTAACATTTTCATCTCATTAGTTCATAATGTCTGATCATAACCTACTTCTCAAAGAAAGACCTTGTAGTAACAGACATTTCTAGTTTCTTTCCCTTACCTTTGCTAGATAAAGGAAAATGAGACCTAGATCTAATTCTTTCAATTTAAGAAAACTGGGCGGGAATAAGTAGTAGAACTGAAAACTCACTGTTAGCCTTATTTTTCTATGAAACTTAAGCATGTATATTTGAATTGAAATCTTCCTAAATGCAATATCACATATATTTACAAGGCTGACCAAAAGAGAGAGGGTTCAAGAAGAACAAAACCTTTTTTAATTGCATTGGGCCATAATTATCATAGTCAACGTTAACTTCTACAATAACATTTCCCAGCCTTTTATATCTCAGACACACTTTTATTCCTTTCTATCCCTTCCTGTGCTTCACTACTTATCTGTGACATTTATAAAACAGCATAAGAAAGACATTAGGAGAGACACAGATGCATTTTAAGTGCCTCTTTACTCAATTTAGTAGCTGACAGTAATCACTACAAACCCAGTCAAAAAACTAATCCTTCATGGAATTTAATGAGGCTTGAATAAGGTCCAGATGATTAGTCAGTCCTCTGTAGAACTGGGTTCTCCCAAGAAGTTCATGTGAAAAAGTTTCCAAGGGAAGTTACATCCACATGTCATGCATAAATTATGAATATTCAGCATTAGCAACTGTCTTAGCATTACTATTCCCAGCAGATTGTGCAGCAGGAGATAAAGAAATCAACTTAGTTGTGCATGCTAATCTATGAATGAAGCAAATCATCACAAGAGCCACTGAGATCCTTTTCCCCATCTGTAGCATTCACACAGTTGCTAAAAACGGAAAGAATTGAAAATAAAAAAAGAGGAGGGAGAGGAGGGACCCTTTCACAACGATGTGGCCCAAACTGGAATAATTCCTAGTACAAACAGGCTTGCTTTCAAATACACGTGGGTCAGAAGTAACAGCACAGCTCAAAGCAGCGGCAGTCATACTGTTTACTCTCCTTTTGACATAAAAGCCTTTTCCTCTGTGAACAGCTCTTAATGCAGAAATATCTAAATGTATGCTAATGCCCAACAGAGCAATAACTTCCTTTGATTAATTCAACAGTACTGAAAGTACCACAAAAAAAGATCAAACCAAGTATTATACAAACAACCCATGTCTTCAATATGGTATGTGTCAGCATGAAAGCTGAAAGGAGTTGAACAAGCCAGCTACTAATGTCTTGCATGGCTCTGAAAGTGGCAGTGTTCTTAAGTGCTTGCAGATAAAAGTGTTTTTCTCAAGTTGTGACATCAATTTATAGAGCTCTGAAATATAATGAAAGCTCTTTGATTTAACTTGATTGATGAAGCAAAAGCACTTCTGGTGTCTTCAGAAAAAGCATAGGAGTTTACAATAAACACAAGATAATTAACTAATTTTGCAGCCAGTTATTCTCCTGAAATCATAATTAGAGAAAACAAACATGACCTCCCACTTCCCTTTTTATGCTGCTTTAAATTCCTTCTTCTTTCTTCCATTTCACTGACTCACCTTTCTTTTAACATCCTTTCACTGGAGAGGTTCCAGTGACAGACTTCTCTGGCACTACTTTAGGGAAGACATTTTCAACTTTCCACTAGTCCTGATACTCTGTTTCTCTACTAAGCTGCTGTAGTGTTTACAGAAGAACACTAAGACACACACACAAAAATAAATCTGAACCAATGGTGTCTGACTCTTTCAAGTGTGCCATGAGTAGTACAAAATCTGGCTGAAATGTGTTACGTTCTACCCTTCCAGAGTTCAGCACAATGTCTTTCTTTTTTTTTCTTCCCTGATGTGTATTCTCTAATTGGAAGTTATTTAACTGCTAGGAAAACAAATCTCTGGTTATATTTAACTGACCATGTCCCAGATGAACTAAACACAAAAGGATAAATGAATTGTTTCTTTAGGCACAGACATTACTAAGTCCACTTCAGGGGACAGGCATAAAGCTAGAGGAGAGGAAGATATTTTTCTCTCAGGATAACTGGTATACTCAACAACAGGAATAGGATTTAGAAATCAAATCCACTGTTCTGTCTTCTTCAGTGGGAGATGAGTAGCATATTTACCCAAACTTGATTTCAGGCAGGCAGGAGGAGGGGGAAAGCTGTGGTCTGAAGAGGACACTTAGCTTAAGCCTGCTTCATGTGGTGCCTTCAGAATGCACACCAAAGCCATTCCTTAAAAGCATCTACACATATGGAGGCGTATTTCATGCATCTCAGAAAAATTCAGGCATAACAGCTACTCATTCATCTCAGTCCTGATCTCACCTTGGAGGTGACTAGCTGGAAGCCGTATGTTTACAGGCCTTCAGCACTTCAGTTGTTACACAAGGCTTTGGAATGAATCATACTTCTGGATCTAGGAATCTCAGCTCTGTGTAAGGAAATTGCTCACCTAGGTCCATAAAGGCAACAACTTTATAAACCCACAAAATATAAATTACAAAACTCTCCATTATGCAAATGCATAAATCCATTGCGTACCCTACTCTTTAGTGACAGCCCTTTTCTCTCAATCAGATAAAATGAACCAGAAGTGAAAGGAAAAAAAAGAAAAACCAAACCAAACCCCAAAACCAAACCAACAAACAAAAAAAAAGAAAGGGAAGTGGGGAAGAACAAAAATGTGAAAGTCCTTTCAAACAAGGACCCTCGGTCTGAAAAAGTCAACTAAAAGTCAATATACGGAAGGCATATTTGATGGGGAGGAAGAGGGGGAAGAAAAGCAGTCAGGGTGTGATTATTCTTAACTTCTTCAAATGCAAGAACTTGATAGCATCCAATTAAATTACCAGGGAGATTTAAAAGGAAAAGAAAATACTTCCTCTACACAGTACATAACACCCTCTGTCCAGGGTGAGATTACAGACTAATCTCTAATTGAGATTAAACACATTCAGAGAAAGAGATTTAAAATTTATGAATGAAAAACAATCAGTGAAGGATTATGAAAACAAGATGCAGATATAGCTGCTGGCAACAGAGGTTTCATTCACTAATTATACACACATTCCCAAGGCAGTCACTGCTGGTCACTGTTTAAAACTAGGTTAGATTGGGTCTGGTCCAACATTTCACATTCACATAGGAAAAGCAGGCTTAAGATCATTAGCTGACAACTATAGCAAATGTAAATTTCTATATGGATTTACCACTAGTTAAAGAACAGCTATACTGCAATATCATCCATAAAGTTTGGAGACATCCTACTAAAAAGCTCACGGAAGAGAAAAGCTGCAATCCAGCTCACCTTCTACTTCTAGAACTGCAATGAATTGGATAGCAATTTGTGCAGTGAATTGCAGACCTGCAGTGGACTGGATAGCAGCTTGTGCAGTGAACATGATGCATTGTCATGATGGGTAACTACCCCTTACCACTTTGAATGGACAGTGAGAAGCCTACTTTTCTATGTGTTTTTCTTCTAGGCAAAAATAAATCAGTTACCACTGACAGCATACAGCAACTTGAAAGAAGTTAAACATATAAAGAAATTTTGAAAAGTTGCAGTACTTGTGAACCTGGTTTCTTTTTCTACTCTCACTGTGTATGTCTTTCTGAGAAAGGGCTGTTCACAAAACAGAAAAGCCAGCCTTTTCACAAAACCTCTGGATTCATATGGTTTATCTATCATCTCCTTACCTCATATTTTGCCTCTTCCATATCTGGCAGACCGTAGGTCAGTTATTAAACTTCTGTGTTGCAGGGTCCCTTTTGCTACTGTTCTATTCTAGGCTTAAGTAACTCTTCAGTTGTAAATGGGACACTTGAAGGCTGCAGCAACTTTTAAGAATCCAATCTTATGACAGTATAATACAGATCTTAACAAAAATATCCCAAGATAACAAATTTTAATTAAATCATCAGGTACAAAGAGAATGAAAATACCTAATTCTATTTCATTGCATGTATACCACAACTGCTCCGTTAATTCAGCAGTGAGAGACAAGAAGGACGTGTAACAGCAATGAACATTTTTAAAAGAACAATCAGCCTTTAACAGACTTTAGCTACTAGTACTCAGGAAACTTTCTCAAGAAATCAAAAACATAGGACAAAAGTAATAAAGCACAGCTACCAGTACTCCTGAAACTTCAGACAGCTAACAAGGAGAATTAAATTCTTTTTCCATGTACTTAGGTATTTATTGATACTTTTGTTCCTGTGCTTCTTGGGTGGCAGTTGTCTTAAACACCTATTTGAGCTAACACACTTCCAGAAGGCAAAGCAAACAGGAAACACAAAGGGATAGGGAGCAAAATCTCAAGGAGCTCTCACAGGAGAGGATAACAAAGATCTAATTACACCAAGATTTTCCCCTGCAAGGACTCAGTCAGACATCATGTACATGCAAAAAGACACCAAATAGTTCCCCTTAGCCATTCCTGAGTTATCCTTCAACATAAAAACCAATCTCAAAACCAGCAAAAACATTAAAACAGTATTTTACCAATTATCCAAGATAATACCTTTATTCTTATTTGAAGTGAATGCTAACAGCAAATACGCTGTGCGGCTCAAATGGATGTGCTCACCTGATCAGATGAGGGGTAAGAGTCACCACTGACAGGAAAGAAGAATGAGAGGGCAGCAGTTTTGGTACAAGGCAGAGGATAGTCAGAACATGTGGCCTCCAAGTGTCTCATTATAAACTGTTCCAGAAGTATTCTATAACAAAATGTTGGGCACCACTGCAGAACTGAAAGGTTTCTATGTCATTGGTTTGAATGATCATTACTCCATCTGAAGAGATGTCAAAGGGCTCTTCAACCTACACATAGGACAACAAAATTTGCAACGGACAAACTAGATTTTTCTGCTACATAAAATTTCCTATTTGCCTCCTTTGCTACTGTTTTGCTTGACTGAAATTGCTCAGCTTTATTATACCAACTTTCTAAACAAGAATACTTGGTGGAAACAACCAATTACTCTACTGAAGGATATTTTTCCGTCTGCTACATGTATTTGTTAAAAGGGAAAAGAACCTGTGAGCAGCTTTGCTTTCAACACAGCACTATGGAAAGCAGACAAAAAGCTTACTGCTTCCTGAATACAGGAAACAAATACTCTTCTCAGTGCACCAAAATCCCAAGGAAGCTTCCAGCTGTGAAATAAGGGAGCTTGATGAGTTCTGGAAGAAATCTACCAACTAACACCACATTTCATCAAGTATAACACAAGATGTTGAAGATCAGTTTTGTCCAGATCATTTTTCTCCTGTTCTGGAAAGAGAACTACAAAGTTTGCTTAAACCAAGTTGTTAGCACAAAAGATGACTTTTTAAAAGGGCAATACATCTAATGCCACAGCAAGCCTGGAAAGTGCTTTGGCACATCCATGTTGCAGATATGTTTGCTGTCTCCTGAAATCTCATTCCATTTCCACTAAAACTCCTGACTTCTAAAACAAAGAAATTGATAGAAGTCAAAGTTTCTCTGAAAGTTTAAGTAAGGAAACCACACCAGTCCCAAAGGGATTAAAATATGGAGAAGTCAGTTTGATCCAGAGAATTGAATGATCACAAAAGAAAGGGATTATTCCCATTGTAATGTTTACACCAGATTTTGGCTGGATTCTTGCTCACATTTCTTTAATTATGCCTGTATAAACAGAACTATTACACATCCCATTCAGTACCATCTACAGTTTAGGGAAGAGATGTCTGTAAAAAAACTATTTCTCATTAATGAAACAGCATCTTACAAAGGGTCACTGAAAGAATGAGAAGTCATCTCCACCAAGCAGCTGAACCTCACAGAGCTGCAGGGTTCGGTGAGAATGACCTAAGCTGCAAGCACGTTAATACACAGTCAGCTTCCTTCTCAGCATCCTGTCAATACCACCAGGGGCTGGTCCTATTTCATTTACATATGCCATAAAAATCTTTCCTGGAGAAGAATATTACATTACCGTATGCAGATTCTTAACCAGGAAACTGAACTTGAGGACAGCACTCATGAGACTCAGCTCTCTTAAAAAAAATCCCCACAACATATCTTGTAGGGAAGGAAAAAGGGATAAAGCAGACGGTAAGTTAGCAGACATTTCGCTGCACTTTTTAAAAAACATTTTCTGTTCATAAAGCCAGTAAATATCTGCACCAAAAAGAAAAAATTATGCAAAAGTGCAGCAGTGTCATCTTTTTATTCTGATACATGAATGAATAAATTAACACCAGCATTCCTCACTGCACCAGCATCCTGTCAGACAGCTGCCCTGCCAGGAGCCTCCATTCTCAATGTCTGCAAAAGCTAAGCATGATATCCTGGCCAGTTTAGCCCTTGGGCCCCTGCTAGAAGATCCTGTTAATTATGCCAAGGTCTGTTAAAGTTATGTACAGGGTTCTCTCAGTACATGTCTACTCAGCTAAGACTAATAGTCCTCCAATATTTTTAGTTTGTCTGGTCTCCAAATGAAACAAATGAAAACCAATGGAGAGATACCAAGTGTCCCTTCAGCAACGGATTTAACACCACTGAATTACTGAAAAGAATGCCACAAGGAAATACAGGCTTTCCACTTCCTAATGCACAGCATCCCTGGATGCCCATACTGCCTGTCTGGACACGGAACTAATCTCCCATATGCTCCTACTGACTTGACACTACTGTCTACAACAGAGATTTATACAGCTGGTGTCAAGGAGTTCATTATCCCCACAGATGGAGCACCAGGCTTTCAGACTACCAGAAGCCTATACCCCAGGGCTGAAGTGGATGTGAGAAAATGAGTAGTTCAGTAGAGTACAGCATGATATGAAAGGAAAAGGAAAGCAAAGGGAAAGGCCAAAGAAGGTGAGAAAGCAGGCACTGGAAACCTCTAAGATACATGCACCCAAAATCAGGAACTGAAATATCTACAGCTTCCACTGTTCAGGAAAAACCCAAAGACAAGCTGAGGGACCTTTGCAAGAAGGAAAAGAAGGGAAAACAGGGATAGGGGGAGAAAAGGAACAAACTACTAAAAGGTCATGACATGAGACGTTGCAGGATTTAAACACAGACTGAAGCTATTTCCTGTTTTAAAACTGAGAGAAAGTATTGATTAGTATCAAGGAGACTGATTTAGGATAACATAAATCACACTTTTCAAGAGTTGAAATGTCAAGAATGTTTTAGCTTTTAGAAAAGGATGGGGCTTTGGTTTTTTGGTGTTCCTTCAGTAATAGCTAAATAACAGATTAATGAAGTAGTAGAAAACAGTTGTGAGGTTTTGTTTTTTTTTTCCTGAGGGGGGAAAAATGGGATCTTGGTGGCAAAGCTAGTTTGAGACTTTTGGATCACAGTGAGTGCAAAGATAGTTTTCAGTGAAATGGCAAAAAAATCCCAAATGAAAACACGTATCTTTTCCAGGCAAGAAGTGCTCTATTTGTTGTGTTTGGTCTTTTTCTTTAATTTAGGTGCATTGGTATGTGAAAAAAAAAAAAAAAAAAAAAGAAAAATTAAACACAAATAGCTTTGCATTGAAATTTTTTAACATTTGTTTTCATCACTGAGTTCATATGTTGTTTGCTTTGTGTCCCATTCCTTAAAGAGTTTTTAAAAGAATGTGGTACCTATTGTCTACCTTTCATCTCTGCCAGTCCTCTCCATAAAACAGTGCTAGTGCCCATTTATTCCAGCATAAGTAATTTCCTCTGATTTAACTGCACTGTAGTACTTGTAAAGATTTCCCTCAATCACAAGTTACCACCACATTTAAAAACTGCATCCTTTTATCCCCATGTATTTGCCACATCACCCCACACATACACATATAGATAGATGGGTTTTGTCTATCATGACTATGCCTCATCAATTTAAGAAGAATTTGATCATTACCTGGTAATATAAAGTTACGGAAACAAACAACTGAAATGGCCCAAAGTAGTCAGAGCTTTGAGCACTAGCTAGTGATGCAAGACAATAAAACAAAACTATACTTCCACGTTCTACCATGGTCTCCCAGTCTGATATGCAGCAGCAATTAATTCTCCTCAGACAAGTCCTTCCTCTGTTATATTTACTCTGTATAAAACACTGGCCTTGAGGCAAATTACCTCAATGTGTTCACAGGCCTCCTTGCAGCTCACTGAAGTGTCTTCTGTTCACTGCAGCTCATGGCTGGACACACACCACTTTCGTCAACGCATCTGTGACTACCTCAGTCTTTTTATCTTTCAGTGCCTTAATATTACATGCCTTATTAAGCTGTTACCTGCCACCAACCAACACAGACTATCAGATTGTACTCTGGGAAATGGGGTTTTAACTCCGTCTGTATGAACTCTCCAAGTCTCACAAACCGTGAGAACTCCCTTGAAGGAGTTCTGCTTTCCCTTAACACTACTTCATTTTGATAAGCAAAATGACATTTATGAACACACTTGACAAGAACACTGCTCACATGCACAGGTCCGTGGCTCCTTCCTTAAATCACTGCCATGCCTCCAACCCACTTGTACTGCCTTCTGATCTACCATGCCTATAAACACATTTTGCCCTCACTTAGTAGCAGAAGTGAGGTGTGGGTGTGTTGGGACGATCTAGTTGTAGAAGCACGTTCCTGTGTTGTGGTGTGTGCATATCCCTATGCTATAAATCCCACGTGTGGAGTTGGAAATGTGGAGGTCTGACCTGCACATCAGCTCTTGAGCCCAGTGGTCTGCTTTCTCTCCCATTAGCCTCTAACTACTTTGCATAAAAGCCTGAGCTCAACAAGCTTTTCAGACCCAAGTCAAGCCACAGGTGAACACTCATACCTTACATGGATCCACATATCTTAAAATGGTATGGAGAGAACTCTGAAATTTGCAGATCTGGTGGAGTTTGAAGAAGGGAAGGAATTCCATACAACTTAAATCTCAGTGGGCTCATGTAAGTTCTCTTAGAACAAAAAAATTACAGGTGCTGGAGATCTAAAAAGGGCAAGTTTCCAATTCCTTACATACCTTAGTTCCAGTCTTCATGCCTTCACTTTCCATACCGGAAAGTAACAAGTTCTGGTAAAGCAATGCTTGTTCCTTGCAAGATTAAATTCATCATTCTTACTTAACAGAAAAAAAAACAAAACAAAACAAAAAAACCCCACAAACAAAAAAAAAACCCACAAACAAAAAACAACAAAAAACCAAACAAACAAAAAAAACCCCAACCAACGAAAACCCGTAAAAAAACCCCAAACAACCCAAACCAAGCAAACTAAAAAATCCAAAATGAAATACCAAAAAAACCCCAACCAAAAATAAACCCCAAACCAAAATCCCCCAGACAAATAAAAAAACCCACACCACAACAAAAAACAACAAAATCCAAAAAACAACCAATTAAAACCAAAAGCCCCACAAGTACTTATGATCCCTGTTTCCACTACTGAAATATACATACATTTTTATAAGAATTAATTACAATCCATAAAACACATTCTCTTTGTTCTACAGTTCTCATGCAGGTATTTTTCACACATATGAATCTACTTGGATCTCTTCATATTTCAACCAGGCCTTCTGTTCTTTGGACTAAAGGAGTTTCATTGAAAACAAAAAATTAAACCTCTGTTAGAGATCTTTATAGTCAGGCAGATTTCAAAGTCATGCAAGTGTTCTGAAACAAATAATCTTCCAGCAGTATATACAGCTTTCCTTTTAACACAAATATAACAGGGAATCCAAAGCCCACTCCACTGAAATACTTCCTGGTTCAAAGCCTGATGTTCCATTCAGCCCATTAGCCAGGCTCAATGCCCTTGGACTGTGGCACACTAAATACACTTTTTTTCCCAGCCTTCCTGCAATTATTCTGTTTTAATTTCTTTTATTGACTTGGCTGCTTCACAACTTTTGATCTCCACCTTTGTTCAAAGCTTGGAAGCACCAGTTATATGGAACAGCTCCCCGGTGGTCTGAAATGAAATGAAATGAAATGTATCTCCTGGTTTGCTGTACTTGTGCCCAGTTACATAAACCCTTATCAGCAGCATTTAACCGTTCAGTACAATTTGGAAGAGCCATCTGATTGCATCCACCTGCAGCTCCAGTCCAATCCTACACTATCCCAAAACACCAAAGAGTACCACAGAATCATTTTGTGAAGCCACATCTAAGGTAAGACTCATCCAAGCTGGACTGGAACAAGAAGTGAAAATTTGGTTGGAGTCCCCTCCACTGCTTACATACATACCCCTTCCCACAAATCCCACCTGTTACACATGATACGAAGACTTTATTTAAACTAGACAGTGGTGGTAAATATATTCTAAAAGCACAGTTTCGGGTTCTATGCTGTAAAACTGTGACCAGGGCTGGGTCCATGGAGCCCCTGCTAAGCTTCCTTCCACCTCCAACGAGAAAATTCGTACAATCAAGATATTTAGACTAATCTCTAATGCCTTCCCAGCTCAGAAACATACTCTTTTTTAACTGATTACAGACCTGTCTTAATCGTGGTTGACTAACTCAATCTATCACAACATAAAGCAAAACAGAAACTTACTCTTTTTTAAAACCTAAAAAAATAAAACCCACAAAAGGTTATTACCAAAGCTGGTAAATATTTTGGCTGGAAGGGGAAGTAATGGTGGGGGATGGGCCAGATACTTGTAACAAACCAAGTGCAAAACCTATTTAAGTGAAATAAATACCAGAAGAGTCAATGGAATAACCTTACTCTTACCCATACAGTTATTAGGAAAAAAACAGTAGCCAGCTTAGCATGGGCTTCCTTTTGCTTGTGTTTTCAAGCCTGCTATCCATATTTGTAGCCAGCTGTTACTGTGCCACAACACATTCCCCTGCTAAATCCCACAGAGGACTGCTCTGTGTGTCACACTTCGAGAAGAATTGTCTCAGACAGATGTCAGTTCTCACATTTCTCAGTACTTGAAGCTGGCATTGAGGAGCTCTTCCCTTGCCTGGCTGCCTTCTCTCCTCTCGCTGGTGGGATCTCCTGTGTCTGAGAATGCAAGTGTCAAAGCAAGGCCAAAAGATGCATTAAATTGATTTGTGTAAATTGGTCAAATTAGGAAACAAAACATTTCTGCTGAGGGCTATTTCCCTCTGGGTAACAGAGCGCTGTTTACTCTTAATTCCATCTCAGCCATTCTGGAGCACAGACACTATTTTGTTTTACTAATTCAGACAGCAGCGCTTGGAGTGGGGGCCTTTTGGGGTAAGAAGTTTTGGGGGATGGAGGGCAGTGGAAGAAAGTAAGGGAGACTGGAATTGTAGCTTGTGCTTTCACTGCTTTACACCGTGCACTGCAGCTTCCTGGTGAAAGAAAATCAACTCCCTGCTATTCCTTCTCACTGCTGCAATAAAATTCAGGCAAGTTCTCTGCATTTCATTCTGCAGTGTACACCTGCTCATACTGCATGTAAAGGGGATCCAGTGTCTTCCTTCCCAAAAAATTCATGCAGACTTCATGAGTCTTTCTCCTTGTGGGTATGAGAAGCACTATATGCTCTTTCATTATACTGTAAGCAAAGATACTTTCACCATCCTGAAGGAACAGGCAAAAAGCAGGATTACCTAAACAGAACTGAATAACTTCCAGCAAAATTTTCTGTAATGCTCCTGTAACTCAATACAAAAGGACAGTCAATTTCAGTAACATGTAACTAATAGTAGAAAGGCTGAAATTTTATGTTATATTCTACCTCATTAATTATTAATTTGCTATGAATAAAGCTGCACCAAAGAAAAATGATTCCTTTCTTAGAACCCACAAAGCAAAATTATCTTCAGCAGCTTGCAAAGCACTTGTACACAAATAATTTCAGGAACTAAGCCAATACTACAACAGAACATGATGAATTCAACATCGTTCATTGGAAGAGAAAAACATGAAGTCCTGAAGGTCCATTTACACCCCCCCCCCCCCCCCCCGATCCATTTATTTTAATTCCCAGACATAATGGAATAGTTAAATCCAGAAAACACACAATGCAAGTAATTTTGCAAATAAATATCACATAAACAGCAAGTATTCTCAAAGACTTTCTTGGAGTTTTTGCTTTGGAAAGCTATTACATGAACTATCAGTTTTCAAATGGATGAGCATTAAAAAAGGTCTCCAAGACTCTTCAAGATGGTTAAACCAGTCAATTGACCATTAGAAAGACTGCAGTTGAGCCCAATCTTTAACAGAGAAACAAGTTCAAGCCTGCAGATAACCACCTCTGCCATTGCACACATTCTACACATCCTTTCATCATTAGGATAATGTGATGAGGTGATCAATGCTCACTGCACAAACTTGATTTAAAATCCTAATCCCACATTGCATCAAGCACTCAGCATCTAATAGGAGATGTTTAACACCTCACAGAATCAAGTAGCACAGAGAATTTTATTAGTGAGTCTTTAAACCACATCTACAGCCAAACTTATAACCCCAGATGACACAGTTTGACACCTGGTAGAAAAAGGAGAATGAAGTGGAAAACTCTGAAAAATACAGGGAGAACAAGGAAGACTAAAGGCACCACACATGCCTGCCTGACAATCTGCTAGTTCCTTCTTCTTTTGACATGCCTTAAAACAGGAAGGGGTTTTACAGCTCTGCAATAGCTCAAGTCCCTCATTAGACCAGCACTCATGTAGCCTTTTCCCCAACATATTACCACACAAACTGAGCACTACCCCCATGTCATCAAGTGAAATCAAGTGAGTGGCAGAGCCTCGGATGTTTCTAAGAGCTTTATTATTGCAAAGATCAAGGAAACTTGAAACATTCCTAGAGAGGACACAACTGCCATTTCCTGAGCAGGCATTCCACTCTGATTTGTAGTAGTGGAGCAGAAGAAAAAACAAATGTTCACTTACTCCTATTTATGTGGTATCAGTTACCTTTAGAGAATCACCTTGATCAAGGGTCTAGGATCCTCTACACCCTGGCAGCTGTCAGTAGTATCCGCAGATCCATGTCCAACGTTATGTATCAGTGGCTGCATTCACACTGGAGTGCAGGCTCTCTTGAGTTCATGAAAAACTGCCCCATCTCTATCTTATTTTTAACCTTTGTGGCAAAGACAAAACTCAATAAAGCAACAGTTCCTTTACAGCCTTTCAGATCACTTTGTTAAGTCACACCGTTCTGGTATCAAACCTATCAGAGCTTTATAAAACTTCTAAAACTAAGTAGTTGTTCCAGTTGAAATATGTTTGGGAAATACAACTAGACTGTTAGCATTAAACAAGAAAACAGATAAGTAACCTGATCTTTTAAGTCATTATTCATCAGGGTTGATTTCAAGGCAGATTTGCATTTGTTTCTTCTACAAAGAAGATATTTAATACACAATTATTCTGAAAGACTTAGGGAAAAATATTATTAGTACAGCTCAAGAGATGCTAAGAAAACACAAACAAAAGGGAGGATGTGGTCAGCAGGAAGGGAGAGACTAATTCTCACCTGTAAAACCACTTTCGGATAAATACTATGCCTGGTAATTCAGTATGCATGATGAGGCTGCCATCCTCAGGGAATCAGGGAGCTATTGCAGCTGACTTCCAGAGAGGATTTATGCCTGGACCTCCAGAGAGTAACTCATGTAAATTAATTCCTCAAGAACCGGCTAATAAGACAAATATTAGAATACATTAAATTGTCTTCCATGTTATCTTCCTTAATCACAGTCACTCCCAAATGTTAGACTAAAACTAGATTACAGGGTCATTCAAGTCTTCTAGTCATAGTGCTGTACAGAAAGTTCTCCAGTACATTTCAGAGCAAAAGGCTTCTTTAACATGCTGTCTGACAATTACGCACACAACTCAACTGGCAGTACAACCAACAGGAAGAAATGGAAGCTTTTTAACGTTTAAAGGAAGACCTAATTATTTCCCTTTCAACTGCCACAAGAGTACTAGTATAGTTTGATCTTATCAGGGTTAAAATGTTACATCTAAGATCGGAGACAGGCCACAAGAAATACAACCATTACCACCACTTCTGATTTTCAGTTGAACTTTCATAGTTTCTCAGTTTCAGGATACAGGGATAGCTTCCATGCCACTTAAACTATTGCTCCTTTTGGTGAAGGAGAGGGAAGTCAGAAAACCCCACAAACTTGATTTTAAAATTCTGTTATGCTACTTTTCTTCCATGCTGCACAAGTAGCACAAAGACTGTGAAAAACACATTTAAAAAAGCAGAACCTCTTAAATAAGCTGTTTAAAAGAAAAAAAGAAGTGTTTGCACACATTAGCAGTAGACTGTCTGTTCAGGAGCACTCAACATCCTGAACTCCAGATAATGCTACCATTTGTTAGAGAGAGATGGTTAGTGAAATCGAGTTTAAAAAGGCATTCACCACTGGATTGCTGCCAGATGCCCATAAGAAGCTAAACAGTTTAATCACAGATAGGCCTGGGTTAAATGAACATGTAAGTTATTTCAGAGTGTCTAACAGAAAGGTTACTATAAAAAAAAAAAAAAAGAGTGTTTCCCCTACCTGTGGTAAATTCTGAAGCTATTGATAGTCAGAATTGTCTACTGACACACCTAAACTCCAGTCATCACCAAAACAAACAGACCTCAATTTGCAACCTGTGATTTTACTAGCCAGCAAAACCCAGCCAACAGATCTGAATGTAATCATAAAACTGATAATCCATTTCCTGCAGACAAAGTATTTACTTTGCACTGAGCATTCAAAAGGCATCTGTTGTTGTGCTAAAAGGAATTAACAATTCAGAGGAAAATACACAAGTCATAGCAGAGGAAAATCCATAGAGAACTTTCCTTACAGTGAGATACTTAAGGAGCTCAGTTAAACATATCAAGGTTCATTCGGTTATATAATGGAACAAATTCTCTTTGCTGTTGTATAAGGTCACTGCTTTTCTATCTTGCCAGGCAAATGTCATGGAAAAGTCACTAGCTGGTAAGGCTGGGTAAGATTTTTTCTTTCTAAGAGCTGTAAAAACAAGAAGCTACTAGAAAGACTTGTTTAAGTTGTGGTACATCCACTATTTCAAACTGTATTTTCTCCAAGAAGCTTTCCAACTCAATTACCTGATTCAGTAATTACTCACCACCTCAATACCGTACATAAATTATCAATATTTTGACAATAAATCCATGCTTAAACCTTGCTTTTTTTTCTTCTGACTTAACAGGAGTGCTTTTATTGGGCACAAGGCTTATTCTATGAGTCAAGAAAATGATGTTGTCTGTTCTCCGTGTCTCATCAGAGAGAAGCTGTCTGCTGTACAGCTCACGCTTTATGTTTCCCCTGTTGCTTCCATCACAGGAAGTTCCAGTACACCTATGACAGACCCCAGACTGTAGAGACTGGATCTCCCCAGCAGATCCCAGGCACAATAAATACTCCACAGCACTGTATGAGCTTGTTCCAATCTCTTTTTTAAACCCCTGCCCACTCTATGAGTGTATAAACTACATGCAGAACTGCAGAAGTCTTTTCAAGAACAACTTGTTTGTTCACCATGAAGAGGTTCCTAAACTGTAGCCTGGGATTCTTCAGTTCAAATCTACTCTGGATTCTCAAGCTGGAGCCATACTTCATGCCTGCACATCTAAAAACAAAACTGGAATCTCTACTCCTACCCTCATCACCTTCTAATTGCTACTGCAATTTTTTTTTACTTCTACAAATCCCTTTTTCTCACACAACAATATAAAATGCTGCTTCCAAGATACCAGCATTCGCTATCAAACTCTGACCTCAATTAAGTCTTGATTCTCAATATTCTTCCTGGCTTGCCTATTAAATCTTACAAACCAAGTGGCCCATCCTTTACTTCAGAGGCTCATCATTAATCTCTCAAGTTCCCCAAATACCACTTTTCCCAAGTTTACTCCCTTTCTGCTCTCTGTACTTCCCATAAGCACCTCTGTAGGCACTCCATTCTCCAGATTTTTTTTCAGTGCAACAACCCCTCTGTGACAAAATACACAGAAAATATTTGTGATTAATCACATGCTTAAGCATGCAGTAACTAGGGTTCACAATGACATTCAGAGTCATCCTGTAACAACTGCAAGCAGCACAAAACCCATCACATTCACCGGCTGTCTTTCCTATAACTGGTTTCTTGGCAGACGTTTATGAACTGCCTGATGCAAAATTTCCTGCTGGAGCCCACCCAAGTTTCATCCTTTGTTACTTGAAAGTTTATTCCCTTTTTCAGTACTGGCAAAACTCAGTATCACAGCACTTCTGGAAATTATTGGACAGTTTGTCAAATGCAAGTCATGAAGAGATATTCTGACCCATTGGTAAGGCACACTGATGGCATTAGGACTTAACTCAAACCAGAAATCTGAAAGGTTTCATAGGAATAAATCCTCAAAATACTTGAATTATTTGACAGAAAAAGTGGAAGGCTTTGAAAAATATCTATAGAAAGTCATTTTTCAAAAGAGTAACAGCAAATGTTAAGTACTTTGCGTCAGCTTTGTCTGTCTTGATTATCTACGTTCAATCAGGCAGAATATAACAGTGGACGTTTTGGAGAAAACCATCAAATGTTTTATATTAGAGCGTTTAAGCTTACCTTTACAATGTGCATGATCAATTTTAAAAGTGCTAACATTGGATTTCCTCAGTATTACACGTTTTATTAATGTCATTTATAAAACAATGCATTCCCCAAGTTGTAATAACACCAAGCATCAGTTAAAACAGCAACTAGTAAAATGTTTTTGGCAAGACTGACAAGTATAGCACTAGCAGATCCAGAAGTGCTCTGTTCCCTGAAAGCTAATGAAGTTCTGAATCAGGACCCACTGAAAGTGTATCAGTGCTCTTGACTCCGCACAGCAGAGCACCGAAAACAACAAAGTCACCTACTTCTTGCCTTCACAGCTAAAGTGTGTTATAATAAAAAGTACACTGGAGATCATTTGCTTGCTTCTCTGAAATACCCCACAGGCACCGTGCCCACACACACACAGACTGGGGAGGGCAGAACAATTGGTCTCTCCCCCCTCCTCCAGTGAGTGCTCTATAAACAGAATAGAAGAAGAAAAACTTGGTTCACTGAGCCACTTTCTATAAAATATTTTGAAACAGTAGTTTGCATAAACACCAAGTAACAATAGGCTGAACTGCAGTTTAGCTCAGGGCATAAACTGTGATAACTACCTCTTTGTGAAAGAAACTTAAAAACTAGTTTGGTTTCTGAAGTATTAAATGTCCTCGCTTGTTTTAAGTCCTAAGGGATACGGCCCCTCAGCATCTCTGCAGAATCAGACCGCCGTTTAGAGTAGCATGGTCTTGCAAACAATAGCCTTGGATTTGTGGCAGTATTTATGGCTCAATTTTAATTCTTACCCATAGTCTTCAGCAGGAATAAATATTCAACACTAATTACAGCTGCCAAAGCACGTCTCTGAACTAGTACAGCCGAGGCAGACACACAGCCAGGTAAAACATGCTGAACAAACTTCTCTTGTATTAAAAAGATGCCAGCTCTCTCTCTTCACTAAAACACACTTTTTTTTAGCTGTTTTTATACTGTCTTCTAAGACTTAACCACTCCATATTTTGTACTTGTTTTCATTCCATCTGAGCCTGCAAAAAATCCCATTTAGTGTCAAATTCTGAATTTAACTCATAAGATGTTTCGCCTCCTCCTTTAAATCATTAGTAAGACAATCTATCTGAGCTTGATACTTATCCTATAAGTACTGTTCTCTGCTTTGTAGCTCAAATTACTGCCACATCTACTATTTTTGCTGAAAGTCCTTCAGCAAGCTTCTAGTCCATGCAATATTTAGGCCAATAAAGTTGGGGATTTTTTTCCCAAGCTTTACAAGGAATTGCTTCCAAATGGCTTGCCTGAAGTATTTGCCACATGCAGTATTTCTCAACCTGCAAAATATTTTAATTTGATTTTTTTAGAAGGAGATAGTATGCTCTTTCATTTACTCATACCAGCAGTTCATCTGTCATAGCTCTATTAGTTTCAAGTCTACTAGAGATGTACCTTCCAGTGCTGGTGTTAATATTTTATGTAAGGATGGATGCAGAATTAACATTGAGGACTCTTACTGTCAACATACATAGAGCCAATTTCTTTGCAGCAGATGCTGGCAAGCAGATACATACAGCCTGGCTGGAGAAGCCTAGACTTCACACTATGCAGTTCATCCTGTTGAAGAAGCTGGTGGCAGCTGCAGCTCAGCAGCACCTAAGCCAACTAGATATCTTACTAATTTCAGAGCCAAACAGCCATTTGCTCCTGTACT
Source organism: Coloeus monedula (assembly GCF_965178545.1). NCBI lineage: Eukaryota > Metazoa > Chordata > Aves > Passeriformes > Corvidae > Coloeus > Coloeus monedula. The sequence continues at coordinate 47,354,873 of NC_138783.1, forward strand.
TTAAGATACTGGTGCTGCATTTCTTTATCCTATCTGTTGCCATCATCAGCCTTTCAAAATCCACTCGCTAATTTTATAAATTAGGTAGCTAATCCTTCTATATTTAAAAACAAAGCTGCTCTTCATTTGCAGATGTTCTTTCACTACTATTGTGAAACACAAATTCCCACCCACGTATCTGTGGAACCACTCTGTTGCCTGTAGCCATCCTGGAACAAACAAGATATTAATACAGCCTCTCACTGCACAAAGCCTGCAGGAACAGGCATCATCACACCCCTGAGCTGAGGAAGGCCAGGTGCCCCAAGTCTCCATAGCAAACTGGGAGCACAAATCAGGTATTCAGACTTCTGAAACAAGCACCACAGATGCAGAGCCATCCAGTTACTTTTACTGCTCACTGTAAAGTCTTTAGAATGGGAAATGCAAGAAGGTGAAATAGATTCTCAGCTGTCTCCAGCCAGAGATGGCATTTCTACCACTGTATCTGCACTTCTGCAAGCTGACAACTTCAGCATTACAACTTGACTTCCACATCATCACTGAGATGCTTCTTCTAATTAAGGTGCGACTAAGCCACATGCAGACTCCACTTTTGAATGTTTGTGTTAAATTGGAAGAGATGTGACAATTCCATTGACTTAAAGAGTCAAATCCATATGATTCGCGTGCCTTTATAACACATTACACTATATAATGCATTTAACAGCCTTTATGCTGCTGGCACTTCATGTTTAACACTCCAACAGGATCTTCTCATAACCAGGAATGAGATATCTTCACCAGGAGATGTGTCCCAGAGCCCTGGTTTCACTGCTAAAGAGTCCCAGGTAAAATATTTATTCATGGCACTGTCCCTACTGCATGAATGGTAAGACAAAAGCTCCCAGTATAGGAATTCCTAACAAACCATCCTATAGACCATCTTTGGAAGAATTACTTCGCACTCATACCTCTTCCTTTTCTCCTCCCGCCTTACACTTGAAAGAGTCGAGTGAAGAATTATCAATAGTTTGTATGCAGTTTGTAGGTTTCTTTAAAACCACTAGAATATAGAGGAACAAAAATCCTCTTTTGTTCAGCAGCTTTCCACTCAATAAAATTCCCCATTTGTCTTCCCTTTCCTAGACTTCTTTCCTCTTGCTAATCAGTGCCAGCTTCCAATTAGAATTGATAATAGAATAAAGTCTTTTTATGCTTTTCAGTCATCACTACATAAAACACCATACTATAACCCCCTTCTCCACCCAGTTCCTTCTTCTTCTCAGAAAAAAAAACCTTAGAATTAGTTGTTTTAATCCTTTTTGTATTCTCAGTCCAAAACCAAAATTCTTTCCATCCCTCCTATTCTGGACTTGGAGTGTGAATACTGAGCATGAGCTGGGCTTGTTTGCTGCACCTTCAGCTAAACTGGTGTTGCCACCACTGTTCCTGCTCTCCACCATCTCATAAAATATTGGCTTTTACTATACATATCCAATAAAGGAAAAAAAATTGATTTTCCCTTGGACATAACAAGCTTGCAACAGCATCACAAGGTCAGCCTGTCAGCCTGGTATGCAAGACTAAAATCCAAAAATGAACTGAAGGCCCAATGTGAAGAAGGTGGAAGGTATATGAGCAAAAAGGAAATGCAAACAGTGATTTTAGAAGAGGAAAATCAGATATAAAAAGGAGACTATGATTGTGAAAGATGCAGTTTGTAACATCTGGATACTGCCATCTTATTACATTGCTGTGTTTGTGTAAAATGGCTGCACACCTTAAAACATCAGCACAAGTGTAGAGAATCCATGCCAGAATCCCACAATAAAAACATCTCTGTTCTTTGAACACAAAAACACAGGCAAAATAGTAGGGAGGCATCAGGTGTCACACATTAACGAAATGGATTTGGACCAGCATGAAAACTGAGCAAAGTCTCCCAGGTAGGCTGAAGGAATCCCTTCCCCCCTTGTATTGTCCACTCTCCCAGCAATTTGTATTTTTCAGCAAAGCTGTCCAGGCTCATTGCAACTCTCTGGAAGTTAAGAGGTCCCAGAAAAACTGCACTGCTGTGGAGAACATTGAAATGACAGACCTGCCTCCATTACACCATGGCACACCTGGGACTGAGACAAAATGCTCAATTCTTTCCTGTTTTCACAGACTACATCTGATCCTAGTGTGCCAAGGTACAAAAGTCTTCACTGTGCTTTACATACTTTAAAATATGCCTGTTCCTAGCTGCCAGTCACTGAAAGAGGAACAAGTCTGACCCCTTGTACCACCTGGGGTCCTTCATATGACCCATCTCTAAGCAAAGGACTGCAGAGACCAAGCACTGGCTTCACCCCAAGAGATGCCTGCAAAAAAAGCTAGAACTCCTGGAACACTTGTTCCCCTCTTAGTATAGCCATGAACCACACATCGGGAGCCAACCTTTGATTAGAGGCACAAATACCATTAAAACAGAGCTCTAAATCAGTGGAGCTTTTTATATACTGTAATAGATCCCAATTGTATTGAAACATTAATATTAAGCTCTAAGGACTAAGGATATGGTACTGGGTCCAGGACACATGCTTTTAAAAGGTCCCTAAATGCTTGTACATCTAATAAAGCACAAAAGCTCTAAAGAAGCTGCTGCCATCTGTTTTCTAGACTTTGACATTTCTTTATGATCCTCTCCCTACTCCCACAAACTGTTATTTGGAGACAAAAGAAGAAACCAAAACCATAAAAACTAACACTAGGACTGCATTCTTGAGTCACAACACTCCTCTTGAGTACTGAAAGAATCTCCAAAACATGGTACAATAAGTTGCATGGTGGGCAGAGTTGAAGCTTTAACTTATCTTTCTTTATTCCTGACATTTAAATCAGACTCAATTTCTTTTGCATGTAGTTCTTCGCAGTTTAATGTGAATATTTTTATTACCTGCAATTTGAAGTAAACATATTTGTTTTAAACCAACAATTTGAAAGTAGTGGTTGAAGAGGAAAGAACAGTTAAGTGCCAGCTTTCCTTTGATCCTCAGGTCTTCACAATTGAGACAGGCAGGGACTTCACTAACCACATCATGGATTAGGTTCAGAACACCTTTTGTCCACGTCATATAAAACATTACTCTTTTGGATAAGCAAAAAAATAACTTAATGATACCAGCAGTAATTAGATCAGGTTTATTTTAAAAATCAAGTTATGTTTAAGCAGTTCTTTACTTCACTATTTTCCAGTAAAATCAGGTGCAGAGCCTGTTTTGGGGAGGGCTACAACAACTGTGATATGCTTAAAGGGCCCCCAGCCACTGTCTATTACTTACAAAAGCAACCTCCACCTTCACCTTTTATGTTAGTTTAGGTTACCATCTCAGACAGAGACAGTCTACACTCTCCAGTCCCATCAGGACATCATGTTAACTGCTTTAAAAGCTCATGTAAAGACCCAGTAAGTAACAGTGGGCACTGACACCCAAGCAGCACACACAGTACCTGAAGGTTAATTCCTCCCCAGCCTGGGACATGAATTGAGCAGCCTTTTCTCTGCAGGGAGTACTCTGATGGCTGATCAGAATCCACAACACTGAAGATTCATATACATCCTCAAAACAACTCGTTAAACATTAGAAATGGTACAGAGAAAGGCAGAGATGGGATTGACCTTCTCAAAGAACACAGTTTCTCACAGCCCAGGAGCTCCACAAGCACGGCACACTCACAGCAGTGTACTGCACAGCAACTGCTGGGTCCAACAACCTCCAATGGGACATGCCCTACTTTTATGAGGTATGCCAGCCCTAATGGGATGCCTGTGTTCTGTCCATATTGATCTTCAAGTTAACCACACCATTAAAAAAAAAAAAAAACAACCTGATCACAGGAAGAAAAAATATCTGCAGTTTCCTGTCCACACAACCTGCATGAACCATGTATATACCTGTATACATATCAGCTTATAAACAAGAGAACCATGTGTAGCCATTTGTTTTAAAAACAGCTGTACGATATTAACTCTCTAAATGTGAAGGCACTTGATATTTTAAAACTCTAAAGTCCAAAATGTGAATAGAAGTCACCTTGTCCTGGGGAGAAGAAAATCTCTCAAAGAAGCGTTGCCATACAACAAGGTACTGAACCTTTCATAAAGACAGTGTGCAGTTTTCAGAACAGCTACTCAGTCATTTGAAATTACTTCACCACATCTTTGACTTACCAAAATGCAAAAGTGCTAGTGGCAGTACTGCGCAATAAAAGGACAGCAAGTCACTAGGTTTCTGCCGTGTACCCAGAATACCAGGCACCACAGGTATCAGCCACTGTGTAGTGACTGAGCACTGGAACAGGCTGCCCAGAGAGGTTGTGGAGTCTCCCTTACTGGAGGTATTTAAGAGCTATCTGGATGCAATCCTGTGCTGTGTGGTCTAGGATGGCCCTGCTTGAGCAGGGAAGTTGGAGCAGACAACCCCACTGTGGTCCCTTCTGTGGTTCTGTATCACCCCAACAGCCACAGCAGCTGAACAGGGTTTTAGCTGACCACGTACAGCAGGACAGCCTCCCAGAACAACTCTACTGTTGCAAACAAGCACGAAGTGGGCTACTTAGACACTTTTTCTTAAATCCCCACTAGTTACTTCACCCATTCAACAAGACAGACAAAACCAGCAATTCCCATGAATGTGCTAAGAATGCCTGAGCTCAGCAATTAAAGTAAAAACATTCATTAGATTTTTACACTTGGGCAGAATAAAACCTAGTTCTATGTTGCCTTTAAAAGTCTACCCTAACAAAACACCCCTGAACAGCTTAGATTTCCAGCCCACACATGTTGGTTATCAGAAGAAACAGACATGAGAAACAGTGAAGAAGAAAGCTTGCATACATTTCTTCCTTAGATTCCTAAAACCAGCTGTACTGAAAAAATAAAGCTAAGTCAACCACCCAGCACCAGCAGAGGGACAGTCACAAGCACCAGGGGTTAAAAGCAATTGTGCCTGATACCTTGAAGGGAACTATTTACAAGTGTTGCTTGATTTTATCCTTCCAAGATGAAGTTGGAACTTCTCACCCACGAGTAATGCAGCTACAAAAAACATCTTGCAAAGTAGCAAAACAATCCTGCAGTTCCTTGTTGCTCTGGAAGTCATCCCCAATTCTAAGTTTAACTTAGTCACAGTTCTTGCTCCTGCTATACCAAAAGTCTACAAAGACCCCAATCTAAGCAGCAGAAAATCCCACAGTATAGCTACATTCTATTTATAAAAATTAGAGCCAAATCAGGTCTCAAAATATGGCTATATTAACTCTGATGGTTTTATGAACTAGTTCCTAGTTTTGACAGTTTTAAGGATACTTGTTGGAGGATTGGAGAATAGCACACAAAAGGTCCCACAAATAACCCTCAACAGAGCCAAGAGATGCACACACACACACCTGGTCTGTGGGCATTGATCTCAACATCATCACCTAGTCCTGGACACACTCATACCACTATGGCAGTCATTCCATTTCCTGACAAAATCACTGACCCACTGTTCCAGGAGACCCATCACACCATACAGACTAGACGTGGATGACCTGTCTGTACAACTCAGTGCCAAGGCATTTGGAAGTACCTCATTTGGAGGATAAGGCACGTAGAGGTAGAAAGTTTTGGAGAAACTTGGCACTGACTTGAACACTGAATATACCATATGTAAAAATGACCTTCCACCTTCTGCATACAGACAGTTCTGAGCTTAACATTTCACCGGATGAAAGACTAAAGCCAAGTGAAAGGACAGAGGAGCGAACCACAGCAAATGATTCTACATATGTAACAATCATAGCAGCCATTCTTGAACTGCAGAGCACTTCTTAAGACCTTTCAGCCTCCACAGAGACTGCCAAATCCTGCCTCCCCACTCATCAGGATCAGTTCAGCCAGCAACCTCTGAATGCTCAGCACATGCTTCTGAACAACAAGAAGCTCTTTTGCAGAAAATGACAGGCAGTTGAGTTCTCAAAGATGTCTTCAGCCCAGCTGTATTGAGTTTGTAGCTTGTCTTCATTTTGGCACCTTACCACATTATTTCAGGTTCTGGGTTGTTTTTAAGACTCCTTGGTTCCCCCTAGGAGGGCTGACAAGTAATAGCTCTTTCAGATCACATGTAGGCAAACAGCCACAGGTAACACCCTACACAGGTTTAGAAGCTCTGATCAAAGTGTTCCCTGTAGGAACTTGAATTTGTGTGTTTACGTAGAAAAGAAAAGGTTTATGCAGAGCATAAATAAAACAATCCTAAGAATGCACAAAGACCACATATTATACAAAGTGAGATATGACAGAAGACCTGTGAGATGGAGCAATTTAGAAGTATAAGAGTGTGCCATGACATGGAAAACAGTAAGAAAAGGGGGATATGAAGGAGAAAGATTTGAGATCATAATTTTCACTATCTATTACTATCATCTATTCTAGACACTATTGGAGAAACAAGTTTGAAAGAGTAGAAGAAAGATGCATTCAACACACATGCCAAAACAAGATATCAAAGCAGCCTTCCTAAAACAGGGAGGAGCTACTTAAACCTCCTTTTTCAGAAACAGCATAAGAACAGCCTACTGGTGAACGCAGAATCCAAGTCTCTACCGTTTTAACGCTGCCAGTGGTGTTCAGAACACAGAGCCCTTAAGCTGAATGGTAGTTCTGATACAGCAGAAAACGAGCTTTTCTTCAAGTTCTTTTGCAAGTACAGGTATTCCTCACACATTTTCTAGCTTACCTTTTCTTAGAAGTACTAAGGAGAATTATTAGCACAGAGATAAGATTTTTATTTTTCAAAAGGATGAGTTTAGTATTGCTCTGCATAAGCAGGTGAACATCCTTTACAGACTGCAAAACAGAGGATTCTGCAAATAATTATTTCCACTATCTCTGGGCAACTGTGCAAAGGAAAGTCTAAGCCCCACAAAAGTTAGCACACCACCAACGTGGCTATTTTGCTAAATCACTTCCAACTGGGCAGCCTTGTTTGCCCTGCAGAATATGGTGGGATTTATTCACACAGTTAAAGAAGTGGCAAGTCTATAGATCTACACATTTAAAGTACATAAGCTGGCCAAAACCAGCACAGCCCATTGGAGCCAGAGCCTCTTCATTTCCCTACTCATGTGAACAAACTCAGAGTTTGCTTCCTAGTCTAGCCTTTTGAATCAAATCAGGTTTACTCTATTTCCCTCAAGCATAGTTTTGGTTTTATTATCATGACTTCAGAGGTATGAATAGCAGAGAAATACATTTAAGCCTAACCATTCTTTTCAGTGTAAGGTCAAATTTTTCCAAATATCTAGTATGGATTCAGCTGTGCTCCTACTGAACTTAGACATACTCTAGAGTCAGCTTCCACCAACACTAAGCACTTTTGGAAACTTTGACCAGAGCTGTTTTACCAGTTCAGTGTCCCACATATTACTACAGTGCCCTAAAGCCCAGAGTCCTCATGAAGGCAATTCCCTGCAGTACTAAGAAGCTTGCAGAACAGACTGTTCCTGCCTCTGTAATTTTATATCTGTACTTTTAACAATGGAAAATACAATATTTAAGCTGATCCTGTGGGATAGAGCACAAGGCTCTGTTGGATCTTATGAAAGGAGTAATATTACAGTTGGTTTGAGTCTTGTTTCTGAATGCAGTGCAGCACCACATATTCTTTAGAGGCCTTTGTCTTCTGTACCTTCATGCATCAGGGTTTCAGTGAAATTCAAATATTAAACTTGGAAGACAAAAATAAATATTTCAATAAAAGCAAGGACAATCCTCAAATCCTCTCCCAGGAAAATTTTTGAGATCTTTAAGACTACCCAATATTTAGAGAAGAAAATTCAGAATAGCAAGCAATGATCAAGATAAGGCTACCTATTTCTTCACAACATTCGACAAACCATTACAAAAAAACAGAAAAGGTAAAATACTTCCTTGCAATTGCAGCCTGGTGAGCAAGGAATTAAGAAACTTTTCTACACAGTCAGAAGATTTTACAAACCAGTTGCAAGGTTGCCATAAGGCACCAGACCCTTGGCCTCTATCCAGCCTTATGGACCAGCAGGGAATTCCGTAAGAGGAAACATCAGTCACTCCCCAGCAGACAACATACTGCTCCGAGAGCTCAGGAAAAGGGTATTTGGCACAGCAAACAAGTAGTAAGAACGATGGACAACTATGTCAAGATTCTGGTTGTGCCAGAATGCCTAAACAGGAAAAAACTGGCATTACTGAAGTCTAATGGAGAATCAGAGTGTCTGACATCTTTGGTTTGGGAAGAAGCTTTATATGAGACAGGACACTGAGCTGCAGTTAGCCTACAGACCTCATCATATTAAGAAACTGTTCTTACAGATACAAGTGCATACACCAATGAATGTTTCTGTGCACTGTGTCAGAGACCATGCATTACATATGCCACACAAGCCATCTTGAAAGAGTTCAAACGTTTTGGTGTCAGCTAAGATACAAAGTTAATTTACACTTGCACTGGCAAACTGGAGGAACTTGGGTAAGCCTGGAGTCAACATGCACCACCCTCTAACCATAAAAAATACTGAAAGAAAACAAATACCAAACAAACACCTCCCCTCCAAAGAAAGACCCTACATCTTTTGTTTAAAGAGAGTGGTGATAACACTTCCGATACTGTTTTTACAAAACAGATGCCTAAAATGAAGGGATACAAATAATTAGAGGTGGGTTCACAAGCAGAACTTTGCTGTAGTACCTCTGAATTAAAACCTGGTGACCTTTAGCATTCACACCATCACCCTCAACAGCTTTGCATAGGAAGTGAAGAATATTATATTCAATAAAGAAGTCAGGGGAATTTCAGTGAGAAGAAAGTAATTGTTCAATTTGGAAGCTGACCAGAAGACAGGGGTTAACACACTAACACTTGTGGAAGGAAAAATATACCAGTACTATGAATTTCTCATGGAACAGAAGGTATTCCAAACCACAGTTTTATCTTTCTTCTAAAATAGCATACGTTCCAGCAGCATAGTTTTTTCTCATGTGCAGTATCTATGGAATGTTTCTTTTCCAATTTGGGAAGTGTAGCGCTAAACATAGCACTGCTGGCTGCTTCTGCTCAGAAACTGAAGAGACCAGAAGCAATTTGGACAAGGTACTGCAGTATGGTGAAGAAACAGACACTGATACCATTTGGAACTGCTTGTGAGTATTATCACCCCACTGCTCAAGAGACAAATTTCACTTGCATTTGACAAGATAGATCAAGTGAAATGCTAAGACTTCAGTCACCTAAATATTAGGCTCACAATGCAAAATGGTAACAAATTCATTTTCAAAAGAGCAACTAGGGTAAACACTACTTGAAGGAGAAACTTATTAAGTTTTTATCAGGACACGCAGTATTTTTCCTACAAAATTGTTTCCAATGAAAAAGGTTATTTTAGCTGTATTCATGCCTTTCCTCCAACCTTTTCCAAATACTTGGTGCTAAGTGGATTTGCTAGGAAGAATTGTAACAGAAACAGGAAGTTGAGGTGAAGCAGAGTATTTCAGGAACAAATTTTTCATTCATAATCACAGTTACGGACGTGCGAACTCACTCAGCTGGTCATCCAGTATAAACAGAAACTGAACACTGAAACAGATACCAGATCTGAACTGACATACCCAAGTTTAAAACACAATACAAACTTAGTCAATCAGCTGAGTATTTTTCTTTAATAAATTCAAACAAGCAAACATTTTGCCAAATTGGGAATAGCAGTGGAAACTGGAACACTGGTTCAACTTAGAGATTACTTTGAATTACTTCCTCATCTGAACCACACGACAAGTAAAGCAAAATAATTCTAAGAATAGGAACAGTCACAATAATGGGATGAAGTTAAACAGCAAGAAATGTTTGGCCATATAGCATGAATCATTCAAATTCAGGCTGTCAGGCAGTTAATAGTTACCCAAGGGAAAGAGCCAAAGATGTTTCACCTGTGTCATTTAAAAAACAAACAATACCAGTTAAAACAGTATCTTTAAGTACTGTTTAAGTGTAAACAGTAACTTCTTCCCCTTTAAACACTAGCTATGCATTTGAGTAATTTGAACTCTGAGTGAGGTTCATAAAATGTCATAGCGCAGAGCACCAATTAAAAAGAACAAACAGAAGTCAAAAACACGCAGCAGAAACTCACTTTGCCAGTCAGAGGACAAAATAATTACCAAAATTTGTAAGACCGAGCTCTCCTAAAGTTTGCCTATACTAGCTTTCCAGCACAGGACTGGTGACATTTTCCAAGTTAACTTAGCTCTTGCAAAGCAGCCAACAGGCTTTTAAGAAAAACAATCATAAGAAAGTCCCAGGACTGCTTTACACATCCCTACATACACACTGAACAGTTTAGGTGATCATTTCTAATCATCTGTGACTATTCTTTATTCAAAAGTGCAGATAGCACCATGTAATGCTGCAACTCCAAACCTTCCTCCCACTTCAATTATCTACAAACACTAAAGCTGTCAGAATGTCTCCTCCCTCATGGTTTTCAAAGCCATGAGATGAATATTGCTGTCATGAGTTGGCAGAAATAGAACAAGAGAATGAGCATTGATTATTTAGTAGGTGACAGACAAGGGGAAACATAAGATGTACATACAGGAAAATGTAACACATCCATAATTTTCTTTGGGACCAATTAACATTAGAATTGGCTTGCATACTCTTAATCAGGATTGAGTTGCAATTTTTTGTCATGAAAAAGGGAATCTCATCTAATGAAAGCCAGCAAGACACTTTTTTTATCCAATAAATAAATACATGCTGAACTACAGCACAGAATAATCATTTTGTCAAATACTAACACCAGCAACATTATGCAAGTTGAGGGAATAAATATTCAAGAAGTATTCCAGATGTTCATTTTGTGAGCTATGTTATTAATGTCTCCTCCAAATCATGACGGAAGACCAGAAGCACCCAAAGTATGGCCTTACAACTTGGAGTGCTGAGACAACCTCTCTTGTTTCCTCATCTCTCTTCCCTCCTTAGCTGATGAAGTGACACTAATAATTAGAAACATGTACTCTTCACAAGCTGCTTTTTTCCCTTCCTTCTCCAGCCTTCTGCTTTCAATTCATTAAACCCCTTCCTTTTCAACACCCAAGCAAGAGACATGCTAGTCAAAGGGAAGGCTCATTTCAGAACATTTAGTGTCTGTTCTCAGAGTGATGCCTGTGGGCTCATGTCCTCACCCCAGCCTCCCTGCATGCTACATGCAATAGCAACACAGGTAGAACAGGGTTTTGCTGTTGCTGGGGGGCTGTTTAAAAAACATGTATTTTCTCATCTTGTTTCTTTTTTTACTCAGCTCCTAACCATTATCACTACGACTCCAATACTGCTCAAGGTACTGAAAGCAACAGTTTGTGCCGCTATCACCTAAAGTTGGCTGGTGAGGCTGGGTAGAAGCCCTCCAGTCAGTGTTCAGATGCTGAACAACAACTGCACACACCTTTCAACCTAAAAGCAAGCAAAAAATCATCCTGATGCAGACATGACACGCCAAGTGCCCTTGTAGAAACAGCAGATAGTCCACAGGAATTGCTGTTGCTGGATTTCCTCAATTTCTGTTCATGCTTTATAGACACCTCTTCAGAACAGGACATCTGATCAAAGCACGGCAGTAAAGCTGATGGATTGTGCAGCAATTGAGACATTTTTCTTTGTTTTCCTATCGCCTGAAACCCCTCCTATAAGGGGATCAACTCACCGTTCATTCAGCTGAAAAGCTGCAGGATCTAAGTGCACTTATGGAAAAGAAACAATATCCCAGCATCATTACCTCAAGCATTATTGCAGAAATGGTCAGTAACACAGGCAAAAGAGAAAAGAATGACTCTGAGGCAGCCCAGCCTTGGGTTCCCAGCCTTATGCTATGCATCTCTCTGGAGATGCTTGTTTTGTTGTGCTTACATCTGTGAAAAAAATTAAACAAAGGACTACTTCTGTTGTCCAACAATTAATTTTAAGTACTGAGTAGTTATAAACTGCTTGGAATTACTTAATCTCTTAAATGCTGATGGATTGCTCCTTCCTGATGGATTGCTATTTAATATGGGATTAAACCCATACAAAGGCAGAGTCACTGCCACCTGCAAAAAAGTTCTATTCAACAACAATAACAAAAAGTTCCCAAAGCAGAGTCATAAAAATGTGTTTCTGAAACACCACATTAATTCAACTACAAATACTTCCAATTCAAGGCAGGCTCTTCAGCAGAGAATTAAATATAAATTTAAAATTAAATTGACTTTTAAAATATTAAATAATTAAATATTAAATGCCATAACACACAAGTTATATACTTCTCTCCTACTTTTATATTCAAAGCCAAATGCAGCAATATGCTGTACCTATCAGCTGGTGTATAAACAGTAGATGAATGATAACACTCCATTTTGTTATTAAAAGAATAACCTCACTTCTACTCAAGCCTTAACATTTTGTGTCTCACAAAACATCACTAAAAACAGGTCCATTAAAGGAACATTTGAAAACCAGAGACAGGCAATCATCAACTCAGATCTCATAAATGAAGTCTTGAGTTCAACTGCCTTCCAAACAACATTTACTTCCAGTGAAAAGTAAGTTTTGCTTGCTCTTGACACACTGACATCTCAGTCAGTGTGAGGAAAGATAATGAGATCTGTCAGTCTCTGGAAAAACTTTTAACAAACAAGGCTTTTTCTTAAAGAGTTGTTTGATTTGATTTTGCTAGCTTTACCAAGTCTCTCGAGGGGTGCATTTTTCTCCACTGTGCCAGTGGCCTGCTAGAGACACTGTAACAGTGGAAGACTTAACCCCATCAGAAGATACCATCTTTCCCTCTTAATGCAAAAAGGAGCCAGGTTTACTACAGTTTCATTTTAAGAGATTACCCCTGAGAATCAAGTTCAACTACAGTTTATGCCTAAAGCCCAGAAAATGAATATACAGTATGTCTTAACTATATTTAAAAAAAAATTTTTTTGAATGGCAAATGCAGCTGAAACTCCCCAGAGGAGATGAAAATGTTTTAGTAAATTTATGAAATATTAAGCCCCATGAATTTATGCAATGTTGAGAATAGCAAGGCAACTCCTCCTACAATGGTTAAACATCATACCACTAAGTTAAAGAGCCAGATCCCCCTCCCAATTAACATTTTTGTTTGAAGACTAACTCTAATTTGAAATGCCCTCTTTTTCAATTACATTTTAAAACATTTTCCTGTGAAGTATAAGTGCACTGCCTTATTTGACAGACAAAGTACTATCGAAAATAATCCCGAGCAGAAAAAAAAAATGTTTTTCTTGCTTCAGTATCAAGCACCTGGCAAGTGAATGGAAGGTTCCTGCAAAGCCTTAAAGGTTATTAAAAGCATTCCTCTTTTTCCCTGGGGACTTAAAACTCAATTATTTTCATTCCTCCTTTTAAGCTATGAAATTACATCATCTCTTTCCCCTTTGATTTATACTTCACAGTATTTTTTCCGCATTGTTCCTCAATTTGCTAATTCACTAATAAATAAAGCCCCTGTTGGCTCCCCTCATGGAATAATGAAAGAGGAAATGTTCAGTATTGCATGTCTCTTGGCAAAACAGGACCATTATTTATATTCAGCTAATTACATTTATTTTATTATTTTATAATATTGTGTAATTTTAATAATTTGCAATTTATTATTTGTTTCAACTACATAGGTCTTTGACTTAACTCGTCGAATCTTCAGGAAATAAACTAACAAAGTGCCTTGGAAGGATCTCTGCCACAGCATTGTGATAGAGTAGGAAAGCAGGAACTTTCTATCTGCTCTGTGTTCGTTAACTTCGTCACAAACAGAGCACAACATCAGGTCAGTTCCCTTCCCAGGCACTTGGTGCTCTCAAAGCCCAAAGTACCTTTACACTGGCCCTCTTCCTGGCCCTACATCGGGGCTTGTTGCATTCAGAAGATGGCTGCACTTGTGTTAGCTCCCTCTGGTAAAACACCTGTCACTCCACAAAACAGCTGCAGAAAGGAGATCTCTGCTCTAAGACTTCATGCCTTCTTCCTCTAGCCCCCTGCCCAAATTTTTAAAAATTAATCAACAGTAGATTAATTGACAGGGACAGAAAAATTGCTGTCACTGAACACTACAGGGAAGAGCCTGTCTCATCTTCATTCACTTCTATTGCATATTCATACAAATTTATAGAAACCCCTCTGAGCCTCCTCTTTTCTCAGCTGAACCCTTCCAGCTCTCAGCTTCTCCCTGTAGAAAAGATGCTCCAGCCCCTTTTTCATCTTCATGGTCCTGCACTGGACTCTCTCCACTAAACCTTTTTGCATCTTATGTTAAGGACCCCAGAACTGGACACAACATTCCAGATGTGACCTCACCAGTGTGGAGAAGAAGGATCACCTCCCTCAACCTCGACCAATGCTCTTTATACTACAGCCCAGGGTAGTGCTAGTCTTTGTTTTGCCACTAGGATTCATTGCTAGCTCACAGTCAGCTTGTCCACCAGGACCCAAAGAGCCTTCTGGACAAAGGCGCTTTCTAGCCTGGCAACCCCCCCAGTTTAAGGGGTTGTAACTCCCCAGGCATAGGACTTTGCATTTCCCCTTCTTGCGCTTCATGAGATTTCTCTGCTCAATTCTTCAGCCTGTTGAAGTCCCTCAGAAAGGCAGCCAAGCCATCAGTGTTATCAATCACTCCTCAGTTTTGTATCATCTGTAAACTTGCTGAGGACATACTCCATCTAATCATCAGGAAATTAATGAAGATGTTGAACAGCTCTAGCCCCAGTATTGTGCAGTACAGCAGTCCAGAAAACAAATGCAAAGAAACTAGTCAGAAAAAAAGCCCAAGGGTTCATCTATTTCGGGTGCATGGACAACATTGCTTTTGCCATGTGCACACATAAAAGGTAAGTAAGACTGCAAAAAAAATAGTACAAAGTCTCCATATAGTTATTTCCCACAAAGCAGGTCTTGCTTCTAGAATGCAAATAAAACTTCCTGCCTGCCTAAATCAACAATCCCTTCTAGGTCACAGTTCTCCACGAATATCAGCAATGAGCACAAACACACACAATCCTCAAAGCCACATAATCTTTCAAAGTTAAAAATGATGCAGCCTTCCTGCTACACAGAAAGAAAGTAAGCAAGCCAGCTTTTGGTTTTCATTTTCTTGGGGCTCTTATTTCCTTCCTTCTGCAGTAGTCATGGCATAGGACCACATCTGTGTATGGCTAAATCCACAAACGGCAACAAACTCTGCTGTGACTTAGTAAAGCAAGCAGTAGTCTAACATTTTAATGAGGCAAATTGCACTGTTATCACATGCTCACATAATGCACAAGTAGAAGTCAAGACAAACTTAAATTCACCCAGAGACCTTCTCTCGAGCTGAGCTGAAAAGTCACACAAACATTTTGATTACAAATGACCACATCCATACCGCTCCTTCTCATCAGCATCTACTATAACCGGGCAATCAGGCACAATGTTTCTTCATGATCTTTCATCACTTCATAGAAGAGATCGGACTCAGCTGGGACTGACAGTGGCAGAGGGCATTATTTGATGACACAGTTTTAATGAAGGACATGCCTCCTCCTCCATAGGAGCAAGAAAGACTCGACAAAGCAAGCTGCTCTCCATACTTAGTGTGGCAGTGTGCACACTAAGTTTTATTCATAGGCTTCACACCCATTTTGTTACCCAAAAAAGTAATGGAATTCCTTACCTGCAACAAATGACCGCTTTGCAGGAGAGTGCCAAATCCAGAAAGCTCTGCCTGACTTCAAATGAAAGGGCATACTTCAGTGTGTGGCCATCAATAATCAGGGCAATATCATTTTCCTTGCCCAGTGACTCCCCCAGACTGGTACAATGTTGAGTCAGAGAAGCTCTTGTTGCCTGAAGGATAAACAGAAAGAAAATATTTCTTCCTAATCCAAGAAAAGTGCATTCAAACTACAGCAAGGTATCTCCAGACCGTGCAACAGAGCACAGCATACACGCACCCAAAGTGAGCTAATGTGTTAACAGTATCTCGTGCAGACATACTGACTTGTGTCACAAATCACCAAAAGCTGCCTCTGCTTTCCTAGGAACACATCTTGTTTCAAAGCAGACTCCAGCACCTTTACCACACAGTCCTGCATGATGCATGTGCCCAAAGCAGTTGTGATACAGCCTTTCCAACTGTAGCCCAAACACATCAACTTTCCCAGGCCAAACAGGTAGGAAAAGAATCAGGCCACTTTCACACAAATGGGAAGGGTGGGGGGAAAGAGGGAAAGTTGCTTTGCAATTCATTTTCTCTCACCCCACTCATTAGTATGGTAATCAAAACAAACTCACTCTGATTCACTAGAAAACTAGCCCCCAACTGGAGGCAAATTTACAGATTAAGTCAATGAGTATGACAGAGAACACAATCCAGCCATTTCAGACACAGATTACCTTTTTCACCTTCTTCTTTACAAGAATGACTGCATAATTCCCTGTTTCCCCATTAAAATGTGAGGGATTAGATTTATGACTTCATGGCATGCTTTATTTACACTGTACCTGAAAATTTAACACAAAGTAGATGACTGTGCTTAAACCATTAGAGACCAGTGCTGGGAAAATAAGGATAAGTCTTCAGGGAAGAAAGCTGTTTTATCTAGTTCAACACTACTATGCAGTGACAACATTCACAGGAACTCCAAGGACGGTATAACGGATACAGGTTGGGTAATGTTATCAATAATAGAATTTGATCCCAAGAGCCCCTGCCCCTGGGATCTTGGAGTGTCATTTCTTTTTCTTTACTGCTTCCTTTCAGTCTTGCTCAAACATTTTTCTTGCTCTCAAGTGCAGAATTAACCCCTGTCCTTCTCCTGAATGCACACACAGGATTAAATGCTTCTCTGACTATTTGAAACCAAGGGAGAACTCCCTGCCCTTATTCCCTGTCTAGCACTTGGGGCACTTCAGAGGTAACACCCTCATTTTTCACCTGACCCAAAGGAGGGTGAAGGGCCAGGGCCCAACTGCTCCCCCCTACAGACAGAGGAGAATCTGAGGGCAAGCTCAGGAGGGTTACTGAATACCCATCATCTATTGCTCAAAAGAAAAAGCCACAGAAAAACTTATAAAAGGTGATATTTCTCATCAGTTGAAATTACTAATCTCTCCCTAGCTTATTGTCATGGCTATGCATAAGCTTCATCCAATTCATGCCCTGGTCACGGAATTTACTCATCTTACATATAAGATGACACAGAATTAGTAACAGGGTTAATAATACTCCCAAAATGCTATAAATCAAGGATTACAAATCAGGCACTTCATTTTGCCAGCACTTTGTAAAACTCTCAATATACTCTTGCATACGCAGGACTAATTTACAACCTAACAGCTTATACAGAGAAAAGCATGAATTATTATTTCTGTTTCTTCCAACTACTTAAAATTGCCATGTAAAAAAACCCCACCGAACTATTGCTCCTATAGGCCAGTGCAATTGAGCCAAATAAACCAGACCCAATGTCACTGGGTATATAATGAAGACCTTCTAAGTAAGCAGGGGAACAAACATTTGGAAACCATGGGGAACTACATCCTTCTGTGGGCAACTCATTACCGGTTACTCGAGTAAAAATCCCTACTTTGATCCCTAGCTTTTACTCTGTGCTTGACATCAAGGGGTAAGTTTCTTTGAGTCACATCAAGCAAGAGTAAATCAATCCTTTATAAGAATAAGCATGATAGAGCAGAAATCAATAGTAATCCTAAGAAAGTATCTGAATAAACTCAGGCCTGTGGAATACCCCTGCCTTTTTTACTGAGTATCTATCAAGACTAAATGCTAAGTCTGTCAGGGGTTCTGACAAAACCAGAATATTAGAAACAAATACAGCAAGCCTTTCACTTAGCCATAATAAACTTGGTTTTTCTTCCGAGGCACAGAGCATCCAGCTGCTCTGGGGAAACCTGGAGAGGTGCCTGCCAATGAAACCTTGTGGTAGTGGCATATCAATTTCCACCAAATATTAAAAATATGCAGCTTTACTTAAAAGAAGGTGCAAAAACTGAAAAGTCCATCCATTTAGTAGCCCTCATTCAGTGGGTTATTCTAATAAATATGGACACTTCATAAGCCAGTAGAGGACATGTGCACGTGTTTAAGCTGTCAGTTGAATCAGAGTAACATTATCAGTTAGACCTTTATAAGGGCTTAAAAACTCATTCATAAGACCACCAAGTGTCAGAGAACAAATATTGAAAAAAAAAAAAAATCAGACTGTAAAAAGTCAACTACAGAGCTCAAACTGAAAAAGCTAAGGAAATCAGGTTTTAATTTATTTTTATTCTACTTTTACACCTTTGACATGATGGGTTGACTAGTTTCTAAAAATATGAACAACAATTTGACATAAATGCATTTAAGGGTTAATGTTATGGCCTCTGTGCTCGAGTTAAATTCAAGACATAGTGCTATATTCCATAATAAATCTATCCCACCTGCTCTTCCTGTTTGTTTTTCCATTTCCATTTTAACAAGCTGCAATCATAAATATAAACCTTGAGCAGAGCATTTACTTGCATTACTGCCTTAAAATAAACCTTCAGATTTTATTGTTCTCTCTGTGCATAGTTTCCATACAGAATATGAAGTAACATTATTAGTTCACTATTATAAATCTTCATAGCAGACTAAATTTGTTGACAGGCAGAAAACAAAAACATCCTGAAGCAGAGTTTGTGTGGTCTTCTCTGGATTGCACTCTCAGGATCTTTAACAAACCTTGTGATAGCATGCCTGTATATTCTCACTTCCTAAAACCTCAGGAAAAATCCCTGCTGTGCCCAGCTTCATATTTGAATTACAATACTGACAAACATTCTGGGATTTACCAGGCTATTATTTTGTAGGTTAACAGAGCAAATACTAATACTTTTCACGTGATCCTTGAAGTCAACTGGGAAGTCAACACAATCAGAGTTAACTTAATCAGAGCTCTGCTGATTTCACTAAAAACAAGAGCAGACTCCTCATGCTGCAATAAGAAACATTAGGAACATTACCGTATAGGTTATATAATTAGATCTTAAGCATGCTTTTTTGTGTGCACCATGTGCCTTTGGGTAGGGGTTTTTTGTTGTTCTTGGGGGTTTTTTGCTTTGTTTTGGTTGGGTTTTTTTAGAAGCATGGCACCATACTGCCCATTCCCTCCCACCAGAGCTTTGCACACTAAGAAATGCTGGTGTGTGAGGCAACTCAGTATCTGACACAGAATGACAGTATCAGGTACTTGCCAAGAAAAAACAGAAGTCAGAGGACTTGCAAAAACTGAGTGCCCAAGACTCCAGCAGGATAATAGCCATTCCCATAGCTTATCTTAGAAAAAAGCTCATACCCAGAGAAGAACTGGACAGTTATTTTAAGATAATCGACTCCAAATCTCCTGTTCTCTTTCCTCCCTGGAAAGGCTCACAAAGTCACTGAAATGACAGCAAGGGATAGAAAGGATAGAAATTTGTGCAGCCACTACACTCACGGTTCATTGTAAGCATACAGCCATACATGGCCCACAAGGAAAGAGATCTCAGGAAGAGAAGTCAGTGGCTAGTAGCTTCATGTAGGCCAGAAGTCATCTTTAGCTGAAGAGAGCCACTCACTTCTGGATCTGTGACCTCTGATAGACATAGCCCTGGTAAGGCCAAAATCAGCCCTACGTTCTGGCTGCCCACATTTCATGCATCCTCAGTTGGTTGGAGCATGGTGCTAATAAAGCATACAGGCCAATCAGTTTAGTGTTGGACTCAATGATCCTTGTGGGTCCCTGCCAACTCAGAATATTCTGTGATTCATCCTCCTTGAACAGCCATTCCTCCATCTCAGAAGACCTAACATCACCCTCACACAACAAGTTCCTGCAGTAAGAGATGTTAACCTTACACATCAGTTTAACTGTAAGCTAAGTCAATCACATGCTATTTGCTACTGTATTTATCTAGAAAGTACTGCTAGCTACAGCAGTTCGAAGCGTTTTCCAAGTTAACTTCTTCCATTATCCTATAATTAATTTCCAAGCCACTAATTCTGATATGAGATTATATAAATTACACAATCTGCTAACTCACTAGAGTACACTGAAGTGCCAGCTCAACTGGTTTTACCAATCTAAGAATTTACTTTTTACGGCTTCTGTTTTCCTTCCTATGTGTGGGTAATCTGAATCATCAGATGTAACAACTTTCACTGTGTTGAAAAAAGTGGTTTCAATCAAAATACCAGCCACATTCCCTGCCCCCAGTGTTAAATGAAAAATATTCCAAGGAGAATTTCAGAATTAAGCAAGGAATCCACTGCATAACCCCATTCAAGATAATACTGGCCACCCCTTCCACTTCATAGGAAATTTTCCACTGTATCTTAATTGCAACCTAGAAGCTTCACCACATTCGGTGAATCTGTCTAGTTGCTCTGCCAGAGAGATCTGTAAGGACATCTGGCAGATGCAAATTTACAGGAGACTAGGAATAATCGACATAAAGGCAAGAAAAACTAATGTTTAAACCAAAGCTGGCAAAACATAATAGAACTATTTAAAGCAACACCTGTTGGCCAGAAGAGTCACTGGAAGTGCTTTCCACAATAAATAGCACATATGCAAGAGCTAACCTTGAAACCTGTCTTGAAACCTAGAAAGAGATACCTAGAAAGATTCTCACTTTTGCCAATCTTCCAAGTTTGCTACCAAACTTGACTAGGTTAGCAAACTTACTTCAATTTCCAAAAGCAGATAGGCAACTTCCAAAGACCTGGTTATAAGGAAGGGTGCAAAGCATATTGCCACAAAGCCTAGTGAAGATTACTTTATGTTTATGGCAGTAGTCCAGCTACAAGACTCGTTGTTTTGTTCCTCTGTTCCCTCTCTTTTGTGATTCCCACAATTGGTAAGTCTTCAAACAGTTGGTTATTTAACCGCTTCTGTGTACTCTCAGAATTTAGCTAGGGGTGGAAACACCAATTCAAACACAGTTGTGTTTGTTGGGTGCAATGTGTCACCTGCTTACATTAACTGATACAAATGCCATGGTTTACGGCCAATAAAATGGATACTCAAAACATCAGTAGAATTGAAAATACTTAGTTACTAATACCAGATGAGGCAGTGCATGTTGAACAGAGCAGGCTATATTCCTGAAAATACATAACCTGTAAAGTTCTTGTATAGCCAGAAGCAGAAATATTAGCAGGGAGGTTGTTTTGTTTACTAACTCACTGAAAACAGCATTATGGAGAGATGACGCTGACAATTACACATTTCTAAAGCCCAATCTTAGGAGTTCATCCCTTCCTTAGCTTTACAGGAAGAAGAA
The DNA here is from genome assembly GCF_965178545.1 of Coloeus monedula. NCBI lineage: Eukaryota > Metazoa > Chordata > Aves > Passeriformes > Corvidae > Coloeus > Coloeus monedula. The sequence continues at coordinate 47,376,256 of NC_138783.1, forward strand.
GGTATAAGGACACTCTCGTTGAGAGCCAGGCAAACTTTTAAAGTCAAAGACTAACTGTGAATACTTCACTAGTTCACATTTCAAAAGAAATAGTACCAATATCTCCCAGTTTGGAAGAAGCCTGAGTACTTTCAAAATACAGGATTCACTTCAAATTCAACCTGTACACACAAAACCACTTAGCAAATGGATCATGGAAGATCAGATCCCAGCTGCATACCTTCAATTTACTCCTTTAAGTAAGATCAAAACTAAGAGAAAAACTAACAAACAGGCCCCTCAATAGCTGTTGCTCAGTATTACTGCAGTGCTCAGCCTATGTCACACGCTGATTTAAAGAGATACATAAGAGCACACAGTGTGACTACGGCACCTCACAGCCATTCCTAAAACATGTCAATCAAATGACTGTCACTGATCCAACACAGCACAACTTGATTATTTATTAGCACCATGATTCTGCTTGATGAATATGATCTCCTACCATGCCAAGAAAAGCATCCTACGGAGAACCCAGAGATATTAGATGGGCTCACTCAGATCATTTTCATAGCTTTGAATTTAACTTCAACCTGAAATTCCTTCAGTTAGCCAAGGAATTTAAAATGTCTCAATACAAAGAGTCCTTAAACTGCATAGCAAGTGTCAGGTTATCACATATTAAGATCAAACCTTGCCCTCAGATATTAGATAAACTGATCATATCAGCATTTTTGTATCCAGGGGCAGCTGAAAGTCCAGATGAATTCAACCATCAAGAGCTATAACAAGTGCTGTAGAGAATGATTCAAGGATGTTTCCAGTTCTGCAACAAACTTATTATGCAGGAGCCAAGAAACTTGGTTAAATAGGAAGGAAAATACACCCTGAAGGAAATTTGTCCTGTCATCAGTACATCTATCTCCAAGTGTGTTCCACATAGTTTAAAAAGAAAAATAAAACAGATCTTTTCACAAACTTTGATCACAGAAAAATAATCTCCAAGAGTGTCAGTCAGGTATACCATCTCAAACACATATGCTGTGTAAAGGACTGCAGGTACTTCAAGTACCTACAAGATCAGTTCGAGATCATGGTAAGGAGGAGTGTCAAAAAGCTGACTATTCAAAAAGTACTCAAGCAAACTTAACGTAGCATGCCAGATGGCTGCACACTAAGCTTCAGGCTCTCAGGGAAGAAAAGCAGCACCTTTAATACGGAGTATGTATGAAGTCTCCCCTGCAACCCCAGAGCTGGAGAGGCTTTGGGGGAAAGAAGGAAAGAAGAATTAGGAGCAAAGAGAGGCTTTTGCCAAACTAAGACGTAAAACCGATTTGTTCGACTTCACTAACTAGTCATCTCCCATCTTGCAGATTAAATATCAGGCAGTGCATGCTCCCAGAAGTGGTGATCCTCTTATCTTAGCCCTCTGAAATAAAACCTTAAGTTTTCTGCAGCATTACTTTTTCCTCACATTAAAGAGAGATGCTGATAATAGCAGTGGTATCTTAAAAATGCCAATCTTCACTGTAAATCTTGACTGAAATACTGATTCATTAAAAAAAAAAAATCAAGAAAAGTGACAAAAGTCTCAGCATTCTCAGACCAAAGAATTTACATCCTAAGTAGTCATCCAGTGCAACATGGTTGCCAAAGGCACCATCTTGAAAGCCATGAGTCTTTTGCAATCCTTCTTTGAGTTCTAAGAGGGCAAAGCTTGCAGCATAAGAAACAATTGTAGAAGCAACTGCAGTCAAAGGGGCAATTTATCAAATGTTCTTCAAATGCTATGGAAGACAATACCACATTTGTTCAGTTTGACATTTTTTAATATTTCTAACTTTAGCAAGAAGCATGTGTAGCCTGGGACAACCAAGGATTTCAAATATGATAGCCATAACCCTGTTCTCTTCACACTAAGAACAGCATTAGGCTTATTACACGATTTTCATTTACTCCAGAACTGCTTTATGTAGGTCACTCTGTCTATTGCTTTCAATATATGTTAGATATTTGACCACAGAACAGTTTATGGTGCACATTAAGATAGTTTATATCTCATACCACAGAAAGGGCAAGAAAAGATATGCTTGTTCTGGACACCAAAACATCTGCGCGATTACTACTATCAACTCTACTCTGCCAAGAGGAAGCAGTCTGTTAGTTTTGCTAACAAGCTAGAATGATTCAGTGTCTTTATTTTGATATTTTAGCTTTATTAAATTCATTCAGCAGAACAGACTTATTTCCTTCTACTTTTTCTCTTCTGAATATAATAATCCAGCTTTCCCTGGAAGCAAGCAAAGCAGAAGCCAGCTCTTGCTTAGACCTTCAAGAAGTTATGTTTCTGCTAAGTAATTTCTCAAAGACAAAACCCCACGTTTCAACCTGATGGATAAATCTTCAGATCAAGGAGATACCACAACCTTCTGCTTCAGATCATGAAGATCCGGGATTCTCTGTTACACTGTCTGAACCACAGATTTCTGTGTTGCTGTTTTAAGCTGTCACTACATGTCAATGCCCACAAACAGCTGAGGAGAATTCAGGCAAGAAAATGACACTGGTATGTGGACATACAAGTCAGTCTATAATTTACCCCACCACCACCCAGAAAAAAAGGGTATTTTCTCCTTATATAAAATCGCAGGATGTTCTGGGTTGGAAGGGACCTTAGAGATCATCTAGTTCCAACCCCACCCCTCGACCAGGTTGCACAAAGCTCCATCCAGCCTGGCTTTTAACACTTCCAGGCATGGGGCACACACAGCTTCCCTGGACAACCTGTTCCAGTGTCTCACCACCCTCACAGTAAGGAATTTTTTCTTAACATGTAATCTAAACCTACTCTTTTACCGTTTGAAACCATTCCCCCTTGTCTTGTCACTATATGTTCCTGTAAAAAGTCCCTCTCCAACTTTCTTGCAGGCTCCCTTCAGGTACAGGAAAAGAATTAGGTCACCCCCAAGCCTTCAGGTAGAATGCATTGAAGATTCAGATCTCTGCTACAGATACTGACTTTTTCATATATTTATGCATCTATCTGTGTATGAGGTTTTTTTATATACACAAAGTGTACATATATTATCACTATTATACGACCTTGGCTGCTATAAATAAAATACAGCCATCCTGACTCAATGAGATTAGAACTTTCCTGAGACAAAGAACAGCCATCAATGCAGCCAGGACTACACTAAAGGAGTTTTATCATTGCTAGCAAGTAAGGAATTAATGTTTATTAATATATAAAAGACTGAACACTAGTCACAATGAAATACAAACCAGATGACAGAACTCATCTCTCCTCCAGAAGAATGCTATACATAAGAAACACATAATACTGAGTAGATTGAGTTGTACAAAGCAGGACTGCCTCAACATGATTTTCTCATGATGCAGTTACCTTGCCAGCACAGACATATGCATTGTGTCAAAACCAGTGTTCACTACGACAAAATTATTTCATATTTTCAAGTCACATTACATGTGTAGTCCGGAAAAGAGAAAGATTTGGTTTTGCCCTTTCATGTAAGGTAACATCAATTTGTAAGACATCAAAATAAAGCTGGAAGGACAGAATTTCCCTCTCTAAAGACCAATAAAATTTAAATAGGGCTAGGGAAAGCTATAGCTTCAATTATTTGTAGTCTTCCACTCTTAATTTCCTCTACAAAATCCCCCTTAAAAAAAACCCCAACCACTATTAGCATCTGTGCAGTTAATAGTTCAGTTGAATGGTAGTGTAAGTAACAGAGGCCATACCGCTGTCAAAGTTCACAAAGTTCTTCCCATACTTAAGTAAAAGGAAACTGCTTTGAGAACTAAGCCAAACAGCACACTATAAACTCTAAGCTACTCGAGACAGTCCCACACATACAACAAGCCAACCTGTCATATTAGTCTTCCTTTCAAGTGCTTGTGTACTATCAAATCTGTTTCTCCAAGCAAATCTGAGAAAGTTCCAGAGCCACTGATTAGCACAGGCAGGCTCTATAATAAAACTGAGTTTTAAGAAGCAGATTGCTTTTAAACCAAGTTGTTTCCCTGAAGCCCTGGTTTTGATTTAGAAACAATACAGGTATTGAGCAGAAATACGAGAGAACTCGCAGTTCCTGAAATACCCTTTGAGATTTTACTTCTACCCTAACAGCATGACAAGCATCAGAAGTTACTCACACTCCTTGGACTATGTATTTTTCCCTTTTACCCAGGGCTGACTAGGCAATAAAACAACACACAAAGGAGTTTCCAGAAGGATCTGATACAAGCTGTACCTCCATTACCTTACCTATTCCCCAAGAGCCTCTTGGAAACGGAGAACATGTACATTCATCGATTGTTTCCATCCAACTGGGATCACTTTGACTCCTTAAAGAATTAGGTCAGGCTTCCTGCCCTTTGGCAGCTGCTCAGTGGTACACAGGGTGCAAAAGTCATCCTGGACGCTTCATTCCTTGCCTTCGTCCCATCTGTGCTGTCTCAGAACTTCTAATGAAGCAGAACCCAGCAAGCAGACAGCAAGGCAGCATTCTCTTCCTTGAGCCAGCCCTGTTGGCAAGCAACTGGAAAGAAGGCACTCAAGCCTGACCATGCTTCTGTTTAAGACAAAACAGCATCCAAATTGCCCCACAAGGGCAGATGAAGGATACGGAACATACTGAACAAGGAAAACACTAGGCATGCCCTGAAGGACAGGGGCCTTGGACACTCCCACACCTGGGAAACACAGACTGTCAGAAGAAGCAGAGCTCAAAAAGCTGGAACAGCAAGGATAGGAAACTGGATTTTCCTTCATGTCCCAAAACTAAAAGTAAGAGCTCTATACATCTGCATCCAAGCAGAGGACAGTAGCAGGACTAAAAGTGCTAACCTTGGACTACAGTTTTTTAAACCCATAAATTACAGTGCTAAAATACAGGCACACATTAGGGAAGGGGAGAAACACTATTGGGTTACACTAGCAAGATGCTAGGAAACATTCCTGCTAAATCACAGAGATCTTCGCTATCTGAACACTTCTAGAACTGTAGGATCAAATAACTCTCATTCAATAACTGAAGAAAAGTAACAGGAGAGCTATCCAAAACACAAGCATTGGCACCACATGTAAATTATGAAAACTAAAGAATTTAGTGTTATAAGATCAGAATACCAGAAATCCAGATAGCTATATATTCGTCCAGCTGATACAAGACCCATAACCAAACTAGCTACGAAGCATTAGATCATGAAATGAGAAAAGCATGACAAAACTATCCAAATGGTTGTATGCAAGCCAGCCTGTTGAATCTACTCAGTAGTTTTGCTCAAACAAGATTTGTCATGATGTAAACTCTTCTGTTGCAGTTTGATTACAAAATTAGTACTTCACAACAATAACATCAGGTAAATACCTCAAAGACTGTCCAGCTTTAACATCATTGTCAGAGAAAGTCTGAAGATTAGATTTTCTAATGGAATTCTACCAAGATCAATACATCCTCAATGATCCCTACCTTCAAAACACCAAAAGAAATGCAATCCCTCTGTCTTGCAATTTGAGCACAGCACATTACAGTGACAAAAGGACAAAAACTGCTGCCCAGAGAGGTTGTGGAAACCCCATACCCAGACATATTCAATAAAGGCCAGGTTGATGGGGCCCTGAGCAACCTGATCTAGGAAATGGAACCCCTGCCCATGGCAGAAGGGGTTGAAACTAGATCTTAAAGGTCCCTTCCAACTCACACCATTCTACAATTCCATGAAAAATAAAAAGGTCTGAAAAAGCAAATATAAACAAGCTTTCTTAGAGCAATTAATTTTAATTTAACTGGCAGCAGATGTGTGAGCAATGACAAACTAGTTGTGGCACAGATCCAAACCCCCGCTCCTGCCTTCAGTTCCACCCTTGAAACAGGGCACAGGGCAGGCAGCTCCTCTAGCCCATCCTTCACCACATGGCACAAGAAGAGCCAGCAGCAGGATACAGCCTCCTCTCACCTCCTCAGGTCTTTGTAAAAGTGGGGCCTGGGTGTATGGACCAGCTCACCACAGGCAGTCCAGAAGTTGCCATACAATTGTCACTTTTTATACCAAATTTTACTTCAATTCTAAGTCCAAATAATTTCTGTGCCTAACTTTTAAAAAAGCTTTGCTCCTAGACCACGGCTTCAACTACTCAGAAGAGACTAGGTTTAATGATAAAAGTGAATGGCTGGAGGCTCCTAAAGAGCCTGAAGCCCATCTAGAGGATTTTAAAAACATAAATATAACACAATAACATGAAAACATGATAAAACATGAAAAGCTAAGGGTTTATAAGATATTATGGTACAGGGCATCAAGATCTTTCGGAATATCAGACAGTAGCCTGAGATTATTTCATACTACTTGTCTCCCTTAAATAACAATACCTTCTCAGCACAGAAGGGGAAGGGTGATGTGCATGAACAAGCACACCTCTCCTGACAGCAGCTTCAGAGAAGCACTGCCTGGTCATGGTCTGGCCTTGCATCAGCCTTAGGTAGTGGTGGAAAAGGAAACAAGCAGGACAAAGAGCAGCTTTGCCACTGGCCTCCTTGAAGATCAAAGGAAGCAAAAGCCTCCACTCAGCGGTTCCCTAGTCATTTTGTTAACTAAGATTATTAAAAAAAAAAAAAAAAAAAAAGGAAAAAAAAAAAAGGTAAAGTCTTGAATGTTCCAAGCACTTCCAAGTTGCACAGGAGTAGAAAAACGGCCTTTGCTAAACACTGTCCTATTTAATACTACGTAAGGTGACATTAAAAGGCCATTTGCCCTCGCCATCACATCACATGTTTAAGGCAGTTTCTTCACCCGCCATAGCTCAGCCAGCACTGAAATTCCAGACACACTGCAAATCTGAAAGATTACAAGTGTTCAGCTGACAATTCAGTGTCTTCATACTTTCAAAGCTACACAGGAGACAACAATCCCAGGGAGTGTGTTTGAGACTAATGGAGGTGAGATGCATTTGCTTGGTTCTGTGACTGAACAGTTCCATTCAAGCACCGTTCTGTAAGAGTTGTCCTGATGCTGGCACTAAGGATAGCTTTCAAATAACTTCATACAACTATTTTAATAATCTTGACGTTCTAATATTGGATATAATCTATGGGAGAGATCCCAAACAGATAATTACTCATTGAAACAATATTAATATTATATAAGGTATGTAATATTATATATTAAGATATTAAGGTCATGTAACAACTGGTTTCAGCAATTTAATACTTTAGATATAAAAAAAAAAAATTCTATAAAAACCTTCTCCCAACCAAGTCAACAAATGCTTTACTTGGGGCAATGAATTCTAACAAGAATTGGAAATACCATAAATAAGCAGTTTTTCAGACTGTATGCAAGACCCCTGAAACTGAGAGATGCTGAGCCCCCATTTATCCCAGCCTCTCAAGTGTCCAGACACTGCATTCCTGCCAAAACTAATTCCATTAGCTGACAAGATGATCACGTTCACCTATCAAAAAAATTCTACGTAAATACACTAATTCAAAAGATGGCATCATAAAGATTTCCAGAGCTCCGATGCCATGGCAGAGAAACACACAGATAAGGTAACAATACTCACAACTCCAAGACCAAAATGTTCATTCTTACATCATACAGGCTGCCTTTCTGACTACGTGAACTGAAATCATACCATGTGGGAACAAGGGATCTAGCCACAATGACTTTTGACACTGAAATTAGTTAGGGCAGAACACCGTCCTTTGGAAGACACTAGCAGAGTTGAACAATAGAGGGTCTATCTTTAAATAATATGTAACAGTAATTATCCTGGACTTGGCCAGTGGTCCTCTGCTACAAATACATCTGTACTTTAATGCTTCGAGCTTCCTTCAGGCCCTAGTTAACCTTTGCTCATAAAGCATGATATGTTCCAAAAATGCTTAATGGAAAAGAATATTGTAACCAGCCAACTGCACGTCTGAACCCAAACTCAAGGTTACTGAAACTGCATTTGTGAGGCAGCAGACACAGTCTTAAAACCACACTGGCCATTTTTACAGCAGACTGTATTCAATATCTTACTAGAATAAAAAAAACTCCACACCCACAAACTACCAACCAAACAAAAAACCCCACAAAACCCAAGAAACACCACACCAAACATTTTTCTTCATATTTTAGTCCATGTTATTTACTCTATTTAGTTCATAAAACATGCAGTTTACTGTACTTCGTATTAACACCAGGCTTCTGTAGAGCACATTTATGTAACAAGCTTCCCTACCTTAAAACAAACGAACAAACCCCAACAACTATGACAGCAATAATGAGTGTGTGTAAATTAACAGCCAAAACCAGGCAATTAAGCACAGGCTTCTGTGATGAAAACTAGAAAACTAGAGGCACTCCAGGACTTTATGTTCACTGACAATTGTTCAGTAGACAATGCACAGCAGTTAGGTCAGTGGACAGGCAAGGTGACTAACTCCCAGTGCAGAAATTAAGGCAGACTAAGTAGGAGTGTTTTGTCTCTTACAAAATTAAAACATGTGCTAGATGCATGCTTGGTCCTACATGACTACCATTATTTTGAATAATATTTAGTTTGAGAATTTCCTCTACGTGACCACCACAAAAAGTTATACTGAAGATCTATGTTGCTCTTGGGAGGTAACCCTACTAACACTCCTGTTCCACATCTAGAGCAACAACTTCTTATTGCCTTCAGCACAGCACCTTAACTCCCAGTATACTGACAAACAGCAACAATTCCTTCTTGGCAAACGTACTTTCTAACACCTTCTGCCAGAATTACATCTCTGATATGCAGATTTCCTTACTGAAGGTTCATGTGGCTCCTGGGTGCTGGACAAGCATGAATGAAATGATTTGTCACAAGATCTACTTTATTTGTAATCTCAAGTAGCTAAATAATTGCCATTTCTTAAGAAGCTTCACATACCTCCCTCATACAAAAAAATCCCTCCAAAAAAGCTAAACAACCATCTGTTGCCTTCTCTCCTCCAAAACCATCACACTGGATTTCTCCATTGTCCTTGCTTGACTTCACAAAAATGCTCTGTCTACCTACATTAAAGTTTCAATAAAATTCCTAATATCAGGTAGTGAACCACAGAGGAAGTGAATCTTCTCCTAGCTACTCTATACTTTGCCAGACTCCCACAAATAACCCATTTTATGCTTTCCTCTAATAAGAGGCTTGCTTATTCCTTGCAGATTTAAAAGCAATAAAACATTAAAATTGACATGTATTTGTTGGCAATTCCCACTGTTAGGAATGATTGCATGGTGTAATGCATCTAGAGGCCATAGGCCAGCCCGTACACAGATGTTGGTTTTGTTTAACTTGAAGTTCTCTATAACATATTATAAACTAGGGCTGTACAACACCATTTCAGATAAGCACCATTTACAATTCAGCTCTACCTTCAAATTGACAAAGTTTTAATTTGGCTGATCCTAGACCTTACAACTTAGATGTTCTATTCCCATATACAGTTGCTGCAAACTGACATTTCCTGGACATCCACAGGTAGCTCAGGAAGCAAGAGCACCTCTGCTGCTGCCCTGCTCACTGGTTCTAGTTCTAGAAAGAACTGGAAGCAAATCTTATCGACACAGCATTAACTGTTGCCCACCACAGACACTGGTATCCACTCAGCTGAGAAGCTGGACACAACATCTGATTTGCTTCCATCATGACAGCTTCCTGCATTTTTACTTTTTTTTAAAGACAAGAATATAAAGAAAGCCCTAGGCAAGCTTCTCTTTTCTAGGCAAACAAACACCATTCCCTGAAGTCAACACTAACTTTTCAAAGACCTCTTTTTCCCTGAGTTTTAAAAACACACTTAGTTTCCTATCAGTTTACTCTACACATCTGAAGTTTTTATTAAAGTTTATCTAATAAATATGATACCCACTTCAATTACTAAAAATAATTTTAGTAAGAAAGCTCCACAAAATCATCAAGATTATGTTTCTCTTTTAAAATTAAACCACCAGAGTAATTTCCCTAAAGATTTATTTTACTAATATTTACTAAACCTATTAACTCTGTCTATTGAACTGTAGATTTTTTCTGTCAAGCCCTGGATAGAACTAGAAATCCCTTGAGAACCTGGTAGTATTAAACCTACTATAGACAGACCAATTACGTTTTAATAACTTGAAAAGAAAGTACAAGTTTTCAAAAAGTCAGCCAGTTAAGTTGTGAACCCATCCCCCCTTCCTTATGTTATTTACAGGTAAGTTGTGAAATTTCAATTCTATAATCCAGACAAGTATTACCTTACCAACCTGCATCTTACAAAGCCCCTTAACCATTAATTGGCTTTATTCATCCACATTTTCCTGAGTTCTACTAAACTCTATATCCAAAAGCACATGCTCTGCTGACCTTCCCCCTCTGCACCCCGAGAACACAGAATTCTTGAAACCAACTTTGGTCACTATTAGCCATGTAAATGGTCCCCAGTTATACTGCAGAACTGTCTTTCTACAAATAGCCATATCTTCTTATTTCATTGAACTCTGTACTCTAGCTACAAGAACTTGAATTAGTAACAGACACCAAACTCCTCAATCTTTCTAGCCAGAGGAAAGCTTCAATGTGGCTAGCTTGAAAATCCAAAGTACAGCACAAGCATACATAGATACCACCAAAACTCTGCATAATGGAAGCTTCAGGAGGACATCTGAATCACTTCAGGTCTGACTAACACTCATTCCCAAATCTCTCCAAAAAACCATTATATTCTAGCACTTCAGAAATGTGATTTTTAGGCCCAGTTAGAACACAGGTTATGATAATTTAGGATTTGGGAATCAGCTGAAAATGCAAGATAGCCAAATCAAGTTCTGTCTCGAACACATGGAGAGGAGATTGCAAATACTATTTAAGGTGTGTAGACTGTAAGCTAATTAGAAGACTTAGTAAATATGAAAGAGCAACACCAATCCTCTAACATAATCCTTTAAATATGCCAGTTAGACAACTAGAAACAGTGAGAAAATGCACCTTGACACATTTTTCAGTTAAACAAAAGCTTACCCCACTGTAACAAAGTTATGTAAAAACCTTAGTGATTCCTCTGATTGGTTCTACTCTGTGCAGAAGGTTAAAAAGCAGAGGGAACACATACTTAGGTATTAAATTCATACAGCTGGAGAATTGCTTAATTCTAGTTTCTGACAGAACAATCAACCCAGAGAAATTCTGTGGGACACTTTCTAGCTTCCACCAGATGTAAAACATCTTTTTTTTCCTTAATTCCCCTGTGAAGGGAATTTATTCCTTTATGTGACTGATGAGAAGACTTGGAGTAATCAAGCTTCAATTACAAGAATGATTCTCTAATTATTACGAGAAAGGAAATAATCTTAAAAAAATTGTTTAACGAAGTAGTAGTAAGTCAGTATTATAGGGACCACAGATACCTGTATCTCTGTTTTCTGAATACATGATCAAGATATACCATGTCACCCTGAAGCAGTTACTCCACTGTCTTCGTTAAGTTAACACTGCAGATGAATAAATCCTATTACTTTAGGCTGGCTCCACACCAAGAAAGGAAGACTGCTTATTCTTAAAACCCCCAGACAAACTTGCATGAACAAGGAACCCCTCCAATGAAAGCAGAAGACCAGAAATGAAAGTATCTTGAAGACGAAAGGACTATTTAGTCCTTGCCCTTCAATACAAAAGACAAATTTGAATTCTTTCTACAGATGTGCAGTATTAGCCATGTCAATCAAGAGGATTAGTACCTGTAACTCATCTATACATCAGACACCAGCTTTGTCTTATTCCCCTAAAAACACACCATCATGCTTTAATATCAGAAAAAAACCTGCATTTCATGGGTAGCTTCTCATTTTAAAAAATCCATTTAACACTTGATTGCACATCCTTATGTTTCCACGGCCTCTTGTGCTTAATAAAAATAAGCACATCAGTACGCTGCAGAGAATCCCATCTTCAAAGCAAACAGATACTTCCCTCACCATCCAGCTGAAGCCATGCTTCTGCTGTTACCTACGCACCAGAAAATAGATCTGGATAATGCTCTGTGATCATCTATTGATATAAGCCTTCACATACGTGAAGATCATTAGCAATTTTAAGAGAAATAGTGTTCCCAGTCATTTTCCTCTAACATATGAGAACTCTTACAAACGAGACAGCAAATTTTAAATGGAATTCGGGGAACGCACACTCTTCCTTTCCATTTTTATGTAATATGATCTATTCTGTCCTATAGCACGGACAAGGCATCAGCCCCCATCTGCTAAATACCAGCTGCCTAAAATCGTCTCTTGTCAGAAATGACCACTATCAAAACTTAAAATATGAAAGGAAAAGTAACTTTGAAAATAGTGTGTTTCAGTTTTTCAAAAGCGTTCCCCAGCCTTCTCACCCCACAATTTCCAGCTACAGAAAGAAGAGTTATTTGATAACCTTTTCTTAGCACTCCTAAGAGTCCTTGCATTCCTTCAGGTCCAAGTACCCCCACTTTCGTCCAAACCAACTAACACAGTGCCAGAAAACACTAACAGAAAAAACAGAGCCACAGATAAGGGAGAACAGTCATTAATGAATTGCGGAAAGCGAAAAGCAGGATGAAACAAAAATACCAGCTCAACTCATTCACCACTCACAGCTCAAACTTATTAGTATTACTTCCTGAAAAAATGGTAATCTAATACTTAAGTTACACAGTCCTGTGTGTACTTAAACCTACAGGTCTAGGTAACACCTATATTCTTTCATGTATAATTCTACACAGTACACTCAAATCAAAGCAGCTTTTCACATGAAGAGCTGTGTATTTTCCACATCCATACAAATAACTTTCTATGCAGATTAGCAAATACCTGGAGTTATGAAAGATCCTATTTGTTCCTCAAAAACAAACAAAAAAACCTAAATCCCCTCTACCTAATGTTTTTGAAGACTTAGCTGATTACTAGACTCTGTTCCTTATGTAACTACTTATTAGCCTGACGTCTATTTCTAGATTAAGAAAAACAGAAATTGGAGCAATAGTAAAAGCTTTGTACAATAGAAAATGTATTATTTCCCAAGTTTTCCTAATTAGCTTCCTTTGCAAATCCCCAGTGGTAGACAGAAGAGCTGATTACAATTCCAGGCTGAGTGGTAACTGGAGTAACTTACTAGCCACAAGACACTAGAGAACTGTTGCAGATGCCCCTCTGAAGGGGAGCTGATGTTTGGCTCAAACTGAGCTTGCTCACATTGAGCAGTTTTCCAGAACACTAACTTTGTCTGAATGCATGTGGGCAGATGACAGCATGGGAGATAAAAGCCCCCGCCTCCCCTCTAGTGCAACACACAAGATGTAACCTCCAAAGCACCTCCATGGCATTAGCAGTACCAGGCTTGTTCTTGTCTTCCCAGCAGTACCTGCATACCTTATTACCTTTTAGTACAGCTGAAGCACACATGATACCAAGGTTTTGGAGCATTTGGAGTATTAGGTAACATTTTAGTCTGAAAAGCTGATACTACTTTTAGGCCCATTCTTTGGGAGTAATCAGCATGACATCACTGACAAGGCACAGACATCCCTTCTTCTGCAAGAGAATGAGGATCCCAAAAGCAACACTCCCTTAGTTTCTCAGAGCTTCACAGCCACTGTCTCCTGTAATTGTGCTCGAGTTTGAAACACAGATTTACGTAAGAAACTCACATGGTGCATATGCTGAATAAATTCTGTAGGTGAAGGTAATACCTTTCTGTGGAAGCCATAATGCTATGCAAATCTTTCTGAGAAGTCTAGTACAGAGGACACTACTGGAACCATACTCTTTGCTCAAAGACAAATGTGCTGATAAACAATTATTTTTAATGGTCTTCTGCTCATGTTCTCTTCTTTTACACAGTTTGAGTTCTCAGTGGTTATTAGAAAATGTTTTAGACAATAACCCAACAAAATCTGCTATTACTAGCATATGGCTAATTCCAGTGACCAGATCAGAGTTTTACTTCTTAGGAGATACATGATTCCCAGATAATATCACATCTACAGATGTATCAGTATTAAATACAATGAATAATGATGCCCGTTGAAGATCTCCTTAATATTTTTTAACTCTTAAGGAGTGTGGGAAGGAAATGTGCCCACTAAGAATGAAGATCATGAAAGTCGCTGGAAAAATCTAATATTCTCAAGATTAATAGATCTTCCTTATAGAACCTTCATAGTAACACTACCCTACAGAATAGCTAAAATAAACCACAAAATAACCAGTTGTCCTGGGTTGCAGTGTATTCTATTACTATCCTCATGAGCTGTTGAAACCAGGAGGGGCAGTGTTTCCTTGCCTCCTCCCTCCAGACTATCTTCTGCTTAATGGGCCCATCAACGCCTGGCCTCCTGACTCATCATCCTATTGTGAGATGCTCCACCCAGAAGGAGGAACCAAGCATCCCATCCTGGATATAATCTGAGATTCCGAACACCACAGACACCCTTTTCCACTGGATTCCCAGAGGACAGGAGCTACACAGCCACCACTGGACCTTCTGAGGAAGGGCAGAACCTTCTACAGGACCACAGGTTCAACAGAACCACACCCATCACTTCAGGAGGACTGCAGCCACCATTTTATCGAACTGCTACCGCCACCCTGACTAACAGGGTGTCAGGTTGCATCCTGACTCTGTCAGTTTAACCCAGTGTTTTCTGCCTTTTTTTTTTTTTTAATTTCCCTGTTAAATTGTTATTCTGACTTGGTGCCTCCCACTTGTTTGTTTTCAAACTAGTACACCAGTTTTCCAGGTCCCCACTCTTCACTGTTGGAATATAAAACACAATTGCATGTAAAGCTTCCCTGCAGATACTAAGACTACTTGGGAAGTCAAAACGCTGACTACGGATGACAAATTACACTGTGAAGCTATGCTTGTTTTTTAAGAATACTACAAAATACCATGGTGGCACAAACACGTACATCCCAAGAGTGAAGCATGCAAAAGGTATACCTGAGCAAGTGGAAAAGCAAGGAAGGCCAGCTTCTGCTTACACTTTTAGTTGTGTCTTTTCAACAGACTTTGCTGTTACTCACAGATAGGTGAATAACCCCGGACAGTCACTCCTGCCACATGAGTTCTGCAGAACACACTCACAGTGTAACTCCTTTTACATCAACAGGATTACTTTACAGCAAAATACTATCCACAGGTTCAGAACTGGGTCCCTTCAGTGTTGTCCTTCCACTGCTGTTAAATACAGTCCTATGTGATAAGCAACTGATACACTTCCCAGCTCTTCTTACTACAGGATTTATGGGGAGAAACACATTCAACATTCCTTGGTTGTAACATCACCTCTCTCATTAGAGGTTTTCCAGCCAGGAGCATTCTGGTCATCCAATTTCCCTTCTTCAGGTACCCTTCTCACTGCTCCCACAACTCAAAATTCTACACGATGCCAATGAAAGAAATTTTTCCAGGCTAAGAGCTGCACAATAAGACTTTATGGTGTTCCAATTTAATTAAACAGAAACTGAGCCCAAGAATTACACTCAAAGTAAATCTCATGCTCAAAATATTCTCATTTTAAAAAGCTTTATTAGGAAAAGAAAAAACAAGTGAGTACATGTATGCATGTGGTAAAGTCTGTAAGGAATAGACATTTGCAGATTATTATGCTAAGTTTCAAGAATTCAATTGAATCAAGCTAGGGATTAGACTTTTCTATTCCCAGGAGTTCCCTGAAGAGAACAGAAATGATTGATTTTTTCCCTGAAGTGCATGATTTAGAAAAAAATTTATCTCTCAAAACCAAGCAAAGACAGTTGTTCGATCACATCTCACCTGCTGCTGCATGCCAAGGAGCAGAAGTGGGAGGGAAAAGTCACACGGGGACTGCACAAAGGGGGGAGTGTATCAATATTTAAAAGCTCTAAGCTCAACTTGGATCTTGTAAAAACTCATTTTTAGTATTAATAGATTTCAAAGGTGGAATATATTAAATATAATGCTACAGAATTTCAGTGTGAGAACCTTTGATTTTAGGCTCAGTTGAACAGAAGTCAAAATTTCTGCTAGAGGTGCAACAGAAAATAAGTATTACTATGGAGATCTCATGCTGAAAAATTGGCAATAAATACTTAAAGACACCTTAGAATAAAAGAATTAGAGGCAATTGTTCACAAAACGTAAGTTCTATATTCAAACATATAAAATTCAACTCTACATTTAAAATGGCAATAAGAGTACTTCAGAAAAAAACAACAGACTTACTTTAGACTGAAAGCAAGACTGATGCAATGCAAAGAATTTTTGATGAACCAGTTCAGAAGCTCCACAAGTTTGTACTCATGTTTTAGAAAAACATAGATTATCTGA
The DNA here is from genome assembly GCF_965178545.1 of Coloeus monedula. Taxonomy (NCBI): domain Eukaryota; kingdom Metazoa; phylum Chordata; class Aves; order Passeriformes; family Corvidae; genus Coloeus; species Coloeus monedula. Next base: position 47,392,604 of record NC_138783.1, read on the forward strand.
GCTAAACCATCAGTCACCTTCAATATTCATGATGTATCATGTGATAACATTTTCTTTACTTAAAAGAGCAGCAACTATATATCAAAACAAGTTTCTTTTCTGATATGCCATGGTTCTCCATTTCCTTTTTTTCTTTTTTTTTCATAGAATCATAGAAGAGTAAGAGTTGGAAGGGACCTTAAAGATCATGTAACTTCAACCCCCCTGGCATAGGCAGGGGCACCTTCCACTTGACCAGGCTGCTCAAAGCCCCATCCAGCCTCGGTCTTGAACACCTCCAGGGATAGGGAGCCTGCAGCACTCCAGGTCAGGTCTCATGAGAGCAGAGTAGAGGGGAAGAACCACCTTCCTCAATCTGCTGGCTGTGATTCTTTGGATGCAGCCCAGGATGCCTTTGGCTTTCTAGGCTGTGAGTGCACATTGCTGGGTCATATGCAGCTTTTTGTCCAAACAACCCCAAGTCTTTTTCCTCAGGGCAACTCTCAATCCATTCTCCTCCCAGCCTGGACTTGTGCTTGAGACCACCCCAACCCAAGTTCAGCACCTTGCCTTTGGCCTTTTTGAACTTCAGGAAGTTCACACAGGCCCACCTCTCAAGCCCATCCAGATCCACCTGGATGGGATCCCTCTGCGTGGCATGCCTTCCCTCCAGTGTGTTGACTGCACCACACAGCTTGATACTCAGCTTGGCATCATTGGCAAACATGCTGGGGGTGCAACAACGTGTTCTGAAAGCTTCCACTAGTTTTTATGTTTACTGATAAATTTCCAATACTGTTCACCTGAGCTGGATTCTGTAACCAAAGTTTTCTACACACAAAGTTATTGGAATCACATCAAGGCGACTGGAAAATAACACTAAGCCAGTGAAAACTTTGCCACAACAGTATTACCCCTCTTCAACCAGATTTGCAGATATCCAGTAACTCCTCTGATACTCCAAGATGCAGGCTTTGCATCTCCCATCCAGTCAAGCTGCCAATTCTGAATGCAAATGTCAGATGCTGCCTATTATAGGTACTTTCATTTGTCCTACAAATACCTCTAACAGAAATCAGATATTGAAGTGATATCCAATACTGATATGGACATTGAAACACACAAAATGGAATGATGTCTCCTGGGAAGATCTGTGTATAAATATATGATTTTTTTATTTAATTTTTGCATATATATGAGGAGCATGGCAACCATTTGCAGAAAAATTCTGATTTTAGGTCTCAAAAGTTACAGTAAGCTCACAATGCAGGTGTGGTTAGAGCTGTTCCATGCAATACTGAAGATAGAAAAAAACAAAAAACAAGTTTTCTTCAAACACATTACTCCTGTATCTATACCTTAACTCTTAACTATCTTCCCGATGGCATGCTGCAGATTTTTGCAGTTTGCAGCAGAATCAAACCCATGGACCTAAGAAGTTGCTTGTTCTGAGATTTCAGTTTGATTAGTACAGTTTGTGACTGAAGACCTCTGGAGTACACTTTACACAATACACCTGTGTTTTAGCATGAATTGTTCATCTTGCTACCCCTAGGGGTAAGCAAGAGAAATTCAATGTGAAAGCTTGACAACTTTCCATCTTGTTAGCAACACCCCCTTCTGCCAAGAATTACATCAGAATTTGCTTACTTACATCTAGCGAATCTTCATTGACCAGGATGAGAGACATACTCTGTGAAATGAGTCTGCAAGAGTACCCTGCAAGAGGGGAAAAAAAGACAATAGAACACAAGGATTTAATTTTTGGAAAAATTTTTAATTTTTTCAGCTCAACCTTAAGATAAGCATCTATAAGTCAAATGACAATTCACTTTTGGAGCAATTACTCCAGTCAGGCAGACTGCTGGAAATGGTGTACAGGACACACTCCAACACGACAGATTTACTAGGAACACAGGTGGCATTCTATCTGCATTTTCAAATACGTCACTTGAGATGTTTTAATTAAAGAAAACACTGTGTGAACTAGATGCAGTAAATATAGCCTGTAGCCCTACAGCAATTTTTTTTCTTTTTTTAAGTCTACATGAAGGCAGGTTTGCCTTCAGCACCTTACAGGAACAGATCTGAATGCACAGTTGCATCTGTGCCAGATGACTGGAAGTGCACACGTGTTCAGTTGATGCTACTCAGTTCCCTTAACCCACACAAAGCTTACATGAGCATTTTTCACTCCTGAGTGCTCACTGTGGAAGGTCCTGAGCTTCATCAAGTAGTACAGATCAATGACATTCACAGAGCCCCTACCAACTCCTCCTACAGGCACAAGGTAATTGGACTAGATTATTCTTAGTGTGGGACTGGGACATGAAAGAATGAGAGTGACCATAGTCTGGAGCAGCACCCAGAAAGCAGTTCTGTACATTTCCCAGGACACCAAAATTCAAAACAAAAACTCTCAAGACAGAAGAAAACTCTTGTTTTTATGACAGTTTAAGCATTTACAGAATAAACATCTTAATTCTGCTCAAATTAATGGCAAGAGACAAATGCAAACTCGGATCAGGCTGACCCCACTACATTATCCAAAAGCTCATGCAAGTTCATTTGGGATTGGCATAGATCATGTAAGCTTCATAAAATAGCAGAGAATTAGTTTATTTGAAGCACACACCTTTTATTGCTCATCTAAGATACATAGGAAAAGGAAATACAATAAAATTATTTTTTATTTCTAATGTGTTTTTGTATAGAAATTAATTACAGCAAGTTTAAGAAATTGTGACCAAATAAATTGGGATCTTGGGAAGTCTCTTACTTTTCTTAAGCAGAGACTGGAGGCTATTGCAGTATAAGAGTACTGTCCCAGTGAAGAACCACTGCAAGGCTGCCACTGCACCAAAAGATGAACAGCACAGTCACTGTAAAAAGATGATATCTTACAACAGCAAGAGAACAACTGAGGCATGAAATCATCTGTGGGATTCTTGGTTCCTTAGAAAGGCCATACTGGGTCATCAATTGCAATGCAAATAATGTCCTCAGGCTACAGAGTTTTTATAATTGGGCTAGTTTTGTAGGTATAATCCAGGGTTAACATGTCTGCATGACTTCTGTCAAGAAAGTAAATCCCTCTTGTTCCTTTGTGGAAGACATGCTTGTATCATAGCCAAGCACTCTCAGGCAGCAGGTTTGATTACCTGCAGAAGTTTAGTTTCTCCTCCATTTTCACAGCTGTGTGGACTATGAACACAAAGTGCAACCTTTAATTTCTGCTTCAGAGAACAATACAGAATGACTATGAACTCACACCTGTTAGGAAAAGGACAAAATATATTCTAATGACATGCAGCCTATAACATGAAAGCTTTCCATACAGCCTCTGATTCTGCCTGTGAACGAGTCTTAGGTGGTAGTATAGAACTGAGAAGCAAACCTCCAACAGTCATAGACAAAACACTGAATTTTCTCTCAAGTCAGTTTGCCATTTTTAAAAGCTAGTTCCAGGCTGAAAAAAAACTTCCTTATTTTGACTGAGAAAAAGAGAATATTACAAATTTAAGTACTCCCCACCATAACAGGGTTATTCTTTCCCTAGGCTAAAGCAACAGTCTTGTGCAGTAGGCTGTTACAAATTCCGCATAACTAATTCAAAAGGATTTTCTAGTAGCATTTGATTAGAACAGCAGCTGTAATTTCTAAGCCACTGCTCACTGCTTCACTTCACCTCTTCCAAAACAAGCAAGATGCCACTCTAGAAGTCAAGCTGGAAGAAAAAAAAAAAAAAGGTGTGGAAAACAGTTGCTCTGCTATGCATCTTGGAAATCATTGACTCAGAAGAACTTATCCTGCAATTGAGGCTATTTTGCATCTTGCAAAATATTAAACAGAAAGATCAAGACTGGAATAGGAGAATGTAAGTCAAGCCTAACAAGGGTTTATAGGGGATCTATACATTATGTACAATTTCAGGACTAAGATGATGTTAAAATCTAGCACTACTATAAAAGCAAAGTAGCTGGCAACTGTAAGAGTACAAGTAGTAATTTTAGACATTTCTAGTAATATTTTAAAGTTTTATAATAGTTTTGTAATAGTTATTACTGGCAATACTAACGTGGCAAGCAAAAATGCACTCTAAGGTAAGTATTTTTGTCAATGCTTCTGAGTAAAATAACATCAACTGGTTCAAAGCCAGGTATAAAATGTCAACCCACACCTGTAAGTTGATATCTAGCTCTTTAATTTAAAAGTCTGACTAAAAGTCCATGAAGCAGATGAATTGGGTACTTCTGGGACTTATTTTCCTTCAAGCGTCCTGGGAGAAAGATTGTTTGAACCAGAGTTCAAGATCATAGCCCACAGGCACATTCGTACTGCAGGCATACAGAATCCAGCATCTGAGGCAAGAATGGTTATCCTCTGTGTTTAGAGAGAGCGCATATACCCTGCTCAAACTGTGCATAGGGATGGGATATAGGCAAGTGTGCTGGCATGGCTTCAGTCTCCTGAACTGAAATAAAGCACAGCTCACCAAGAAGTGTTCTTATTTCTGAATTGGAAAGATATGTATGTACTGTTAGATGAGTAAGGAATCAGCAGGATACCTGCATCCAGAGGGTTACAGTCAATAGTTCAACACTCAAATGAAAACCAGTAATGAGTAGTGTCCCTCAGGCCAGTCCTGGGACCGGTACTTTGGTATCTTCACCAGGGACAGACAGAGATTGAGTACACCCTCAGCAAGTCTTGAGAAAACATGAACCTGAATGGTGCAGCTAAACAATACTGGAGGGAAGTGATGCCACCCAGAGGGACTTTGATCCGCTTGAGGAGTATGCCTGTGAGAACTAATCAAGTTCCACAGGGCCAAGTGCAAGATCCTGCACCTGTGCTGCAACAATCATAAATATCCATCAGGACAGACTGGGGGATGAACAGACTGAAAGCAGCCCTATTGAGAAGTATCTGGATACTAAGTGATGAAAAATTGAATGTGAGACTCCACCTAGAGGATTGTACACAGCCCTAGGGCTCCCAGCACATGACAGACATGAATCTGAGTGCAAAGGAGAGCAACAAAAGCAATCAGAGGGCTGGAACATCTCTCCTATGAGAGCAGGCTGAGTTGGGGTTGTTTAGCCAGAAGAAGAGAGGTTCTGGAGAGACCTTTCAATATATAAAAGGGACTTTAAACAAAGACTCAGAAAGGCCTTTTACCAAGGCCTGTAATGGCAGGTCAAGGGCCAGTCATTTCAAACTGAAAGAGGGTGTGGGGTATGCCCAGCTCCTGCCTTGGAGGGATTGCATAACCTCCCGGCAAGATCCCCTTGGAAAAGGCAGCACTTTCGGTGAGGGTGAGAAAAAACAGACCCGTGATCCTCTGGGAGACCCTATGTAGATTCTTTGCAACCCATTGGCTTCTACCACCTCACACCCACCCTTATATCCCCTATAAGAGCTACCCTATTCTCCTTTAGAGATCAGACAGCTCGTCCCTGGCCTCCCCTTCGAGGGGTGTGGGACAAATAAAGCTGCCTCACGCGGAACTGCCAAATGAGCCTCTCGTCTCTCTCCTCCTGGTCTGGCCTGGGGTTGCCTCACAGAACAAGAGCTGAAATCACTCCCTCTGAAATCACTAGAGAGCTGACAGCCTGCTGAGACAGGCATCCCTCTGTGGAGGCACCCCAGCGGCTGAGGGAACACCGCAGACCTCTGGAAGACTGTCCCTTGCTGGACACTCTCTCTGGGTCGGTCACGGCTTCCTGGGTCTGAGCCACAGACCCCAGCCCGGCTGCAATAGGTAGGTTTAGACTGGACATAAGGAAGACATTCTTCATGATGGGGGTACCAAGACTGGAACAGGTTGCCCAGAGAAGTTATGGATCCATCTCTGGAAATGTTCAAGGCCAGGCTGGATGGAGCTTTAAGCAACCTGATACATGAAAGATGTCCCTGTCAGGGAGGGAGCAGGAGGACTGGACTGTATCTTCAAAAGGTCCCTTCCAACCTCATGCCCAAAAAATTCTAAGGCAGTGCTCGCAGCTATCAATGCACACCCTAGGCAAGAGCATTCAGCTCAACTGTAGGAACTGATTCATGGTTCAGGGAAGGACACACTTGAGTAAACACTACACTCCTCTTCCCAGAAAACAGATCTGTTCCTAGGGAAGTTACTGGCTGGAAATACAGCAGTTCTGGTGTTCTGTGAGTGTGCTGAGCACCAGGATGGTGGCAAATAGAAATCTATCATGGGTGTTTTTGTCTCACTGAAAGGCAAAAATGACCCAGAGTCTGTAGACTGTTTGAAGAAAAGAATGAAGCTACAAGAACACAGTTAAGCCTTCTACAGTTGTTTGCAGGTCATGCTTAAAGATGCTTCTGAACCTGGAAGTCCCTTTTTCAAGAGCTAGAGTTCAAATGATTGAGCAATATTAAAGCTTATCATGAACACTCTTCCTCATCTGCAGAACTACTGACTGGCACATGGCTGAATGGAAGGCATACAGCCACCCCACAGAAGGTCAACCATTACTCTCCAAAGTAGTAAAGAATGTAATCCAGAGGCAAAGACAGCAAATTCTGAAAACCAAGGAATCAAGAGGAAGCTGGAAGAACAAAGTACTCCAGCTCCTTGACACAGCTGCCAAGAGCTGAAATATCCCTCAACGTACATGCATATCCATACAGCAAGCAAGAGTCAATAAGAATAAACACAATGAGAGAGTGAAAATACTTTTTACTCCCCAGAGAGCATATTTATACCTGAAACATATAGTGCACACGTGGATTGAGTTTTAAGTTGAAGGTTTATTACAGTTTTATTGGGTTACACACAAAAACTGGAAGGGTGCCACATGTTTATACTTTCAAGCCAACTTGAATACGAAGCTAATTAAGTTAGATTTTTATTACCAAACTGTACTTTAAATGAAGGGATAATTTAGACGTTTTAAGAGAGATACATATTCCTCTCAAGTTGCTATAATAAAAGAAACAACAAACCAACCGTTTTAGAGAACACTGGAAGTTAGTCTCCTTCAGAGTCTTCAGAATAAGCTCATTTACTGGTGTTCAAGGTAGCTGCTGTTGGTTAATATATCAACTTATTTCAGGTATTTACATCAAAATGTGTAGCTACATTTTTTTAATTAGTCAAAAGATGATGTTTCCCTTCTCAAGTTAACTACTGCTTGTAAAAAAAGCAAAATCTGCAGATAGTGACTCAAAGCAGATAACTAGCCTTTAAACAAATTGTCTACTTAGGCCATCCATTGTATTTCTACTACAGCTGTATCAGTTCAGCAAGTAATTTCACCTCTTGGTACCACCTTCAGCATACAAAGATACATTAAATTTGATCTGGTTTTGAGAAGCACACAAAAATTCTGCTCAGTCAAGCAGACTGCATTCTGAAATTTCACTGAGTCAACCAAAACAGAAAAAAAATTTTAAAAGACCACAAACCAAACAACAACAAAAAAGCAAATGCCCAAAACTTTGCTAAAAATAATCTAAATACAGTTACAGAGCACCATCAATAGAAAATTTTGAAGTCAAGATGAGTCTGAGGAAGCAACCTATGCTGTTGAAGTTCCTCTTAACCTACACCTGTACATCTAAACAGACTATGTGCAAATCTAAATACAACTGTGGAACCTTAACAGCATATGTTGCCTTCTGTTAAAGGAGCTATTTTTTCAGTCCTTTGGAGCTCATATTGACTTCAAGACTAATTGTATGAATAATGCACCCAATTAAGTATTTTACATTTAGAACTGCACACAGACAGGTCTGGGTGTATTTCAGACTACTCCTGCTACAACTCTGATCCTCTAACTGAACTTACTTAGGTGAGACATCAGATCACCAGAGTCCAACTCTGTCTCTTCTCATCTCTGGGCAGATTTACCAGTGACAGGGAGAAAAATCATCAAAAAGAACGCAAGATCATTATGGCATTGTATGGCCAAAGATGCCACATTTGGGACGTGTGGCATGACAGAGTGTGCTTATATCAGGATACGTTCCTTTACCAAGTCTTTACTAACAGATGTGCTGTAAGGTGACAGCAGGGTCAGTTATTTCAGCTTGAATAACCCACCTACTTTCACAGACAATTTGGAAGAAGCTGTAAACTATACACACTTTGCATTTTCGTATTTCCCATTGTATCCCAAACTCAATTCAAAGTCTAGAAAAGGCAGTCAGTAAGAAAAGAGAAAAAAAAGCTTTAAAACAGTTTCTGAAACATTAGCCTGGTTGAGTTCTCCTGTTACCATCACAAAGCAGAGTTACATATATTCATTCCATTAGAACTGCTTTTAACCAAGAGCAGAAAGGTCCCTTTTGCATTAAAACAAAAGAATATAGCCTGACAACCATAGTGAAAACTTCACTGCAAAATCCCTTCTCCAAGGCTGTGCCCTGCTAACGAGGAACCATTCTATAAACAGCAGGCCTGATTCTATTTAAAAACCCACACAGCACACCTTGCATGTAACCTGAACATATCAGACAAATTCAGAGTAACCAGAAAGATGGGTACCTATATTGAGAGCTGTTTCCTGTTTGTCACCTGTCAGAATCCATATCTTAATTTCTGCCTTTATTAGTGTGGCTATTGTTTCTGGAACACCTGCTTGCAGGCGGTCTTCAATGGCTGTAGCTCCAAGAAGCAGCAAATCCTGGGGAAAATAAAGAAAACAATCCCTTAAATTCTTTTAAGATAAACCTCTGTTTGGAACATACTCAAAAAGAAATTAAGACAGCATGTTGTATCTCACTGCTAATACTGCACTTTGACTAGCAATATACACCACAGTAAATTTCTGGTGGGGCTATTCTACTTCCTCTGCACACAATTCACATTTCAAGAGGTACAGAACGGAACAGAGTGTTTTTGATCAGAAAGATGGCAACATTTCAAGAATAATTAATTGAAGTTATAAAAGTCCAAAGCTAGCCTACAGATGAACATATATACTAGACCATTCACTAATCACCATAGCAACATGATGAGTAGTCACAGTTTATATATTTAAGCTCACAAAACAAAAATTATTTGGCATCACATCATTTAAACGAATGTCCGTCTATAAAAGGTACATACAGACTAGATACAACCACTCAAAGCAAAAATTATTGCAACTACTTACGGATATAATCATTACATTTGTGTAATACAAGTGGTATGAACATTAATCAATCCAAGTATCTCTAATCAACATACAGATGTCTGCCAGAAAAACATGTCTCATACAATGAATTTAATACTCCAGAGTTATCCATATACTTAGGCAATTCTAAAACAATTGTTTGAGGAGATCTGGCTACATTACCATTAAAAAAAAAGACGGGCAGAAAAATAGCTAAGAAATAAACCTTGTCAAAAGGTACAGTTTACTCAGATTTTACCTCTAAAAGCATTTTAATGATTCCTTACACATGCAAAGATGTTCAACTTAAATTGAAATAGGTTTAGGTACACTGTATCATTTCAGAAATTGCACAGAAAGAGGTAGCAGGGTCTTTCAGTCCCCTTTGGAGGGACTAAAATTATTCAACAGAAATGAAGACAAATGAACAGAAATAGTAAGGAAAGTTGCTGTTGTTCAGCCTGGGAATGATGAGGCTTCAGAGTGACCTTACTGTGGCCTTCCTATATAAAAAATGGGCTTACAAGAAAGATGGATAATGGCTGTTTACCAAGGCCAGCAGTGGCAGGACAAGGGGTGATGGTTTTAAACTGAAGGAGGGTATATTTAGTCCAGACATAAAGAAGGGACTTTTTTTATGATGTGGGTGGTTGAGACACTAGAACAGGCTTGCCCGCGGAAGTGGTGGACCCATCCCTCGAAGTGTTTCAGGCCAGGCTGGATAGAGATTTGAGCATCATGGTCTAGTGAAAGGTGTCCCTGTCCGTGGTGGGGGAGTGTACAACAAGCCCCTTCCAACCCAAACCCTTCCATGATTCCATGAAGAAGGCATTAAAAGCAGCTCCCATTTGTATAAATCGAAGCACACTTAAAGAACAGAAGGGCAAATGGTTATCCATACAGGGTGTAAGCTGGCATTAAGTCTTGACAAAGCTTCATTTTTGCTATGAGAGATTCAGCTGGAAAACGCAGCAGAATCAACTCATACAAGTCATTATGCTTTAGTACCCTATAGCCTCCCAGTGAAACATCAGCTCTGTAGTGCTGTATTTTCCCACTGCTTTTCTTATTAAATTGTCTGCTTTCCACATTGTCCCTCCCTTCCCCTGCCCCTAGTCCTGGCCACACCCTCAGGTTCTCCCTATTGGTTCCAGTACCCCAACTCCACCCATGTACCGCTCTGTGCCCTCAGAAAAACCCCCTGCTCCCTGACCACGTAGTCTCTCTGCCTCTGGGAACCGGCTGATCATCATGTAAAATAAAGGTTCCTCTGAGGTAGCTATGCAGGGACGCTTGTGCCTCCTTTATTGTCACGGTGTTGCAGAGCCAACAGCTAGCCAGAGCAGGAGTGCAGGGCTGCCCAAAAGGGCTACGGGAGAGCGGAACAGCCGCCCTCCCCGAAGCGGCCCCGCTGCGTTCTCTGGGAAGGCTGCGGCTTGCTAAACCAACGCAAGAACTAATCCACCGCAACACAGCTCTGTCAATGCAAGCAACCTTTGAAGGTTGCAACCGTAGATTGTCTTTTTTTCCCTACATCACTTGTTAAGGAGTTACACATGACAGCATAGGGACCAGCATGGCTGAGCTACCTGAGCAGAGGAGTTACTACAGCACCTGCTGAAGCCCTCTCAGCATATGGCTGGGGAAGGAAGTCAGTTCAAATTTGCCTCCACACATGCACCTGTACTGTGATCCAGCAATCTCAGCACTCAGACTGAAAAAGTAGCTCTCTTGGTCTCATTTGATCCCGTAGATGAAAAAAATCCAGCCTGTTAAAATACAATGTATTTTGTGTTGCAGCCAAAAGCCAGTTTATCTGGAAGCCCAGCTTCTTGGTAGGACCAACAAGCAAACATTAATAGGAAGGCATACAGTGGATAGTAACTGACTCCAATTCTACAACCCACTCACAGGTTCCCTTTTTTCTTAAACCAGATACTAAATTGTGAAAAAGGCAGAAAGTAGATGACTAAAAATGCACTAAATCTTGAGAATACATTTTAAAGTACAGCAAAAGCATTCAAGGCCAGGTTGGATGGAGCTCTAGCAACCTGGCCTAGTGAAAGGTGTCCCTGCCCAAGGCAGGAGGATTGGTACTCAATGATCTTTAAGGTCCCTTCCAAACCAGGCCATTCTATCATTCTATGATTTTGCCCCAACTAACTTAAGTAAACGAAAGAACCTAAGCAACATTTTAATATTAAATTTAATTATTAAATTAATATTAATTTAAATTAACATTAATTTTTAAATATATTGAAGTTCAAAACATGTTTTAAAGAAACCACTAAATAAAACTAAATACCTGGAGCAAGAGGGAAGAACATGAACCCATGTAGGTTAGCAGTGCAAGTACCAGCACTTCCGAAAGCAGCAAGACCAACGAGACTCAAAGAAACACTGGCCCCTAGTGTTGGCATTTTAACATTTCATTCACTGTGGGATTAGTGTTTCAAGTAGGTTCTCTGATACCTACTTTCCCCTTCCAAAATTAAGAGCTCTGCAATTTGCATGGAGTGCAGGTTTTCACCCTTTTTTTAGCCCATGCTCCTACAGGCTTTGGTGAGCCGTACACTGTGCCTACAACAGCCTTCAACAACGCTGAACTGTGAGTGCTGTACTAAAAGGAACAGATCTCTTCATGCACTAGTACATGGGAACTTGGTGCAATACAATGACTTACATGTATTATCTTTATCAAGTTACACCAACCTTACACAAAACAGGATGATTTTTAAAAGTGTGAGAAAAGCGTTTATAAGTAGAAATTATTTTTTATCTGTAAATTTGTCTCAGATTTACAGATTAAAACTGTGGACTGAACAGGCTACCAACTAAGAAACCTTTCCAGTTTCTCATCTATGAAATTAACAGTTTATTTAATTGTGTAAAGCCAAAATTCCACTGGAAAATACACATGTAAGGGAATCTGCATCCGATCATCAAAAAAGTATGTTTCACCTTTTCAATGATCTCATAGCATTCCTCCAGCTTCTGAGTTCTGTCTTTCAGAACTGTACTGGATTCATTGTAGACATTCAACCACTCTCTGTAAGACTTCTCCGAGAGATCAGCGTAAGCAATGCACAATGTCCTCAGACCTACAAAACAGAAGACAGCCATTACCCACAGTAAAATTACATTGAGTATCATCAAATCATTCATACCTAAGGAACACTAAATTCTAACCCTCACGCTGGAACAACAAGAGTGTCTAACACACACTGTTAAACACTGGATTCCACAAAATCACCCTGCACATTTTTTAAAGTACTTGGATTTCCACAGTTGCAAACCACAAATCTGGTTCATTTTGGCTACCAAAGTTGGTGCAAATCCAGAAAGTATTGGGCAAAAACTTTTTACTAAGTATGAAAGCAAGCTTGACGTTCATGTATTTTTAGAAAAATCGTACTGAAGAATGGGCTACATACTGTGATTGGTGATATTAGTCAAACACCCTGCACAATCCATGCTTCTTTTTAGCAAGACTGTGCTGTCCTTCAGTGTACCAATGTAACTCACACTAATAGTGGGAGTTACATGAGCATAAGATAGTGAAGTGGGTCCATGAAGTATGAAAAGCAATTTATTAGACCACTGGCAAAAATTAACATAGAGAAGTAATGATTTTGGTTTGGTTTTTTTTCTGTCACGAATCAAGCAGAAAGGAGTGTGTGTGATAAAATAAAAAATACAGAAGTTCCACTACTGGGACCACGGGAGTCTGCAAAAAAAATTTTTTTTAAAAGCTGAATGTTATTTTCAGATTTTGGAAGAAAAATGCTGGTTCATGGTTTTACTATAAATCAGGTATCCTATGCTATCACAGAAGAGGGAAAAAAAGCCCAGTGCTTCCCTGTGAACAGAGGTGCTACATCAGTCAAAGGCCTTACAGACCATTTCAGACCATCTTTGATGTCTCAGTCTACCAGGCTGCCCAGCATGTTCTGCCTCGTAAAGCCAGAGACGCTGGCATCCGACTTCTACCCTGGTAAAAACACCTCCAACTCCAGTGTAACTGAGCTGTTCTGGGCAACACAGCTCATACCCTTTCCCTTCATCATGGACACACAGAACACTGTCCTTTCCTTCCAAATTCCACTTCCCTATTGAAATCACACAGAAGTTGGACAAAACCCTCCTTACACTTGAAGTCATCCTACAGCTGTTAATTTGCTAATAACACACTCCATCTTGATTTATCTTCATGATCACCTCAGTTGACACCACAGAGCTCAGACAATGCAGAATATGCTGCAAATAATTTCATAAACTGAAATCTCATGGCATGCTGTTTCTCTTACCTTCCGTTGCGAAGTATTCAAGATGGCACAGTGTTTGTTCCATATACTGGGAATCTTTTGAAAGCCTCTCAAAAATTACATTATCCTATTAAAACCAAATTCATTACAACAGAGTAAGTCTACATAGGAAGTTGCTATTTGTGTATTTACAAGCTCAAGAGAAGCAACCTGAATGGACTTGCTAATATCAAAACCAAAACTGTATTTACAATACATTTGGGGTTTAGAGACTCTGATTTGAAAAATTAATCTGGATTGTGCCCAGTGGCAGAGATACTGCTTCCACTTTAAATAACAGGAACAGAAGTACACTCTGCCCTCCTCCCCTTTTTCCATAAAGAGGTCCCCATTACTGGGCAGTACAGAACATTTCTCCATAGATTACTAAGCCAATATATTGATTTTCAGAGAACACAAATGTCTGGTCTTATTCAGTACATATTGCAGTCCCATGCAGTAGTTTCCTGCAGTCCTTTCTAGAAAAGATTCCCACTGATGTTAAAAATAAAAGGCAGAAACACTGATCATGTTCTACCACAACATTCCCTCAGAAACGGCCTTCTTCTGTAGCAGCTTTCTTTATCACTAAATCAAAGGACAATTGAAAAGGCCTGGCTAAGAGCTGTAATCAAAATATAGCACCATCACCCACATAACTAGAGTGTGGATTTTACTCTGCAACTACCAGAACAAGTTCTACAAACATATGTAATACAGAAACCCTACTTTTACTCAGACATCTGCTCTTAAGCTAAGTAAACAGGCCTACATCTAGCGCTGATTACAGACAGGCATACAAACCTATTTATTATGGAAGCAGCAGGACAGAGGATGACTACCAGAATGTGGAAGAGTTAATGCAGAATAAGCAGTTAGCTTACAGCTCACATGAGTGGCAGATGCAGCATGTCAGTACATCTAGGTCTGCTCATACAGAAAACAGCATGAAACTCTGTACTACAGAGTCTCCTGCTCTCCATCCCTTCCAGTGCCACACTCCAAAGAACAGGGTGAATTCAGGCATGGCATGAACAACAAGCAAGTTCCAAGTCTGTGTGGCCCTGTTAGACATACAACTGTGAACTACCACACAATGGCAGGGGGCTTAATTCCCTTCCACCACACCAGCATGAAGCCAGCACATCTTTATGAAATCAGGGGAGGTAAACAGAAGCAACAGAGCAGTGAACACAGACCTATATGTCATGGCAAATTCAAGTAAACCAGAGCATCTCAGAGGTCAGGAAGAGTTTTCCCTGTTGCAAAAAGCCAGCTCCATAGTTTTCCACTGAAATTAGAACCATTCTCTGGCTGTGGACAATGCTAGTTTTGGAGCCTTTGTACTGTGCTAAGTTATTGCTCTTGTCAGTGAAGACAAAAGCACAACATGGTGCAAGTCATGATGACAAATAACAGCAGGTGCAGAGATGCACGAAAGCCAGATCAAGAGCCAAGCACTTGAGAACAAATTTGAGTGTTATAAATTCAGACAACAGCATTTAGTCCAGCTCCTGAACTCCTGCTGCACAGCTGGGTAAGCCCTGGCTTTGCTGAAGTGAGGGTACTGCTCCCATTAATTTCAGGATTTCAGCTGGGTAGTAGAAAGCCTAGCAGTCTTCCAGCCTACAAAAGGAGTCAGAGGAGGAATGACAGCTCTCTTAAATCACTTGGCCCTAAACAGAAAACCAACAGGTATTCTGTATGAGACATGGAATGTCAGCATCAGGCACAGCTGTTGAAACAATAACTGGCAGTGTTCTCCATTAGGCAGCATAATTACTTACAGCCCCTTTGCAGTAGAGACGTAGCTGTCCTGCCGGAGTTCGAACGATCACTGACATTCTCTTCCTGTTGCTATTGAAAGAAAAATAGTTGCTTTCATTAGTCAAAGTGGTGAAGAGTAATTCCTGTTCTAGCCAGTGAATTTTCTCAGATGTGTTTAGTGCATCTGAGATCAAATGGGATATAACAGCAGTAACTTAAGATCCCACAACCCTTGACCACAAGGAGAAATATTAAATTGCCTATTTTGAGCTTCAGCCCTATGTCTCCCATTGGCAAGCACTTCAGACTTAAACCCAGATGCGAGCAAGAATTTGAAAAAGAGCAAGATAGTATAAAATCATCTTGGAAGAAGGGCAGTCACATTTATTCTCATTATTCTCTCTCAGTTTTCCCTTATTTCTCAAGCAAAATTCCTTTGGGGACTCTAGAAATGGAATCTTTAAGGCTGATCACATCTTTATTATAGGCATAACAGACATTGAAACAGCCATCCACTGACAAGGGCACTTGTTTAACTTCCTAACTCAAAAGCACGCAAAAACATCATTGAAAGGAATCATGGTATAGACCAGTTCTTGGGCTCTATAGATTTTTATATTGGTCTAATCAGACCCACATAGTTGGGATTAAGTAGAAGGAAGTGAGACCCCTCGAGCAAGGACAGGGCAGTCAAGTTTGGCATCTATATTAAAAAAAACCCTAATGTAGACGGTAGCATACTGTACACCAACATCTAACAAAGGAAGGCAGGCAAGGATAATTTCATTTTTTTTTAAGAAATTTTGGCATTTTGCTTATCAATCTCTCCTTTAAAAGACCCACTGGAAAAGATACTCAACTTGCAAGAGGCAGAGGCAAACAAATCAACTCTCATTAAGGGAACCATAAGAACATGTGGTTTCATGTATATCTTTTCCTTAGCAGAAGGACAACTCCTAAGTATCCTCCTTCCTCATTACCATTTTGCCAATGTGTACAAAACACAGTGTTGAGCCATCTTTTGTCTCCTCTTGAGGCTGCTTTGAGAAATGAAGTCCCTTTTCAGAGCTCAAGAGCCATGTGTATTAAAGCAAGCTCTTGGCATGATCATCAGACAAAACAAATCTTTTCTGAGGCTTTCTAAAGAGGGGTTGGAAGGACAGCAATTAGCTGTGCCCAGAATGGCTGCAACATTCTAATGACACTGGGAAACTTCCATGTGCTTTTTGAAAACTAATTACAGGAGCTCCCTCAGTGGCCAGGTGGGAAGGTGCTACACAGGGGAGAATTAAGACAGCTCTTTTCTGCTGCATGCAAGCTGTGGCTACTCCTGTCCACAGACACCAGGGTGCTGGTCAACTCGCCACAAACCCTCAAAGACTCTTCCAGTGCCTTTTCAGATACTTACCACAAGTAGCTGAAATAGCTACATTCTGACTGGAAAGAGGGAAGTACTCAAGAATAATCTTCAAAGCAAGTCAGGACACAAGAAAAGCTGCCTACCCAAATCATCCCTACCTTTAGTTTTACATAGTCCTTTAGAGCACAACCAGCCAACTAAAAGACAGCAGAGAACAAGAGTTCAAGGCTTTAATCCCCAGCAAGAGTAGGAAAAAAACAACAGAAAAAAAAGGAATGCTAACTAGCACCTAGCACCATCCAAACTGGCCTAACTTGATCAACTGACAAAGAGAAAGCACCTTGTTATCTCCAGTGATTTAGGGGACTGATTCATCAAAGTTTCTTGCTACCCAAGCAATGCCCATCCTAATGAGCCTGACCAATTAGGAGTGCTTGCAATGTTTATATTTTCATAGCTGGCATGGTTCTTAAGAGGAGGCACTTCCAGGTGCAGTTTCCATCTACTCAAAAAGCAATCTGCAGAAGCACTATAAAAGTGCAATCCTAAAGTATGTTCTTGAAGTAGACAAGTGACAAATCAGGATACCCATGAGTCACAGCAAGATGCTTCCAGGCCAGCAACTTCTTAATACATGAACAGAGCTGTAGTGGCAGGAGAAAGTTTTATGATCACATGCCAACAGCCACCAGTTTATAAGCTCATTCAAAGTACCTCAGAAATAAGATGATGAAGGGGCAGGACAAAAATTAAGGAAGTTCTGCTTTTCTACTGTATCAGCTGTACCTTTTTACTCTCAATAACATTTTTTCTAAAAAAGTTTTTGTTACCCTGCATTTCACATATTAGAGGAAAACTTACCTGGAAAACTCCAGCACATTAAGAATTTCAAAGGTTTTCTCTTTCCCCAGCTACAAAAGAAAACAAAAGAAATCGGGTACTATTGTAGGTACAATCTGCATTATATTCTTATACGTGCTAACACGCAAGCTGATCAGGCGTCTGTCACACATCCCAGGGTAAATAAATATGGCAATGGCTCCCTCCACTGGTTAGAGGATGCAGAGCCCTATTTAATGAACTTAATTCAACATCCTGTATCACTGTGGCCCCCTTCATTTACTACTGCTACATCATTACAAGGAGTTAGTATCTTATCCTTTTTGATTAGGCATGCTCTGAAAGCCAAGCTGCATGTTTAGCTCCCAACAGCCATCAACTAAGAGACATATTAGAGGCTGTAGGCATTTTTCCCAGTTAAAATAAGCATGCCCTCCAGGCATTACAATAACCTTTGACTGACCTCACTTAGTACTTATATTCTGTGAATTCACAAGCATATTAATTATATTTTTCATTGCAAAAAAAAAAAAGAAAGATTAACTGAGGAGAAATTCCTGTTATCTGTGGGGGGCTGAGCAGGAACAACCTGAAGAAGGAGAAAGATTTTAAAACACCTGCCATTCCTGTTGCATAATATACAAAAGGAGCAGTAGGAATTTGACCAGAGTCTTAGAATTCCAGTGATATTGGTAGCATGCAGTTAAAGAAAATGCTGCAAAATGTAAAATCTATACACATGCAGTATACACATGCCCAGGGCATGTATCAACTTCCCCAAGATTAAAAAGCATCTCCAAACCATTTTACGTGTGCTGCCACTGATGTAGGCAGTAAGGAGAGACAGGAATCTCTGAAAGTGACAGCTTTTATTGCTGGCTATAGATTAACAATGCCCCAGCTTTGTATTATGAGTATACAACTAGGCCAGGTAGGCCTGGCTGTTCCTGCAGAGGAGAGAAGCATTTAGGTGGCTCTAGATGACACTGTTTATCCTAAGCTCTTCCCCTTCAACTAAGAAGAAGTTTGAGAAATTGTAGAAAGTTTGTGACAAGTCCTAGAAGAAATGTTTCAAGTGCTTAGCTTGGCAGTGCACCAAGAAATTTGAGAGGGGACATACCTGACAGGAAGGACAAAAAGACGTTCATTATTCTTAATAAGCACCCTACTAGCTACATCTGTGTAAATCCAGAGCCACTTTAGCTTAGACTACAACTTGAGTCCGAATGCGGCCTCATGAGTTTGAGGCTGCCTGTGTCAACTGCAATCCATTAACTACGCACCCCTGCATACACAGCTTGTCAAGCAGATACATCTTCTACTGAAGATCTTACTCAGAAGAAATGGAACATTTAGAAGAACAGCAGCCATTAAACATAATAGTCATAAAACCTCCCAGACACATGAATTTCCTTCTAATGTGAGTGTTCCCATCTGTGCTTCCTGGACAAGGGAACTGTTTTTCAGGCACAACTGCTGTCATTTCCCAAGTAAACTTGCAACTTCCCATGCCACACAGAGAGGCAGAGGACTTGGCATCTTCAAATAGATTAAGACAACTTTTCTCAGTGTGCATAAGCCCTTTGCATGTAGGATCCTGAAGGCCCTGGAAAAGGGCCCTCACAGAACCAGGGAGCACACCTTTATGCTCTGCATGACCTTGGCAGCCTGTGCCATGCACATCCACCGCTTACCGCATCAATGATAACAGAATGGGGAGTCCGTCCTGTGAAGACATAACCAAGTTTTTTTGCTCCTTTTACTAATGCTCCTTCATCTGCCAAAACAAACAAACAAACAGCTTGAATTTAACCTGGTATGTAAAAGAGGCCTCCAAAACCCATACTTAAATACGGCAGATTGCCAAAACAGCATCCCCTTTCCCATATACTCCCATCCATAGGGATGCCAGAGTAGCTCTGCACACTCTTCCACAAAAAACATTCAACATTTTAGTCCTACAAAGGCCATGCAATATCAACTACACAAACCTGGTACTCAATCTGTATAAAATACCCTGTAACTACTGAAGCATTGAACTCTTTTCTTGTGGAGGTGCCATACTTTTCCACAAGGGAAAAATACCTGCTCTGAAAGCAAGATCAAAGCTCTGTTACTCTAACTTCCCACAACATGCATTTAATCCATTTTCTGCTGTGAAGGCACTAAGTTCAGGTACTACAGAAATACAGCATTGTTTTCTGGAGACTGAACTGGGCAGTGTTATTAAGAGCTCAAATAACAGAGCTGCAATCAGAGCCAACACCTGTACCTCCCGTAGGTAATTACAGAGCCTCCTTAAGGAGCAAGTGTCATCAAGCACAACTGCCATACAGGTGGATTTAGTGCCTAATTCAAGCAACCCTCATGTCTCTACAGCTCCCTTGGTCTCCTCACGGTTCATCCTTCTGACCAGAACTTCCTTACATGAGCTCTTCAACCTACTTTTCAGACACTCTATTAAGACATAAACCAGAAATGATGCTGCTTCATCACTCAATACACCACTACAGCAATTCTAGAAATATCTTCACTAACAGAGAAACTCAATGTTCCCCAATCTGGCCCCACCTAGCTCCGTTAATACCACTGGGCTAACTGAAAGGAGTAAAAACCAGTGAAGTGCAAACCTGAATACGGCCAAGATTCTGAAAGTTTTGGTTGTATTGTGCCAGGTATCAGCACTGGATAGCTTCCTATCTTGCTCTAAGCAGATAGTAGATCAAGAAAGACAGTTTTTAGTCATGCCAATAAAGTAACGGCTCATGCAGAAACAAATCATTACTTCCTACGCACTCAGTCTTTTACTTTCACCCTGCAGAAAGAGTAGAAGGTCTCTTGAGAGCAGAAGGAATCCTAAGCCCAGCCTATCTCTAAAGAAACATCATGGACTACATGGTTTTGTAGGAAGCATTCAAAAGCAGTGTGTACTGATTACAGAAGATGCCAGATCTACTGCTAGCATCGTGGGGGACATTTTGCTTTCAAAATCAATGACCTTTGAAATTACCCAGAAATTTATGGGCCTTCCTTCCATCTACCTCACTCCTTCAACTCATTCCTTTCCCTCCCAAAAAAGAAAGCAAAAACCAACCTGGAGAGGAAGCCTGGTAGATTATTGTATTTCCTTGTCTCTCAGGAACAACAGTATGACACACGGCCAGCAGTGTGAGGAACTCCTGTATATGCACAGCTGTGGGCTAGACAGGACGCCAGGAGAGTGAGGTTTAGCATTACACACAGACTGAGGAACCTGTTCACTAAACTGAGACAATCTTATATGCCACAGACA
Organism: Coloeus monedula; assembly: GCF_965178545.1. Taxonomy (NCBI): domain Eukaryota; kingdom Metazoa; phylum Chordata; class Aves; order Passeriformes; family Corvidae; genus Coloeus; species Coloeus monedula. The sequence continues at coordinate 47,413,265 of NC_138783.1, forward strand.
AAAAAAACCCCAAAACATATTCTGTTCTCTATTTATAGCAGTTGTTTTGACCTCAGAACATCAAGACAGCACAGTTCAGGACCAGCATTGATGAACTACAGAGCTAATGGTAACGACCTCGTTTAACTTGCAGAGAGCTGAGAAGCCAGAGTATTCCCCCACCCCACAAACATAAAAGTATTACTTCTTTAGCACCCCAAGCTTCATATAGGCAAAGACATCTGCCACAAGATGATGACAATCTAGCAACAGGAAATACTACTAATGGCAACTTCCAACAGATTGACAGCAACCACACCAGAACTAAACTTGCTGCAAGTGCACCCTTAATGATGAACATCCAGAGCTGAGAGCAGCTGAACAGCCAGTAGAAGGCAACATCATGTGTCCTTCCAGAGGAATACAGAACCCAGCCAAGCATAAAATTAATCCATGGCCCCTACACATTCAGCATCATGAGAACATGCAACATAAACCACTGTTTCAAAGTGCTTAAACAGACACCATGTCTGCAACTCAGCAAAGATGCTCTGGCACTTAAATCACAGGCCTCTGATCATCCAACCCTGGCAACTGCAACCTTTAGTGATGTGAAATTAAGTCCCTCATCCCATTCTTCCCTCCTTTCCATCCCTGCCTCTGGCACAAGATTTATAGTCTCACAGCAGTCAGGAACAGCACTCAGATGCCCAGCTCACAACCTGGCCTACTAACTTCATCCACAATTCGCACAGATCTTTAAGATGCTTGGCTGAAACAGCTGAAGTGAACACATGGCTCTCCTTCACCAACTCTGCTATATCCATAACATCCACAGGTGGTAGCATCACTGTCTTGGATCACAGCAGCCATTTGCTCAGTGACTCAGACATGAACTTAGCAGTTCTACCTTTGCAGAAAGCCCTACTTGACTTTGCAAACTCTCAAAGAATTTCTGCATATAAAAATACCATCTAGTTTCCAAAGTTTCATTAGCATAGCATATGCACTGGCAATATGAAGGTTTAATTAGTAGGAAGTAAATTATTATGAAAGCCACAAAACCATGTCAGCTGGCAAACATTGTGTCAATGTGTGTAAACAAAGTAAGCATATCAGAAAGTAGAGTAATAAAAAGACTAAAGATCTAAGACCTATATTCTTGTTTTATTTCATGTACTTTTTCATGAATATTTTCAATGTAACTGTTTCCAAATTGTATGGTCACATATCACTAAAATAACAACAGCTGTAGCTTTTGACATGCTGGGGTACAGAAGCTGTGCTCAGGAAAATGAACATATATTTACACACTACTATCTGACTAAGTCCACAGCAAATTACAGTCAAGTGGTTACTGCTGTTCCATTATTACCAGTGAAAATAATGAAAGTTTTATCTCCATGTCCAAAGGCACAGCCTGCCAGATTCTCATTTCAGCATCTGTTGCTGTAGACCTTTGATGTCCTTCTCACACTTTTATCACCTAGCCCCTTAACAAGCTTTCATAGTATGTGTTCTATCAGCTGGAAACAACCTGTCTCCAGTAATGACATGGATTTTAATCCTTCCTGTGTATGCATTTATGTTTTCAAGCCAGCAACATAATTTGCTGCTGTCTTGGTATTTTCACAGCTCACAATGTATTACAGGGCAATCTTCCAATTCTGTTGCAACCAGCTTATCACAACAGCTCCTCCACACAGCTGTCATTTGTTTCCTTTCTATAGTGTTCCAGCACTGACAATATTTGTTGCACAGGCATGAATCAGGGTAGAGCATTCAAATTCTTACTTTGGACCTGTGAACAGAAAATCTGTTAATGGCTTCTATGGCAACGTATCCCTTCCAATAGGCTGAGCTGAATCCCAGCATAGGACAGAAGTCCCACAGGTTAACTGATTCTGCTTTATTACTTATTTTCCTCTATCAACTCTCTGACATCTCAGTAGTGAAATTCTTACTGATGGTCTCTGTGAGACATTTCTTGCCTGTTCATATGTTAAGGTCAGCCTTATTTCTTCCCACCCCATTTTTTAGTTCTCTATCTATCTGTAGTTGGAACAAAGTTTCCATATTTTAGTCTCTTATTTATCAGTCCACAGGTAGTTCTCATTTTAAGTGCCTTCCTCACTCATTTTTCTCCCTGTGTGCCAACAACTCTGGGTGAAAGCCATTGCTTCTTCCTCTGGGTTTTTTGCCCAAAGATCCATGAAAAAATAGTGTACAAACATCTACACAAGCAATATACTCCACTGGCTGAATTACTTTGTTTGCTGCCCCTATCAGCTGAGAACCACATACACATTGCAACCGTCTCCTACTTCTGGAAGCAGATTGTTATCTACAAAGCACTATCCTCAGTGAAAGCAAAGTTTAGCTATCTAGTAGGTACACCACTATCCATTATCAAGCAGACCACTGGTCAAGAAGCTGTATCCCAAGTTTTCATCTCTTCACAGCTCCCTTATTTAGAGGAAAAAACCACTGTGACAAGACTCAGTCTTCTGGGGAGCAAACTGCACTGTGCAGAGATTCATATCTGCACATGTGACACACATGTCTTTATCTGGACTCCTCACTGAAGACAAACTATTTTTCTCAACTGTTAAAGAGTCTGATAAAATTACAAGGAAGTTGCATGTGAAGTTAAAGATATCTTTCATCTTTCATTTTACTTGTAGCAGTATCAGATCAGTGCCTCCATTCACAACATTTCCATGTGAGCAGGACTGACGGTTTTTTGACCAAATAGGCTAGAAATGGCCAGTGGGATATTAAAGCACAGTCTAACAACCTGAGAGCTTACTACTTTGCATGTAAGTGGCACATTTTGCCAAGGGAAACTGAAAATGCTTATGTACTTCATAACCAAGGAGAATAACGACTCACCATCTTAAAAAGATATGAACTTCCTACCATTTAGTTCACTAAAGTATCTGGAGAGCAGTGCGAGGATCCAGCCATGTTGGGCACCTCCAGAACAGTGAAGCTGGCAGGACTGGAGGAGACCAAGATATTTCAGGCACAGACTGAAAGAAGACATTAACCAGCTTTTGAATATCAAGAGAGTGAAATGCAAGTTTATCTTGTCCAAAACCAATGAGATATGGCCTATAATTAAAGATACTGCCTTGTACTTTAACAAAAGTACCAAAGTCCCACGCACAGTAAGAACAAAAGCAGGTGAGAGAAAAATGTATCTCACCAAGCTCTAACAATTTAATTGTGAGCTATAAAATTATAGGTTTGGACAGTTTTGCAGCAATCTGAACTAGAGCCTCTCATAGGTTTTCATCACCTGAACATGTTTTTTTTCCCCTCCTGTATTTCAAATCCCAGTTTTTCATCCCAGTTAGCCGTGGCATTAGCTGCTTTCCTATGGAATTAAGAATCAGCTGATGATAGCTGTCATTTCAACAAAGCTTGAAGGGATAATAGCCTCAGTTCCCACACACTACACAACAATAAGCAGACATGTTGGTAAGGTCTAAACAAACACTTTCAGTGTGGTAAAGGCTCAATTTGAGCATAACAGTTGTCTGTTCTGCCTGGTCAGCTGCTAAAGTTCTCATCACACATACTCACTGAACCCATTCATGCATCTGCAGCTATATCTCTATATATGTTTGTCACTTCTTGGCCAAGAGATAATTTGGTGGCCACAGAAGAAAGTTCATATGCAAATGGAAATTCACAGATGAAGTTCAGGGAGAATCCTGGGAGATAGAGGAGTCTAGGATGAGAACCAAGACTGTTAGTTTCTTCACTTCTTGACCTCCTTCCCTGCTCTCCTATCATCAGTGTAAAACATAACCCCACATCAAACAGGTTTGCATCGCCATGCTGAGTTCATTCACAGCACATATGCAACCAGCAAGCACCAAGATAAAGAACGTCTAGCACATTAACCAAACATTCCTTCTAGTCTTAGAAAAAACCTGATCTTTTCTTATTAGACTAAGTTTATGTCATTTTCTCTGTAGAAACAAGACAGCATCATACACCTGGTCAGCCACACAGTTCATCCAACAGAAGCTGATACAAAGAAAAAGCACAGGCAGACAAACCTATGTACTTTCTTCCACATTAAAATACCAGAGCGGCCAAGAGAAACCTCTACATGTGCTCAAGACAAGTTATTTTTCCCTGGAACATTTCCTACAGGGCAGTAATTCAGTAACTGCTGCTCAAAAGTGGACTTGGCTATCAGTCAGCCCTTACACACCAGCAGCCCAGAAGAGCTATGAAATTTAGAGGTGATGCAGGATGCTAAAAATCTTCCTAGCAGATGGAAGACAGTCTCATGAGTACAAGTACATAATTTTTTATTTTCAACCTGGAAAGAAAATTATTTGGCACTGAAACAGTTCTAAACTAACACTTGTGACTGAAGTGAAAAAAAGATTAAAATCTTCAAGACCAGAGCAATGAGCACTTAACAAGAGTTTGGAAGAGATCACATTTACAGCTTCAGCTGCAAAAGCACAAATGTTTAGAGGGAATTAATTGCCCAAGTACAGTACCATCTAACTCCACTAGGCAGCTTGTGCTAGAACATTTCTGTTTTTTCACCTCAGTTCACTAAATGAGTAGAAATTGACAGACATCTACAAGTGGCATCTGCAGCTATCTATCAGCTGTAAAAATTAAGATAATATGGATTTTTAGATAGAAAGAAGCAGTTTATGCATCTGAACAGCTGACCTAATGCAAAAAAAAAAAAAACTGGAAAGACCCTTCCCTCTACCACTATCCTGGAATTTAGCCCTCCTCTCACCCACAGACTGACAAATACACCTGAACATGCTAAGCAAACTGTTACATGTAGTTCTCGCATTCCCATGTGTTGTGCTGAATCACCACTTGCCAGAGGGTGGCACCCATTCCTCCAGTACAGTCAGGCTCTGGAAACTATCTTTGGCTTACACAAGGTACTTCTCATTAGCCAGAAGTGATTGTCTTCTGTGACACTGATTGTCTGAGGGCCGAGTTCACACAGTATGCTCAGCCCAACAGTCAGCTGTGCAATTACATCAGTATTTGTCTAAGTGACCAGCAAAAGAATTCTGAGCTGTCTAGACTAAATGACACTTCAGGAAGCTACCAAAATCCCCTATTTGCCTGCTACAACAGCATGTATTTTGTCTATCCCCCAAAGCAGAAACTACCCAGAGAAGATCAAATAGTTAGGTAGCCCAAAAATAAGGGGCCATCTCAAGGCTAGGTGAGAAATTCCATCTCAGACCTCATTTGAGATACATTCCTTCTGCTGAGTCTATTAAAATATACCAAAGCATTTTTCTGCATGCATACCTAAAGCAGCAGCCAGAAAGAGCTCAAATACATTCTACCTAGAGCCCACACCTAAACCAGAATGAATACCTGGAGTCAGCAACTACCATAAGCCATAATTGTAGCCATAAATGAAAAAACAGGACTCAAAGGAACAGGACAATACATGAATCTTGGCTGCAAGTCACGTCCAGTGGAAATCCTTCCAGTGTACATGATTACAAAAGCCACATAGGAAACCAGGGCACTGTTCTGAGAGGGTGACCTTGCTGGAGGTTAGAGCACAGGAGCCATCTTTAGGCTCCATCACCCTGAGGAACACATAGTGCCACACCAAGTAATTATTCCCTTCTGGCATTCACACCATGCTGTGTTTCAAGTTCTTAAGTACTGCACAGCAGAACAGAAAGAAAAGCTTTCCTGCACACAAACAGTATATTGCAACTGTATTTTAGATGCTCGTACAAAACTTAACCAGCCCAGTTACAGAAGCTATATTGTCTAAGGAGAGCAATCAGCTGCTTGAGTTTGTGCTTGCCAATGCTCAGACCCCATACTGTGAGACAGCCTGCAAAGAACAAGGGTCATGCTTTTTGGCAAGTAAATTAGTTGTCTTGTGTCCAGTCAGACACTTCATAGCCGCATGATTCCCAAATAAACAATGAACTGACACTGTAAAGACTAGGTCCCTTTAGGACTCAACAGCTAGGCTAAGATTATTAATCATTAAGGCTTATGCTAAGCTTGAATATGCAATTAATTCCCATCTTTTGCATCCTTTATATAACTAGAATTCCAAACACTTGCAATACTTAAAACAAGGCTCATTCCAGAATTACCTTGTAATGCTGTAGATTATGATTAAAAATGGTGTAGATGTTTGAACACTCCATGTAGTTTTTCTTTTAAAGAATTATAATTTCTATCATAACTTGTTACAAAGCATTATCTTCCATATACAACAGCATGAACCTGCCTTATAGGTAGCTCAATGCCATTGCTTCTTTAATTCAATTGTAAGACAAGTGGGCAGAAAGGCGTTGGAGGCAGCTATTTTGATTCCAATTTGCCCCCTCTGTGCTTGCATGACACAATCACAGAGCAGATTTAATCACACAAATAGATTTGTTCAGCATTCAATTCCAGACAAGCCTAGAATAGGGCATTTAAGAGGCGTGATATTCAAAGAGCAGACTTACATGATCGTTTTCAATGTTTTGCAGCAGTCTTGGGTCATCAAATTCACACGACTCACTGGTGGAAGGAGGTAGCTGGCTGCAGAGCAAAACAAGCACATTCAAACAAGTGGCAACATTGCCAATCTTAGTACTTCATCTCTTTTCTTGGGAAGCAAATTTAAAAAGCAAAGTAAGACTCCAGTGTCCTTGAAAGCATTGAGAAAAGATCATATGAGTAATGCAGAAAGTGCTGAAAATGAGCACCAGCAAAAAACCCAATATGGTTATGGCTGACGTGTTTCAGAAGATTCACGTGTCAATGCACCTCCTGGCACAGATGTAGCAACAGCAGTTTTTAAGCATATTTAAGATACATGGATTTCAGGGAGACTTACTTATAAAATAGATCAAAGTTCAATATCCCTAAGTTCTGTCCCTAGTCACAGTGTTCTGCTTCAAGCTGACCACTGGAGGATTTTAAGTCTGAGTACTCCACATAAGTACCCAGAAGAAACTTTCACAGAACTGACTAGGAAAGAAAGATGCAAGGAAAGAAAATACAGCAATGAAGGAAACAGCAATATCTTGGCAGAAAAGAGGGATCCATAGAAATTACATCTCAACAAAAAAGAAACGTGTAATTTTATCACCTTCCTAAAAGATGATCATAAAAATGAGCTGGACCAGTGGAGAAGCCTAGCTTAGCTCACCACCAAGTGCTTTTCTAACAGCATTCAGTGTTTACCTGTTTCTTGGGTAGGAACTCACTTCTTGCCTGTATTTGCCATTCAAATCCATGCCAGCCCTCCCTGGCTCTTCCCCTCCTTCCCAATAACCTCAATATGCTTCACTGACACCTGCGTAACACCTCTGGGTCTTCACTCATTTCTGTGGAATGGGACAGACCTGTCACCTCTATTGATTAAAGTTCTCAATAAAAAGGAGTGGGATTCTCTGGACATGATAGACCTACATATCAAGCTCTCTCCCAGCTTAATTACTAAAACATAGCATTTTAATAAAGAAGTCCCTTTTCTTCTCATTATCAGGCCTGAACTTAGTGATTGCAAAGAGCAACATTCAGGCTCTAGCTTCAGTCTCTAAGGTTCCTGTAAAGTAGGTTACTTTTAGCTTTTAACTTGACTGTCTGCAATTATAAATAAGCACTGCATTAGCATCCCAGCCACCCCAGCCACTGCCTATTCCTCACCCCGTTCACATACCAACTCTCTGTGCAGAAGAGTGGATCCATCACCACCCACCAGCTCTGCATTAGGCTTCCACTGGAAGACCATTTTACTCAAACAGATTCCTGCCTTGGGCTTCTTCCAGTCCCAAATTGGAAAGCGGTCTTTATATAGATTGTACCCACTCTGCTATCCAGAACACAAACATCTTGGAATATATTTACCTGAAGTCTTCTGATGAACGTTCTCTTTCCAACTCAGGAAAGTGACTGAGGAGTAGAAAAAGGAAAAAAAGAACATTTATTCCACTTTAGTAACCAAAAAAAATAGGTGGAAGGCGAAGATCAATGAGTCATCACACAAAAACATATGCTGGAACCACGGGTTCAGCTGTTCATACATTTGAATCAAGTTTTCTGCCTTTTGAGATATCTAATTTAGCTACCATGAAATTCAAAGGTTAACTCACACTGAGATCTGAAGACTACCCATTTAAAATGAAGCAAATACAAAGATTTAGATGACTCAAAGGGATCCTTTTGTCAGAACAGAATAAAACCAGTAAGCAGGTATCCCTCTTGTACAAGGAACATTAAACTCTGTAATTACAACTACACTGTTCTAAAAAAATTCTGGTTCTTCTCAAGTCTCAGAAATATGACTGATAATTGCTACCCTTGGACTGCAACTTTTTCCCTCTTGAAAAGCCAGAGCTTATTTAGCACTTCTGGTTTTGTTTAAATCATGATCATGTCAGTTAGGAAGCAAGTTTCTTTGCTTCATGTGAAGTACTCCCCAGGTTTGACTTTCATAATTTGTGCTGCAGGACAGGAAAATGAAAGCTATTAATTAAGACCACAAAATATGCTAGAATATAAACTGAAGAACAGAATGTTCTAAACCTTTTCCAATATAAAATTTTGTACCAGTAGTAACCACACAGAGTTTTTAAAAAAGTCATACGTACCCGTATGTCACTCCAGCAATACTGCATTTCTTAAAGTTCATGATATTGCATGTTAAAGTACCTGTTTTATCAGAAAACAGGTATTTTACCTGGAAGGGAAAAAAAAGTCTGATTTTCAACTTGCATAGTAACAAGCTCAAAGTAGAAAATAGGAAGAGTCTCAGAGACATATTGCTCAAATGTCACAATATTGGCCAATGCAGGCTTATTACAGCTTGATTTGTCTACCAAATCAACTGAAAAATAATCAGGCAAATTATTTAATTGCATTAATTCTTTATCTCTAAATGTGGAAGGGCTCAAATAGTAGGTATCAATTGCCAAGGCTCCAGTGTGGTCACCACAGATGTATTTGGTTGTGCTACTTGGACATTTATCAAATCTTTCAACTGTACCTATCTCAAAGAGCAAGGCTGGAAATGAAAACAAAGACTCAGGATTGTTGAAGGATCATTGGGTTTTCACACACTGAAGATACTCAGTGTTTCAAAGATCACCAGAAATGTTTGGGGCTTTTTCCCCTCACTATAAGCATGGAATATGGTATTCTGCAGGCAAACAAAAGCTGCTTTTTCTGATGTCCAGTCATGAGCAGTCCTGAAGTACACAACACACTGCCACTGTCAGCACTGCCCAAACTAATAATCCCTTAATGGAAACAGTGACTTTAAGGTAGATGTAAGAGGCAACCCCAACAAAGCAACATGACCTCTTGGAGCATTAGCAGATTCACAATTCCCACCTTCAATGGGCCACAACAGACCAAAACTAATTGCAAGTTAATAACACCACAGCTGTACCTCTGCACCAGCTAAGACTTTCAACAAGTAACACGTAGGAAGGGATGGTAACAACATGAAAGAGTGAGACAACTTAAAGACCAAACAACTTTGATGTCCTGGGGTGACAGGTAACTAGAGTTAGAAGAAGCTTTTCCTCAATAATCGCCATTCAGTTCAAGACAGTGCACGACACTATTTGTAAGGTGATCCTTTAGCTGTGCACTACACTGCTACTGAATACAGCATTGGAAAGGGAGCCTTTGCAAGCCAGAAGTCAAAGTGGGTACCCAAACTTCTGAGGAATTTTAAGTCATTAATAATTTCACCATAAAACAAAAATATCAAGGGCACCTGTGAACATGTAATTCAATTAATGAATCAAAAAATTCAGTCTAGTTACACAGAATCACTTGTAAGCCATTCCTGAAGATAACATATGGGCCACCAACATACATTATGCCACAAATACTTTACTTCATGCAAAAATAATACCATAATTTAGAGGTTGATAATGTCACATCAAAGCGATTTAAATACAAATCAAATTTTAGCATTCATAAGAAAAACGTCAATCGGTTTAAGCAGGAAGAATATTGACTACGCCCCTACTGAGCAGCACATTATTGTGTCTTTTCAATACATGAATGTTGTCTCTAACACTAAATTCACACAAGTTATGAAGTTCACATAGTTCCGTTACAGACCTATAACCTTGATGGTCAAGGAAAAAAGCTAGCATTTCTCAATGGTGCTACAAAATTCCAATAGCAAAGTTGTATTTTCCAGTAGGCTTGTTATGGGAAGCCCTTCCAGTCTGAAGAAATGTTATTTACAGAATAAAGAAATCTACAACAACTAGAAGTTAATATACAGTTATCTTTATCTGAAAGGAAAATAGAAATGCTTGAAGGAACACGCTATCTAAATCAGGAATACAACTGCATTTTTTTGACTGGCATCTCCTGTGAAGTAGTCAGAAACATCAAGACCTAATAACACAGTCTAGGCTGTTGGCCTGCTCTTCAGCCAAGCTTAGCCCTGTACGTTCTGTTCTGGTACAGACAGCCAAAACCACAAAGCATCTCTCTAATACCTTTGAGAATAAAGTTTAGAGTGAACATATGAAATAGTTTCAATTCCCAAACATAAAACTGCCTATATGACATTACATTTAATCCTGTGATGTCTCATTATTTCACTTGTAAGACTCAGACTAGAGAAAGTAACAATGTCCCATTAACCCGAGTAACACAGAGCAACAGAATAAAGCAGATTTGTACATCTTGCTCTCACACCTTCTCTCAACACAATATATCACAATCATGACACTTAAGAAAACGTTGTTTTACCTGCCCAAGTTCCTCATTAAGGTTTGAGGTTCTGGCCATTGCAGGTGTATCTGTTTCAGGGTAATACATATCTATGTCCTGAAATGAGAGCAAAATTAAGACTTATGTTATGCAAATTAAGCACTAAAGTCTCTGTTTTTCTTTTAGTCAGCTCCAGCTTGGCTTAACTGTCTTAATGCTATGAGTGGGCATTCTGAATGCTTGAGACAAACATCATCCCAGGATGGATATGGATGCCTCCTTTACTACATGGACATGAGAAAAGCCAGATTCAACTACAGGTAGTTCATAAACTAAAGGTACAACAGTAAAAAAACAAACTTAGTACAGTAGAAAGAAGTTCATGCACAAGCCATGATAATCATAGGTATTCAGTTACAACAATCAGTTGTTCTAGCCACATTGATGACTGGAGAGACAATTTTAGTGGCTCCACATAATAAACTCTTTCTGTTACTGCATTTTATTGTGAGATTAAAAGAAACAGCTGCCACACAAGCCAAAGCAACTTCTCAGATATGCATCTCTAGTACATTATAAGCAGCTCAGGGAACAGACTTTTTAAACTTCACTTACATGTATTTTATAGGAACCTACTACATTACTCAAAGTCCAAGGATTAACGCATACCAACAAAAGGTATTCCTCTTGGTTTTGTCCAGCTTGAGAGCCATCACTACAGTATTTTTGGCCCACAACTTGAGACAGACATTTTGAAGTCAAAGCTTCCCTGAACAGAGGGATTACTGTTTGCTTGCGTGAGGCAGCGCCAACTTATCTCCTTACAAAAACATTATGGTCCATACCAGAGGTGACCTTAAGGCCACAGCCTCGGGATTAAAAACAAAAAAAAAAAAAACCCTAAACCAAACTCCACACCTTCAAACAAGTCTAGTCTTTCCCTCTGCTGTGTCTGAGAGAAGCTGTAAGATACTGAAGAGTTTTGAAAAGATAATTACTGAACGTGAGTCAGCAGAGAGATCTCCTTCAACCAAGAGCTGAGACTTCCTTCTCATCCTAAAGGCCTAAAATACAAGTCATCATTTGCACAGGGGACCTTCCCGTGACTAGATCTTTTAATTTCCTGTGAAACACAGAACTGATATAGAATAAACCCTCTGAGTTTCCCAGAAGTTGCATCAGAAACGTAATTAGAAAATCTTGCAAAGATGTTAAGTGGGTTTTTATTTTAAATGTCAACATCCAGAACTGAGATACATTCATTCTTGCTACTTACCCAATTTATAAAAAGAGCCTGAGTAAACTTGACAACTTCCAATGTCACCAGAAGGCTGATTGGAATAAGGTTGTTGTACAAGATTATAAACGTCAGCAGATTGTATCCAAAGTTCACAGACAGCATTTCTGTGGACCAAAAGACACAGGACATCAGCAGACAAGTCAGAGTGGTATAGGGGCAATCATTTTTATGCAGTTCGCCTGATCAGATTTAGCAATGCTAAAATAATCAGCTAGTGTGTTGATGCCTAGTGTAAGGGCAATTTTAATATTGATTTCAATAGAAGATAGATAAAACACCCACAGACCACGTGCCTAAATACACAGCATTTTATACCAGGTAAAGAAGAGCAAGGTTGCTGAGGCTATATATTAAAGAACCGAACTCTTTCTGAAAAATTTTTGCTACACAGATGGTGAGAAGTACAATATTCCCCACTATAACCCAATTTAGACATTAATCTGACATGTCAACTGCCCAATTAAGAGCCACCAGTGTCACTAGTAATATAACCATCTTTCAGGAAGTGCCTACTTGTCTCAGTGGAGTTAGGAAACAAAAAATAAACACCAAAATTAGTTCTAAAATCTGACATCACTGTCAGAATTGAGAATTTACCCATACTAAAGAAATCTATGAGAACAAGTTGACTGTTAAACAGTTGCCTAGTATATGAACTAAGGCACCCTGCTTAAGCAAAGAAGCTGTTATTAACAGTGACAGCATTGCACAACTTGCCCAAGTAAGTCTGCCATCACAAATGGTTCTAAAGGGAAGGGGAAGCATTTATAGACAGCCAGCAGGAATGTACAAGGCTCAGCAGAGACACAGGATGAAAGCTCCTGTTCATGGTGCTGCCCACAGCCTCTCTTTATAATCAAAGTCTCCATATTTGTATGCTCTTCATTTCCCTAGAAACTTAGAGAGGCACTTCAGTCAGCACACAGAACACCCAGCACAACAAGGTCAGAGTCCACAACTAAGGGTTTTCAGCATCACAAGGTAATTAGAAGTCAGGGAAGCAAACTAGGAAGAGACAGAATCCAGAGAAAATTGCTGAAGCCTAATGAATATCAGAGTTTAGACAAAGGCACCTCCAAGTGAGAGCACACCCTAATTCTGTATCTTTGATAAGTTTGCAGAATGCAGAAACATGCTTGGTATTGGAACATTCTGCAATACAATTTTTTACAGAGATGAGACATTAAACCAAAATTTAACATCTACCTGCCTAACCTGAGAAAGTGTCTTTCCTGTGTGTGGTAGTTACAGAAGCTATAGAAACTGTGCATTAAATTTACAAAAAGGCATCTATACAGACTATTATGTCATCCTAGTCTATTGCAAGTTGCACCTGTTTTATACTGCAAGTTCAAGAGTTCATCCCATTCATCTTTTCCAGTATTACTTCTGTCATTGTAAGGCACAAATTTAAACTTACTCATTTAAAAAACAAGGGAGAGAGCAGGCAAGAAATTCTGAACATTGCTGACACTGCTACTAGAAGACATTACAACTACCAAAACCTAGAATCAAATATGGGGCATTTCCATGCTTCTTCTTTTCATTACTACCACAACTACAATTCTTAAACTGCAGAGGATACACTTGCCATCTGTTTTGCATCATCAGCAGACAAGCCATTTGCAGTTTGTGGTAATTGCTTTAAGATCTGCATCTCAAAATGCTTCTAACATCACATTTTACAGCTAATGTAACCTCCTCAAAAGTTTGCTGGGGAGTACTTTATTGTTGATGCCCATCTTCAATAAAGAACTAATAAATTTGAGGACTAAGAATGTAATCAAATAAAACCCTTCAAATAACCATGCTAAGAGATCAGTTTTCTCACAACAAAATCACAGAAGCAAAAGACAGAAGCTTTACCCAATAAATTACAGTTGTAACATTTAGCATTTTGGTTTTCTCTAAAAGAGTAGATCAGCATTTCTGACTGAAAAAAAGTTAGAGAAATCCTTTGCATCTCTGTATCAACATAAAATTGAAGTCAGCATCAGACTGATACCATCCTGCAGTCAAATACAGTCAGACACACATAAGGCTGCAGTACCTGACCTCCTCTGAGAAAAAAAATTGTGTATGGTATCTCCACAGAGATGAAAGAAATGAACACCAGATATCCAAGAATAATTTTTCCCCCTTCTGTTTCTGTCCTGCTCCTTGGGTGCTAGCCCAGTGATATTTACCTAACCTTCAGAAGCCTCACTGGTAAGTTCACTTATGTCAGCCCATTCTCAAAAAAAAAAAAAAAGAAAATATTAGGTCATCAAAAACCTAGCAAGATGTGGGGGTTTTTGTTTTCTATTTCTTATTTTATGCATTAATTCAGTGAAGCTAAGAGCCTGGCTGGCCCTACAGGCTGATACCTCCCTGGCTCAGTGCCTGCATACTCACTGTTGGAGCCAAGGTACCAGACGACTTCACCATGTGTTCTGTTCCATAATAAGGCACCTACAGAACTCACAAGGGCCATTACCAGGAGAATACAGAACAAAACCAGGATCTGCATGTTGGTCACTTTCTCCACATTTGATCTCTTCAGAGGTGCTTTGGTTGAATTCTAGACAGCATCAGGGAAAAAAAAGAAAAAAGGAACCTGGCAATGGCTTATACAAGAGAAAACTGCTGAAGTAAACCCAGTCTTTACTTTCAGAGTCCATTAGAGCATCTGCTGTCCATCGCACCGATGATCAGCAGCAGTGAACAACATTTACATGTTGCTGGTCTCTCCAGGCACTCCCTGACATTAAGGCAATACAGGACTGTAGTATTAATCTAATTATCTCCATGATTATTACTATGTCCTCAGCTGTCAAGCCTCAGTTTTAAATGTCATCCAGCTACCAGATAAACTGCAATGAAAGTCAGTTCTCCTTACATATTGAACTGCTTTCACTTTCAGTAAGTGTTTGCACATGTGCACATGCAAACACAAGTACAATGGACCCTTGTATTCCTCAAGGCCTCCAGGGCTGAAACAACTATGAGTCAAACCATTCCATAAAATCAAGTCAATGACAACGAGAATACAGGAAAGATGACCAACTTCTATCAAAACATGCCCTTAATCCCCTTAAAACCTTTACCTGCATGAGTTTTGTATCATGTCCTGTATACACAACAATACCCAAGACCCACTGAGTGTTTCTCAGCTGTGCACCTCTCAGCAAGATCTGGTCTGGACCAACAGGAACTGGGCTGCAAAGCAAGAAGTTCATGTATCTTTCAGTTCTCGGTAACATTTTAAAGAAAGTACTTCTACTCTCAGCCTTATTCCCCAGTAAATAATAAAAAACCCCAAACAACAAGAGGAGAAGAATGTAATAGCAATATAATGATTGTCCACACAACTGAAGAAAGCACTGGAACCTCTGTAGTTTAGTTCCTGCTAAAGCACAGTAGGGCAAAGCTGATCCAGTTACCCAAAACTTGAGAACTTACATGGCAGCCATAAATAAGCTTATTCTGCACTTGACCTTGGCTAGTACATTCTCTCTCACATCAAGGACAGAGAAGCATCACACTTGCAAAGAGACCATCCATTTCAAGCAAACTATATGACATAAACCATTAAACAAGCATTTGAGAAAACCTGTGTTACCCACATGACTTTCAAGTGGGACTCAAGTGATCATCTGCTATTCTTGCACTGAGCTGCCCGTGGAATATACATTTTGTGAAGGAAAACAGGCACGGCCAAATAAAACATGTATATTCCTACCAACCTTTCACAAACTGCAAATTTAAGTACTAAAACTACATACTTTTCTTTCGAGAGTTGTAAAAATCAACGTCACCCTGACAAAGCCTCCAAGTTCTGGGATCACTTTTCTCTATACACCTGACCTTGGTGCAGCCTTTGGCTCTAGTTGAAAGGGAAAGGTTTCCATTTCCTCTGTGTATCTTGTGTAACAAGAAGGCCCTAAAAACCCCAACCATTTCCCTGAGTCCTTCTCGTCAGATGTACCTTCTAATAAAATATCACCATTAATTACAAAGAAATCAATACTCCCATAACAAGCGGAAGGCTCCATATGAAGATAGAACTGTGTTATCTTATACTGGCAGATATTCTGATTAATAATTATTAATTATTACTCTCCTCTTCCCCAGCAAAAACACGCATGTGCTTAGAGTTATAGGCTAAAAGAACAGAGGAAACATTTTTCCTAATCCAATGAACTCATGGCTTTGTTGCCAATACCTTTGACCATCTAAGCGCAAGTTTCCAGTGAAGTCGTAGAGATGGCGGTTGGGTCCTTCACATTCTATTCTCCCAGATACTTTCATCAATTCTTCCCTGGACTGGAGACTAGCCGTTTGAGACAGACCCTGCACAGAACAATTCAAAGGAGATTCTTGTCAAAAACTGTTATTAGAAGGCAACCTAGGAAAATGGTACTTCCTTTTAACATCTACGAAACCAAATGTAATTAAATCTGTGGAGGTCAGGGTCCTGTTTTGCTTTGGTGGGGTTTTTTTTGTTGTTGTTACTTTTTTGGGGTTGGTTTTTGTTGTTATGTTTTGGTTTCATGGGGGTTTTTTTTTTGTTGTTTATTTGATATTTAATACCTCTTTCCTGCAAAGAAGATTCATTATGGACACATATGAACCTACTGACAAGACTGAAACTCTCTAGATAGATAGTTATATTATCTACATGATCTTTCTTTCACCAAGAGGAAAGTAACCTCCACAAAACATGAAGCTGGACACATGCACGAGGAAGTAGGAGAAAGGCAGTGTAAACAGGCCTGGCTTTTTTCTCAAAGTGTAGGTGCACTGACGTGTTATGGCTGCTAAATACAGTCATTCTTAAGTGTAGTCTCTCTTGGGCCACTGCAGCCAATATGCTCTGATCCTGCTCCAGGTTAATGATCAGCCTGTCATCCAACTCCATCCTAATGTACTGGTACTCCACATTTGAGTGCATGCACAGCACCCACTGCCTTTCTACAAACAGAGGAATCCATTTAATGTTTATTTTGCCAGAATTTGACTGCAGCACTGCAAGCCAGAGCAAGGCCGTATTTTTGTATTTTAAGCATGTCCTGAAGCAAATAAAATCTTACAGGAGCTCAGCATCTGACTTAGTAGCCTGATCTGGAACAGTAAATCACATTTCTACAAATGTAGTAAAGAAGGAGCAAATGTAGCTTTTTAAAAACAAATTATCTGTGTTTTGAAATCCTAATCTAAATTCTTTTTTTTAATGAAAGAAGCCGAAGATTCTTAACTATTTCTAAACACTATAATCAACAGTACTTCTTTAACAAAACTAGAAAGATCCAAATAAATTCTTCTACTTACCAGGAAGAGATAACAAATTAACTTAAATATATAAAAGATCCTTTTCAGCTGCTGCCTCTGCACAATGCTCATAAAATGGTACTCGTGACATGAAAAACTGCAATTTGCATCACAAGCATAGCTGGGTTTTTTTTGTTTTTTTTTTTTATGTACAGCACTTAAATTCCACTAACTAGACCTTCAGCAAAACACATCCAAGGTCTCTTATGATTTGTCTCTGTGGGCTTAAAATACTTGCTCCAGGTTAGTTCCTTACACTTGCACATGATGCATTACTGCTTGTGTTTGTATCTGTTGAAAAGGCAAATTACAGCCACTTTAAGAAAGATGCTTTTTAAAAAAACAACAAAAGAAAAGCACTTGTATTGTTGCCATGCAAGCTAGATGGTGCTTCATAGCTAATATTAAATACCTAAAAGAAGAAAAAAGATGGAATCCAGTCTGTTTTACCTGTCGTATTTTAAGATTCGTCTCCCCATCGAGATTAGCTGTTTCAATATAGCACATGGCTTGTGGTTCACTGTAAGGAGTGTAAGAGTTTCAATATTAAAACTCAGTACTTTTTTGTACACTACTTTTTCACTAATATAGTCCACAACAGACTTCTTCAAGGCACTGCAGAAGACAGAACACCATACCGGTATACAACCATGAAAGAGCCAGCTGAAAGTACATATTTAACAGAGATGTCTTTGGATGTGGTCATACAGCAAACTACAGAGAAAGACAAGTGTAAATCAGATTACTAAGAATTTAACAAGGCATGATAAACTTAGATGCCTGAAGTGGATTATTTTGAATTGCAATCCATTAAATTGCTTCCGACTGCAAGAGTTAGGGATGAAATACCAAGTATTGAACAGTATAAAATGGAGATACGTTTGGATGAAGACAGTAATGCTCTCTGCTATGGAATTCTGTCTCTGAACTGAACACACAAAATCATGTCTGCAAGGTCACCTTAAAGTTGAGGGGCTTGTGGGAAGTACATCCAAAATCACTGCTAAACAGGTTTTCTTCCAGCATGAGAAAAAGGTTCATTAGGATTGAGGGCTGTGACCTGCATCTTACAGATATGTTTCTGCCCTTACCAACAGGGACAAAAATCTTCCTCCTAGAACTGAATTTTTTATTAGTTAAGGTCTTATCTACCTCCAACATAGAGGAGCTCTGCATAGGTAGCACCTGTGATAAGGAAGGGGACTTTTACCAGATCTTTTCCTGACATACCACTCAAGATTCAAAAGCTCTCTATGGCCAAACCTCTCTACCACCAAAACTATTTTTCTGCCAACTTTCTTCTCAGGCTGCTAAGGATTATCAGTTTCCTATCTGGATTCAAGCAAGTGCTTCTTCAGCATATCACTTCTCATACTCTTGATAAATGGCTAGTTTTTTTCCAACGTAACCAATTGCTTTAACAACAAATGTACTCAATCGGCAGAACAGTTCAGTAATAAAGGCTCCTTAGGACAACAATAATTAAGAAATGGACAGGTATATTTATAACAGTAAGAAGCTAGATTATTCTCTCCAATTAATTTTTCTTTAAAAAGAGAAAGAGGCTGAGTCTATTCTTTGTCTCCTCCTACACAGGCAATTTAAATCTGAACCCAAGAAAGACACAGATTAGAGACCAGCTTGATTCCAATTTTACCTCTGTCAAACACCTTATCTACTACAATTGAAGTGGTTAGCTCAGGAGTGAGACCTTTCACAATACAATTCCTCTAATTTCCACAGAAACTGAATGAACTGTGGAAATGAGAAATGTGGAAGTGTTTCCATGCAAAGTTGTATTTGAATTATTTTTAACTTCATGTAAATTAATTCTTTAAGTAAAATTCATTTGATGTCACCTTTTTACTATACAGCAAAAGAGAGTCAAGATAAAAAACAACTGTCGATTTTACCTCTGATAATCAGCTCACACACAGAAAATCAACATACACAAGCAAAGAACCCACCCCCTTCATAACATGCAGAGCTTTCTGGTGAACTGAGGACACTTAGTATTGACATTTAAAGGAATCATGGGAATAATACCAATTATAAAGCAGAACTGCCACAGAAATTGCTATTTATTTCAAGCAAAGCCTCTCCCAAATCAACATGCTCTGGGTTAAATTCTCTAATTTTTATGTGGTTATCAATGACAGCAGGTTAGTAGAACAATGTAGAACAAAAAGCTGGCACACACAGTTAAGAAATAAGTCAGAAGGGGTTTTTAGTATAATACATTAGAGAAGTTCTTAAGCAAAATATTCTTTAATGCTGAAACAGAAAATTACTGATGTCCAAGTTCAGCTTAACTGCATATTAAGTTGACAACTGCTTATTTAAGGTTTGGGGCTTATTTTAAAAAAATACAATACTGTATACCATGGAATGAAAGTACCTCTATCCTTCATCACATGGCAACTCAGAAAGACTGAGCTTCTGCATACATCTTAGGAAAAATTGAAACCTCCCAGGAATAGCACAGACAAGAAGGATGGAGCAGAAAATACAGCAGCTTGAAAAACAAGTTCCCTTACAAGTTGGATCATGTAAGAGAACTGCAACCTAGAGACCAGAGTAATCTGCAGTCACTGTTGAAAAGCACACAGGCAGGAGGGAATTACGGAGGTGGCGTAAGGTTTGGCTATTAGAAACACATTTAAGAACAGGAGTTTGGCTGTTGTCTCTTGTTTAAACCTCATCTGTCTAAGCAAACTGTGGTCTTGATTTGGCCTCAAGCTGTTCTACACGACCTAGACTCTAGACTAACAGTCAAGTACCACTCAAAGGCTTTTAGGAACTAAGAGACCTTGACAAATGAGAAGGCTAGGCAACCACCAACCATATGAAGTTTAACAAAGGCAAGTGCTGGATTCTGCACCTGGGATGAGGCAATGTTGGATGTGTGTGCACACTGGAGAATGAGATGAGGGAGAGCATTACCACGGAAAGGGACCTGGAGATTCTGGTCAATGGCAAGTTCAACATGAGCCAGCAGTGCATGGCAGTACAGAGGGCCAGCTGTGTCCTGGGGTCCATCAAGAAGTTGTCCCCTATTTGAAACTAAACCAAGCAGGACTCAACAGGTTGCTGTTGCTACCATGCTAGAGATGGGCCATACCTGTGCTGTATCCAGAGAAGCAGTGAACAAATGAAGCCTAGAAGCTATTTTGTTATTTGGTGCCAACAGAGCTAGCCTTTCAGATTTACTATTTGAAAGAGAAATATTTCTGGGGGGAGTAGGAAAATATGCTGAATACTCAGGGGAATTAATTGGAAGAAAAATTAAGCTGCCTTAATTCAGTGGAGGGATTCTCAGAGGGCCATAGAACCACTGATTGCACAAAGCTCACATTAAGAACCTTCAGTCTTCCAACAAATCCATCAATACAGAGTATTATGTACCTGTAAGTCATAAAGTCAAGTCTTGAAAAAGCCTCATTTTAGAAGAGCCTACCTACAATGATACATGAATCCATGCCTAGTAAAGCCATGTTTTGTCATTGTTGAAATTTGATTTTAGATGTGGAATAGAATTAGTGCTATCTGATGTCTGGTTTTATTAATAATAAATACAGAGATTCAAGTCCTCTGCACCTCAGTTCATCAGACACATCACTTCCACACCCATTCAGGATACCTGGTAGATATTATGATCATGTCTGCTGGAAGATGTTGCCCATTGGTGACCTTCACAATATCGCCTACTGCTACCTGTGGTGGTCAGGAGTACAGTAGCATGGAAGAGAAAAACAAACAGTTCGCTTGTCTGCAATGTTAGTTTGTTATTTTCTTTCACCCAGTCAGAAGAACAGCATCATGCACAGAACAGCTAGAGACAGTGATTCTGAAAAGTCAGAGTACTTTTCACTGCAAGTTTGGAAATATCAAAGTCTTCCCTTTTCTCAGTGCAAAGTAAACAATTCTCTAGAGGAAAAAAAAGGTAGAGATACTCACTTAGAAATTGGGAGCTTTTGTGGCTTATATTCAATAAAAATTACTTTTTTTCTATAATTCTGCCATTATCCAAATTTAGGGGTTTTCTTCAGTCTTATTTAATTTTCTTTTCTTCCCTAATAAAAAAGTTATCTTTAAACTTTACCTTCCTTAAGTATCAAGGTTTTCTTCTATTCCTTATCTGTATTACTTACATACCAAATCATCACTATCATTTTCCCTTAATTCTCGTTAGATGCACTGCTTGTACTAGCAAGTAGTATCATCCCTATGGATCAATAATATAATCCTGACCTACAGTTACATGAGAGATGCAGAGTTCTGAATTCTGGAATACTTTGTCTCCTCCTACACAGGCCTAAGACTTTCCAGCACCTTGAGTTAGTCACACATGCATGGGACTTTCATTCTAAAAAGAGTAAAGCAGCACTTTCAAAACAGTAAACCAGGTTTGCCTGATAAGCATGAGGCTACTTAATGCCAATGCACCACTGAGAGTCTGAAATGGGCTTAAAATACTTTTAAGACATTAATTTATAAAAATGGAAACAGATGGTATGTTTGAACAAGCAGATTCATTCGTTTTACTCAGATACCAGGAAAAATAAATTCCCTACCACTTTCAGCACAAAAAAAAAAAAAAAAAAAAAAAAAAAAAAAAAAAAAGTCAGAAGCCTTAAAGTGATCAAGGTGGATAATACAGAACTGTTACTCCTTAACAATAAATGCAAGCCTGGACAATATGCAGGTACAGACACAGGTCAATTCAAGAAGTGCCTAAGGGTATAAAAAAACCCCAGATTCCAGGCTCGACCTTCATCTTTCAATTCACTGTCCTTTCTACAAAAATAGGACTTGGAACAGCATAAACCGGAACCAACATTAGCCATCAGAATCCCTGGCAATTTTCAGTTTCTTCTATAGCCTAACACTTCAGCAGGATTGCTTTTAGGTGTCTTGAGACTGATCTCATTCCTCAGAGGTTTTAAAAGGGTGTATGTTCTCCTCAATTACTAGATAAGAGGGCTAATTTTATCCTTTAAAAGGCATTAAGAGCCACAACTAGATCGATACATCCTAAGGCATTTCAGCAACTTCCAGGTCTCAGAAATAAAGCTCACCAGACCCTGGCCAAGGGCTTCACAGAACATGGGTCCCAAGTGCCTCAGGCAGCAACAGAGCTTGTGTTTCTTACTTGAGCAAGCAGCTTACTAATTAGTCTCAAAGCCTAGGGACTTTTCAGCACAGCCAGGAAAGTAAGTCTCTGTTGGACTTGCAGGGGAGGTACAGCACTGCAGTGAAAGTTACTCTTCCAGGTGGACTACAAACAAAACACTGTTCACAGTTTACTTATTAACTGCACAAGCAAAAACACAACAGTTCATTAGCTTTTGACTGTAACATAGTACCAGGATTAAAAAATGGGAACTCAGGCACCTTGCTCAGGGCAATTTTGACTACTGGAACAGAAAGGATCCCTCCCACCCCCCCTGCATCAAGTGACAGAGAATTCTCATGTAGTATACATTGGTTCTAAGCCTCCTAATTAATTCTGGCAAGAGTAATTCTTGAACACTTGCTTTCCCTCCCTCCCTCCTTCCCACCCTCAGGTTTTATTTACCTCTTTCCACATAATGTTCTGCCACATCCCATTTCTTAGAACTGGAAAGAAAGCTTAAAGTTAGATTACACCATCAAAAAATCCTGATTCAGACAAATTTCAAAACAACTGTATCAGCAGTAGCAAACACTGATCACAATAGGAACTAACACAAAAATGAGAAATGTGTTTTTCAGAAGCTGGAACTTCTTTTGTTCACAGCTGTAGGTATGTGAATCCAAGAATGAGGAAGAATTTGCCCTTCATATTTATATAATTTTTATCACCTGCCAGACAACAGCTGGTGGCCTGATTTCTTCATGGCATTGTTTCATACTAACATGCAGATGGGCAGCATTGTTTCTTGTTTTGGAAATGACCTTCCTTAAAACAAGGGGTATTACTGCCCACTGTCAATCAGTATCAGGAAGCACCTTTACTTTGTGTATGATTTATCACAGAATTTTCAAATCTCATCTTTTTCCTTGCATTTTATTCATAATATTTTGACTCTGGCACATCCAACGTCACTACCATTACCAACGGCCCATATAAATCTGAAGCTTAACAGCCAAGCAGGCTCAAAGCCCTACTGAAAAGCAACAATTAGCTTTTGCAGAAGGAGGATCCTAACTGATGTTGTTCACATTGAAACAAGAAAAAGAAAACAAGGTGCTAAAAAGACCTTGGTTTCTGTAGTGCTCCAGTTCTACGCTGCTGTCTTAACACACTCATTAGTCATTTTCCCTGCACCATGCCTTTCCACCCAAGCACCTCCTCTAGGTGATTCTACACATACTTAATACTAATCCACCAAAACAGTAAAGTCAAATATGCCCAATTATTGATGAGTAACCCAGTCCAGTCCAGGTCAGAACACAGCAAGTTCACCTTCACTGAAAGCAGCTGCAGCCAGTCTTCAAAGGTGTTCAAAAAGTGCAGCGTGCAACAGATCAAAGTTGAACAGGTCAGTCCCCTACTTTGAATACGAACAATCTTCTCCTCAGCTCTATGCAATTCGTACATGTGGCTCATTTGAAAATAATACCACACTCTCAGAATAAAATTCTGCTGAATACAGCCTTGACCATCCTACCCAGGATAGGCCACTCCACAAACAAGAATGCAAGACTTGTCAGAACAGATCAAGCAGAAGAAACCCATTTCTTGACTCCTGTCCTCAGGCCACACATGGAAGCACTGAATCCTGATATTTAATATTATAGTGAATGGATTGCAGTGAACTAAACTATTTATCAAAAAATGGGTGGGCAGCAACAGAAGTGCTGCCAGTGATGTGTCTAAAAACTGCTGAGCTTTCAACCAAACAAGTACAGGCAGTTTAAGGGCAGAACAGTTTTGGTGCACCACTTCTCTCCCTCATACACACTGCTCTTGAATTGAGCTCTGCTTAGTTCAGAGCTCAGGAGAAAGCCTGAATCCCGAATCTCAAGTGAAAACAAAAATACCTGTGGCCTTGACTCAAAACTCAAACCCTCAGAGAGGAGCTGCAACAGTCAGCATTCTCCTGTGTCATGGTTTAGACAGCTCCCTATTCCACCAGAAATTTTGGACACATTTCAATAAACATTCAGTTGACATTGTTTTATGTTCGCACACAAAGGTATTTTGCAGCTTCAAGTGCTTTGGACTTGGTCTAGTAAGCAATTTACTCTAGAAAACAATTTCACTCTCAATGCTTACTGAAATCAATTTAGCAATTAAAATTAAATAGCCAAGCAAATTACTGAAGCTATTTTCTTACTGTTCTATTACTGAACTATTTTCTTTTAAACTCATAATCCCACAGTCTAAAGAGAAAGCTTCCATTAGACATAAAACAGTTCAGAAATTTTGGGGTTGTGATTTCGCACCTCCTACTCTGCTTAACCCAGTTTTGTAGGAGTACTCAAAAGGACAGAAAAGGACAGGTCTTCTCTAGAATATTTATAGGAGGGTAAAATGGATGAATTATTCATTGTCAAAAGGTATTTGGTTAAAGTAACAAAGGACAAGTACCTAAAAAGACTGCTCTAACTCAAAAAGAGAGTTTCAATTTAAACCTTCTGTCTAGGGCTTTCCAACACCAAAACCCAGTTCTAGATCTAGGAATTCATGCTGTCATTCACATCCAGGTATGTAGGGCCATTTGAAGTGAGGCTCCTGAAGGGTAAGCATCTCCCATCAGTCTTGTTCCAGAGTTTGCTAGCCCTGTGCTTGTCTACTATTTGAGTTCATCCCATACAATATTAAATGCTCATTACTTATTCTGTTATTTGATAATGGGAGGATCAATACATCAGAACAGTTACTACTGAGCTCTCTATATCTATCCAATACACTGCTCAGGGGCTTCACTTTGAATTATATGGAGTCTGGTTCCTACATTCAATGTCATCACATGAAGCCATCCAAGACATAAAACACTGGCTCAGAGCCTAAACACACTCCAGCTCCTAATGCAAATGTACAGTGCTCACCTGGGACAGAACTTTCAAACTTCTTTTTTTAAAGGGAATTTAATTCCTACATACCAAAGCCACTCTGCAAAGCAAACTGATGTTTTTAATGGTAAATTTAATACAGGAAAGGCAGTTTGAAGATACACTACTGCTCTAAAAAACTAAACAAGATAAATGCAAAGCCTACATGACTGCTGCTGCAGTAAGCAACTGGCCATTGCAGGCAGTGGAGTTCAGGACACAGGCAAGCAGACAGCAGGTATCTGCTTCTCAGTGAGTTCAAATGCTCTCCACACTGAATGCATTGATTAGACACCACTCAGCTATAAGAGGAACCTAAAGGCACACAGAGAACCTAAATTTAAGTCATCTTAATTCCACTCTGAACCCGAGTTATCTTTTCATTCTGGTAATATATGTCTCAAGAATAAGCCTCTTTAGCCTTCCTCTTAAGAAGTAGGAGGATAAAGTTTTAAGTATCAGATTGAAAAATTATTTAGAGCATTCAAAGGTAAAAAAATAAAATCTGAACTCAAATAATTTTTCAAGTGCTAAGTTCCACTTAGCTCCATTAGAACAGCTTGTGTTCTTTAAGGTTGTCTCTCCACAATTTCTGTGACAAACTTCACTTGAAGTGTTTGTTGGCACACATTCTCTACCTACAGATGAATTATAACTGCTTCTGCAACCTCTGAAAGGGCCATCTTTCATATTACCTATAACAAGGCCTGTTGTGTTACAGGCACTTAATTGCCAATTGCTTATGACTAATACAGTGTTCTTGCACTTGAAACATCTTCCCAGACTCTTGTAGAGACATCACCTAGGAGAACTGATAAAGCAATGCTTTTTGATGTGCATTAATATACAATCTTGATGATCAACCCAAATTTTCAAGCACCAAACTCAGTAAAAATAACAGGCATAATGTTTGCAGGACTACCTGAAGCATGGAGCTAGCAGATTGCTCCCTTCCCCATGTTCCTTTAAGTGTTCCTCTAGCTTTTGACACCTCAGGTGTTTGTGCTTGGGAGGGAAGGGCTCTACTCAGAGCTCAAGTTCCTGTATTCCCATTTCACCTGCACATTTGCACAGAGGAGCAGAAGTGAAGCTGCCCTGACCATGGCACAGGACAATCACAGGGTGACCACTGACAAGCTCTTCCTATTTTCTGCACAGGTTTTCAGTTAAGGGAGGTGAAGAAAATGACTGATGTCTTCAGGTATACAGTGCCAAGTGCTGTCCATACATTAGGGATACATGTAGGCATTCAGTGGATATCAGTGTTATATTCTCTTTCAGTGACACTTCTGAAAAGCAAAGCTACTAAATCTCCAGACTTCCTATATTTACAGGGCAGCAGCATTTACAAAAATTACTTAAAATCCTTCTACAGCAGCTTTTAATGTTTCAGGGGGTTGTTGGTTTTTTTTAGTTTTGGATGTTTTGGTTTTGGTGTTAGAATAATCAGGATGGAGGTTGGTAGGGAAAAAATTGCTTGGTTTTCTTGGAGGAGCTGAGAATTATGTGACTTTGGACAACCTTGAAATTACATGAACTTATAAATTCTAATAATCCTCCCAATGCCTCACCTTTAAGTGTCAGACCATCAATCATCAGTCTGAAACATTTGGCAAAGTAAAATCCTAAATTACTGGTAAGTACCTAGTACACAAGGTATGCATTCCTCATCATCACGACAGTTAAAGCAATAGAATTGTTCAAAGTAAGCATTCACTATTTGCATTTTAAATACTTAGAGACTGTTCAGTCTTACCTACTGTTTTCTTTTTATTCACTGCACTGTCTGCCTTATGCCTTTTCTGTAAGGAAACAAAACATTTCATTACACCTCATTACACTTCATCACAAATTCCAAAACCATTAGAGCTAAAAATACGACAAATTGCAAGATGATACATTGGGTCCTTTTTTGTCTTTATGGGGTTTTTTTGTTTATTTTAAAGTCACAGATCATCTAAATCCAAATGGTTTGCAGAAGAGTATAATTACAAACTTCAAAGTGAGAGTCCCCATGCTGGAAGTCAGGCTCAAACCTGTATTAATGGCAAAAAAAATGCCTCCAAAGCTGGGGTTTTTTTGAAGAAAAACAAAATGAACAATAAGGAGCATTTAGATGGTAGACATACTATAAATTCCACGTGCTGTTGTTTAGACTGATATCCAAATGATTTTATTCAGAAAAGACCTCATTCTGACAAAGTATACAAGCAAGTTAGTGCAGGTTTTCCCCAGAACATTCTGCTCTGTCCTCAAGTTGCTTGCATTCCCCCAACCCCCATTTTCAAGACCATCTTAAAGGGCCACGTATTTGTCAGGACTCTACAATGTCTTTCCAGTAAAAGCATTAAGCTTGAAGAGGGAGAAACAAATGTCCTGATTTCTACTGTTTTCTTGCACACCACCTATAATGAAAATACTTATTTATCTCAGTGTGTTACAGAAATTCTAGTCAAGTTAACAGCTTTGAAAGTCAAAAGGATATTTTGCTGTTGTTGAGCAATGACTCAATAGACTTCAGAGATGCACGGCTTTATGGCATTTTATAGCTTTTTGTTGAAACATTTGGTCTTTAGCACAACCTTCCCCATAATCATACTCACATAGTCTTCTATGATTTCTTTGATGCCAGCAACTGTCAAAATAAATAGCAATGGCACCAAGGTGGTATATCTTCCTGTTGGAGAGACATCTGGAATTTGCTGTGAACAGAGGGAAAAGAGACCCATTTTCTATTTGTATTTAAAATTAATTTCCTCTACATTTAGAATTTTATGCAAAGCTCTCAGAAGAGAGAACACAAGGTTCTCTGACTTGCTGTCTGATTTGCGCCTGACAGACATGCAATTTCTGTGGGCAAACTAACCTACAGTCTAGGTAGGTTTGAAGAAACTATGCCATAAAGTTAAAAGATACTGTTGTTGTACATGCCTTTTATTCTAATTCTCCTCTCTTTACAAGAAAATTATACAAATTATATAATTCACATGGAAGCAGTGATAACCTGGACTACCTAAACAGATAGCAGTTTCACAAGAATTCACACATTCTTTTCTAACTATGGTCAATAGCTCCATGTTTTATGACACCACTTATTTTAACTTATTAAGAATAAAAGAGGCTTGACTTTACAAACTACATTGAAAGAAGTCTCTGTCTTCCAATTTCAATTAGCAACTACATACCTCATTAATATTACTGTTAAAGTAAGTTTAATAATTTCTTTGCAGTTAAGCATAACAACAGAAATAACTTTTACTGCATTATCGTTTCATTTTATAAACAAGGCAAAGCAATAAAACAATACCTGCAGTAAGGCAATGAAGAGGAAGAATGCATTTGCAGCTTTTCTTATCTGCTCATACAGGAATCGAGGTAGAAATGTCACCACGCTGTACTTGGCTGTGCTACAGGGTAGAAGATTTTTATCTTAGTACTTATCAGAATATCAGGCAGGGATCATGACCAAAAAGTCTAAAAGCCAGTGTTAGAAAGCGGTTCAAAGATAACAAAGTAAAGATAGATTTAGAATATGGAGGAAGTAGCTGCTTCAGTTATGATAAGGAGCTGTACCAAACAAAAGAGGTATCACAGACCCAGAAGGCCCTTGGGCACACTTTTATCACTGGTACCTCTGTTATTGGATGAACTATCAGAGAATTTACCATCCACCCAAATTTCAACACCATGAACAGGCAAGCTTTCATTTCAGTTCCAAGCACTTGATGAGGAGCTTACCCCTCATCAAAACATGGAATTTAAATGTTGGAGGAGGCAGGGTTGAATGAGAGAAATCAGAAATTCTGCACTGCATTTTTAAAATGTCTCATTTCCCATTTCAGAACAACTTACGCTCAGCTATGAATAATCCTCCAGAACAATACACACTTTTTCAGATCAATGTTTTCTGGCTTTCTTCCTATTTATATCTATACACACACACACATATATATAAAAATATTGTAACTAACATACATATAACTGAATTGTAACTACTATTTCTTCTGCCTTAAAAAAAACCATATTGCGCTAACTAGTCTTAATCACCTATGTAATACCTTGTCATCTTCACATCAAATCCATAATGGGCATAAGTACAACTTCAGGAGAAAAGTGTCCAAGTTGACCTGATAATTTAACCGTCAGCATAGAACCTTCACCTACTAAACTACTGACCATCAGCATGAGTTGGAGTTTTAACAACTGAGCACTTGCAGCTCAGTATGCCTTGCAAAGGCCCAACAAGCAATGACAGGAATTTTGAGGGATCATTTTGTTTGGTTGCTTTGGTTTTGGTTTCATTTTGGGGTTTTTTGTTTTTGCTTTGTTCAGGTTTGGGTTGTTTTTTTTCAACGAAGTCTTGTATTTCCAAGGAACCCAGAACACCAGGATAGTTCTTTCAAGAAAAAAAGAAAAATTGTTTTCCAATTCCTGTTTTACTGAAGTTTCCTAGCAGTGCCAAGACTACCTTTCCACTAAGTCTAGTCCTCTCTTTCCCACCAATAGGCCTTCCAGATCAACTGAAATGCACGGCCTCACTGTTCAGAAATCATAAAGAACTACGACAACCAAATGCTTTAGCCACATGATCTGCCTTTCACAACAGGCTGCTGCTATGCATGAAACTCTTACTACCTTGATCCACAAGCAGCTGAGTTCAGTGGGGTTCTCCTGCCTCTGCATGGACCAGGTTAGAGAACTACATTCTCCAGCTTATTTGCTTTAGCCACTTACTTTCCCTTCTTATCTGCTTCATCCCCACCTCCAAGCCATCTAACCACACACTGCTGCATCTTTCAAAATCAAACAGTAACAAGATGTAACATGGCTCAGTTTGTTATAAAAAGCTCTATTTTGAACACTAGAGAAGAATTAGTGTGGTAAGTTAAAAAACCAAGACCAATTAAAAACCAATTAAGATGCATCTTATCTTGGGAACTTGCCTCATTTCCTCTTCAACCAACTGCAAATCTCATTCTATTGCTACTACTGCTCACCAGAATCAAGTATTTAAATACTCAATATTGTACAGAAATTTCAGGCGGTTGGACTTTATCCTGGCTCACATCTACTAAGCCAACTGAGTGAAATCATACATCCAGGTTTAAAGCATGTAACATAGTCCAGTTATTATATAAATGAAGTTACTTCCTTCAAGTGCTGTTAATTCCTTCCAACTCTACGTATTTTTTGTTTTAAGCAACATTTGCTTGGTCTCACGTGTAATAATCTTCTTTTAGCACAGAACTTAATTAAACACACGTCTCAGAATCACCTTGTGACTTAAAAACATGGGTTAATCAAGTTCACGGTTTAGACCTAGAAGTGAACTCTCCAAGAAGTACTAATTAGACATCAAGCAACTACAGATTTTATATCAGAATAGTATTCCTCTAGGTATCACATTGCTATGATTATACTAACACAAGAATTTGACTGCAACCAAGCTGAAACATTTATTAACACCATTCTACCACATACCAACTTTACAGCTAGCTGGCTCAAACATGATTCTTAACTCTAACAATTATGTTAATGCCAACACAGTAAGGCTCTTTCGAAAAAGGTTTGTACATACTAAGTCACTGCATGTATTCTGTTGCTTAAGTAACTCGACAGATGTCTACAGAAAATGGGTACAGCTCTAATTAGAGGCAGGCACAGTCAGCTGTTACCATACGGACCAGAAACAGCAACCACAAGTATGCATAAAAAGCGGATACATGTCATTATTCAAAAAGAAAACTTCTTACAAAAACCTTACTAATAGTCTAAGCTGGGCAGGAGCATTCAATTGATTTGGCTCCAAATAACAGTTCTTTAAATGATAAATACAGTATTTATTTTTAAATAATACTAAAAAAGCCTTGTGCTCCCTCCCAACAGGTAGATGTGTTAAAACTTCAGGATAATCAAAGCTCAGGAAAGTTAAAAATCTACAGATGAACAGGTAGAAACTTCAGTCAGCTCACTCATAGCACAGTTTTGGTCACTAAAAAAAAGTAACTGGCAGGTTAGCTCTCTGACCAGCCCCAATCAGAGCCACCTTAACTCCAAGAATACAAAGTCTCCAGCTCACAGAACAGGTTGAGGCAGGTAGAGGAGGGAACCACGAGGGGGAAAACAAACAACAAACTGGTTTCTCCTAAAGCAAGAGCTGTAAACTATGCAAATCTTGCTTAACTACACAAGTTTAAACGTTGAACAGGTGTGCAAACACTAAAAGTGGTGTCTCCTCTACACCTGCAAGTTAATTCACATAAGTCATGTTTCAAGTTACACCACTGTGCAAGTCAGGAGGAACAGTACCAAACCCTGCTAAACAAATTAATTTGGATACACCTGACTACAGCTGAGTCTGGCCCCACTGTTTCTACAGCAATGCAGAGGTTTTCCTGAAAGCAATCACTGTATAAATTGGAAAAAATTACTGTCATTCACATACTTTAACTCATTACCGTATTAGTGCAAGTATTACCTAGTTATTTTAGTAGCACTCAAATGAAAAGTAGCAAACAGTGCACTGAGAAACTCAGTAGTAGCTTTCCAGTATAGCCCCTTTAGCTATTCATACCTAATTCTTGCACAACCACTCCCATTATTGCCCTTTCCCCCGTTTCCCAAAAATATTTTATAAAGTCAAGTTTTATTTTTCTGAATAATCCTTGAAGAGGCAAAGGCTGTCAGTAAGAGAGGCAGAGCAGTTGCTTCCTTGAGACATGTATGTGTGCTGGCGACATGCAGCTGAACACAGCTCTGCACTTTTCCAGGCAGCCATCTAATGCACTTCCACCCCTTCCTTCAGACGGCAACTCCAAGATGAACTTCACCTTCAGGATAATCATGATTAAGAAAATGGGACCTCCTTGAGATACATGGAGTCCCATTTCCAGCAGTCACAAGAACAAGAAACTGCCTTTTCCTAGACAGCATTCACACAAACCTACTCATGCCACAGTTCACATACTTGAAATACTCTCCAAGAGCTGAAGAATGAGTATCACCTCATGTTGGTGCTGTTAACACACATCAATTTGCAGGAACAATTACTAAGAAAGCCAGGCACAGACACCTGAACCACATCAAAGTGGCTGTGTAATTAAAGTGAATGTTACAGACTTGAACTCTTAGAGCAAACAGGCTTTGTTTTCATTAACATGTACAAAAGGTCAGATGCCTGGTAACAGAGAAGGAAGCGAAAAACCCCAGAAAACCCAAGATGATCAGCTTGACTTAAGAGCTCAAATACTGTCTTTAGCAGAGTGGTGTTTGCATGCTGAAGTCCTGCCAGGCACACAACACTTAATAGCAAGACTGACATCAGCATGTGAGGCTCTGCTAAAGCTTTCAAGTACAGGAGTAGTATGACAAGCTACCTCCAGGCAGTCACCATTGCAGCAGGAGGCACAGCAGCAAGCTTTACATATTTCAAGAGATATTAACAGAAAAAACAACATTCAGTTATTACACTGAGTACAGAGAAAGCCCATTTATAGGAACATCTCACCAACAAGCTGCTCCCATGTAGAATACTGAGGAGGTGGTTCTAAAGCCAAGTGTCACAAACAAGGTTCTTAGCAGCTGCATGAGTATGACAGTGAAAGGTCATGTACCTCCTTGCCCGTAGGGAAGATGGTGTACTTTCTTGAAACGTGCTAAAGAGACAAAAATCAACTTGCTTACAAATTCCCAAAAAAATACATCATGAGGGCTTATTAGAAGCAATTACTTATATGCTTATGAAATGATTATTGGTTGACTGAAAATTAGGTCCTAAATACCCACTGTTGGTTTTTATAACAGGAAGCAATTTCTGCCTGAACCAAAGCAGTCCTCAATTCAATCGAAGGGCCTTGCTCTGTCAAACGAGTCCTCAAGACTATAGTTCTTACAGAGGAAGACTCCAGCCAGCAAGGCTTTCACTGCTCTGTTCATGGCTGTACGCTTCTGTCAGCCAGGAAAAGGGTATGTGGTGCTTAAACACTCCAGACAGTTTGAGACAGTCCCTGAGCTCGGGGCAGAGCAGAGGAGTGTGAAAGGAGCAGGACTTGCTCTTGCAGAATAAAAAGAGTAACAACTTGAATACTGCAAGACATCATTGCTTGAAGCTCGCCAAAGCAAGACAAAAAAACCCGAAGTGATCACATTACATCTGTGACCCAGCTCTGGAACAACCACTGTCCATAGTCCAAGCACGTATTTTGTTTCCATCTTTCCCTGCACTCTGCTAGAGTTTCTCCATAATAGCGAAGACATTTTATATATACAAGTTCATATATTGTCAAAAGAAGAAATGGGTTTAAGGGACATTCTTCTGCTTAGCTACTGAAACATCAAATCCTGAAAGATTTCTCAACAAAGCTGCAGCAAAACTGTAGAAGATGAATCTGTTGTCTGAAATTATCCACACAGACAATGAAACTGATTGAGAGTATTCAAATGCATTAGAATGAATCAATTTTAACTTTGACTGAGAACAACTATAGCAGCTTCCAGCTGAAGAAAACTTATCAGTGGGATAGTTTTCATCTCAAGCACCTCACCACTTCCCCACATTCCTTATTTCTTCATTTATAGTATGGGCTTCCACCAGAAGCAACTAAAGGCAGCACTCTTTGGAAAACTCCTTCTCCTCGTTTGTTACAGGTGGAACTGATCACATCTTAGAATCCCTGAGCCCTCTTTTCTCAAATCATATGATTTAGGGGAAAATTATTGTTTCATACACGTTTAAAAGAATCAGGACATATCAACCCAGCCCACTAATTTCCCTGCAGGTCAAGTTCCATTAGAACTTGTTTTATAGGGGCCACAATGGTTTGGGTCTGCTGCAATTTAACAACAAAACTTTTCAGAACAGTTTATTCAAGTTAAATTCAAGGTTTCATAGACAAATTATGAACCAAAAAAAAAGCAGACAGCTGTCAGCTAGACAACCAGCCACTAAGGCTGAGGAGTGTTTTAGACAAGGGAAAAACTAAATTAGCACAGACATTGCAGATCATTCTCACATCACTATTTTCTGGTCATGCACATCTGAGTGTTGCATCCGACATCAACACCTAGTAAAATGGTAGGGGACTAAGGGCAATACTCAATGGTTACCATTGCTTGAGCAGGCAAGTAGTGCTATCTACCCTCATGCACAAGCTCCATTTCAGGAGCAAGATGATCAGGCTGACAAACCCAGCGTGGCTGAGCTACCTGTACTTCCTCCCAAGCTGCATCAGCAACGAGCTTATCTTCAAGTGCTTCAATTCAGCTGCTCTCCTTACACAGACCACTGTTAAGACAGAAGTACCTGAAAATGCACTATGAACTCTTGTCCACTGAAGCACAACAATCCCATTACTTTCTAGTTCATTAGGATCACCTCCTAACCATGCAAGGATTTTTCAGAATTTCTGACCTGGAGTACCTTATTCCAAACCGCCCCAGTATCAGCAGCCCTACTGCCATACACAGCTAGTAAAAGACTGCAAAAAATAATGTAATTGATGTTAATTACAAAAGCAAATACTACTTCCACTAGGAAAGTCTCCTACAGTAGTGCAGTCTTAATACAGAGTAGGCACTGCCACAACTGCTTATGCTCAGTTTAGCATGAA
Source organism: Coloeus monedula (assembly GCF_965178545.1). Lineage (NCBI taxonomy): Eukaryota > Metazoa > Chordata > Aves > Passeriformes > Corvidae > Coloeus > Coloeus monedula. The sequence continues at coordinate 47,448,221 of NC_138783.1, forward strand.
AACCAGACCACGTGTCACATTTAATAGAAGCAAGAGCACTTTTGCTTCAAAATCCAGTACCCTGGAGGCTTTTCCTAAAGCATGCAAACAGAAAAGGCCTTTCCATGAGTTCCTATTCATTAAATCCCTACAAAAAGGGGAACAGATTCCTGACTAGTTTTCAGTAACAAATACATTAAACAAAGACTGTTTAGAAACAGTACTTAAAGCTCTGAAGGCATAATATTATTTCAGCATGCGTGTGAGCTCATCACTACAGTAATACATCCTTGCTTTGCAGTAGCCCTGCTGGCAAGCACAACTCAATAAAAACAGGGCTGACCAGCACAGTTAACCCCAAAATTCTACTGTCTAATAAAGTAAGTTTAGTACCACATTTAGTTGCTGTGCAAACACAAAATAGCCTTCACATAAACACAGAGCATTGATATGAAGATGGCTAAAAAGAATACCAAACAAGTCACACAAGCTAGCTAGCTGTCTAAAAGCCAGAGTGCTAGCTTCAGTTTTAAAGCAAATTTTAAACTCTAAATGTCACCACAACTTAAGCAGTGTTTATTTTAGTGACAAGCAGGGGGCTGGTAGAAGAAATTAGTATTTAGTCTGTCTTGGGAGAAATGTAATTATCTTCACAACCCACAGAAACTATGTGGAATGCAGTTATTACACTTCTTAAACTCTACTTAGGTCCACTTGAGATAATCTCTTGCTCTTCCACCTTTTTCTACAGACCACTAGCAGCCAGGGAGACCTAAAAAGAAAAAAAAGGGACCCAGTTTAATTCACCTGCTGTGTTGCTACTGCTGATTTATGAAATTTATCACGCCAAAAGCCACCAGAACAATTTCAGGATACCAGAGAGCTCAGCATACAGCAGGTGAAAGGGCACTAGAACTCCCATATCTGTGGTTGTTTTTCATCCAGACATTTCATCTAGGCAAAATTCAACAATTAAACTGTCCAGTGGTTCTTGGCCCTAGGAATAGCCCAAGACCAAAAATGCAGCAGCTTCAAATACACTGGTACAATCTCTATACACAACACAAGCATACAGTAACAGGTACTTTTAGTGAATTTTAATGGCTAAAATAGTCATTCTGTAGCTGTACCCAAGCCTTTTTCATTGTGATAGATTCCAGTATCAGCAACAGCTGCACTGCAGGAAACAAATTTTTGCTTATTTAAAAAAATATGTTACACTAAATACTTTTCTTCACTTAAAACAGTATCTACCTAAAACTAAAAAGAGTTAAAGGATTAGTTTAACACATGATTAGACTTGTAGCATTCAGATTATAATAATACATCCCTTCTTCGAAAAATTTCAAAATGCTGTTCTGCAGTCAGGCAAGCAATCTGTTCACATGACAACAGAAGAGTATTTGAAATGTAATACTAACACAACAAAACAAATGGCCAGTGCCTGAACTCTACTGAGAATAAACTGAACAGAAATAGAGGCATTTTACCTGAAGAACATGGATACATTTTGGTGCAAGATGAATGCTGGGCTACACCACTATGTGCAGAGAAATTCACTTGCACGTTGCAGACTACAATCCACACTTTCAACCAGGTCGTAGCAAACACTACTCGGGTTACAAGGGTCAGTACTAATGAGTTAGTGATACCAGCAACTCCTGTTTCACCATTGAGAACCTCCCCACACCATCAAAAAGCATGAACGCCTCTAAATCACAACTGACCTTCTACAGTACCCACACACAAAAGCCAATAAAGCAATGCACTTGGCTTCATTTAATACAACACACATGAAATTAAAGGAAGAATAAAGATTGTGTTTGCAGTTTTGTCACCAGCAAGAATCATGCAGACACTGATGGGACAGTCTGGGACTACAGATAAACAGGAGTCTGTTTAGTATGGGACTTATGATTATACTAGAAGCCTTGCTACAGTCTTCAGGGCTAAATTCCCCAGTGCAAGTGCTTCTGCCTTATGAGACAAGAAATTGATTCTCACCTGTTTACTTGGGTTTTAAGACCCTGTACAGTTTAAAAGTAAACACTCAAGACTTTTTGCTCATTACCTTTTCTAACAGAATTTAACTTTTGCCCGTATGGAAGACAAGTTTCTGAACTGTGGATTTTCTGGATATCAGAATGCAACTTTTAGGACTTCCCCAACAGGTCAAGCCACCAAAGTCTGTTTTGATAAGAAGCTTTCAAGCAAGGCTTTTGGATTCAAGAGCCATTAAAAACAAACAAGTTGAATTTTGCTCTTCCTGAGTGCTGCTGTGCCTGACCTCCCAACTCAAGCCGCAAACTGACACTGAACTTGGGGTCCTGATTCAGATGCAAGTCAGATTTGCACCAGGATGCATTACCAGGCCTGGAACAGAGGAATATTACCTAGAGCAACATTTACAAGAACAGCTCCAATGAGCTTTGAAAATTTGGAGACAATTTCTAATGTCCTTAAAGTTATCTCAGCATACTTGTTCTTCCTGGATGAATAAACCAGAAGTCCAACTTCTTTTGCATCAACATTAACACACACAACAGGTGAGGGGCTCACATCACTTCATTGGTGATTTTTACTGCATGCACTGAAGAAATTCCTATTACTGTACTATTATACATTCAGAACAAGCCACTGGTGTCAGAGTAGATTCTTTAAACATCAAGAAACTGAATTTACATGAAAACAAAATTTATAGAACATTCTCACTTCAAGAAAAATGTCCAGTCTTCACTGAGGATACATTTGGAAATGTGTTCATGGCATTACATTGGTCATCTCAGAAGTATTAACACAGCATTCAAGCCCCTACCATCACACTCCACCTGTATTCCTTTGGTCTTACAAGGCAATAGGGAAGCTTGTTTCCCATCTTGTTGTGGGCTGACTTTGGCTGGACACTTGGTACTCCCTGATCTGCTCTATCATTCCTCTTCTCAGCAGGACAAAAAAACCTCATGGGTCAACATAAAAGCAGTTTAATAAAGCAAAGGTCACATAGAGAAGCAAAGGACAATAAAAAAAACTTACTCCCTACTTCCCACTGGCAGGCATGTCCAGCCACTTGACAGGAAGCAGGGCTTCAGTACGCAGAGCAGTTGCTCCAGAGCACAAATGTCACAGTAAGTGGCACAAAGCTGTGTAGAGCAACTGGAAATTTCCTCAACATAAATGTTTCATTTCTTACTGGACTTAAATGTACAGAAAGGCTCTGGTTAAACTGACAAGTGTTTAAATTACGTATGCTGAATATGTCAAAACAGGTACTAGTTAGCTTTCGTAAAAACAAACATTTAATACCACAGTACAGCTATGTTGCACAAAGTAATAACATTTGTTCATTTTTTACGTATGTCAAAGCTTCTAAAATGCTTCAGCTGAAAACAGAACATAACTCACCTTTTAATAAAACGTCCAAAAAGTAACACATACCAAGTTTTTCAAAATGAACAGAGCAGGACTGAAAACAGCTTCTGATGCAGGTAGAAGGGGTGTTTCTACAGATGTAATCACTGCTGCTACAGGATAATAAACAACAGTGACAGCCATATATATGCACGTGTCAAGGGCCAAGCCAAATCCAGCCTGTAACATACAGCACTAAGTTTTGAAATAGTTTGTTACAAAGTTCCAAGAACACAAAAGAAGTTGGCCATTTCTCTGCACCTCCTCATAGTCTCATTTACGCCAGAGAGCCTGGGGAAAGAAGAAATGTTTCTTCTTTCTACATCCTCACACTTCAAGACTTCTTGGAGTGTTAATGCCATCTTGCCATCCACTTAATTTTTGCAATAGCACTACACACTACTTAGTGGTATTAAGAGAATTATCTATTTTTCTTAACTTATCCAAAATTAGTTTGTCTTTATGCTCCCACAAACATTGGAACTCGCTTTTACCACTGCTTCTCTACCCACAAAAAGTTAAGCAGCTCAAGATGTTTAGAGCATCTTACACAAAAAGCCTTATCTCTAACCTGCCCTCCTCCATGCTCTGCACTTCCATTTCTTGCTGTATTTAGCTTTGTTTTGAGCAAGCTTTTCACACTACCCTTAATTTAGAAAACTTCCTATGAACATTCACAAATTCCCACTATTATTCAGAGAATCCTTGATGACTACCAAAAATATGACAGTCAGAATTCACTCAAAACAAGCTGGTTTATTATTTTCAATTCAGTTTTCCACAAGCCCTTATGTACAGGTGTTTACATGCTTACCCAACACCTTGCTCTTGTGGTACACATGCTTCCTAGGGAGACAAAACATCTGCAAATCCAACAGTAAGAGAAATCCAGCGCTGAATGAAATTCTGAAGCTGAACACAGTTAAGCAAGAAAGTCCAAAAGGCAACAGAGAACTCCAGTTCCTCAAGAGAAACTCCAATATACTGAAGTAACTAAATAACCAACCACTCATACTCCACACAAGGCCTCCTTACTCACATATTACAAGCTCAGGTCACCTGTGCTAAGAAGAAAGCTAATCCAGAGGATGGAAAGAGCACAGGCAATGTCTGTCATCCTTTAAAAGTCAAGATATCAAAGCTTTCTTACTAAGCAGGAGCAAATCATTATAAAGGCAACTTAATTTCCAAGTGACACTAAGGAGCTAAGATTCCTAACCAGGTAATGAAAGTATCTCTACTTTGCTATTACACTACCTGTATTTTGTCCTATCCCTCACAATATTCCTCATGACTCAAAATTTGCCTGTCAAGAGGCAAAGATGCAAAAAGGTAATGAGAAACTTGTACAGCTATCAGGGGATAGCTGCCAGACAGCAATTGGGCACAACTGCTCTTTAGTAATAGCACTGTCAGGAACAAGTTCCTGATAGCAGAGTCACAAACTATTTTTCTGTAAGATTTAGCCAGATCAGAACAGAAACCCTTCTGGAAAACCTAAACGACAGGTTCTGCTCTATTCCCTGCTTTTCCTTCTTAAAGGAGAAAAAGCACAAATAGCCTATTGCACAGGAAACAGTTAAACTCATCCTTCAGTCAGTCAAGGAAAAATAAAGCAAGAAAACATCCACTGCTTCTACCCACATAGAATAAGGAAGATACTGAGAAAATGTGTCATTTTAATTGCTCCTAAACCACAGACTTTCCCAGACAAGTATGTAACGAGTCAAAGTTGAGAAGAAAACCACCTATAAGTAAGTTGCTGTGGTGCCTAGAACACCAGCACCCTTCCAGAGGATATTCTTAGAACTGCCCTTGGTAATACACACAATAAACCAGATAATGGAAATCATCACTTCACAACAGGATATAAAACTCCTCTTTTTTCATAAAGGTATTCATTGTGTAAATTGTTCTTTGAACAATAACCCAAACATCTGCATTAATGAACAGAAGCCTGCTAAATAATGATCCTCCTTAGTCATGACAGGAGCCATCTGTTCATCCAGCTAACCCCAGGCAAGTGTGGCAAGCACCGCCACAACTTGCTCACGTTATGCATCCTCATACTCCATGTTTCAGTCCATGTTATTTGTGTTTCCAAACTACAACAACAGGGTATTAATCATACCACTGAAAGGATTAACACACACACCCCCCTACATTAAAAGCTCCAAACAGAAAAGAAAATTACCTCTGGTCTTCAATTAAAAGACAAAAGTGGACCGTAGCCTTTTACACACAGGGATGCCAGCTTGCAGTTTCTGTAGTCATTCTTGTCCTGTTAGATGTACTTTCTCATTTCTTCCTTCCTATTCTATACATATATGCTTAGCCTAGTTGTTTTTTCAACCGAATGCTACTTTTTAAGGGGACATTTCATGGAGTTTACTGGATTCTACCCAAAACTCCCACTAAATTTTCATGGGCTAACCCTTGCACCCAGAAATACTTGAGTAGGTCCTCTTACTCCAAAATTCAGTGCCCTACTGAAGTGAACACCTTTTTGTGCATCTTGCCCACGCGGCTCTACCAGCTCCCTGCTCTCAGTACTGTCGACGGAAGCAGCTCATCCCTTGCTGCTGCTGGATTCGCCCGTGCACTGGCCAGACCCTGGTACCCACCGCAGGCAGTAAACCCACCCGCCTCCGCTGAGACGCGTTTTATTGTGTTGAAAGCTGGCGTGGGCAGGGTCGAGAGGCGAGGGAGAGGGATCCGAGTCCTCCCAGCCCACGGCTGCGGGGTGTGCGGGCTGCCGCCTGGAAAGGAAGAAGCGGGGACCGCTCCGTACCTGACCCAGTTGTCGCGGAACTTGCTCTGCTGGGGCTGGTTCAAGTAAATGGTGCGGGCTGGTGCCTCGTCCAGATCCGCCGCGGACGTGGCTCCGGACATCTCATCATCCGCCTTCTTATAGCCCGAGGTGGAACAGACAGGTCCTGCAAGGAGAGCGCGGAGGGCAGGCGGTCAGCGAGGGGCCGCACCCAGCGGAGCCGGGCCGGCAGCTCCAGGGGCCGCGCCGCGGGGAAGGGCCGCGGGTGGGCGGCGGCTGCGAGCGCGCCGTGCCCGGTGTTTACCACGGCGGCGGCTGTAAATAATGCGTGTCCGGGGAGGAGGCGGCGGGGCCGGCCGCAGCCAGCTGGCGGCGGGGACAGCGCGGGGCCCGCGCCCCCCGCCCCGCGGGGATGGGCCGAGCCCCGCCCCGGGAGCGCCGCCCCCGCTCCCGCCTGTGCCAGCGCCGCTCCCGCCGGGCGGCCCCCCCGCGCCCCGTGTCCCCCGCCTCCCAGCCTCCTCGGCTCCCGTGGGAGGGAGGCAGCCAGCATCCCCCGCACCGCCGCGGGCTCCGGGTCCGCCCGGCTCCTTGCCGCTGCCCGCCCGCGCGCAGCGCATCCCGAGCGGCCGAGCCCAAGCCCGCGTTCAGGGAGCAGCGCGGCATCCCCGCCACGGCTCGCCCAGACCCCCACGGCGGAACGAGCTGCCTTCCCCCCGCCCCAGGCACCGTGCGGGGGAGCCTACGGTCGGGCGGCTGAGGAGTCTGTCCCTAAAGCTAAGGCTCAGACTGAATTGATAAAAAATACTGTCTTGCTTTACACGTGCAGCTTCAAAGCTTTGACTTTAAGCGGCAGAAACGTAAAGTAATTTTCATCTCCCCCTGGTCTGGAGTGAATTGAGTTTTATAAGCATTGTTTACCTTTACATTAAAAGAATGCAAAAACATAAGGGAAAGAAGCGAGCTATTTCCTCTGTCAAGCCTCAAAACATTACCAAAGTTGTGGAGACAGATTTATTGCTTTCCCCTTCTCTTCTGAGCCATGGAGATACTTTAAGTTAGTTGAGCTGTAAATATATTAGATAAGAATTTATCAGTTTAATAAATAAGCCATGGATTTACAAGCTAACACAGGTAGCTCTAGACAAGAGCAAGATAACTTTTTTCATAAGAATGTAGTAAAGGTGTTATGTTAGCATTATTTGAGAACTTCATTCAAAGGTTAACAGAAGCAATAAACTTTACTGTAAAGCAGTAAAACTACTGTAAAGCCAAATCTATTTCTGATTTCTGTATGAAGCTAAGATGCTACTGCAACAAGCGATCTGATCAGACAGTGGCTAAAACGGACTCCTGCAATGAATAGGAGAGGCCCCTAGAATTACATCCTCTTTAACTAAAGTTTGAGGGAAAATTTTCGGTCCTATACAACCTTAGCATATCGAACTTGTACTGTGTGAAAACTTGTCCTATTTAAAATAATATACTTTTAAGTTAACATCCTACTCATCCCAGACTTTCCCAATGCTTGGTTCCGTATTGCCGGTGCAAACAGGCTCGGTATTCTCCAGGCGTCAGCCACTGGAGGGCAACGTTACCCATTCCTCTTACACCGCGGTCATGCACACAACCTTTGCCGGGCCAATAAAGCCGATGAAATTAACAGACTGATGTGCTTTCAAGAGCACCACCTCTTGCCCGAGGCAAGTGTTGCATACTGTGAAGTCATACTTTGGAGACGTTAAGCTGATTTGTAAGATCGAGGTTAATTAATTGATTTTCTTTTATTTCAGTTGATAGCAATTCAGACAGCAAAAATACGCCAGCTTGATCATTTTTACTTTGTGAAAAGAGACAAATTCAGAAAGTGAAAGATGAAGACTACACACCGTGCAAGGCTATGCCATTATGATACTGTATTAGGTTACTCAGCCTGAAGAAGCTTGCCATGACACAGAAGACCACTCAGCCCTGCTGAGTGGATGTTTTCCCCTTCAGAAAAACAGAACTAAATGCACTACTGGATGTTTGTTATCCTTTCCCATTGATTTCATGTTGTGTAACTGCAAAGGAGATCAAACAACAATACTCTTAAGAGCATTAAGTGCAAGGAAGCAGCTTTCATCAGTTTTCCTAATCAAGTGCCAGAACACAAGTGCAATTATTCTAGAACAAACATGCTGTAAAAATTGTTGGTTTTTCCAGAGACCTTATTTATTTGGGGTTTTTTCATAACTTTCTCTGATGCTTGAAATCCTCTTGCTGACTAGTTTTCCTTGCTGCAAAGTATTATGAAGCTGTCCCACAACTTTAAGGATTAACTGAGTCAATACAGCTGATAAAGTTCAGAGGTATTTAGGTTTAATTAATGTACTATGCTTTTGGCTGCTCTCTCCAAGATAGGTGCCTCAAGGACAATTTGTCTCATTCTCTAGATGCACTGAAATATTTTCAAAGCAACTTACAAGTGTGTAGAAACAGCTGTAATAAGGTTTTGGGTTTTGAAAGTGGCCCAAGTCAGCTGCTTCAACTCTTAGTGGAGTAAGACTCATTTTGGAAGATTATCCAATAATCCTGCCCATCAGGAATGCCTTCCACCTCCCTCCCCTGTTACTAAGCAGATCACATCAAAAAGCCTGCAGATAGCGGTCTTTACTACTGGCTGTAGATCCTCTCCCTTCCCTACATTTCCAAAAAAGTTAAGGAGCTCTAAGCTTCTGAGGGCCTCCTGGTGGGCAGCAGTCCTAGGGGTTACACCCCCTCCAGAAGCATCCACCCCAAGGACACCTGGCCACATGCAGACCCATCACTTCAGCCATGCAAAAGCAACTTCACCTCTGTTTCTTGTTTCAGAAAGACTGTGGATAAACACAGCAGAGCTGACCACCTCAAACAGTTGTGGAACTTGAAACAGAAAGCTCAGCAGCTCTTATTCACAGTAGTGTTTCCTTCCCTGCACCCAGAGGAATTAGACTCATTGACTTCACTTTAGGGCATGCGAACTTTTCACTCTCTCCCACAAGACTTGCACCTTTCCTGTTATTCACCCAAGGACTTAAAACACTGCTAGGCAATTTATTTTGCATAAAAGTATTCATGCTTCAATTAGTAGTATTAATAACAGACCACTGTATCTCATAGCCTCTTAATTTAGTGTGTTTAGCTACATCAGATTTTGAATGTCCTAATCACATTGATCTTAAGTCTGCATCACAGAATTGTTTAGGTTGGAAAAGACCTATAAGATCCTTGAGTCCAACCACGAACCCAGCACTGCCAAGTCCACCACTAAACCATGTTCCAAAGCACATCTACCTGCTTCTTAAGCATCTTCAGGGATGATAACTCAACTAGTTAGATCCTTGTGGAATTTAAACGTTGTCCAATACACCTTGCTTCAATTCTGAGGCATGATACACTTTCTGCAGGAGTTTAATACTGTCTCCCACTGTGCTGCACAAATTCAATGAGTCAGACTAGAGTTATAAACTCCCTTATAAAAGCCTATTCATTTCTTCAAGGCTCTTACTTCACACTTTTTAACGAGGTTTCTTCTAAAAAAAGATGGAATTAAAACTTGACAAAAATAAAGAGATTTTATAGCTTTCTCTCATCATTAAGAGAAACCAGACTTGATGCCCTGAAAAATTCACATGGCATTTATTATCACTTGAAAAGCAATGAATTATGGCTTAATACTCTTACATCACTGGGCCTGCAAATAGGACATTTTTCCATGTGTATCTGTCTCCTTAATGTCTGCTCAGTAACAGTCATTACTCCTGTATGATTGAGTAAATAAAGTGTTGTGAATTCTGTAGTGTTTTGAAAGATGAGTCACTCGGGATGCTTGTCAACTGTCAGAAGTCACAAGAGAACTCGTGCTGAAATTTTATCACTTTTCTCTTAAGTAGATTAGCCAGCTAGTTACTACTTCTAGCTTGGGGATGTGCTTAGTTGCTCTAACATGGGCTCCACTTTTAAGAACAAGTATACAGAGCAATTAAGCCCCTCACCAAAACATCAGAACCACAATCTGTGAGAAACAGCTGGTTTGTACAGGAGAAGTTCACCAAAGACTTCATGTCATTTAGAACTAGAGCAATGTTAAGAGGGTTTACAGCCAAGAATCATACTTCTGATTCTGCACACTGTTTGTGGGACTAGGATCTAGTACAAGAAAGAGCTAAAGTACACTAAGGTAAAGAAGCTGCCCCCACTTGAGTAGAGTTGGACTACAATCTCCAGGGATCCTCTCAACTTTAGTACTCTGAGATTCTAAGCTTAGACAAAGTTTAAGTAGCCATACAAAGTTCCCTGTATGCCCCCAACTTGTACTAAGTGGCAGACATCTTTCCTCAGAGTGAAAGAGAGCCTCACCAAAAGCCTCCAAACTTTCTCATTTACAGAAAACGTGGCATTTTTGTTATTGCTTAAGCCTCAAAGAAAGAGTTATCAAAGTGAACATCTGAGAAGCTAAGAGCCATATTTAGAGAGGTGGCAGACACGTTGGGACTTTTCCTTGCACTGAAATGCAAATTTGGCTCTCAACAAGCCACCTGGATTCAGTAACACCATCACTTTCTTGGGATAATATTTTTTCACAGGATTACCATCACAGAGTACCAAAGATGACACCAAATGAGGAGTTCTGCACTTCAGAACTGTCAAGAAGTTAATACATGAACAGTTACTCTGAAGCTTGACTAAACGCGCTGGTTTTACCTGAAATACATTATTTCTTGCACTATTTCCCTAGCTGCCTTCACTGTTCAACAGCAATGCAGTTGAAAGTTAATCTAGAAGCGCATAAGGTAGGAGTTCAAAGAGGCAGAGCACAGCATGCTGCCGACAGGAGATGCAGGGTATGAACTTCCGCTACCAGGTCCTCCAAGAGAGCTTTGTTCCACAGGACTGGGATATCTTGACCTTGAGTTATAACGAGTTCATGTGAAAAAAAGCCTGATGAACAGTGTTACAGTTTTAATTTTTAAGAATTTAGAAAACTGCCACAAGTGTTCAACAGTGTAACGTTGTAGGCAGACACTCTGACATACTCATGCCTGAACAAAGGAAGATCTGGAAGATTTTACAGTGGAGCTTTTATTTTCTAGCTCTTCTATTATCAAAAGTAATTTGAGATACACTTCCTTCACTGTAGATATATGTCCTGCAAAGTAAGATGTCTTTAGATCATCTGCATGTAAATACCAGAATTCATAATAGCAACAGCCTTGAAGTTAATACACAGTTGCAAAACACCTCTCAGTTCTCTCAAGAATCATGCAAGAACTGTTCTGCTTTAAGTTACTGGAAATGATGTGGCTCTTTCATTTGCTAAAGGAGAAGCAAATATGACACAGTATTCCTGCCCAAATGACATTTACCCTACATCTTAGGAGTAAAGCAAGTTGCATCAAGAAATGAAGCTATTATTTTCTAAAAAAAGTTATATTTAGTCAATGGTGTCTTAGGTGTGTTTTACTGCAAACTATTTCAGTTCGGTAAACAGCACCATAGATGTCACTAACATTTATCTTTCAGGAACTTGAAGCTTTCAGCAGGTACAGTTAACAAGTGTGGTACCCAATTAACTTTGATCATGAAAATATTAACAAATCCTGTCAATTTTAATAGGTAGTTATAAAGCTTTCCTCAGCTTTTCTAAAGATAGTACGCTGCAGTTTGAGGCCAACCAGAACTTCTCTTTACTACAAAACATCTTTTATACATGATAGTAACAAGTGTAGGATTTCCAAAGGAATGCAGAAGTTGAGTAGGAAAAAGGAGCACAGTTAAGTACTGTACATTTTCACCTGGGACTTCACTGGCACTGAGCTTCTGAGCCAGTGGTATCTAATCAGCTTAGAGGGTTAAGAGTGCTTCTGTCTAGGATAACAAGGAGGCCATGACAAATTCTAGTGACAGAAGATGGTTATTAGCTTCAACATACCCAATACATGAGAACACATGCACAGCAACCTTCAGACTATCACCAGGGAATGCTTTTCATGCTGGGAGCAAGAGCTCTCTGTCCATCTCCATCATTTCAGGCATTAGGAGCCCTACTGCTACAGGTCTTGTACACTAATAGGCTGAAGTGCTTGCTACCATGCAGCACTAGAAGTGGACAACAAATCAGTGCAACTACTTACTGAAATGCTATTGCAGATATCTAAGTGACTACTCAGTCTGCTCAAGCCCCTCTACTTATCAGCTTGTGCTGCAAGGCACAAACAGCATTACATGCAGTCCCAAGGAAGGTACGGTTTTTCTTACAGGCTAAAGACAATATGAAACAGAAAAGCTGGAAGTAAACTCAGGTCTGACATTTTAACTGGTAGGTACATCCTCCAAGTGTTTCTATTGCAGGTTTGGATTTTCAGGGGTTCTTAGGGTTTGGGATTTTTTTCCTTTTTGGTTTTGTTTTGGGTTTTTTTTTTTTAATAGTTGCATGCAGAAAAACTGCAAGGATAGTAAGTGAGCAAAAGAACAGATTAGAGTTCTTCACACAAGATATTATTCATAAAAGTTAATCTGAATTTTTATCTGTCAACAGCTAAACTGATAGTGAAAAAACTTTGCGTTCAGCTCAAGCAACTTGACATAGCTATGGAACAGTCCTACTGTGAGTCAAACTTAGGATAGTGGGAGTTAAAGCTCTTGGATAACTCCCCTGTTCAAATCAGAACACAAAAAGACACCCATACCTTTGCAGCCGTTGTTTTAGAGATGCACAGTGAGAAAGAACAGCAATTTTATGCACAGCAGTGAATCAGTTTTGAAGATAGGATTTTTTTTTCTGTGCAAGATACAGACCAATAAACAAAGCAAGATTCAGATGAAGACAGTAGCTCCGAAAGGATATTAAGAGCAAATGAAGCTTCAGAAGCACAAGAGAAGACCAAGCAAGGAACATTATTCTCTGGACTCCAGGATGCAAGAAGGAAGTTGTCATCAATCAAGCTAACAGATATTGCACAGGAAAGTAAAGAGACACAGGTCTGTAACTTCACTCCTCCTCTTTACAGCTATGCAATGCATTGATTATCAAAATTAACAAGAATAAGAAGGCTATCGTTGGACAGGAAAGTTAGCCAATGGGATAATGCTCATGGACTTCTAGCATCTCACAGTGCACTTCAAGGATCGCTGCAAAGAGTGCTGCTATGAAATGGGAGCTCAGCTAAGTCAAAAGAAAAGCTTGGCTATACTGGTCAATCCAAGGAAGACTGATTTGCCAGTGGGACGTAGCTACAGAAGAACTGCAGTGTTCTAATAAATGCAGAGATACGGCATAGGTGGATCAGTAGTTCACAGATGATTGTGTTAACAGACACACAGCATCAGCAGCTCTCACTTCACTAAACTGCATACATTTATGAAAGACTTCTTATAGCCTCAGCTGATGCAAAAGCAACAGTTCAGGTTAAAGAAACTAGGAGAACCAGAACTCCATTTGCTTGGCCTTGTTCATGTGAAGCCTAAACAGGAATAGTATATGCCTTGTGAAGTTCAGTCACTTTTTTTGTGTTTATCCCAGATCTAAGCTAAATTTGACAACACTAAAAAAAGGTCTTTTTGAATAATCTTAAATTACTAACTAGAAAGTTCTTTAAGAAATTCAAAGCACAAAACACTGCTGCTTTTGAGAAGCAGACTCCAATTGTAAATGGCACTGCATGCCACAGAGACAGCTGGAGCCTGGATTTTTTTGATTATGCCCAAATTCATTTGAATGAAGCAGCTAAATGTTGTCACAAGCAAACAAAACAGATTCCTAGCAGAACATGAGAGACTTCAGAGAACTAAACAGCAGCAACCAGAATTATGCTACCTCAGGAGTTCAGCAGAAACTGTATACAAAGAAGATTCAGATGCACTGTCACACATATTTCTGCATACTTCTAGAGACAGAACAGAACTCTTACTGGGGGAAGGGATAAGAAGCAGGTCAACCCAATAAAATTCACCTACCTCTGTATGAATAACAGACATTATTCAAAGCAAAAAACCAATTGGCAGAATACTCAGATATGGGAAAGCAAAGGTGCCTAGCGTTACCTGTGGTCTAAGTTAAAGTTTCCTTGGTATATTTCTTTTTGCGTCTTGAAATGACAAAATAAAGGCCGAATGTTTCTATTCCCTCTAACAATCCTCATATGCAGCCTTGGTGAGACCACAAGAAAAATAGCACTTAGCCTAAAATAGCTCTTCTCCATCTCCCAAGTAATTTTGTACCTTCTCGCTTAACGTCAAAACCAAGCAGATTCTGCTGATAATGCTGAACTAATAACACTGCACACGATCTATTCTTATTCTGCCTCAAGCTTCATCACAACTGTCAGCTAAATTCCAAGGATGAGCATGTATTACTAGTAAGTAAAAAAGTTAATTCTTTTTTTCCCCCACCCCAGCTTCCGACTAAGTTTACAAAACCATGGGGAACTAGTAATTGACACCAGTTAAAACAAATGGTTTGTTGTCAGTTTTAAGTTCCCACATTGCACTGGCCAAAAATGATGTTTCTAGAAGCTTCACTTTTATTCCACTCTTTCCTTCTGTTCTCCAAACTCACTTGTGTATTTGCTAGCAATTTGTCACTGTAACTTGGACTTCAAGCACGGGTTTTTGGTATATACAACATGTGTCTGATTTATAAGAACCAATGGCATATCTGATGCCTGAAAAAATAAATTTCAGGCAGCATATAAATTAGAACTAATAGCCTGACACAAAGTTGAATACTCAGCTTCAGCAGCTACTGCTCAACATCAGAATTTTAAATAGGCAAGTAATGCAGTTCCAGTAAGCTCAAGGAGCCTCCCAAGCTGTCACTAAAACCCCTCAAGTTCAAATCCAAACACTTCATGTGAAACAGGTTCTTTTCAAAGCTGTTCAGACAATTTGCACTTCTCAGGCTCAGATTCAGCTCTGAGAATTGAGTTCCATATGTTCCAGGTTTCCAACAACTTTGCAGATACTATAAAGACACTAAGGCATCCAAAAAAACGTCATCAGTTTTTTCCAACCAACAGCACATGAACAAGTCCCACACAGAACAGCAGTAAGGCAGCTTTGAAGGAGATAACAGAGGCATTGGTTCAGTGAGAACTTGATATACCAGGCACCATCATTCTCTCTTTGGGGTTACTTGGTTTTGACACTCTGGGGAACAAGGTTTCTGCCATTGGTAATGCCACATGTCACCACTTCACTGTTCTTTTCATAAATTACTATTTTTTTAAATGCTTGGATTAGCATGGCCTACCAACTGTCAGTCGAGTTCAAAACACGTGCACATGTTAGAAAACAATGAACAAGTCTTCAGCACTTGAGACAGTGTAGAAGGCACTGGATTTAGAGCTCCACATTTAAAATAACTTAAGAATTTTCACACACAAGGCAATAGTGCACATGCAGATTCATTGGGCAAACACGTGAAAATACATTGTGTCCATTGTGTGGACTTTCAGCCTCTGAGATAAAAACTTTTTAATGAAGTTTCTTTTGAATTTTCTGCTAAAAATCTTTCAATACAGAGGAAAAAACTTAAACCACAAGCCACTGCATTTGACAATGCACAACACTAATTCTACTCCCCTCCTCCAGTCTCATTATTTGCAGTTCCTGGAACGTATCAGAGATTTGACTGTTAAAACAGTTTATAAAAAGTGAACATGAGGTGGCAGAACCTACAGCTAAATTGGATTCTTATACTTCAAACAAGAATGAGAATCTTTCCTGTGAATAATTCCACTGCTCAAGGAGAATCCTAGAATTCTAGCACTTTTGTCAGCAACACCTTGGATAACCATGACTAGTAATTCCATTTGTGGGCCATGTACATAACTATCAAGTACAGCATATCTGTTGTGTGATTAGTGGAATATTTGAAAAACAGACACCAGAAATCTCCTTAGCACAACTGACAGTCACAGCTAATCCTTAGAAGAAAGCAGCTACAGCCTTCTTGCCTCACACCTTAAGGCATGTTTCCCTGTATTAATATTGGTTGAAGCTAAAAATATCTTTGGCGCATCATAATTCTGTTAGCATTCTGACACCCAAGTGCTTTTTTCCTTTCTGTAATGCATCTGTTCTAGAACAATTTATTAACAGCTTTAAGCATATCAGCTGCAAGCACAGCTGATCTTGATTTCTAAGAGAACAATTTAAACAAGAAAAATAAATGGGTTTCCATTATATGCTCATGATTTAAAGCTGTTTTCTTCTACTAAAAGCCCAGAGGCCTATAACACTGGCTTCTAGCCAACACTAGCTTAGAAAGATTTACTGCATATATAGTGACCTTTTGCTCTAAAGCAGTCCCAAAGCTGTTGTTCTTAATTCTGTCCACCCCCAGTTCAGTGTAATGCACAACAAAAGCAGCTGCCCATTGTACAGTTACCTAGAGAGAAGCATCTCTTCCAGCGACGGCACAGAGACATGATGTTCATTCCTTCTTGCACTGGCTGCATGGAGATGAAAACAGCAGTAGTCCTTCAAAGATCTCTACAGCATTAGGAGGTCTCAAAGCTGATTAAAGTGATCCCCATGGTAATCTGTGAAATATATGTTTGAACTTTCAAACTGCTCCGCACTGCATTCACAGAAGGCAAGTGTGCACTAGGTGCCCATGTATATCCATGCACAAAGAGACAGCTGTGGCTTTCACTGAAACATTCTAATACATTTCAACCAAAAAAAAAAGGGAAAATTCAACATCATCCTGTATTTCAGCACTTGAAACAATGACCTGTCCAGCTCCTGGACTCTGACCCC
This sequence comes from Coloeus monedula, assembly GCF_965178545.1. NCBI lineage: Eukaryota > Metazoa > Chordata > Aves > Passeriformes > Corvidae > Coloeus > Coloeus monedula. The sequence continues at coordinate 47,465,160 of NC_138783.1, forward strand.
TCCTCCCCACCTCTACTAAGTTTCAAAGCACAGTTTCTCAAGTGAAATCCTAGTGGAAAAATGTTCTGTTCCTAACAGAGATGTTATCTGTGATGTTACAGGTCATGAGACCCATTCACCCCTGCAGGTGTAACTTACTTTTTTAGCTTACTTTGCTTCTGAACAAGGCTAATAGCAAAGTATTTTGGCTGTCAAATAAAAAAGGTTAAGAATTATCTCAGCTATCACTTCAGCCAATAAAAACCCCTCTCCTTTAAGAAAAGAGAGAGTAGTTTTCATTTTCTTTTCACCCACAGTAACCCCATTATTATGTGCTTCTCTTTAAAGTCATATCTACTTATGTTGGATACACCTTGGATAACCATAACTATTAATCCTATCTGTGGGTCATGTACATAACTATCAAGCACTAAGAACAGCTTTCCAGGGTCCTTCCTCCTTGGCAGTCTGTCTCCCTTCTTCCCATTGCCCCTGTCTAAACTACTTGCTTACTTTCTAGATACGGGATAGGAAAGAAAACATCAGCAGCTTTTTTATAGCCTCAGAAGACAGCCATAGGAGGAAGCAGCAAGGATTTGGCTTTTTGAACTGTATCACGAGCAACCAGCCCAGCAAAGCACTGGATCTGTAGATTTCCCCGTGGCCATGAGGCCCACTGGATCTCCATGACCCACCCATGGAGTGGTACATGTTCTGTTTTTATCAAGGGAGTACAGTTACGCCAGGACAGCTGTGTGCTCCGAGAAAGCCAGCCCACATTAGCAAGGGGAGATGGGAAGAACCACCACTGGCTGTTAACTGCCAACAACTGCATTTTGGCTGGTTCAGCCTTTCAGAAGCTACCAGCACACCAACATTACACCATCAGCTATGGGGTTGCGCCTGTGCAGAGCCAGGCTCCAGATATGAGGGGTATATCAAGCCCATCCCTTTCCAACAGGAAAGCTGCATGCATCACGTGACAATTTGCACAACAAAGGCTGACAAGAGATAATCAAATATTTATGGTTAAGATAATGACAGGAAACCATGGAAGACACTGCTAGCTACAAGTAAGTGCTTTTCCCTCAGGAGAGGAAGGTAACTCTAAAATTTTAGGTGCTCTTATCCAGCTGTCATTAGGGAAGCATGTTGCATAATGCATGAGGAAAAGATCCCAGAACAATGTTTGAGAACATTATCTATTCCCTACACAGATGAATCCATGAGCAGATAATGTTGTATCTGTTTGTCCTCTGCATACAGTTGTGCTTTAATTGCCTTACTAAAAATACGGTAGAATCTCACCAGCTGACTAGACCAGCCTAGCCTAGACGAGCAGTTCCCTACTATGGGACATATGAATGACCTATCTTGAACCCAAACTTATCTCACCTTTTCCAGGCTGGTGAGGTCTGACAGCACACTGCAGAGGCACCTCCAACACATCTAGAGAAGAGTATAGCAATAGCACAAGAATGGCCAGGCCCAAAATCAGCTAGGTAGGGTGTTTACTGCTTCCTGTCCTGGGCTCCCACTTACATCCTACAGCCTTATCCCAACCATCAAAGCCACGCCAAGTCTACCTTATTTCAAAGTTTCCAAGATCTCCTTACATCCTTCAATGGTTTGTGTAGATCCCTCTGAGCTTCTCTCAGAGCAAGTAGAACATATGTAAGCCATATACAGGATACTCAGGAACTATTAGGATACATTTTAAGCCAGTGCTGTTGGCATATTTACCATCAAGTGTGCTGCCTTGCATCAGTACTGCTTTTTATTATTGGAAATCCCTTCCAAGCATAATGCTGAGTATCACTGACTCAGTGCTGGCAGCTCCAGGCATTGACAAAAATGAGTCAGACATCAAAACATTACAAAAGCTTTTTTTAGACATCATAATGTTCGGAGACTTGGGGTTTAAGGCTCGGTTTTATTCCTTCAAAAAAATAAGTATTTCCTCATCCCTGATCCTTTAGAGTAAACACATCTCATGTTCAGGATTGCCTGCAATTACAGCTTGATTCTTCTGCAATGCAGGCTCCTCTCCCCACACACTGCTTGAAAGTGAGCTAGAAGCTCACGAAGGCTGATCAGAAGTATCATGAAAGCTGGAAGTACTTGTATTTTGCTTTAATGCTGAAGATAAAGTTAATCTCTGATGTAATAGATGTTTTTGCATAAAGTTTAGGGAAAACTTTCCAAGTACAAGTAATTTTGAGTCCAACATTTATTCTAGTAAAATAGACTTGAAAAGAAGTTTCTTTTTTGTGTACACTTCCCCAATGGATTTTTGCTAGTTTAGTATACCTAGTGTGCATATGAAAGGACTAGAAGGACTTGATTAAAAAGAGAAGCTTACAAACAGAACAGAAAGAAGGATAATTTCTCAACACATTCCTTCCCCAGGGAAACTGTTCACACTTGAGCAAACTTATTAACAACCACAGAGAATGACTAAATATCAGATCAGTTTATTATGTATATATTTGTATCTGCTCCTAAAGTCACCTTGTGATTGTCATCACCTTGTTTATCCTGACAATCAGAACTACATGCTGGGGGATAAACCAGGAATGCCCAGCTAAAATGATTCACTAAGGAAGTGCCAGCTACCAGCAAATATTTTAGATAGTTACCAACATAAGCACATTAAAAGGAAATCTCTAATCACCTAATTCCCACGTGTTCATCCAGTCTCAACACATCCATCCACCACCACAGGTTTCCTTTTTTGCAGCCAAGGCACTAGGCACAGCAGGCTAAGGTAAGAGAGCTGTGCAGCACTTTTGCAGCACAGGTGAACTTCTTCATGCAACAGGGACTGGGTTCTTCCTCCTTGTTTCCAGCATTGCTACTTCCAAGATCAGTGCATCACCAGCAGGTACCAAGACATACCATTCCTGAGCTATTCTTCATCCCACAGATACCATTAAGCATTTTATTACTGAATGAGCCTTCATATTTCATCACGAGCACTTAAATCAATCCCTGAACATTTTGGGTTTCCAGAAACCTAGCCTCAAAAATTTATGCAAGTTTTAATCCTTTCCTGGCCTTTGTACTTCACAAATCTAACCATGTCCTTTAGTAATTAGTCCATACCCTTGTGGAATACTCTAATTTTTAAAAATCCCGCTTTTACCATTAGATTATGGACCAGAACAAATTTTTGAAGGGTGACCCTTAATCAGGCATAAATTCTGGATTTTCAAATCTAGATCTACTTTGCTCCTTAAGTTCCAAGTCTCTAAAGCAGAAAAAATTTGTTAAAAAAATACAAAGAAAAACTGCAGTCCAACTGCAAATATGTAAATAGCCAGAGTTAACATTGAGTTTGGTTTTTTTTGGGGGGGTGGCATTTTGCTGTGTTTTGTTTTGGGGTTTTTTTTGAACAAATTTGAAAGCAATTTTTTGTTACTTGCTTGATTCAAGTTTCATGTGAAAGGTACAAGACCAGAGTGTCTCTGTGCCAAAACACATCTCCAAGGGCATTGCATGTTAGGAAGGTATCTAAACATGCTGCCCCAGCAGTGAAATAGGGATCTGATTTACTACTACTGCTAGTCACAAATACTTACAAGCAAAACTGAGGCTGTTTGTCAGAAACCCCTGAACAGGAGCTCATCTAGACAATACCCCACCCTAGTAGTTAGTTCTGGCCCTTCCCCAATATACACACTGCTCAGGAATGAAGTGGAGAAATGATTTTGAGTGGTTTGCTGTGGAAGATCTTCAGTTTAAAGATGAAGCTTAGGTCTCAATCGTTCAAGTTCTGACAGGTCCTTACATATCTAGCAAGAGCACAGGTCTGACTTATTCAAGTTAATTTTATGCAAGCCTCTTTCATAGCATATTGTCCTACCACCAAAAAATTCCCTTTAGCAGTCCAGTTTCAATATAATACAGTTTTGCTACAATTAAGTTGAAGTTTCTTTCTTAGCAACTAATCAAGCTAGCAAAGTTCAGGACTAGAAGCTGAGCATATCCTAGAGATGATGGCTGCAGAGACAGACCTGAAGACACAGGCTGAGTGTCAAGACGTCAACTTCTTTAAAAAAGTTTTCTACTCCATCTTTATAGTTTGATCTTTACTGGTAAAATGCAAATACTTATGGAGGCCAGAAATATATTTTTGACACAGTTCAACATCACATTAACTGTTGAGAGTTCTAGCAAAAGGAGCTTTTCCTTCCGCAGGGAGTAAGTGATCTGTGCTCCTCAAAGAACACTACTCTGTAGAGAAGTTTAAACTGCTTAACACTATTAGAGTACAGACTTCAAGGCTCTCCTCTGCCTACACCCTCAAATACATGATCACTATATGCTGAGCCCCTGTAGTACCTTCATTCCACACAAAGTGACTACTGGAATGTATATCTAGCACTGGAAGCCAGCAAAGTGCCCTCAGCCACAAGCAGAGCTCAGAATGCTGCAAATTGTTAAAAAATGAGTTTCACCCAATTAATAACTTGCAATAAAGCAAATATCGCTTCATTCTCTGTACTTCAGTGTAGGAAGTGAGTCAATACATTAGCCAGGTTCCTGGCAAGCCAATGAGAAGGACTACAAGCAAGAAACCAAATACCACAGCTGGCTTAAATGCATTTGTTCCTACTCTGGTGACTTCATCAGTACTGGCCACAAACCACACTAATTAGCAATTACTCAAGTTTTGTAGCAGCTAATGATTTCTCAAGTCTGGAATGTACTCCTCTGCAGTTATATTTAGACATAAATTGTATTTGTTATGTAACAATTTGGATTCTTAGCATCTTACAACAGAAATATGACATTTTGTTTGAACACTACATTAGAAAACCCATGTTTGAATAATTTCAAAATAGATTTGGTATCACCAAAATTCACAGGATTTTTGTTGGGATGTACTGACAAGTTTTCTGCTCATTGCACCTCACCATCCCATCCACCATTACCTTAACTGCCATTGCATTCGAAAAGGTTTTAAAAGCTTTAGCCTGCTGACTCAAAACATATCAGATTGGTAGGGGTAGCATCTAATTAAAAGACTTAATCTCTTCTGCCTGAGGCTGCTGGTTAGAGAACAAAGTGGCTGAAACATAGGAAAAACAGCTCTTGCAGTATCATTTTGTCAGCATATTCAACCAATTTAAGATAATGACATTGTTGTATCAAACCCCACTAGTTCAAGCTCAGTTTTCCCAGTCAGGACCTTTTCAAATGCAGGTAATAAGCAGGGTAGTAACTGCTACTGACACTTGCTTTTGAGAGTATTTTCCAGCCAAGAATTCAGGCATCACCAATTTTTGTTCCATTGTTCTACGCTGCATGTTGGTAACGTTCAGAAACCTGCTCTTCACTCACCTCCAGGACTTATCCCTTCAAGATTTATATAAAGCACCTGTTCAAAAGAGTCCTGAAGTAACACTTGCATTGAGCACCAGTTTTATGCTTTCATGATGGCAAACATTGACAGATGTGCAGAGAACTGCCTACAGGGTCAGAGAGACCATTCTTCTAACAGGCATTTGTTAATAATGAAAGAATAGCCATAGGTTCTCTTTTAAATGTATTTCCCTGGCTCGTACAATCAAAGATTCATGTTCCCTACCATAGACTGGGGAGGGAGTTGATTCTCAGAGCAGCTCAGATCTAGGGAGACCTCGAATAACTTAGTATTCAAGAACGTAACCTCAAATAATTTCGTAAGAGAGTTTTCAGTTTTATTTTTACCAGATCATCTCCAAGCTGCTGATTGGATGCTTTAAATCAGGAAATAGAAAGCACTTGTATGCAAATGCATGGAGTACAAACAAGAAAAATCAATTTCCAGTGTCTTACTCTGTTGTGTTAGAATGTTATTTGAGTAAGATTAAGGTCTCAATCCAGAGGTGATTAGTGATGAGTCAGCCAATTCCTGTTTATGGAATTTTAAAGGAGAAAAGTATTAACAATTTTGACTTCATGATGGTGCACCACAGCCTATACTCCCATAAGATCTACAGAGGACTCAGCTTTTCACATATCTATTCTGTTTATTTAAATATATATTAAAATCAGTAAATGTGAGATTCATCACAATCCAGTAACCTGCTAAAGGAGGCCTTCCTATACTCCCCTTCTCCAAAAAAAATTACATCAAATACTTCCCTTCTCCAAAGGTGAAGGGAAGAAAGGAAATTCCAATTGTCTTTTCCAGAGCAAAACAGGAGCCTGAAAAAACAGCCAGGTTATGCTACCTTCTGTTTTGCAAAGCATCCTTTGACTAATGCTGAAGGTAGTGGGTCCCAGTGTTTGTCTCAGATCCTACAGCGGCCAGCAAGTTTCAGACTTTAATAAGAAGTACTATATTGCTTGGAGAAGTTTTCTACTTTGTATAACTTAGTCCTCCAAGTGGTTGACATCTCTCGTCAGAAATCCAGCAAGATACTGAAACATTAATTCATTTCAAGAATTTGACTTCAAGCCTCAGTCTCAAGGCTCATAGCAAAGAAGCACACCAAGTCCCATAACACAGACCGTACTATGGCCTGAAGCCCCCACAACTTGCTGAAAGAAAAGCATCTTGCTGAAGTATGATTTTTCACTATTACTCAGAGATAAACAGAAGTGCACCATAAAATTAAGCACACTCTGAAGATAAGAATGATGTACACCTACCATAAATTGAGCTGCATGCCTACCACTCTATACATAAGTATGCCTCCTTGGAGGCTTATTATGGTTCATCTCTAAACACTGTCCCATTTATACATACTCAAGTGCAGCTATTATCTTTAAAAAATGCATTTTTTAAGATACCTGGCATACAAAGGAAGAGAGAACAAGCATTCCATAAAGCTACCTTTCCTTCTAGATTATCTTAGTACTACCTACAGCAAGTGCACTTGATACGTACAAAGTGTTTTCCTTCCCAGAAAGAATTATTCATCAAGCAATCACAGCCGAAATTAAAACACCAACCCTCGATTTTATCTTTACAGAAAATATGAAAGAGGACAACAATCATTCATATTCCCATTCTAGTGACTAGAAAACCTCAGAGGCAAACATAAACAGGTATCACAGGATGAGTCTCTGATCTCAAAGTACTCTGGAGCAGTCTTCCAGTACTGCAATGTAGGAGATGCTAGATCACCTCTACTCCCACATCTTCAATGTTGCCAGCATAGGGTATGACAAAACATAGGAGCTAACTGTACCTCCAAAGCCACTTTTGTACTTGGACTGCCAGACCACCCCTGCTATGTATAGTAGGAATGCAGCACTGTCAGCTGAAGATATCTCTGACTTCCATGAAGACATTCAGGACTAACAGAAGACCATTCTTCAAACACTGATGTACAAACATTCCTGGGAGGAAGATAAAAGCTTGCACCAGGAGCAAATTAGGTCGTAAATTTCACTAGCAAGACAACCAACTTCTCACTCACCTTCATCCCTAGTGGATCACCTCTTCAGGTAACATGGAAACCAATGCACAGAAACCCAGCCTTTCAATAAATAGGAACAATGCCTATTACATATCTATTATCTAAAGATAATATTGAATAATCATAGTGAGCTATTTTTAATTCTGTGAACTAACACCCTGCCACCTAGCTTGTGCTCAACTAACTTGGGCCACCAAATCAAACTAAAGCAGCATGCCTATTAATAGATAGTCCTTGAAATCCAGTTATCAGTGCTTTTGTCTCACTGTTATCAATGCAGTTGCTTCCACATTAAGTAGGCCTTCTACTTTAGAAAGCCAAAATATTGATGTCAATAAAGAAAATGAAGTAACTGTGAACAGTGTAATACTATCAATAAAGGGAACAGGTACTTTTCTTTCATCCTTTTACTCTTAATATCCTCTCAAGTAAACACCAGCAAAAGCCAAATATCCACTATGTTAAGATAACTCTAGTGCTCTAAGTAGCCTGAAACCACGACAGCTTCTTGCATTTATTTGCCCTTACATTAAGCCAGCATTAAAAATGCTATACAGTTAATTTAGCTATTTTTTTCTTTCTAGAGGCAAGAACGCTAAATAACTGTAAGAGGAATAATGAAAACATTTAACAATATCTTCTTGGAGTGACAAGATGAAGCAAAGAAATGCATTCTTCATACCCTGTGGCAGTAGCACTTGACCTATGCCTGAGACTGCTGCCTTCTAACAGGCCAGAACTGAACTCATTCACCAGCTGAAACATGGTACAAAAATGCCTTTCAAAATGAAAGGCCACACATGCACTAATCCAAAAGAAAACTGCATCACTTACCAGTTCTAGCCCAAAAAAGCCCTACAGCCTAACTTCTGGTGTCTAGCCAAAGTCTAACTGAGGAGTTAAAGATTCAGAGGTAACACACTATAGTTACAAGCACAGAGACCAAGCACAGCCTTTCCCCTACAGGTTCTCAAGACAGGTTTAAGGCAGCCCCAAGACTCCTCTCATAAAGATGTTCTAATGATTGCTGGATCCATAGGAACTCCCTTATGAGGAATCCTCATTACATATCAAAACCCTCTGTTAAAAAAAACAAAACAACAAAAACCCAACAACAAAAACCTCAAAGGAATCCACAGCAGGCAAGCAGGCTATAAGGTAGAGAGAGTTTGGTTCTGGCAACTGCAGATAAGCAGTCTGAGTCTTGGGGAAAGCTGGCTTCAGCTACCACAGGGAGATCTAGAACAGCTCTAACAAAATCCAGATTTGCATCAGATGAAAATCCCATACTGTGCATCTTCTGTCATCATTCAGCTTCAGCTTATGCACTCTAACTAGACTTGCCTGAAACCTGTAAGCCCTGTGAATTCTTTACACAGCAGCCCTGCTCTAAAGACACAGGGCAATAGCAGGTACCCTCATAACTTCAGTGCTGACCAAGAGGCAGCAGGGGAGGAAGAGGAAAAGCAGCATGCAAAATGCACCACTAGCAATACTAATAGCACAGTATTCACTGTTCAGACTTGGTTAATGAACTAGGCTGCAGATAATTAATTTAATTTGTCAGAGGCAGCTTAGACCAGCCATTTGCTTGCTAGGCAGCACCTCGCAACAGCTATGAGATGTATGGACAGAGCTGCTTCTAGACTTAATGGAGTAAGGAAAGGGGGTCTTGTAGCTAAAAGCATCAGGCATGATCAGTAGAGCTGCTGAAATTCCTTCAGCCAATAGCAATCAGATTGCAAAGACAATCCCACTGCTTTATTAAAATGTAAGAGCACCGGGAAAACAATTAATTTGGGAAGTCAGGTCTGCTCTCATGTCTGCACACATGTGCACAGGTATTGTGGAAGAGCTCAGCAGAAGGAAAACACACATTGGGAAAGCCCTGTTTCTTCAAAGCATCTCATCTGTTATGCAGAGGCAAGGATGACTATTTTGCCTTGATCAGTTATGGGTTGATAACAGCATTGGGGGAAATTTTAACACTTAAGAACAAAACACAGCAGGCTGCAGCTCTACTGCCAACCAAACCAATGCTGGCCCCTCTACAGTTTGTGACATATCCTACTGCAAAAGCCCAACAAATCCAACACCATGTCTTCATCTCACCACTGCCAACTTCTTTCACTGGGAAGGGCTCAGCCAGCACCAAGCCAGCCATGTCTTACTGAACCCCATTTCCTCACTAGTGCTGCTGACAGCTTAGACATCCTGAACGCTGACCTGAGCTATGGCATTGTGAGAGAATGGCCCTGCAAAGTGGAGCCGGCTTTGAAACAGTGGGGCTCCCTCAGCACCCTTGAGAGCAACTCCCAGCTCACCCTTAATAAATCCCCCAAAAGTCTCATCTTTTAAATCCAAATTTGTCCAAAACGCAACATAACATCCCCAAATCCAGAAGTCCATACTCTAGAGTTAGCAGAACGCCAATTTTCAGGAAGACATTTAAATACATGACCATGTGGGCATACCCTGAGCACATCCATAAGCCACACAAGAGAGCTGAAACTGCCTTTACAAGGAAATATTTGATTACAAGGTAAGAAACTAGGGTTTAAACAAACTCTCTTAAACCTCAGGGTCTCAAATCCATATACCTCTTTTTAACACAGGGGGAACAAAGACTGATCCAGAAGCAAGTTTGATCATCAAGGACTGACTGATGGGTAAGAGTCAGGCACAAAGTTCACTCCCAGCAGTTCTTCAAACCACTTGTCTCTGCTTTATAGCAATGTCACACATCATGCAGAAGACAACAGAGAGGGATCACTTGGAGGAGGAAGTGACTAGGCTACTGCAGAAGCACGGCCTAATTTCACCTCATCCTGACTCCGTTAGATGAAGCTCCTGCTATTCAGCACAGGCATATGCATCCAAGCACTCATCTTAGATACTCAGACACGCCTTTGAATTGGCATGGAGCAGATCCCATCTGCATTGCTAAGGGCTTGCACAAGCCACCAAAACGAGCCTACCCAAGAGGGTACCCCAGCACTATACTAAAAGTTCTAAGGATTGAGTGTTAAACTAATTAAATTGAGTGTTAAACACATTATTAATCAACTACATCCTTACTATTCTGCTATTTGTGCCATTCTCCAAATGTGTTTAACACAGAACAAAGCAGATACGAAAAAGGTAATGGGGCTAAAAGCAATTATAGTCCATTCTCTTCACTGAGACAACTTTCTTTTTTTAAAATAAAAATCCTTTCAAGTTGTTGATGAAGTACTTCGAAAATTAGATGGAAAACTGCAAGGTACCATTACCGAACATATCATGTACCAAGCCATGCAGGCTCATATGAGTTATGTGGCCTATTGTATTCATTAAAGGTTCACTACAACTGTTAGTGGGACTGTTAATGGAAGCATTCAAGAGAGGAAATTGGCAACCAATTCATTCTCTCTAATTGCAATATACTTTCAGCTGTCTCATGCAGCATCCAAATGCCTTGCAGAAAACAGCATGTAACTGTGTAGTGTAGTAACTAATAAAATTTGTCTATTTTATTTATCTTTTAGTAATTTGTCTAATTTAATACCTACTAGCTACATTGAAGTCTGACGTAATGCAGGAACAAAATTAATGCTGTCTTGTTAATCAGAAAGAAAATTTTAGCCCTCCTCCTTCAGAACTAGGACTGTTCAGCAATCCCACATGATGAAGGGAACACTTCATAACCATGACTTATATTCAGACTGCACTGAATCCCAGAACTATAAGCATAATCCACACAGACTCATCACACTGCTTCCATGAGAGAAACTAGAAATGCCATCCCCAGTGCAGAGTGGACATCATGGAGTTGACTGTTACCAGCAGGAAGTCAATATAAACCTCAGGGTAACTATTTTCAGAGCTCTCGGAATAGCAGATACATGGCAGAGGCAATCTCCTGTCCTGCATCACCATCACAGCCCAGGGCATGCAGAGAGGTAGCACATTCTTCAGATTCATTTTCTGGCTCTAACAGACATTTTCTTCCCTTTAAGTCACCTTCAAATAGGAGTAAATATGCTGGTGTGAGAATCAGCAGCTGTCCCCACCACCTGGCAGCTTCCAGAGAACTTGGAATACCAGACTGAAACCACCACCTGCCCAAGAGACGAGTTGCAGCATTGGGGTGGAAGAATGAATATCTACATTTCAGGTTTCTTATATTTGGATCCGGAAGGGTAGTTACTGTACTCCCAGCCTTGAGCATCAGATGAAGAATCTAGTGCAGAACCTTTCATATTGATTACAACTGATCTGTATCACCAAGGACTACCAAAGCCAGAACACAGCTAATTATGTTTAGGGCAGCTTAACAGACACATATCTGCACTAAGCTCAGAAAAGACTTGTGAACTTAATGAAACTCTTCCATGTAGGACAAGTTTATTTTCAGTGTAATGGATGTATAAACAGACCTACAAAACAGAAAATTCAACAGCAGTTCTATGTTTAACCAAGGACAAGAAAAAAAGCTGCCATCACACGCCTCTGCCTGTCCCTGTCAGGAAGAGAGCACTACTGACAGATAAGAGAGGCTTACAGGTTTGCAGTATCAGCCAGACTTATCTCTCCTCTGCAGCCTTGGCCAGAAGACCAGACCAAGGATGAGAATAAAGCTGATTGAGCTAAAACCTCATGTGGTTTCTTCCTTTTTCCTTTGAAGCACATTATATGAAAAATATAATTATTGGTTATATTAATGCTGCAGGCATCTGCCACTATTATGCCAAAGTCCTATACTATAAGAATAGCTGGAGATGTTTTCCCCAATAAAGTATTTTTATTTTAAAAATCCCAACCCAGTAAGCCTTCTTATGCTGGCTGTTCTTCTTGGAACAGCTATCCTGTCTGCAACATCTGTACTGGATGAGTTTTAAAAATATTCTCTCCTCTCACCCACCACCCCCAAAGAGATAATAGTCTCAGTGGCTTGATCTCTAGAAGATACATTATGATGCTTTGACAGATTTTTCTGTTAATCCTGTAGATCAGACCCTGAGCTGCTGCAGACTGGTGACAGTGAATTTGATTTAGGCAGAGTTGTGCTGATCGGACCTGCTGAGACTGCAACCATACAGGTCTCCTGCTAGGGTCCACACAAAGCTTGTCATTGCTAAAACATCAAATGTTTGCTTTCTATTGAATCAGGATTCAGCTTGACCTATTGCATCATTTCTGAGATTTTAAGTACATTTGTACCATATCCATCTGTCACTTCTGAGACATTCCAGTACCTGTCTGCAATAGGCAGAGTTTTATTGCAATTGCTTCTAGAATGAGCAAAGACAAGAATCACAGACCTTTTCAATATTTAATTATCTAGTATTGCATAGGCTGCTACGACTTTAGAGGAAATTATGTTTATGACTCATGTGCTAGTACTGGAGGAGTTTTTCATTAAAAAGTAGCCCAAGGGAGGAAAAGGGAAAAAAATGCCCAAACCAACCAACCAACCACTGCTGAAAGCTGAATATCACCACCTGGCTGATTCAATTTCCAATGACAGTGCATCCAGTCAGGGACAGCAAGAACTGGTGTTTCATTCCTAGGAAAGGCTTATCAACTAGACTTCAGATACTGAGCCCAAAGTGGTGCTACACTCTTCAGGACGGATTTTCAGACAGTCCTAATCTATAACCATTCCTGGATTTTGTACCCATTGCTTAAGTCTTTTTGTGAAAGAGGAGACAACTTTTGAAAGAGAAATAGTCATTCTCACCCCAGTATAAGTTTCACATCCCCCTCCCCCCCTTTTTCTTTAATAAAAGATCAAAGCAAATACTTAGTTCTCTGAAATAACTACTGGGGACAAATTCCATATAGCAGGTTTTTTCTGAAAGCCTAAAAGCCTTATTTCTCTTCACTCCACAGACTATTACAGAAATTATTTGGTCACATATGAGCAGAAGTCCCCAACTAATAAGCATTAATTTGCTATACCATGTTTAGAGGTCATTAGAAATATTACTGAAACACTATTTCCACACAGCTGTTCTATTTTGCTGTGAATAGCAGAACTACTCAGTGGAGAGAAATCCCTCCCATTCAGTTTCTGTCTTAATACTGGGCTTATCGTTAAAACAGCAGTTCCTTGCCACTAATGAACCTTACATCCCAAGAAATTTGAAGGAGTTTCTTGCATTAAGCAAGTAGATGTTTCATCTTTAACATAACTCCTACTATGCAGCTGTTGAGAGCCACCACTGTAGTGCTCCTGTCACACAGGAACACAGAATGACAGGAAAAAATTATAAATTTATAAGTGTTTCCTCTCAGGGTTTAGGTTTTGGCTATACTTTTACCAAGCAATATCTAACCACAGATAAAGGAACAAAATCATTACAATAAAAGCAGACATAACTCTTGCTTACTACTAGACCATTACTTTAGCTCTGAGTAAACCTTCATATCAAGAAAACAGGCCTTCAGCTTTTCCATGTAGAAAATTGAAGATAAGGATAGTCAGTATCTACCTCAGAGCACTAGAGTTGAACACATCAAAAAATAAATTTTTTCAACAAGTGCAACCTTTCCTCCTTTGAAACCAACTTACCTGACTGAAATTCAAAGCTACAAGAAAGGACAAGTTTCCTAGGTGCTACAGCTTATCTTACCAAAATCTCTATAGGCCTACTTTTTCCCCTTTAAAAGTCTTCCTATCTGTGTGTATTAGCTTCTCTCTCCCACTATTGGTGCCTTATTGGTGCCGCTTTCACCATCGTCAGAGCTCTTATTAAGAGAGATGGGACTATCGCAGTTATACACGGTTTATTATTTAAAATAACAAACAAGCATCAGTCTCAGAGGTGTGAGATTTAGTAACAAGATGCCAAAATAAGAAATAGTCACAAGATCCGAGGTTACATTGTAACTTACAACTTTCTAATCCAATAGGCACTTAAAATGACTTTAGGACCTGTGGAATTTCTCATGGCAGTGCGGTTGTGTCTTACCCAATAGCCTGTCATGTCACGTCCACACAGAGACTACTTTTACGACATCTAAATTCTTAACTTAACCTATAAAATCACATTATTATACTTAAAACCCTTCACCATAACACCCAGTGCATATTTTTACTTATAACTATAAAAACATAGGTTTGTAGTTTTCTTGCTTAAGGTCTATAAATCTCTGTCAATTATGCCAGACCTAATCTCTTCTAGGGTTGTAAATCAAATCCTCCACTAATTGCAGGAGTCTTTACTCCTCTGTTTCCTACAACGCACAAATTACGGATCTGGGACTCATTCGTGTAAACAGAGCTGTAATAATTGTCATCAGGTAGAACTTGTTACCTCGCTAAGCCTTTTTTCTGGTGAGGAGTTACTGAGCTTGACTTGTCACTATGTTACCCAACGTCAATAAGAGTTTCTAGGTAACTTATTTTTACTGTTTCTTTTCATCTACAGCTGTCTTTTACAGGTTATTTTTTAATTTATTTGTCACAGTATGCATGTTAAAACCTGTATAAACAAACAGAAGAAGTTACTGTAATTTTTTTCCACCTATTTTAAAGCTTAATTCTTCTTAATGAAATTATTTTTTGAGTTGTCTTTCATAGCTGCTCTTATTGTGAACTGATGTTCCATTATACATGTGTATAATAGGAAGACTCCTTGAGAATCTCTTTGTATCTTTTGG
This sequence comes from Coloeus monedula, assembly GCF_965178545.1. Taxonomy (NCBI): domain Eukaryota; kingdom Metazoa; phylum Chordata; class Aves; order Passeriformes; family Corvidae; genus Coloeus; species Coloeus monedula. The sequence continues at coordinate 47,480,201 of NC_138783.1, forward strand.
GGCATGAGGTAATTCTAAAGCATCTATTTCTGCTTTGACCTTAGTTTTATCTACTTGCCTTTCTTCTGTTAATCCAATTCTATTTTTGGCTACAGCCTCAGTCACAGCATAGTCTTCTAGTTGAAGCACTGCCAATCTTCTTAATGTAGAACTTCCCTTCCCCCTTCTTCAGGTTGTTAATCACTCTTCTCAAATTTTAGTCTACAAAATTGGATATATCAATTTTCTTATTAGAATTGTTTATGACAATATAGAATCACTGTTAATAAACAATTCAGACAATAAAAAATAACACCAAAACCCCTACAGAAATATAGTTTATAAAATGACCTTGTAAAAATAAACCTTTCTAAGAAATAGAGGATTAAATAAAAAGTCGTGTTCTGTTTATTTTGCCCAGAACATCCAGGTGGACTTTGTTTCATGAGGTCTGACACCACCAAAGCCAGATGGCAACTGTGAAAAAAAGAATGTAACTCTAATGGCTGTAAACTTACCTGACTAAAGAAATATTTTTGTATACAACCTTCTGTTTCCCAGCACCATACAAACACTGCGTAGCTGACTGTAATCTTCATAGTGCCCTCTGAAGTAGATAACTAAAATTATTCCCTTGCTCTGGAGACACTGATGACAAAATACTTGGAACTGCAGTGAAACAGCTTTAGCTCCTCACGAGCTACCACATCACTGCTGCCTTTCTCTACCTCAGTTAATTTTCTGGCTTCTGCTTAGGATACTAATATTTTATTACTGAACACTAGCTAGTTTGTGTACTAGTTCTGATGGAAATAAAAAAGATGGTTGTTTACAGTTGCTGAGTCCCAAATTAATGACAATGTACACTCCAATAGTACCATCTACCCCGACTAGATGTGAACTGATACATAGAAATATAAATCTTTTCATCTCATCAGTGGGCAAAGCTGTTCTGATTTGATTTGAAGCTTGTAAAAGAATGATGCAGAAATTCAGCAAGATGTTTGTGTCTGTAAACTGCTGGGTATCTTAAGAAGGGATTTGAATTTTAAAAAAAGGGAGGAGGTTTCTGGTAGGAAGATCAAAGATTAACTCTTGCCCTTGGTTGTCAGGATTTCTCTATGTAGAAGATGACCCTGATAAGAGAGTTTAATGTCTCTGTAAACAACAGCATTCCTAACAGGAATGGCAAGTACACACACCCTGGGAATCTGGCTGTCTAATGAACCAAAAAGTACCAAAAGGAATACTAAATTATTGAAATCCCCTGCCATTTAGCACTAACACCAAATTGCACTGTCTCAACAAGATCATATCAGATTTATTATTACAGCTATCTTTTTCCCATTTTTCTCTCTGGGGTTTTGGCAGAAAGCCCTCAAAGAAAATTAGGTAATTAGCTGGCAGGCCAAAACTTCAGCAAAACCATCCAGTGTTGAGGACTGCAAAATCTTGTTCTTTGCAGCCCAGTCTTACCTGATGGTGAAAGTTTAGGACTGTTGAAGTGTCCACAGCAGTCCAGGCTGGGAATACTTACTGCTCTCTCCCATGCCATGCCAGACACAGTCCTTTGCATCTAAATTGAATTCCTACCAGAACCAACATGGCTAAGAACACTTGAGGGAGATAGCATAGACTATGGAGTCAGGGATGGAAACGGCCAGAGATTTAAAGCAAGTGTGTCTACTGTGATACAAACCAGACTCCCTGTTTTCAATGGAGATCCTGCAACTGAAGAGGCCTTCTTGGGTCTACTGTAGGATTTTGGATTTTGCACACGTCCTGTGAGATACTCTGTCACAAGAGAGGGAATGGTAATGGGGTGATGCTGTGTATGGAAGATACCATGTTCACAGTCCCAACTAAGAGACCCATGACAGAAGGGCTACCTGGAAGGCACTAGGGAGAGCTTCATCTGTGTTTACTAGACAATTTTAGTGACAGCATACATTACAACTCACAGTAGGAAGCTCACCTTCTCCAGAAAATGTATCTTTAATTCTTCCTATTATAGGGGCTCTACATATAAAGACCTGAAAAAAATCTATCGTAGTTTAACCCCAGGTGGAAAGTAAGTACCACGCAGCTGCTCACTGCTCTATCCCAGCTGGAACCAGGACAATGTCCAGTTTCACAAGATGGAGTGGATCCAAAATAACCCTAAAATAATGAGTTCCTTTGCACATTTGCATGGTCATTTACTAATACTTACACTTTCCTGAAGTGTCTTAATTTGGGACCCAGACCCCCAAAATTTTTTGCTTTTTTTGTAAGAAGTGAACTCTTTCTCCTCAGATATTTCAGATCTTTCTAGGCACTCCTTTCTCCTCCCGAAGACTGATCACCCTGCTTTGTTACCCTAATGAAGACTCGTAGGGTTTAAAACCTTTTCAAAAACAGAACAAGCAAATTTCATGATTTGTAAATAAAATACTTTGATAAAAAACAGAGAGCCATGGGACCACTGAAGCAGTAACTATGCTGAGCCTTCCCAGTGATGCAGAAATGTTGAGTAAATGTCATCTGGATTTCAGATTCAAGCTTCCCAGTTAAATCCTGATTCCCAGCTGTGTAACTGACATGACAAATGCAGATGTAACCTCTGTATCTATTTCAGAGTTATGATGGCTGATGTTGACTTTGCAGATATTCCTTCAGCATCTTTTGTCTCCCATTTACAAATAACCAGCCTCTATTAAATAAGGTGAGGTATGCTTGGAGTATTTAAAGGCACAAGAAAGCCTGGAGTACTTGTTTCATATATTCTTTGTATAAGCATTGGGTTGAATGTTCTGAGATCTCACAGGCACGGGATCTTAGAATGCCTTTACTGTGTTCTGTACAAATAGGCAGAACAGTGCTGGGTTAACAGGAGATAACACCTGAGCCCTCCTTCTGTTCAAAGTACCAAATTAATCAGTGTGATGCTATTATAAGGAGATAAACACTTTCCTTTCACTCTTTCTGACTACCTGCTTATTTAATAAAATCAAATGAATGGGTTTGGTCATCTGCATTCAAGAAATTATGAATTAAAAATCAAGACCCCACAGTCAGTTTTAAACAAGATGTCAGGCTGCCTTCTCTCCTTTACAGAACCGATATGCTAATCTCATTTGTGCTAGTCCTCATTTCCAACACTCTAAAAGAAGGTAGGTTCATCAAACCAAACCCTTAGCTAAAACAGACACATCTTGTTGGATCCATTATCAACTGATACAATCATGGCTCTCCCATTTTAGTCCAGCAGAAGACAAGCTCTCATTTACCTTCTTTTTGCACTTATACCACAAGGCAAGAGCTTTCAAACTGATAATTAGAACTAGAATTAACAAAAATACCCTATGGAAGGGGGGATAGCAGTGGAAATATATTTAAAATCTGCAGTATGTCTTGTGAATCTTCATCACAACATGAGAATATTGAGACTAATTTACTGACATTTCATGTTTGTGTTCATTTAAACTGGTTTTAGTGCTCACCACAAGGGTAAATATACCTGTAGCTGTCAGGAAATGACAGCTATGAATGTCATGTACATGGATGTGATATTGTAACTATGGGGACTGTGTCACTTCTGTGAGGAGTCCAAATAGGTGGTTGGACTGGGTCACTCATTAAAATCTGCAAGATGTCAGCTTTGCCTTATCTCACCTTGGTTTGAAATACAAAACTTTGCATCTTCTGTTTTCAGGTATTTTCGCTCCATTGTCACTTCCAGCAACCACATTAAAAGTGTCTAAGAATCTAGAATTATTGCCATGTAACTACCACTCAACCAGTGGTCTGAAAGCCAGGAACTTCGAAACATCCAGGCATCTATACATTCCTGGGGTTGGAAAGAAACTGTCCAGGAACTTTTGTAGTGGGCAGGATTCATTATGAAAAGTTGGCAGTAATGCTAATCAAAAATCTGAGAGCTTTCCTAACAAATACTGGAATAACTTCAAATAATACATTTTCAATATTGCTAATTAATTTTTTTTTTTTGCACTAAAAATAAAACTCCAAGCTTTGTAAAATCTGATTTTTTTTCTCAATCTTCAACAGTGTCAATGATCTTTCCCAAATTATCCTTTGAGTGTACCAGCTGAGAATTAGTTATCTAAAGCTCTCAGATGCCATGTCTTACATCCCTGCAACTGCTCCAAAAGGCTTAACTAGCTTAGCTAGGAAAGATAAGAGACTGAAAGGAAAATATTTGTGGCAAGCCACACTTAAGAGCTGCCCCAGAAGCAGAAAGATGTTGCTGCAGAGATATTCAACTGCCTTTTCAAAATCTAGCATGCCGCTCTGCTCTACCAGCTATATGTACAAGAAAGACTTTGTGATTAACTAGCCCTTAAAAGAACATGTTGGCAATCAGGGCCTACAGATACTGTCTGTAACATCTGTAGTATTTACACTACTACAGACTTAATTAAAATGTGCCACAATACAACATGGTATGGGAAAGTAAGTCTGAAACACTCCCCTGTCACAGTAATAAAGCTAACTTAGGCGCTTAGGATATTGCTTCACAAGTAGCAAATCAGCTCTGTCAGATTCAAAGATTATTTAAAGGCCATACTTGACAGCTCAAGCAAGACTGGACAAAGGGAAATACACCAGCCAAGAGTACCACCCTGCAGGGAGTCTACAGAGCATCACTTGACAACCTTCCAGAAGAGCAGGAATAGATGACACAGTTGTTCATAGGGCCCTCAGCAAGGCTTCACTACAATAAAAATGCCTTGTGAATGCTGATTGGAGAGTGATCAGTTCTAGATGCTGACATCAGTTTTCAGATGATCATCCAAAATACCATCTAGAGCCAATGGGAGCTATCAGCTCAAAACTTCTTGAGGAGGGAAGAAGGGTTAATGATAAGGAAGAAGGGGAATGCTTTAGAGCAACTTCTGAAGACATAGATTTCCATGTTAAAAAACCCCTGCAGAGCTGGCAGAGATCAAGACTGCACTCAAACCTTGTGGCAGTGGAAATGCAATACTAAATGACTATTCTTTCTATACCCAATGAGTTTCACTCAGGAAATACACACAGCAGTTTTATCATCTTGGTGATATTCTAGGACCCTGAACAGCCAAGATTTCTTTGCAGTCATTTTACTGTTATATATTTAATCCTTCATGGAACCACAGTGGCATTTCTGCCAAATCACACTAGTAGGGCAGTGCTTTTAGGTCTACCCAGAAAATGAGAACACTGACTCACCCAGCACAGGGAAGTATACTAAAAGCAGATACTGCTAGAGAACTAAAATCTGAAACAAAAGTCCTGTGGAGAGAGTGGCACAGAGAAGGAATAAAACAATTTCTATAAATAGACAGTACATGTGTCGGTTTGCAATGGAGTTATGAATACTCAAGCAGCATAACATAAGAGAGTTCATATATTGGCTATACAGCAGAGTGCAACTTTAAGTTTTTATTAAATACATTAATTTAATTTAATCCTAGAAACAGAAGGGTAGTTAAATATTTTATGTCCCCAATTAACTCCTAAATAACTGTATTCCTTATTACCTGAGTGGTTTGATCTTTAATGGATTTATTTATGATCTCACCTCTCCCATCACGGGAGGGAAAAAAAATGTTTCTTCTGCCACTCTACTTAGGACCTTGGTTATTTATGAGGTTGCTCCACAGTAACTGTACATAAATCACCTTTTTCTAATTCTAAATACCTAAGCAGAGGTATTTTAAATTCCCTCCTATTCTAATGCAAACTAACTCTCACAGCCAAACAAGCTTTAAGCGAAGGCAGGCAGAATTTCAGGTTGGCCTTCAGTTAGCCCCGTCACTGTCACCACCTCACTTTACAGTTGTGCAAGATCCCACACAGCTTGAGAAGACTCCCCTTTGTGCTACTATAGAAACATAGTAATGTAAACATGGGGTTTATTGTGATGAGTGCTTTGTCAAAAGGCATAATTGTCACTGGTGTTTACATAAATAGGACCGGGCCTTTGATGTGATTGAATAAGCTGCACATTATACTACGCTATGTGCCAGTTAAACACGGATTAAAAGAAATGGGAGGTCTGTAACACACCAAATTACCACCAGGCAGTGTGAGTGTGTGCATGAACAAACGTGGACTACAATAGTCTGACTATTCAGTAGTAACTTCTGCCACTAAACTGGTAGAAGTTTAGTCTTCACTTGGAAAAGTTTCTCATCACAGAATAGAATTTCTGTGTGCCAACGCTATGGTTGCAATCATCTTGCTCAGTGTTTCAGTAACTCTTGGTGATGCTAATGGCCAGTTAAAGCATTTGCTGAGAAGTACACCTCTGTGTTCAGTCCCCACTGTCACTACTCCTGCCAGGTACATTTCTCTCAGCAGAACAGGGCTTTTATTCTTAGTTGAGCAGTTTTAATAATAGTATTTAAAGAATTTGTTAGCTCAGCACTTTGCTGACCCCCTCCATAGGGGTTGTTTGCTTAAAAATGCATTCAAGGCAACTGCTGATCCTCCTGCAAAATAGGAGGTAGGTATCCTGTGAGTAGAGGTGATGTGAGTGAACTTCAAGGTTAAAGCTTTGTAGCCTTCACCGTGCTTCTTACACCACCTGAACCTGTCCTCCTCAAAACCATATTACACCTTATTTGAAGCAGAAACAGCCAGATGTAAATCATGCAGAGCTGATTACATATTTCACCTATAGCTCCTGTGCATTTTATATATATCTATAGGAATTATGTCTAACCTGTAAATGACTATAGATAAAACCAAAGAATCATTAAGGTTGGAAAAGACCTCCTAGATCATCAGGTCCACCCTTTGACTGAATACCACCATTCCCCCTAAACCTTATAGCAAAGAGCCATGTCTACTAATTTTTGAACACTTCCAGGCATGGTGACCCAACCACTTCCCTGAGGACCCTGTTCCAATGCTTAACCATCTTTGCTCAAAGATGCTTTGAGCAAAATACAAGTGCCTATGTAGAGTTTTAACTGCTCTGTATGACACTTCCCAACAGTTGCAATCATGGTAATTATATCCCAGCACAAAAATAGCCCAAAGAAGTTCTTGCATAGACATTTCTCTGAAAAATGGAAGGCATGGATCCTTTGCAAAGAAGGGAATAAGACTCTAAGATCAAAAACACAGCACAAACTATAAGCAAATATTTCACAGGAAAAACAGATGGAAAATGTTTAAAAGAAGTATTGTTTCATACCATGAAATGATGTTTATATTTCAGCTCCTCATGTCCTGGGAGAAGATTCTGTTACTACCTTTACACTAAAAATATTTTTCTTGCTGATGTGTATCACTGAGCAGTTGAAAAAAACCACAGTAAATAACATCAAGATCAGTTGTACCTTTAATCCATTATAAAGTTGAAATTCGATTTTTTTCCCTAAAAATAAAAATGCCATTGTATAATCATCCAATGTCTTATTGACAGTTTCTTATTTTTAGTGATTTTAAGGAGGCAGGAAGGAGAAAAACAAGTTAGTCTTTGATGTCTGTGGTTACAACAGTAAGGAGTGAGAGACTTTGAGAATAATTTAAATCTAATCAATTTAGCTCAGTTGGTACAACATTACAGCAATAAAAAGATTTACTTGTACAAAGAAAAAAAAATCGATTAATGAGCAAATGCATCAAAAAGAAGAGCAGTGATCATCTGAGTGGCAGAAGGTGACTCCCATCTCTAAATTCTCCTTTTCACATCACCTGCTTTTTTGGCAAGTGCTTTGTACTGGTGTTAAGCAGGTTTAAAACTCTATCACATATACCAGTTACATTTCATGCTGTATTAGCACACGCCGAAGTCACACCACCAAATGCAGGAGGGTAGAAAATCTGAGACAAAAAGACATTGTTAGACCATCAGAGGTAGTGTTCTTCTCGACTAAAGAAGAATGTCTGTAAGCTACTGAAATACTTTACACGGCATGAAAATAAATCTCAGTGACCCAAACTAAAACATAATACTTTTGGTTACCAAAACTCCCTTAAAAGTAACAAAACTAGCAAATAAACTAAAAGACTTTAAAGCAGGAAAGCTCTTCTCTTCTAAAAAGGAAAGGAGATAGAACATTTTGATACACAGATGCCAAAAAACCTGCAATGGATAGAGACAGTTGTCTGACCCTAACTAAGGATGACAAAAGGGTGACCGGTTCCCCCTCCACACCATTCAGCTCAGAAGGGTCTTGAGATTTTGCAGAGCCACCACACATCCACATCTGAACTGCCTGTCAGTGGACAGTGGCTCAGTCTCCAAATGTGTGCTTTTACAGCTGAGCATACAGAGCCTAGAGCCCCTCACATGAAGCTGTTTGGCCCCCAGACACAGCAGGTCTGCATATCAAGCCACAAGATGCTGTGAAAAACAGAGCTACTGCCTTTCTGTGCCTGTTCCCTGATGGAATTCAGATTGTACAGGCTGGTAGTGAGCCACATCAGCACTGATCCAGGTGACCAGGTAATCATCTGATGGCTAATGTTGACACAAGCAAGGCAGTGGGAATACGCAGGAATGGGGAAGGCAGGACTTTCTCTCTGGGTGGCAGAGAGATTGGTTCTGGTTGTCCTAAGTCACCAGAGCTGGCTCTGGTGTCCTAAACCAAATACAGTCATATCCCTTAATAAGTCTGTGTAGTGAGTTACACAAACCTCTATTATGCAATTGTATAGGCATTATATATCCAACTATACTAGATATTACTCCTGTTATCCTTAAAAATATTCGAGACAAGGAAATACATTGTTCCAGCACTAGGAAGTGATCTTAATGCTAACCAGCAACCCCCATCTTTCTTCAAAGTATCACCTAATTTGGATTCTCCTTATGTGAAATGCAGGGAACATGTAGAAGTCTGAAGCTGTGTACACATAAATCCCAGCTAGAAAATCTGGGCGCCCCAAGCACCTACAGCACGACTGAGGTGCAACTTAACCACCTAGATCCACAAGTATAACTGTGGATTGTGGGTGACCAAGTACTGGACATACTCAAGAACTGTCTGGACACAACCCTATGCAATGTGCTCTAGGATGACACTGCTTGAGGAGGAAGGTTGGATCCTCTGTCGTCTCTTCCAACCCATCCTGTGTGATTCTGTGATTTACAAAAGCTGAAGCATAACTCCTTATGTATGCCACACTGAAGCTAAACATTCTCCAAGTGCCAGGCATCCGGTATCTGAAGGGAACCTAGGTTTGGATTCCAGATGTTAAGTCACAGAAAGATCTGCCACACTGCAGCTCTGGGAAAGGAGCCTCCCTGTCATAGGACAAGGTTTCAGATCGGACTGCAGAAGTGGACACAATCCCAAACACTGGAAAGTGGAATCTGCTTAACTGCAACTGTTTCATCTGAACGGCTTAGGCTGAAGAGAAGTAAAGCTGGTAATATGCTAAATCCTACCCTAAAACCTTACCATTTCCTCTGAGCAGGCATTACACACCTCTTTGCTCAGCATCCTACTTATTTCAGCAGCTATGGAGAAGTCCCTGAAGTTCTGTCCTTGCTACCGAGCAGTGAGACCAAACAGGGAAATGTTACTAGAGTGACCAGGTTGTGCAGAGCAGCTGAAGGGAAGGTGGCTTTCGCATTTCAGCTAGCTCTAGCCTGGTTCAGTGAGCTGAACAGCCACGAGTGGCTGGAGGACATCTTCAAATACAGCATCATCCAAAAGCAATCCAGCAAATGTTCTCCAAGGTGCCCTGAGACTTAACCCAAAGCAGAGTTCATCAGGAAATGTGCACATTTATCATTGAAACAAAAAGTGCTAAAGCAGCATTATACTACTTTTACTCACCACAAAGACTGTACTAGGCACCTAAACATTTTGCACAGGAATGGGTGTCTGTAAGTCACTGGCAATGTCACTGATGCTTTACCTATGCCCAAGCAGAACATACCAGAGCTGAAATCTGAATGCACCTTGGTCCTACAGAAGTCAGTGCAAGTCCTTTGGAAGCAAAATTCTACCTTCAAGGTATTCCACTTCTGTCTATTTTTTTATGAACTAGTTGAAAAACAGTTTCCTAAATTAACCTCTTAAGAAACCTTGTAATTTGCCTCTCCGCAGGCTCACTGCAGTGCCTGATGCTCTACCCACCCCTGATCACGGGACAGTGGCCCCTGACCGGCCTGGTGGGGGAAACCTCTGTCTCCCCTGCACCGGCAGTACTGCACTCTAACCAGAAGAAATTTTCCTGTCAAAAACTACCAGAACCAAGACAACAAAGGGGGATGCCTTGCCCGCTCCGGGCTGTTCACGCCGCGGGGTGAGGGTGCCGGGGGCCCTGGGGGTCGCGGTGGGATGGATGGGAGGTGCGGCAGCGCCGGGGCGGATGGGGCGCGGGGAGCTGCGCCGGGCCGGCTCCGCAGGCAGGGGCGCGGTGTCCTTGGGGCCGCGGGAGCGGGCGGGCAGCGCTGCGCCCTGGGGCCCGCGGCACCTCCTCGCCGAGAGGAGCCCCCGAGGGCGGGGGCGGCACTGCGGGACCCCCGAGCGCCGAGGCCGGCAGGGCCGGGCGGCCGCGCCATGGAGGCGCCGCTGCCTTCCTTTCCTTTCCCTTCCCTTCCCTTCCCTTCCTTTCCCTCCCCCCCGCGCCTGCCTTCCTCCGCCGCGGCGCCTCCTCCCCGCTCCGCTCCCGCCCGCCTCGCCTTGCCCTTTCCTCACCGGCCGAGGAGTGGATCTTGGAGGATTTCCGCCGCAGGGACATCTTCAGCGCGGTGTCCAGGCCGGCCCTGTTCGGCATGGTGCGGCCGGCCGGGGCGCGCTGGCCATGGGCCCCCCGCACGCAGACGCCGCGCTGCGGCCGCCGGCACCGCCGCGCCCGGGCTGCGGGGGCGGGCGAGGCGCTGAGCCCTGGCCGGGCTCGGAGCTGCCCTGCCGGGGAGCCGCTCGCGGCTCTGTGCGCCCGCTGGGAGCCGTTGCGTAAGGTGCCATGAAGTCAGGGCCCGGGTTTGGTGGGGGGTTTTGAGGTGTCTGTCTGGAACTAGTATTTTACTAGACATTTTAGGCGCATAAAGCATCCCAAGAAAGCCCCCGCTGGGATCAGGATCCCTAACCGGGCTTCTTTGTTCCGGTTACAAGGGCATCTTTCATCACTGTGGCATGCTGCCAGCATCATCACAAAAGATACCGTTGCTTCTCAAAATGTCCGGTAAATCGAAGCTAAAAAAAGAAATAGAGGAAAGATTAATCAATGTAGCACTTATAGCACATCACCTTTCTGTGCAAAACATTTGCAACCATGAGAATTTAACTACTAAGGACAAGCAAAGAGGAAATGTAATTTAATAGGAAAAAAAAAATAGCTAAGACAGCACCTCTCAGTCTTTACACATGCTGGTCTTAACCAGGCATAGCTAGCAGCAGTTGCCACATCTTAAGGGGTTGCTTTCTCTACCCGGTGAACTTCAACATAGAATGGTTTAAGTGAGGCAGAATCACCACAGGACAAGGATATATTGATTTTTTGGAAGATCTACTGCATAAGAAATGGTCTCCATATCTTAAAGGTCTTTGACAAACATCCCCAGGTCTGTATCTAAACTACTTGACCATGTAGAGTTGGGTAGCACACATGATGGGTAATTTGGGTGTTATTTCAAAGATCATAAATAATGCTAAACCTATGAATCTCGCTGTACTTGTCTCACTGTATGTGTCCTCACATATAGTATGGAAAGCGATACTTTCCAGCTACAACTTCATGAAATGTTAGAAATAGAACTATTTTGACAAACCACTTTGCACTTCCTGAACTCAACGTAGTCCAGAACTGTGGCATTTTACACTGATTGAACTGAATGCATCATAGCCCAGTGGAGATGTGTGCTTTGGGACGGGACTGCTGGCCACAGATGTTTCTTGCCTGTGAGAAGCTTTTACTCATGGATTTTATCACTCTTGGAGAAGTGGCCCAAGAGCTTTGTGGATGAAATCATCAAGTAAGGGCAATGCCCAGTGCTGGCATGCCAGCATGCCTTTCCCATTTTAAGATCATGACATGGAGCTGGTTATATTAATGAACATCATTTTCTCCCTCAGCTTGCTCTTTCTCCTCTCCACAAATTATTATCTGTTGTGGTCAGTATCTTTGTACCAGGAGGAATTTCCTGGGCAACAGGGAATCACTTCACATATATTGTTAGCTGGTAGACAAATTAAAGTGACGTTCACTTTGGGTTCGAGCTGTCAGCTCAAAGTCAAAGAAAGTGCTCCCAAAAAAGGACCAAAAAATGAATGACAGCTCCTGGATTCATGTTTACTTTTTCGTCAGAAATTAGCCTTCAGGTGAACTGTGCTTACAGTACATTTAAAGTATTGTGGACTGTAAGCCATCAGCCCTGTCAGCCTGGGAGCCCATGTGGCAGCTGAGTGCTCTTGTTCCTTCACATGCACTGCACTTACTTTCACCTCTGCGCACTCAATGTTCTCGAAGAGTGTGCCAGCTAGAACACCATCTGCCTTGCAGCTACCAGGACTACTCACTCACTTGACTGCTTGAGCACCTCAAGGAGATTTAATTACCCAGCCCACACCTCAACAAGCCTGAGCTGTATCCCCATGGAAGGCACTCCCTGAGCATTAATGACCAGGCATTTCAATAAAGCTTACTGGCATGGAAGAAACAAAACATCTTTGCCCCTGCTCAGACTGAGGGCCTCAGAGGAGACCTGTCTGCAAAATCTGTCTCAAGTCACAAGTGGATATAATTATACACTGCAGTCTAATGGGAAGCTGAGGGGAGCAAGTGGACTGCAAAAGTGTCCAAGGAAACCAAGTGTGCAGGATAATCTTGGTAACTGAGAAAGAACTTGAGTCCTGCTCAGCAGGCTTAAGAGTGGGGCCTACAGGAAAACTAAGTGTGCAGTCCAGAGCAGTTGGTTGTGTTTCTGAAAGCTCACGTTCATTAGTAACCAGCTGACAAGCTCTGGGTTAGCCCTGAGCTTTGAGGAAAGAAGCAGCTCATTCCGCTGTGCAGGACTCACCTTTGTCATTTTCTTATGCAGTGCCTGTCTTTGTCATCGCGCTGATGTGCACTAAATTGTGTATTATCGGACCATGAGTCACGGCAGTATTATTCCCTGGGGTCTGTCATAATGGCTCCATGGTTTGAATGATGTACCAAAAAAAAAGCAGTTGGTATTTTTCAAATTACAATGTGCTCACTTTTCTAGTATTTATAGCAATGTACTTTCAAAGAGCTCAGTATGCATAATAATTATTTCAATGTAATAAATAAAGCAAAGGCAGGAAGAATGGTCCTGTAGTTAATGTGCCAGACTGGGAGACAGGATATCTTTATTCTATTTTTGACTGTGCCAGATGCCGTCTGGGACCTTAGAGAGAGATTGTTAAACCCGAATTTCCAAAAAGATGCATCCTCTGCTCCAATTACTAATGTTATACACAGAGATTGGTTCTGGGAAAAAAAAAAGGAAAGAAACACACATTACTCAGAATTTATTAGTGTAGTGGATAACGTAATAGTCTAATCGAAGGTGAGAGCTAATTATTACTGAAAAAGAAAGAAAAAAAGAAATTAAAGAATGATACTACTACTTCTGAAAGAAAAAATCAGAAATAATAAACCATTTTGCTTTTTTGTAGACATACTCTCCTGTCTGCCTTTTTTTTTGGTGTGGTGCTTACCCTTCCACTGCCCCTCTGGGACCAATGGTCAACAGTGCTGGCCTTTGTAAAGCAGTGGGTGTTGGGGCTGTAGCTAGTCATCGGTGTCTTCCCAACAAATTCTTTGCTGAGAAAAGCAAAGAACTGTTATGGGGCTATTTTTGTGTGGTTTTTAAAATGACTTCACACCTTGCTCTTTATCCATTTGTCTACTGCTCCACTTTACATCCAATTGTATTATATGGGATGCCATTTATGTATGTTACATATTTGTTCTTTGTGTAATCCCTCAACTCTCTTTGTCCACTTCCCAGGTCTGCACTGCTTTAGCTGACTACTGATGAGCTCTTTGTAGCTGCAAGTTCTCTACTGCCAAGGCTGTGCTCCTTTTTTTATCATCCCATGCCTCTTCTACAGTGTCCTAGGGGACCACTCTCAGGGGACTCTGCTGTCATACCAGGCCTGTATTCCGCTATATATTATTATGTTACCCATCATTATGTTAGTTATAAAAGATGTTATACATCATTATGTTAGTTACAAATATCTCATTCTCCACAGTAGAACTTCTTGTCACTCTCCATATAAAAGCCACAGTGGCGCCATACAAAGTTAAACAAAAGTAAAACAGTTAGACATAGCTACCTACCCATTAGAGACATTGGTGTTGCAACTAAGTAAAAGAAAGCCACAGACAGGTCAATAAAAGCTCAGGCAAAATGAGGCTCAGTCCCGAGGCCTTGCAAAGTCAGTACAAAGCCTGTGGCCTCCTGCCAGCAGTGGTGTATTAGGCTACAGGATGAGAGTAATTGCATGTAAGTTCTGCTTGTCTAACTCTGCTTGTCTTAAAAAAAAAATAAAAGAAAAACAACATAATAGACTCTCTTGCTCTTAAACCAAATCTTTGTGCTGTGGTGCTTTGTCCTTGTTTACATGCACAGGATCAAAATGAGCATGATGCAGATAATATGCTGAGCTACAGGGGAGGTGTCTGTCACTCATCATGAAATTTTTTAAAAGGTCAAAAAAAAAAGTCAAAAAGTCAGGACTTGCTGTTTCTATATTGATAGAGAAAGTGTGCTTGGCATCATTCAGCTCAGGAAAATAAGTGAAATAACTTAAGGATCTTCTTTGCAGAGATGCTGCTATCTATAGACAGATACAGGATGTGACCATAAATATGTGGACATGTGGCAATGCATGCATGGCCCACCCAAAATCTCCTAAGGGAGCTGGAGTCTCCTATACTTTATAGAGCAGAAGGGGCTTAACAATAACACTCCTCTTACAGTTAACCATACCCACAGATTTAACTTGAAGGTGGAAAAAAAATATGATGAATTGCACATTCAGTGGGTGCATGGGAGAGGGGTGGAGGGGGAGGGTAAACCATTACCTATAAGTGCAATGGGAGAAAAAAGATTAAAAATTTGGAAATGTTGGCAACTTGATTATTTACATGCCATTCAGGTTTTTCAGGTTTTTGAAAAAAGACACATGTAAATAAAATTGCGATGAGTACAATAATCATATTGATATGCTGGAAACTGAAATTTGTACTCATAGCAGGAGGTGATCTGTGATTTGCCTGAAAATTACTGAAGAACTTAAAAATACTGAACCCATTCTATTTTGGCACTTGTGACAATAAATAAAGAAAATAGTGAAACTGAATAGAAAAATAATGTATTTTTTCTAGTATACTCAAGACTAAGAACTTGTTATGACAACTTCTTCATACCTGCAAGTTAGTTCAGGAGACAAACTGTGCTTGCAGTACAGTTCTACTTTACCAGAATAACTCCAAGTTTGTATGGTTTTAAAGATATATTTGAAATGCAGTAAGCTAAATTGGAACCAGTAGTTTTTATTCCACAGCAATGGCGTCAACAGAAAGAATTCGTCAGGCTGGAAATTGATGGAAAGCTCTGTGTAGAATAACCCTTACAAATGCTTTGCACAGGAAAGACATATGGTACAGTAGACCATAGTTTGGACCTTAACTTATATGGACCCAAGTTAGCAATTAGCTAGTAATGAAGAAAAATAATGTATTCTTAAGCAAAGAAGAATAATACTGAAGAAATTTAAAGTTTAACGAAGAAATCATAGTGATGCCATGAGGATTTTTGCCTTTTCTTTTATGCCCCTGTTGTGCCTTTTTGCGGCTTCTGTATTCCTGGTGCTTTTTGCCTACATTCTTGGACTTGTTTGTCGGGCTGGGAGACTGAACATTTTGGAGGCTTTGTGGCTGGGGGTTGGGGGTTGGTGAGCCCCGGACCCCGGGGTCCTCTCCAGAGCATATTCTGTGAACCGGGATGGAGCCATCCGGGGGCGGGGGTTCCTTGGGGAGGGGGGCTCGCTTGGGCCTCTCATTGGGGAATCTTTGGTGGATATGCTGGTTAGTAGAATCTATAATGTTATACCCAATGGGGGGGGGGGGGGGCGGGACAGACACAGAGATAGACTCGGCGGGGTGCATCTCGATGCATATGACCTGGATGTGTACACCTAAGGATCCTTAAAATAAATACCAAGGTAAAATCCCTTTTCCCCTTCTAACCGTGTATGACTCTTGATTTTAAGACCAAGAAAAGGCATCGATAAAATAATAAAATGGCTTGGGTTGGAAGGGACCTTACAGATCACCTCGTCCCAACCCCCTGCCATGGGCAGAGACACCTTCCACTAGACCAGGTTGCTAAGAACCCTGTCCAACCTGGCCTTGAGCACTTCCAGGGATGGGGCATCCACAGCTTCTCTGAGCAACCTGTTCCAGTGCCTCACCACCATCACGGTAAAGAATTCCTTCCCAATATCTAATCTAAACCTGCCCTCTGTCAGTTTAAAGTCATTCCCCCTTGCCCTGCCACTCCTGTCCCTGTAACAAGTCCCTCCCCAGCTCTCTGGTCAGCCCCCTTCAGGTACTGGAAGGTGCTATAAGGTCTCCCTGGAGCCTTCTATCTCCAGGCTGAACAGCCCTCTCAGCCGTCTTCATAGGAAGTGCTTTAAGATAAGATTGATTTCCAGAATGTAAATAGTTCTCAAAATGCCTGAGGTGCATTTTCATGATTTTGATTCACTTCTCTGACCCACAGCTAGGTTGCTGGCTAATGTGAGTCCAATATTCTCGGGCTTTGTAATCAATGAGATTGGTGCAAAGGGAATCCAAGGCAGGCATAAAATGCTGCCATACTGATTTGGTGGCACTCACTTTGTACAGTTGTAAACAAATGCAGAAAAGCAAAAGTTAGTCCCAAGGAGATGTTCTCAGAAAGACTAAGAAGCTTGAGAGAATGGACATATTTGTTAAGGTAAACCATACTCTAGAGGAAGTGTGTAAATATTCTGAAATATGTTTTGAACCAACTACTATGGCCAAGGCACCATATGACTGGAAATAATGGAGTTCAGTATATAGTTTATCTGTGACTTAGATTTTGCTTAAAATACTTTGATACAAAAAGAAAAAAAAATCAAGTGCTGTGTACAACACAGAGTAAGTAAAAAATAAAGGAAGCTCTTTGCAGTGAAGGTAGTGAGGCACTGGAACAGGCTGCCCAGAGAAACTGTGGATGCCCCATCCCTGGAGGTGCTCAGGGCCAGGTTGGAATGGGGGTCTGAGCAACTTGGTCTAGTGGAAGGTGCCCTGCCCATGGCAGGGGGGTTGGATTTAAGGCCCTTTCCAACCCAAAGCATTCTATGATTCTGTGATTCTATGCATACCCTAGAGACTAGCACTCACAGCTCTGCTTGTTCACATTACTTTGGCAGACTAGGATAAAAGGGTTGCTGCTGATGCCTGAGGTGGCCACCTAAAACAGAGACTAGACAAGAATAAGAGAATAATAGTAGGTATTTATTTGGAGGGCCTTCAAAGGTACACCCTGGGCAGTCAAAAGGCTACACCCAAGATGGACCCTGGGTCACGGGTTCTTCACCCTTTTATAAGTTTGGTTCATTTGTGTATCAGGGTTAATTCTCCAATTATAACCTCAGTTAATGATGTAATTACCCCAAGTTTGCCCCCCTCTTCAGAAGCTTTTCGTTTACACATTTTGGGGCCTTGAAGAGCAAACCTAGAGAGTTTTGTTATGTCTAACCAGCATGAAGGAACAGCAGCTAACAGGCCACACAAAGCTTCAGAGTTACACACTAAGCAGTACAGGATTTGAAAAATATAAAAGTTAAAACCTAAGGCATCACTGCTCTCTGCCCTGCTGCTGTTCAGGAAACACGTCCAGCTCTAACTGAGGGAGCAGTTCCTGCCGGCTGGAAATCTGCTTCTTGGACTCCCGTCTCCAGGGAGCTTACAGAGAGGCAGTGCCATCATCCTCATTTCCCCAGGGCGGAGGAGGCAGAGGGAGCGGCGGTGGCTTCCGTCGGGGCATCTGGAGAAACAGTGCTGCGACGGGATGTCCTGGCGCTGTCTCTGCCCTGGGGAGGGCCGTGTTCCCCAAACAGGATCGTGGGAGCCGCTGCAGCACCTCGGAGAGCTCCCGGGGCCGGGCCGCGCCCGGAGGCGCCGCCTCCTCCGGGGCCCGTCCGTGCCGCGAGTCGAGCCGCAGTCACCGCGCTTGGCTGCTGGCTTTCCTCGGCGTTATTTCAAATGACCTAATTCATTTTGTTTCGGAACTGGCATTCATTTAAGATCCCGTTAGTATTTCCACACCCAGAGAAAAAAAGGCCGCAGGTGCAATGTCCAAGGAGCTTCTGCCCTGCCCCCCCTCGCAGGGCAGCGCCGGCCCCGCGGAGCGCGAAGGGAAACCGCTTTTCCCTCATCCTGCGTTCTTCCTCCCTCTCAGGGGAAGCTGGGGCTCGGCGGGAGGAGCAGCGTGTCTCCCCCCGCCTCCCGGGTTCCCGGTGTATAGAGTCTCGGGGAAGCTGACTTTAGTCGCACCCCCTCCCAGCTCAGGCTGCTCTATCGTATGAGAAATGCCCATAAAGTCTCGGCCTTGACAAACTGCACCTGGACTAAGCCCCTCTCCAGCTTATCAGAAACGCTGTCTGTTCCCAGGAAATAGTGTTGTCTAATGAGCACTTGTTTTTTAACAAGCAGCCTTGGAAACATATTTTTCTTGCCTGACTAACAACCCAAGTGGAATAATATTTCTGTTGACGAACCTTCAAAGAAAGTTACCGACTTGAATTGTGGCCAGTATGAAAAATAATTATGACTAAACTCCACTCTCTTACAACCCTGTGGACAGTGGTCCAAAGGGAGATCCTTTTGAGCTCTCAGTTCCCCTAAGATAAGGGGCTCATGTGTGTCTCAAATATCGATGACTGGATGGCTGTGCAGCCAGCCAAGGACTGTTAGTAATAACAGACAAGAAATTGTTGGGAA
Organism: Coloeus monedula; assembly: GCF_965178545.1. Taxonomy (NCBI): domain Eukaryota; kingdom Metazoa; phylum Chordata; class Aves; order Passeriformes; family Corvidae; genus Coloeus; species Coloeus monedula. Next base: position 47,499,143 of record NC_138783.1, read on the forward strand.
TAACCAAGGACTATTGGTACTAGCACACTGTGAGAAAGAACCAGTTTTGGCTGGAGAAGGGGGGCCAGGTGGAGATAGGGCAGCACTTTTCTGTGAGAAGGATCCACAGCACAGTACAGGAGAGCACAGGAATGATTGGCAGGAAGTAGACATGGTCTGTAAGGTGGGATTGGGACCACCAAAATCTCCTGTAACCCTCCGACCCATTTCCAGAAAGGCCTAAAATAACAGACTGCATGATAATTAATTAACATGGAAAATGAGAAACCAGTCTTTGGGGTGGAGAAACTTGTCAATAAAAAGGTACTCCCAAGCCCAGGTGGTGCCCCCAGAGCCCAGACATATCATCAGCTGGGCTGACTCAAATGGATCACCGCTTATCAGCTGGATTGATGCTGAAACGAGGGCTGATGATGCCTTTTCATCTCTCTTTTCCTCTTTCTTTTCCTCTCCTTTTCTCTTTTCCTTTTTAAGATTAATATTTCCCTTTTTAGTTAACCTCTTTAATTTCCCTTTTCCCTCCCACCCTGCCCCTTTATCCAAAACCCACTGCCATGTGCCTAATTTTTCTTTTCCCTTCACCCTATGCCTCTAACCAAAATCCAGTGCCATGGGCATATACAGCAGGTCTGGAACTAGCATACCAATTTCCACATCAAGTGTGTTATTTGCTAATAAAACTCCCTGTTTGTGGACCCTCGGACTTTTGTCGCTCCTTTCGACCAATGAGCATTTTCGAAGCTGAAGTGCTCCCTTCCCCTTAAGGGAGGGTTGTCACACGGTGCCCTGCTGCAAGTCACCCTCCTCTTCACAGGCAGGTCTGTGCCCCCAGACGCACCGCCAAGCCACCACTTGCTCCTTTGTTGTCTGGCGCCCTCTCCTGCTGTGAGACACTTCCTCTTGGAAGCCGAAGCTTTCATCCGAATTGAGCTGGTCCAGGCAGCGCACAGGGATACGCCATGGGCTGCTGTGGGACCCTGTGCACTGAGGCTCTGCACAGACTCTTGCTCTCAGCGTGCTTCTGTCCAAAATAGTCCGGGTTATTCAAGTTGTTCTGGCTTCCCTAATTCTACCACCGCCATAGTGAGAAGGAATCTCATCACGGTACTTTCTAGGAGTTTGGATGCCTCAAATTGCATTACTCACATCTCACAACCTAGATCACAGAGAAAGGAGCTATAACTTGATTCATGTCAGAGCAGAGTGGATGCAGGGGAATAATCAGTGACTGAAATCAGCTGGGAGGCCAGAATCAGTTTGAGATTCACGTAACAAGAAAAAAAAATTGGAGTCTGTACTTGGAGATGCCTTAAAATAAAGGGGGAGAAGGGCTAAATTTTAAGAGACCTTTTGCTGAAATGATTCTTTACTCTCACTGTGTATATTCAAGTTAACTGCTACACATATGCAGATTAACCTCACTGTATGCTCATACACATACTGGCAATTCCTACTCTTTCAGTGTTTATATGTATGCTGTTAACATTGAACAAATGGAATAAACTGTATGCAAAATGTGCTTAAGAACACAGTAAAAGAAATAGTACCAGCAGCCAAAGTGCTCTATTCCTGCATTACTCACTCAGAAAAGGGCAAGACCTCTGTATTAAAATAGCAACATGATACGCTTTCTTGTGCATGCATGCCTGAAGGTAAAGGGTGAGCCATTACTAATGTAGCTCAAATGTGTGTGAACTGCAAAAATAGCTCACAGGCTCTGTAAGGTATGTCAGATGCTCAGCACTGTAGAACCAGTACTGTGCAAGGAAATACATCACAATGGAACTGGCCTAGTTGAAGTCTTAGTACTACTGATGAGATGGAAATGTTCAACATAAAAATCAAGTGTTTTTATTGGAAGTACAAGCAATATACTTTATCTGTCCCACTTTACTCAGGACAAGAACCCCAATTGCCTGAAGTTAGGCCTTCAAAAGGACTGCTTAAAATAATGGGACAAAGTGATCCCACATATCCCATTTTAGCTCTTCAACCTGTAAAAGAAAATCAAAGCTGTATTTGTTTTGTTTTAGTGTGTATATGTTCCACTTTTGCACTTCAAGCAATTTACATTACACTAAAGATAAATTTAGTGCTGGAATAAACACCTTCTGGAGTAAGTGTGAATGCCAAGGAGCAACGTGCACTGAGTATCTGGTGAACCTGCTCCAGGTCTCTTTCAGACTAGTCAAAGTCTAGTGTAAGCCCAAAAGAAAAAAAAGAAACTGAAGAAATTTGGCTTTGAGGTGCCTTGTGTGCCCAAAAGGCGGGCTAACCCCATTCCCTCTGTAAACATGAGCAGGCTGAGGGAAGTCTGCAGTGTGCTGGGCAGTGCTTGCCTGTTGCTGATGCTTTCTGCATGCAGGCTGAAATCAGATTAGCTGCAGAGGATCTCAGGAGAGCTAATTGTATTTTTAATTTTAAAGACTCATCTCTGGCAGTGTCTTTTGTTCTGAATGCTGCTCTGACCACAGCTGGGTATGCACAGCTCCACAGTTATAACCATGGTATACGACTGGATAACAGTAATCCTGAGCTTTCTGACATTTGCCCTCTCTCTCCCTTGAAATCCTGCAGACTGCACTGATCTATGGTCAGTCCATTCAAGAGGAGAGTCAGGTCTCAAAGCCATTTCAGGAACTGGTAAATCCTACAACCCACAATGAAATTAATGTCAGTGTCTCTTTTTAGGGGTAGATATTGAAAGAAAGGAAACTGGCAAGAATACATACTATTTTCTGTGAAACAATAACGCAGAGATCTTCTGGACTGTTTGTCTGAAGATCCCACCTGCCTCTTCTTCCAAACAGGTGGCCTATTGCAGACAGCTACCACAACAGTGACCATGCTGGTCTGCCTGCTACTCGTGACCTGGCTCTCAGCTGGCTTCTCATCCATCCTGAGACAGAGCTCACACATTCCTGTTGCTCTCGCCACAAAGGGCAGCTCCTCCCCATCGCTGTCCTTCCTTAAGAGCCTGTATCCATCCATTGCAGCACTCTGTGTGAGCTATCCCACCAGGTCTCTGTGATCCTGATAAGATCAGAGCCTTTGAACTGCAAACAGACCTGATTCCTCCTGCTTCTTCCCCACGATTTCTGCAGACCGGCACTTGAGATGCTGATTTCTTAGAGAAAGTAAGGTATCTGCCCCCCCACACTGGCCTGTAGGGCCTGCTTTATTTGTGTGAACAGACCTGGAGTGAGTCCACTGCACCTCTCTTCCATTAAGAGATTTCTTCTGCCCACATCACCTTTCACACTCTTGACTGCCAACTTGGCCCACCGCTTCCTCACGCGGCTGCAGGATGTCCTGCCCGTCCCCACATCATTCCTAACTGGCCTAGTGGTCAGGCTGGTTGGGCTCTGACCAGTCACTTGGTAGTTACCAAATGACTGCGCAGGGTTACTTCAGCAGGAGCTTGGGCATGGGGAAGTGGCATCTCCTTTTAAAAGCAGAATAGTTATTTTCCATCAAGGCAAAAGCATGAAGTGGCAGGACATAACCTGCTATCATTTACTGTCTCCTTTTACATTTCCAAATTTGCATGTGTTGCTAATTGTGTGTTATTTGGCAACATGGGAATCCACTTCTATGTCATATTATTAAAGAAGAGACTATTACAGAGACATACAGGTCCATAGTACCAGCTAGAAAGTCATTGATAGCATCACACAGGTAAGACACAGAAAAACCTATTAATTCAGCCTGATATTTCTCTATATTTTTGCAGGGGTGTTGTTCAAGGCAGCTCTCTGGGTCATGTTCCACATTAAGGCTTTCTACAGGCTCTAGATCAGTGCTACTAGTTGAGCTCAATTTAATATTTCATTTTAAATAAACTTATTTGTAAAAATTCTGCCCACATTTTCCTATTAATTTCCATATAAATAAATTACTTTTCTTAATGTCACCAAAGGACAAGGCAAAAAAAGTGTTTGGAGGGTGGGGGTGGCAGAGAACTGAAATTTTATCACAGAAATGGAGGTAACAAAAGCCAATACCAAACGGAATCACTAAGATTTAACTGGTCCCATCAATGCAATTTCTTGAGAAAGCTGAGTAACAAATTACATGCTTCTCAAATGGAGGGGAAATACTTGACAGCTTCCATGTGGTAGGACAGGAGTATTGTAGTGGAGGCTTCATGTTTCTTATCCCATAGCCTACTATTTCTACAGAAAGCTCTCACTGTACTTTGGCATATTCTGCTCAGCAGCTCAGTTAAACATACCTTGTCATAGATGATCTCATCTTGAACCATGTACCAAATTGTGCTCTTGCAGCAAAATCCCACTTGAATGAAAGCAGGCACAAAGAACCTCCCTTTACCTCTAGTGCATTAGCGTAGCAGTTGTAAAGATTAGAGCCAAAACTGACCTTGAAGAACCTGACCAGCAAGGCAATAGTGAGCCAAAGGCAGGTTTCTACATATGTGTCTTTTCAATCGGGCAGATTTCAAATATAAAAGAAAGTCATAAAGAAACAAGGAAGCAGCAGAAGGCATATATACATATATTTATATATTGTCAGCCTCAGGAGGTAACAGAAGTAACAGGAAAAAAAAGTAAAAAAATAAGCTAGCTCTGATAGTCACATTTAAATCTCCTCACTCTTTATTGCAGCTAAGGAAGCGCTCAAGGGAGGGGTCAGCAATGTTTGCAGTAGTTAACAGCACAAATTACATCAGAAGAGATCTTAATCATATCCTTAAATCATCTAAATCTCATAATAGTTTCTTAGAACTACTTTTAGGAATGAAAAAACGCCCTTCTGTGAAATTTATGACCCAAGTTTTTCACTTGCAGAACTGAAGTAGACATCCAATAGCCCACACTGGATTTTATAGCTACCCTTGAAGGATGTAATGAGCAGATGTTCTAACTAAAGCACCTGGCTCAGAAGCACATTTGTCACAGCCACTATCTACAGGCAGAGAAAGTCAGTAGAACCTGTGCACATCAAGTACTCTTTTTACTGCTCAGAATATACACACACCAGATAATTGCACAATTCTGCCTTTCTCTAGGGACTGAGGTGCAGGTTGCTCAGAAGATGAGCTTTGTAACATTCAGTTTCTCCCAGAAACCCCTGGAGTGCTTTGTGCTGGGATTTTATGTACCATAACAACAGGCCAGGAACAGAGCTGGGGAAAAGTGGGGAAAGAATAAAGTGAAAACTGAGACTGAATATCAAGAACAGTAAGTCTTATTAATCTACAGGATATGGCTCAACAGTAATTCACACAAAGCCTCAATTATTTAACTTGCAACTTTATTTTGGTGTAAGTCATTGGTATAAAGTTTAATATCTAATTATACAGATACTGGGGACTTTCAGGGAAGCTTATTTTGTCCTTTTTAGTGTCTTTTGCCATTTAGTCCTCAGGCATGTTTCAAGAGGACTAATACTATATGTGTACCTTAAATTTCTGTACAAAAGCACTTCAAGCCTTTGTTTTGTTCTTCTGAGTAGGATGCCAAAACATGCATATTATAGACAATATCATGGTCAAGGAAATGTTTCCCCTTTTTAAACGAAGGCAGTTAAAACCCCAGGAATATCAACTGAGTAATTTGGAAGAGTAAAAAGGCTTCCTCAGCGCTCATTTATTCTTTGAGCAAGTAAGACACACCCTCTTGGAATTACCAATTTGATTGCTGTCTGCATTGAAAAGACAAAGATTGTCCAAGACAGCATTTAATTATGTACATTTCATAATGCCACTAACTCATCCACTTCTGAATAAGAACTCGTCAATGTTAAGAACTGTGTAAACCCACATGCAAAAATTGCCATAGAATTTTTTAAATAGAACCAAATTGGCAAGTTTTTGGAAAGGATATTTCAATGTTTTAAAAAAAAGTCTATTAAAATGAGCACTTCAAGTAACTTAAATATCTTCAGCAAACATGTCCAGCAAGAGACTCTTCGTAAAAGAAATTGTTCTTAGAACAAAAAGCTAACAAATGGCTATTTAGCCACTAATTTTTCAACACAGTGGTGGGTCTGTGTGAAACAATTTGTAATCTAAATAAAGCGAGTCCATTACAATGTTAAAAAACATACATTAAGCAGGACTGATTAACTATTGCATTTCTGTATTTACAAAAGTGCTTAGCATAACAAAATTACCTAAAAAAATATAAACTTTACCAATATCATTTGGTTCTATGTGTGCTCCTAGACCTGCACTTGGAAAAAATAGTATTTACACTGTTAGATTTAGATAAGTTTCCTATAATTTTTAAAGACATTTAACAAAACTCCCCCCCCAAATGGACCCCTATCTAAGTCAATGCATTTTATCTGGCTCATCACAAACAGAGCAGGAGCAGATCCTTGAGTACTGATCAGTACAAACAATTCTAGCCATTATCTGTGGCATTAGACCCCAAAACTGGCTGCCGACAAATTGGGCAAGTGGAGTTTTCAGAAAGCCAGCGATCAATACAATGAATATGAAACTCATGCATACAAGGTAACTGCCTTAGTTTATTCCCTGTTGCATATTCATTAATGCAAACACTGCACGTTTTACTCCGTTCGCTTTCAGTGTGAATATCCCCATAGTTCCGTGTAGAAAGATTGTCAATCTGCTCTTTGGTTAAACCTCTTAAGCGATCATCATCATCATCTTCATTCAGCAGGAAGAAATGGGCGAGTCGAAGGATGGGCAGCGTTCCGTTCTCCACTAGGTTGTTTGCATCTTGAGACTGCCTGTTATCTTGGCTCTCATGATTGCGCCCAGAGCGTTGACTACCACCCCTCTGTCCATTTCTTCCCCTCCTGCCTTCCACTGCATGTCCATTTCTAGACGAAACCTCACTTGGGACACTGCTGTTTGCTGAGCTTGAGTTATTCTGTGCATCTGCTAAGTGATGACCGCCTCTTTGTACTTCTGAATTAGATTCAGTTTCCATTAAAGAACTCAGTTCTCCAAAGCCTGTCATTATCTGTCTAAGGATTGATCGAAGAGCCACTGATGAAGGTTCCCCAAGCCCAGTTTCTGAAATCCGACGAAGAGGTATCCGTATAGTGCTAACGTAGGTCCGAATACCCGCGCGTTCTGATCGCGATATCGTGCGCCGAAATCCCCCACTGTCACTTTCAAAGGTAACAGTGTTTTCTGACATTCCTACTCTAGAACGAGTTCTACTAGCAATGCTGTCCCGGTCTCTGTTTTCTCCAGGACGAATTCTTCTCACCTGAAGATCTAGTGTAATTGTCGGGTGCCTTCTGACAGCAGCTACTGGCCTACTAGATTCTTCCTCTTCCGAAGTTATTCCTAAGGACGGGGCTAAGGAAGGCTGAGGAGCCTGAGCGTTACCTCTTGCTTGCTCTTCAGTAGGCTGTGGAGAAGCCTGAGCTGTTTGTCTCCTACTTCTGTTAACCTGCTGTGCATCTCTATCCTGCCTCTGACCACGTTCCTCAGAATGAGCAGTATCATCTTGCCTTTGCAGTGGGGAGCGGCTTCGACTACTTAAGGTAGACCTCAGCCGCAAAATTTCTAGTCTTTGGTTTGTATTCATCCGGACATTAGTTCTAGCTCTACCCCTTCTAACTCCTGCAGAAGCACCTCTTTCTGCTGTTTCTCTTGGGTCACCAGCAGCCGCAGAATTATTTCGTGTACTATTATTTGTCTGGCCTGCCAGCTCCCTCGTTCTGCTCCTGAGCCTCCGCGAGACTGCATGAGAGACTATTTCTGACCTTAGTGCCATGGCACGTCTTAAAAGCCTGGTCCTTGCAGGTTCGTTGTTTGCCTCTCTCGCAGCCATGCTCCTTGTTCGTGGGGCTACTGAACTGGCAACTAGCTGACGCCTTCTTTCTACGTACAGTCTGGTAGCATCTATATCAACGTACTCCTCCCCAGCTGTTTCAAAACTATTATGATCATGATTTATATTGATTTCAAGACTAAAGCGAAACTCCCCACTGTTTGGATTCGTTCGACTCACAGCTCTCCAGGTTTGGTTCCCACTCTGTCCGCTGCGAGTGGCATTTCCTGTGCGACGAAATGTGTTAAGCCATTCAAGCAAAGAGTCGCCATTTGAGTTTTCCCCAAGAACTTCAGAATCTGAGAGAAACAAAGAATTGCAAATATTGATACAGCTGCATGGCACAATGCACTCCAAATTCTCTACTCCAAATCCTCTTCACTTGCTGGGCTCCAATTTCAGACACGATACAGTAGCAGGGCACCTACCTTGCTATGCTGATGTACAAAAATATTCTCTATGAAAAAATGTCAGCAAAACTCACCAGTTCAACCTAGAATTTTTGTCTCACCAGCACACTCACAGAGAAATGAATACACCCAGATGGCGTCTTATGAGCCAGTGTTCTGATTCAGGTGGTCCAAAGATAGTTGTATTTGTCAAATACCTGCCCCTTGCTGAAGTTATCAGCTAGGGAATATTTTAACAACTCATTTTGATACAGCAGGGAAAAGAATAATAAGTCTTGTCTTCTTTTGGAAAACATTTTAAAGAATTGTATCTATAAGCAGTAGAATAAACAATCACAGAACCATTAAGGTTGGAAGGGACCTCTGGAAATAATCTAGTTCAACTCTGCTGCCAAGGCAGGGTCACCTAGAGCAGCTTACACAGGAACGTGTCCAGCTAGGATGCACGGTTTGAACAGATTTTCTCCTTTTGTGCAAATATACTCTCTTCCTATTACAATACCCACAGCTCCATTTTCAAACCTCCACTAACTACAAGCTCAGGAACAGATACAAGTGTTGTGGTTAGGGCTAACCATGTGTATAAATCAGACCAGTTGTCATGACCACAGTGAAGATTTTTCCCTTGAAGGGATCAGATTAAGTTCTCCCTACTCCATCATCTCTCAATGTCCAGGAAACCTCCAAGAACTTTGATACCTTAATTTCTGAGCTGCCAATTCTTCTCCTAAATCTGACTAGAACTGGCCAAATGATTAAGCCAGTATTTCTGGGGAATTGAAGACATTAAATGCAAAAAACACAAGCCTCGCTTGACTAAAACAAATGGAAAAGAAACAACAAAAGTGGCAAAACAGTGAAGAGATTAACTGTTTTCCAATTAACTTCCTTTCCAACTGCTCTAATACATGATAAAAACCTCTAAGAACTGAAAAATTAGTATTTTTTGTGCTATTACATTTACTAACAAAGCAAAATGAGGGGAAAAAGAGCAAGTAATTTGTGATTAACATAAACAAGTTTTCATCAAGTATTTCAAGTTTGGTTTGGTAGCATTAGGAAATCTCTCTTACTTTTAAACAATACCCAGAGACACATTGAAAAAAAGCAAGAGAAATGAGTCTCTCATATCTTTACAGAACTGTATTTATGCACCACATACTATGTGTCTACATATATGAATGAAGAATGTTTACCTCCACCCGTTCTACCTTCACCTTCTCTGTTATCCAGATCAGACTGTGATGTCAGACGCTCCTTAGCCCCCTCCAAACGTTGCTGCAACTCTTCTGCTGTTATTTCTCCTGAATTAATTTACATTTTGATAACACTGTTAGATAAGACACTATTACTGCCTCAACACAGCCATGCAGAAATAACATTTTCTATCTTGAATGAAAATCTTCAGAGGACAGATAAAACTGATGAAACCAGAAAGAAAACAACACTAACGTGAGATTATAATGCAGGTATCAGAGGAAGTAGGTAGTGGGGTGGAAGAAAAACATGCTGAATATGTCAAGAGTATGCCAGCTTCCAGCAACAATTCAGAGGGCCCCAAAATTGCCACATATCAACAGACATACTGTAGTGTACTGAATGTCAATTATCTGGGTTTAGACACTCAAATGCAGCATCTTTGTATAAAGGTGAAGTGTTATACTGTTGTTCCATACGGAGGATTTTTTCCTTTCTGCAAAGCCACAGAAGTCAGGCTGCTTGAGTCACACTACCACACCTGGTGCCTAACAGCAGGTGTGTTGCTCCACCTTACGCCTCTTCTACTGAAGGTATGCATATCTTACCAGGAGTGCCAAGCAGGTTTCGGTCCCTCATTAACCTGTAGTCCTCCTCGTTGAGTTCGTTAATGAACTGGTAATAGGCCTCCTCCCTGCTGAGGCGCTCCAGCTGCCGCTGTCTCTCACCTTCGCCGTGGCTGCGCTCTCGTGAAGGCGCCTGCTCATTGCCATTTCCTGCACGGTGTCGGGAGCGATCCATAATGATAATGCCAAGCTGTCCTGGACAAAACCAGAAGATTAGACTGCACAGGAATTACAGGAAGAATTTACCTAATTTACAGTAAAACGTTCCCAGCATTTTCAAATGAATTAGTTTATTAATAGCTAAAGATGATTAAGGTGAACCAAGCTCCACATTATTTGCCAAGACACCAGTGTAGTTTATTATGCAAACATGTAAATACTTCTAGCTTGCTGAAAAATAGTTTCAAGCCCCCTTCCTCACTGAAAGGGCATACTGGTTGGTATGGCAACTTTAAAATAAAAATGTAATGACAGATTTTTTTTTTTAGCTAAATAAGGATATTCTAGAAAGTTAAAGGAATGAACATAAAATTTATGTCCTTTCTCCCAAGTAAAATACAACAGTAGTGTGGAGTATTTTAAAAGCTGAAGTATAGTTAAAAACATGGTTCTCTGATTATTGGACTGCAATTACCCGGTGTAAACTTGTGACAACCCCAACATAAGACTGTATTTAGTATTTCCATCAGTAATATCCCCCACATAGCATACAGCCTACAGATTTATTTTTGGGGGAATGACTCTTCTGACATTCTTACATTATTTGCATATTTTCCTTGCATTCTCTAATCCAAGGACTAGCTAGCAAAGGGATACTCATCTCCAGAAAAGGGGTGTAAAAGGGATGGGCCATGCTTTAGCCACAGTTCTTCATCACTTACCAAATACTGAACCAGTGGGACCACACTGTTAGAAGGCAAGAATAACCTTCCATTGTCAAAGAGGCATCATCTCCATTGCTTTCTGTGTCATTACCACCTCTCTCTGGCTAGGAATCAATCCAGGGCAAATCAGTGCTCAGACCACTCCTCAACTTTTCTATTTTCTGAAGGAAACCTGTTCTTCCACTCTCTATTTGAAAGAGGATAAAGTGTCCTTTCAATTGAGCTGCCTGTTTAACAAAAGGCACCTGCTGAGGCAGACACCTGACAAAAGAGACCACTTCTCTAAAGAGATCATCAGGCTAAAAAGCTCAAATCACACTGCATCGTTCTGCTTGCACGTGGATAAATGCCTTTCTTTTCTGTTTGTTTGCTTTTTGTCAATTCACATACACATAAAAGTCACTTCAAGTTTAAATTATGGGGAAAACACAGAAAACAGCATTCTAAGCACACTCCTGATCAGTAATTAGTCTTCACAGGACAGGTAATGAGACAACAAACAGACCAAATCAACTGACTATTAGAAATACAGAAAAAAAAAAAGCCAATCTTTATCAATACTGCAAACAGATACAAAAAATGAGAAAATGTATTTGTCAACAGCAGAAGCTGGCATACATTTAATATACCTTTCTTATGTTCTTTGTGGGATCCATTTTGATGTATCCTTGGTTTCATTATTTCCACACCTCATGTTACTTCCCCCCACCAGCCCCTGCCCCAGGTAGCTGCACTTCTAAACACTTCTTCCAAATCAATCATCTTCCTCCTGTGTCCAAAACTACATTTTGATGCATTTAAAAATCTTTTCTTCCCGCTCTAACTCAAAATAAATTAAATCTGAGTATCTTCCCTTCAAGACATTTTTCATTCCCGTATTTTTTTTTTTTAAATCACTGTTGCCCTCTTTGCTCAGCCTCACAAGCTGTAGATAACTGCTGACTTCGATTTCCCACAAGGGGTATGTTCAAATCAGGTCACTTCTCATATCACACTTCTAAACACAAATTTCTCATCCAGCTCTTCCTCTCACTACCCCCATTTCCTCATAACAAAAGCAGTTCCCACCCAACCCCCAGCCCCTCAGTTAGCACGTTCATTACCTTGACTACACCCATCATGACTATTACCATGAAAATCCCCAATCCATACTGCACTGAATACTGAAGTTCCTCTCTCCCAGGTGACTTACAACTTGACACAGGTGCAGCGGGGAGGGGATTGTTAAAATCAATTCAGTTTCACTTGAGGTTGTTATTTAGACAAATGCCTTAAAACAGCATGTGGCTGCTGGTTCGACAATGACCATACCAAGTCAACCGACTTCCCAGGTACATCAGTGTATTGCTGCACAGAAAAAAAATGCGATACATATTCTTAAGAAGTCCACCACATGTAGTCCCCCTCAACCTAAATTTAAAGTGTTGTTCAAAAGAGAGGTTCTTTAGTTTTCAGCTATCATCCACAGAAAATCTGGAAATCTCTTTGATTTTGTAGGTAGTTAGGGAAAAAAAACCCTCTTTTGTTGACAACTGTATGGTAGGATGATTAGTCACACTCCTTAAATGACTCACTTAGAAACAGTAAGAAGTGTGAAGTGTTCGGTTGTCCCATCTGTTTAACATAACTCCATGGATGACAACTACTATCCTTACTTATCAAATGCCATCAAAACGAAGTACTTTGACACCTAAAATGTTTTAGAGTTGTGAAAGTTGAAGGGTATTAACTGCATCAAAAATGAGGTACTTTGCACTAGAATATTTCAGAGTATTTAAAAGATGAAGGGTATTAACTACTAAGATGCAAAAAACTGAAATCGAAATCCACTTATGACTCGGATTACTCTTCGTTTGCAAAGAGGTAGGGGCCACATGCCAACAGCTTACGTTTTCTAGAATTTTCAACCTAAGACTTACTCCATTAGTTCTCCATTCATGGTTACTCTGGACTATTCCTTGAAGTTTACGAATATTTTTTTAAGATATACCTTATGCTTTTAGGTTTTAGCCTGTTTCCCTGAAGTACTACCCCCGGTTCAATTAGGTACTCATTTTCTGAAAGACTACCACCTGATTGCAAGGCGACTACGGAGTTAAACTGAGGAAGCCTCCTCGAGCCAGAGGGCTATTTAGCATTTCTGTCACACCGCAGCCTCCAGGCAGGATGATCTCACCGACTTCGGGAATAAAAAAAAAAAAATAATAAAAAAAATAAAAACAACCCCCAAACCAAACCCAGAAGCCCCCCACGCACGAAGCCTGGGGAAGGAGGGCGGAAGGAGAGAAAAAGGGAGAGTCAGAAGGTAGTGAAGACACAGCCCCCGGGACACCCAGAGCGACCCAAGCCGAGGGCCTGAGACTGTCCGCCCGCCCCACCCCCACCCCAGGCCGGCAGCAGGGCCTGCAGACGCCAGTGCCGCGCCAGGCCCCCCCCAGGGCAGGGCAGGGCAGGGGTCGGGCCGTGCCCCCGGGCCGCGGAGCCACGAGGGCTCCGGGGACTCCGCGAGCCCTTGGGCCCGGTCCTGCCCGGCCCCCCCGCCTGTTGCCGGGGGGACGGGAGCGCCGTGACTGACGGGGCTCCCGCCCAATCCCCCGGCCGGCCCGCGGCCGCCGACCAATCGCAGCAGCGCCTGGCAGCTCGTGCCCTCCTGCGCCTCTCCCCCCGGGCTGCCCGGCCCGGCCCCGACACCGACCGCTCCGGCCGGACCCGCGCCCTGCCCGAGCCCACGGCTGCCCTGCCCGCGGCGGGCCGCGTCACCCGCTGCGGCAAACCGGGGAGGCACCCATGCCGCCGCCTGCCCCGGTGGGGGGAAGCCTGCCGAGAGCGCAGCCGGGGAGACCCGAAAGCCCGTCCCTGCCTGCTGACCGGCCGGCTCAGCCCCGCGCCGCGCTCTGCGCCCCGTCCCTCCCAGCGGCAGCAGGAGCCGCCTCCGCCGGGACACCGACCCTGGGTGTGCGAGCAGGGCGCGCTCCAGCTCCAATTGCGGTCCGGGTGCCGGCTCCAGCACCGATTGCGGTCCGGGTGGCTGCCAGCGCTGCAGGCGCAGGTTCCGCTCGCGAGTGAGGGGCGGGCCCCACCTGGAGCCCCGCCCCCTCGCGCGCACGCGTGTTGGCACCGTGTAATAACTTACATAAGGAATGACATTTTGGAGTCGGTGTTCTCTCTGCTGCTTCCTTGCCAGGCCTCCTGCGGCTTTAGATGGGACGCTTTTCCTTTTTCCGTGACCTTGCCTCCCTTTCTTTTATTTTCTTTCTGTTTACGTTTCCTTCTGCAGGAATCTCCCACTGAACTTTTTCTAAAACGTTCAGAAAATTAATTGCTCGGTGCCGTCACCTGTCTCAAGCCGTGATTTTAGTAATTTCCATTTGGAGAGCCTTAGGCAGAAGTTCTCCCACGCGAGGTGCGGAACCTCTCACAGAATTTTGCGCGTTCTAGTTGCGGATGCACTGAGGGCACCCACAAACTCGCTGTCCCGCAGTTGCCTGGGCAGATCTGTCTCTACACGCGCTGGAAGCTGCCACGCTGTGACAGCGGAGCGCGTTTCACATCTTGCACAAACTCTCCGAACCGGCAAAATGAAGGGATTGCGCCAGAAGGGTTCTTCTATGGAAAAGCACCTCATCCCTCTCATATCCAAACTGCTCCTTGTGTTCAAACTGGCTTGCAGAAATAAACAGAGTTTGCGTATTTTCCGTGCAACTGGTCTCGATACAAAGGAACACGACCCCAGTAATGAATGAGGTGGTAGGAAGGGCTCAGGGCCGCTTCCTAGGAAGATACTTTCACACCACACCCAGGATTTCTTTATTCTGCTTAAGGGAAAGAGTTTACACAAGCGTTATGTTTAGATTTGGTGGTACTTTACATTCCTGTTCTGCCATTAGATGGTTTCCATGAGACAAACTCACGGCTGGGATGCATTCTTATCAACGAAGCCAGATCAGGAACTACTCCTTGCCCACTGCATTCAGAAAATGGTAACTTCTTTGTTTTTCATGTGCCTTGCCAGAGTATAAATAATTAGTATTCTATTATGATTCACCTTGCCTGAGGCAGTTAAAATATGTCCTTCCTGAAGATCAATTTTACTTTCATAATAGAAGTCAGACTATATATATATATATATATATATATATATAGGTGTGTGTACATATGTATATAGTAGTGCATGGATCCCTTGAAAATTCAGTTTCTTCCCACAACTATTTTTGGTGCTGGTTTTAGTAATCATTGTTCCCCAATCAAACACTACATCTTCTCTAGTATCAAGCCCACATACAGACTGTTCATCCAGAAGGAAGTTATTATTTAGATGGGTGAATAAACGTGTATTTCCATACCAAAACCTGGCACTGAATTAGTTTATTTTCCACTGACCTGTTCTCCAATGCAGAATTTGGTGTTCATGTCCTGTTCATAGTGATATTTCACAACAGCACGCTATAACTAAGTAAAGTACTTGTTCATTTTATGCTGTGTTGTTAATACAAAATGACAGGAGTAGATCTTTCTTAGAATATTATTGCATTGTAGCAATGCTTTCCACACTGAAATACTCTCTTTGCAACTATAACAAAAATAGCCTGTGGAGGGCAGCAAACCTCAGGCAATTATTAAGTTTTGTAATAACAAAGAATCTGAGAACCTGGATTTAATGTGATCGTTCAGTCTTTTAAGTTCTTTAGAAAGTAGCTCTGTTCTATTATATTTTATTGTTTGATATAAGTAAGGCAGGGCCGCATAATCGGGCTTTTAAAATTGGATCTTAGTATGTCCAGGTGACACCACAACGGTGACATGAAGTTGATTTGCTTGAGAGGAACTTGGACAGGCTGGAGGAATGGGACATCAGCAACCTCATGAAGTTCAATGACGACAAATGCAGTCCTCCATCTAGGAGTGACCAGCCCTCTGGGACAATCCTGAATGGGAGCTTTACTGACTGTCTCTGCTGGAAATGTTGGAGCATCCTGGTGGCAGTGGTTAAAGAGGATCAAGATTTCACCCCAGCAGCCATTAGCTTGGAGAAGAGAAGGCTGAGAAAGGATCTTATCAATGTATATAATGTGTCAAAAGGATGGGGCCAGGCTCTTTTTGGTGGTGCTGAGCAATAGGACAATGGGTGATGGGCAGAAACCAATGCACAGGACATTCCACCTGAACATGAACAAGAACTTCCTCACTGTGCAGATGACTGAGCACTGGAACAGACTGCTGAGAGATGTTGTGGAGTCTCCTTCCCTGGAGATATTCAAAAAGTTGTTGGGACACAACCTTAGTTAACGTGCTCTAGGGGACCCTGCTTGAGCCAGGAGGTTGGACCAGATGACCCACTGTGGTACTGTCCAAGCTGGCCCATTCTGTGATCCTGTAAACACAGAAAAATGATTATCAGGACATGACTGGGAAGTGATTACTTCCCTTTACATGGCTCTTGTTTGCCTGTATGTGGAATATGATGCCCAGTTTGGGGGTCTCCAGTAGAACAATCCTGATATGGAAAATTCCTGACAAATTGGAGTGAATTCTGCTGAGAGCACTGAGGGGCTGGAGCACTTTGCATGTGAGAGAGGCTGTGGGCCCTAGGGCGTCTTGAAGCTGGAAGAATGGGCAGCCTGCCAGTACTGACAGGGAACTTACTGGAAAGACAGAGGCAGGATTTGTATTGAGAGAAGGACAGAAAATTTCACCTGGAGGATAGTCAGGTCCAGAGAGGCTGTGGAATCTCCCTCCATAGATGCTTGAGTGGACAAACCCTCAAGCAACCTGAATTTAGGAGTAGCCCTTCTCTGAGCAGGATATTGTCCTAGATATCATCCAGAGGTCCCTTCCAACCTGAATATTTCTATGATTACATGAACGAATACAAACTAATATTTAATTGCAGGGTTTCTTTCCCCTCAGGCAAGGCTCTCCTCAGTAAGAAAAGTAACCATGAGTTCATAGTCTGAATTTTCAAGGTTTGAAGAGGCAGAATCCTAGAATCACTTAGTTTGGAAAAGACTTTTAAAATCCAGTCCGAACCATTAACCCAGCACGACCAAGTCCAACACTAAACCGTGTCCCCAGGTGCCACATCTGCATGTCTTTTTAAATACCTCCAGGGATGGTGACAACTGAATCTCTGTCAGGATCATAACGCAGGCTGATTGTTACTGTAGGTGGTCCCAAGTCTGGCAAACAGATGTTTCACTGAATGCAAGCACAACTCTCCTATACAGCACCTGGATCCAAAGCGCTTGCACTCCAGCCAGAATCTGGGATGCTTTATTAGATCAAGTTGATCAACTTTATAGTAAAATATAGTTGAATGGAAAATAATTTTAAAAAAACCCAAACCCAACACATTGCTTTACACTGTTTGTAGAATCAGTACTCTACTTACTGGCATTAAGTAAATTGCGTTTTTAAGTGCTGCTACTATTCAGCTCACTCATCTGCAGGTAAAAAACTGCAAGGTTTCTGAAAAATACCCAGACTGTGCAAGTATGACAGTTTTTCTTTACATATAGAAAAGAAAAAAGCGCCACCACTTGCCTTTAGCTTTCCCTGGACTAAACAAAAAATGGAAGATGTATAGCACTTAACAGGACTGGCACTTTTTCAGTCAATACCAAGCTGGGAACATCTCAGTCACACCACTAAAGAATGTCCCTTTGGGGGTATGGGAAAATTTTAGCAGGTAGCTACTGTTACATGAAAAGTTTTCTGAAAAGCAAAAGTATATTCAAATTTGGCAAATTAGTAAGTGGAATGAGCAGACACTCTAATGGCATGGGGATGTGATTGAGTGTTGTAGGTTATCTACTTATAAAATACAAAGAAAGCAAAAATATAAAAAATGTACTTCTCTGTATTTTTATTCTATTTTTGGAGACTGCAAAACAAAGAGCAAGTAGTTTGTTGTACATTCCCCAGCTATAAGTTTTGCTTCAGAAACTCTGACTCTAGCACCAACAGCATTGCCACAAGCATGCAAACACCTACCAAAACTAGCTTTGCTTTCAGTATTGATGCTCCCATAGCCCAAATGACAGCATCTGCTTCTTGTGACAATCCAACCTTCTTCCCAGACAATCCAGGCTTTCACCTGAAAGACAATTCCCTGAAATACATTCAGAAATGTTTAATGATGTCAGCCTTCCTTGACTACTATCCTGTCTGGTAACAGCTCAGTTTGGTAACTCTCTCCAACACACTGCACATTACCAGTGCTGACATGGCAACAGCGGCTTTCCTGTGGAGAACTCAGCTATCCTTCACAGGTGTGGTAATGTCAAACAAAAAAAAAGTCAAAAGGGTGTGTATTCTGGACATATTAGAAATTACACAAACTTGGATCAGAAGGATATGATAAAGCAAACCATGAATGTCAGGGGAAAAAAGAGAAAGAGGAAAGCTCCAAAAATCCAACTTCAGCAGGATGTGTTAAGCATATACTTTAAAACTGATTCCTGGGAGACCATGAAAGAAGGGAATGAAAAACAGGCAGTAAGAGATAAGAAATCCTATCAATCGAAAGGGCCACTGTGGAGATGGGGACCTGAGAGTCAAGAATACCAGATCCTGGTTTTGTCTGTCTTTTGAAGAGCAGACCCCAAAATGAAATTTTTCCTTGGAATTGTATTACATTGTGACAGATTCTTAAAATAAAGTACAGAAAGTATGCAACTTTCCATGAAACAGAGCTAAAAATTGACCTTGAAATGTCAATATTTATTTCTCATTATAAAAAGAGCCAAAGTGTGCTTTCTATTTCAAATTTCTCTTGAGTCAGGGACCATATGTCTGAATTGGTAAAATCAAACACTGGAGTCAATACAAGTACCTGAAGTGGAAACAGTGTGAAGGTGCAGCAGATTTACAGCTACACTCATTCTGGAAGGCATACAATTCAAATTAGTAAAACTAAGGAAAGAAACATTTGAAGCAAACTTGTAAATATTCTTACAAAAGGACCAACAATCTGGAAAAGAAGCTATCTCAGTTGTGGTTTTGACTTCTCAGAGTGTGTCAAAGTATGGAATTCTTTCCAAGTGTTTTATGCAAATGTGAAACATAGCACAGGTCGTCACAAAACGAATCTGGATTGTCTATTCTTGTTTTCCTTCATGATCTCTTTTCTTTCTAAGCAGACATTGTTTGTCTTCCACACCCTGCAATGTTTCAGCTCAGGACGGACTAATCCCAGCCATTAGTTACCATGCAATGATTGGATCTGTGTGGAGGAGTTTGGATGTTCATTGCCTCCACGAAAAAGTGATAAATAACGCAAAGAAGAGTATAAAGTTACAGAAGTGTGGATATTGCTACTACCCTTGCTGATAGGACTGAGGGTAGTGAGCAGGCAGGAGGTGCTGTACATGGTGGGTTTGGCCATGCAAGCTTGGTCCCTTACTGTCCCTGAAAGTCCCCAAAGCCAGGCATCCCTGAAAGCAGAGATGGGGCTGAGGTGGATGAACTTTGCAAGGTGGATGGCATCCTCCAGACTGTTTGATCTTTATGGGCTGCTGGGCTGCCCTGACCTGTTTCTGTTTGATTGGTGTCGTGATGTGCTGGGCAATGTTCTTCTAAAATTTAGTTGAGTGCTGGGCAAATAAAGTGTAATTTTGCTGCTTCTCTCAATTGCACTTATTTTTTGTAACACATGCCTTTGCTTTATTTAACATACATAATATCCCTAACAACTACATAGCAACATACTGGAAGTCCGACTGTGGGCATCTGACATGAGTCTGATTGAGTGATTCCAGCTTGAGAGGCAGGTAGAACCCTATCCCAAATTTTCAGGGATCAGTGCTAATGTGTAAATGAAAATGGAGATTTGTAAATGAAAACGGAGATGATTTCAGACCATTCCAGAATATGTTGCTTCTTCTTTTAGGAGCCCCCACATTCTATGATGTCTCTAAGTTAGGGGATTTGAGTGCCCACTTGTTTACTCAATGTGCTGCATTCTTGGCATGCAACGTGAAGCATATGTACATGACAATTAAAAATGCCAAAGCTGGGCTGTAAGTAGAAAGACTGTTGTAGCTTTAGTTTAGTTCCAAGCTGTTTGTTCTAGGAAATTACCGGCTTTGTGTTGGGTGGGTAACCCTGTCAGCCAAGGGAGGAGTCGGGAAATGTCCAGTTACTGGTCACATACAAGGGCCTTGCTAAACGTAACAGTTTTTGTGTTACATCCCGAGTGATCTCAGCAGCCACACAGAGAAGGTTTGTCAGCACTGTGACATGTCTTGAGAGCAGCTTTGGGCACCACAGTATAAGAAAGACATTAAGCTCTTAGTAAGTGCCCAAAGCAAGACAACCAAGATGGTGAAGGAGTGGCTGAAGTCACTTAGTCTGTTCAGCCTGGAGCAGAGGAGACTGAGGGGGAAACCTCATTGCAGTCACAACTTCCTCATGGAGGAAGAAAGGGGAGCAGGAACTGATCTCTTCCCTGTGGTGACCAGTGACAGGACCCGAGGGAATGGCCTGAATTTGTGTTAGGGGAGGTTTAGACTGATTATTAGAAAAAAGTTCTTCACCCAGAGCTTCAACCACCAGAGGGTGGTTTGGCACTGGAACAGGCTCCCCAGGGAAGTGGTCACTGCACCAGCCTGACAGAGCTCAGGAAGTGTTTGGACAATGCTCTCAGGCACACAGTGTGACTCTTGGGGACGGTCCTGTGTAGGGCCAGGAGTTTGACTTGATGAACCTGATGGATCCCTTCCAACTTAAAATACTCTGTGATTCTGTGATTTCGTCCGTGTTCACAGTCGTGGAATTATCTTAATTACAAAGATGCTAACAGATGCTCACAGCAGCACGAACCAACCGCGCTTGCCCTCTCCAGCCTGGATCGAGCCGGGGACCGGAATATTCACCTTAGCCAAGGCCCCGCGATGGGACCCCTCGCTGGTCGCGGTCGCTGCTGATGGTGGGCCCCCCGCCCCCGGTGCCCTGCCCAGAACTACAGCTCCCAGCATACAGTGCGGCTCGGCTTCCCTCCCTCCGCCTGTACTACACCTCCCGGCGTGCGGCTGCGCCCGCAAGGCACGCCGGGACGGGCCCTTCCACGTGGTGCGCTGCCCGCGGCCGGGGAGGTGCCCGCGGTTTGCGACGTCCGTTTGCGGCAGCGCGCGCGGGCGCGGCCCCGAGAGCCCGCCCGGGGACCGGCGGCGGTGCCGCTCCTGGCGCGGAGCGAAGAGAGGGAGGGAGGGAGGGAGCGCCGGGGGTCGGGGCTCGGAGCGAAGGGAGCAGCCCCGCCGCTGGATGTTCCGCGGGGCGGCGCGGGGGCCTCCTCCTCCTTCTCCTCCTCCTGCTGCTGCTGCCGCCGCCCGGTGTGTGCGGCGGGGCGGGGCGCGGCTGCCGGGGGCGGCGGCGGGTCGCGGCGGGCGCCCAAGATGGACTATGACTTCAAGGTGAAGCTGACCGGGGAGCGCGAGCGGGTGGAGGACCTCTTCGAGTACGAGGGCTGCAAGGTGGGCAGGGGCACCTACGGGCACGTCTACAAAGCCAAGCGCAAGGACGGGTGAGTGAGCGAGCGGCGCGGCTCCCCACGGGACCCCCGGCCCGCCCGCGCCCTCCTTCCCCTGCCGCCTGCTGCCCCATGGGCTCGTGTGGCCCCCCCGCTCCCCGCGTTAATGCCATCTCCGGCCCTGCCGATCCCCGCCCGGTGAGCCCCGCGTTATCCCGGCCGGCCGGCGCCTGGTTCCCCGTGGGTCGCGCCGAGCGTCCCCAGCCCCTCAGCGCAGTGCCGGAGTCGTGTTTCGGTACTGGTGGGCTTGGAGAAACAAATTTTGTGCTCGAGGAAAACCCTTTCCTTAATGGATTCTCGTTGTGAGTGAATCAGTGGCCGCTTACAACTGTTCAGCCTGACCATCGGCTTCATAGACGGGTTTTTTTTGTTGTTGTTGTTTGGTGTGGTTTTTTAACAATGCCCTTTTTTTGATATGATTTATTACTTGTAGTCACCATTTTGGGTCGTCTTGCTGGCTGCTTCTCGTGCCTTCGGGGCTTTAGAATGCTTTAAACCATTTTTTGTGTATGACCCGTTCTCGGTATAGACCTGAGTAAATTAATTTCTTGGCATAAACGTTTTAAAGAAAGACCTAATGAAACTGTCATTTAGGTTTCCCTCGTCCGTGACACGGCATCACTTGCTGAACAGCGGAACAATAGGAAGTAGGGAGCAGGAGAAACAGGAGAGGCACGGGTTGTTCCTGTAGCAGGTCCTAAATTTTCAATTACATCCAGTCTTTCTGTTAAAGTCTCACCGCAGTGGTGCTCTGTATGCTGTCGTTCAAATAAGGTGCATTTTAAAAGTCTGGCTATTTTTATGTTGAATAAATAAACTTTTAAAGCAGGCGGTGGTCAGTCATGGCCAAAATACGATCTGGTTGGGTTTACATAAGCTTTTGATTCTAGAAGGAAGTGCTCTGGCTATTATCTAGAGAACAGTTGTAATAGAAATGGTTGCACCTTGTCTTGTCTGTGTCTTACAACACATGCTGATATAACATGCTGATATTAATTGCAGTTACTTCAGCCTGGATTTTGTTTGATGGTAGGAGTCAGGTAACTACCTTTTTCCATAACTTTTGTATTTGGATCCTTCCAACTGTTCATAGGAAAAATTCTTTATCTTGCATGAATTCTTTCTATTCTGGGAGGGCAAGAGGAAAAAACCAGTTCTCCGTGCAATAAGCTGTTACCTCAAGCCTCCTTGTACACCAGTGCCAACGCTGCTGATACAGCCAGCCCTGGTTTCTGTGCTCATACAGAGATCTTGTACATAATAATACAAAAAATAAATCGAGATGCTGAAAGATATGGCTACATTTCTAATGTTTATGTCAGGCTCTTTGCAGCTGTTCAGCATGTTGGACTGCAGCAACGTGTAGGGAATTCAGCATGTCATAGTGCTGAAGCATTTCTAGTGAAATCATCGGTCTGCTTGATGTTGTCTGGGAGAGAGTGTTTAAAAATGCTGGTGGTAGTGCCATTTTGAGAAATTTCAGGAAAAAAATGGAATTGTTTGCTTTAAAAATGGGTAGTTACTCAAAGATGGTTTTAAATCCTCACTCTTGTTGGTGAGTGGGGAAATCAAGGTATGGTATTTGATTAAAGTTTGGGGTAAAAAAAAAGATGAGCAATGTATATTGTCTCATTTTTTCTTTGCTTTGTTGTTCATTTAGTGCTTTGTTACCAATCCCTTTCCATAATACTTCCCATTTGCCTGATTTCTGTAAACTTTTTCTTCTAAATATGCTGTGTAATTGCCCTTGGACAGTCACTAAAATATGTAAGATAGAAACATCCATAGATGCTTTTGTAGCTTGTAATATATTTGTACGTATGTGATCTTAAATTACAAGGGTGGAATTAGGATTGAAGGTTTCATTTACATCCCTTTATCCGGAGGGAATCAATTAAATCAAAGAAGCAAATGTGTAACAACATTTAGTTTTCCTGAAGCTGTGGTAATGTATGGATGTTATGTCTTGTGGTGGGGAGTACCTGCAGCAGCGTTCGGTGTTTGTGTATTAGTACATGCATATATTGAAATAATATTCTTGCATTGTTTTAGTATTCCTCAGATGGTAAGTAGTGATGGGTCAATAATTTTTTTAGCTGCTTCTGGTATCTCTACAGCTCAAATCTTCTTTTTTACATTTCCCGTGAGCTTGCAAGTGTCCTTTAAACTTTGTTGCATGATTCTAATTCTTAATTGAAATAGCACAAGTATTTTAAGATACACATGGTAATTTTTAGAGCACTTTCAAGAGTGGGCTGCAGGACTGCAAATACTTTGTTAACAATATTGGTTCAGCTTTTTCTTAAATGACATCTTCTAGTATGGATGTCTAAGGGATAGAAGGATCACAAAAAAGAACTGAATTTTAGTAATTGGGTTTGTGCAAATGTATCTTCTAAGGCCCTTGGTGATAAAACCCAGTTCAAGAATACTAGGAGCAGTGTCTGTAGTACAACTGCAGTCTTCATTTCTTTTTTTTATTTTACTGCTTTACAGGTTTTACTGCTGCCTCTGAGGTGCAGTAAGGCAATTGAAAACTAGATAGCAGCTGTGTATCCTAGTTCTAGGAAGTTAATTGCATCATTGGAACTACACAGGAATGTTGTGGAGGACAGTTCTTCAGGAATCTTGGAGTGAGAATCCTTCTAATGAGGGAGAGATGTCCTGCAGTATGTGCACTCGTGACCAAATGAGGGTGTAACCAGGGTTTTGTGCCTTGCTCCAAAAAAAAGCCAGTCCAGCCCTGAAGCGCCCTTTGCCACAGGGTGAGGCTTGGGGTCTCTACTGGTCCGTCTCAGAGGATCACCAGGTACAGCTCCATGGGGGTTTCTCACATATTAGCTGCCAAACTTGACCCAACTGAACACCGAATCAGCTGAGTGACAATGTCAGCCATCATAATTGAGCTCTGTCTGGTGCACTGCCTGCAGCAAAATGGTATTTTCAAGTTTTTATTTTAATCCCTTTTATTTTAGGTTTGTGGTCTGCCTATGTGGTTGAATCTTCCTGGCTTTTTATTGAATGATGGTGTCTTTCTCATCAGTGCAGTACCTGCAATGGGCTCTAAAACCTGCTTAGAACAAAGTCTGTGAATTGATGGGGTTTATTTTTATAGCAGAAAGGTGTATGAGGAGGCATTTGACTCTTAATGGCAGACACTGGGAAGGGAGCACAGGCATGGCATGTTGAGCATCAGCCTTCAGATAAAGGAACTGTTGCTCATCTCTAGAGTTGGTAGGATAGTTTACTTTTTTTTTTTGTCCAAAAAATGTCAGTTATTTCCTGCATAAAAGCTGCTTTGCGTGCTCCCTCACGAATGCTATTCAACCCAGATATTAAACCTACCTATTTGATTTATGCTGGACTTGGAAAATATACCAGCAGTTTTTGTTTGGTGAACTAGCATGCAGATTTATTGGTTTTTACTTTTTTTCTCTTCTTTGAAGCTCACTAGGAGCCAAATGCCAGGTATGGGCAGACTGAGGTGGCAGGACGCTGGGGTCTCTCATGCAAGCCTGGCTGCCCAGCTTGTGCAGCACACCAGGTACAGCCCCTCCTGTGGCTGGCACCATGTGCTGAGCATGTGCTAACGTCAAAGCAGTGTGCCCAAGTTTAATGGGATTGGTCTTCCACTGCTTTCTTTGCTCTTCTCTCCCTTTTTGTGATACAGCCACAGTCAGAAATCTGAGTGAGAAGCCTGTTCCGTGGAGCAAAGCTGACTGTTTCAGTGGCAATTTGGAGTGTTTCCAAAGAATCATTTTTCCTGTTTATCGGATGTGGTTTGGATGAGAATAAGAAACTATTGAATGTCCCTGTTAGGCAGTATCTAACTTTTTAATTACAACAGCAAAAAAATTACATAGCTGAAGGTCTGGAACTCTAGAAATGTCCCCCAGTGCTTCACTGAAAGCTTTTCCTAATCTCTTGGAAAGAGACTTGAGTGGTGAGACTGTTGGTGGGAAACCAACACTAAGCAAACTAGTGCTCTCCTAGCTATTGTCAAGAACTGTGAGAAGTGATATTGGTCCCAAACACAAGTGGAATTGGAATTTTTTGTAATTTCAGCTTTTACAGTTCTGTGTAAGTGGGGGAACAGATTGTTTAATTTGAACCTACTGGCACATTGTAATTGGCATTATGAAAATATATCTTGCATGCTTCAAACAGTCAAATCTAATCTACTTTTTTTTTTTCCTTGAGGGTCTGTAGATTTTTCCTTGAGGGTGTATGAGTTGTAAAAGAAACAAAATGGTGGAAATACAGTAGATGTCCAGTAAGTTATTGGGTTGCTTAATCTCTAATATGATATATCATAGTTTCTACAGATCAGTTAAAAGGAGATTGCAAGAATTTTGATTCTCTCTCAAAAGCTCTTGTTTAAAGAGAAACTGAAGGGATGAGGAGTATTTATCTTGGAAAACAGAGAAGGCAGAACTGTTTAAGTTACATAAAATAATGAATGGATTGGGTAATGCGCGAGATTTTTGTGTTATTCTTGTTTCACAGTGTTTGAAGATGGATGATCTGAAATGTTTTTGGAAAACGAAAGAAAATGTTTTAATACATTATAGATAAACTGCATAACCGGTTGTCAAAGGGAAGAGATAAGAGCATAGTGTCTGTTCTGTAATGTTATCAAAACCAGTCACTTCTGACTGTTGTGACTGTAGAAGTTAAGCTGCTCGCTCGGAGATCAGGCCAAGCTCTGCGATGCATGCAGAAGAGCCTGCTTTTGTTTATTTCAGGAATTCTGAGTTTTGGTGGTTGGTTGTTTTTTTTACACTAAACCACTTTCTGGCCCTTCATAACGTGGTTAGCAGATTAGTTCCAATTTGTCTGTGTTTGTGGATATTTATTGATTGAGTTACATCGGATAAGCAATCACTTATTTCGTCAAGGTCTATATCAAACTGATATTTAGTGAGAGGTACAGAGAGTTTAGGAGTGCCACAGGTAGATGTAATGAATCAGAATTTTACTTGGCAAGGAGTGAAACAGTAGGACTGAAC
Source organism: Coloeus monedula (assembly GCF_965178545.1). Classification (NCBI taxonomy): domain Eukaryota; kingdom Metazoa; phylum Chordata; class Aves; order Passeriformes; family Corvidae; genus Coloeus; species Coloeus monedula. The sequence continues at coordinate 47,525,572 of NC_138783.1, forward strand.
TTCAAGCTTCTTGATTAGTTCTGTATCAGGCCTTTACAGGAGTTATATCATGGCAGTCATGCTATTAGTTTTCACTAGAAATTTACAAAGAACTCTTGTCTTCTCTCAGTTTAATAGATGTGAGGGTGGTGATTTTGTTGTTGTTTTTGGCTGAATGTTTGTGTGTTATTTCAACTGTTTTGACCCGAAGCAGTTGGTAGAGATTTGCAGGCAGGTGGTGAGAGCCGTAGAGCCGGCGTGCAAGCCTTTGGCTTCTGACTCCTGTCAAGAATGATGTGGAATTTCTAAATGCCACAGACTTTATTTATGTATGTAATATGTGGTATTATCTTCTTAAAATATATGCCCTGAGTCTCTTTTGGATCCTTCACCACAGTAGTTACAAAGGTCCTAATTAAACTATATCTACATAATGAGGTAGGCATGCTATATTGCATAAAGTCTTGCACTCTTACATTTTTCTAGTCAACCACACTTTTAACTGTCTTCCCTCTTCTTCCTTCCCTTCTCACCCGGTTACATGGCTTCAGGCTTTATAGGTTTTTAAGGTCATGTGGTTGAGTGAGTCCTGCTTTGGCCTTTGGACTTTATTTGGTGTGATCTTTTGTTACCTTGTCACAGACGTGTTGATTTATTTTCATACCCCGCAGCAAAGGTGAGTTAGTGTTTCCTTCCTACCTGAAGCCTATGACAAGTACAGAGAAGAGGCTGTGAAGGTAGTGTTGCAAAACAACAAAGAAAAATGCCAAAGTTCTCAATGTAATTTCATTCTGGATTTATAAATTACAGTAATATATGTAAATAATGGGGGCATGTACTGCTGTACATGATTTCCCATGAGAGAATAAGGGACAGTTTTTGAGGTTGCTGATTATACAGAAGGTACATGTAGTCAGAGAGCACTGCTTTTGGCCAAATGACATTGAGGTAGTATGTTTACTCTAGATCTTGGGTATTCTTTGATTTTTCTGTTTTAAAAGTATTTTCGAAGTTTTTTTTTTTGTTTGTTTGGTTGTTAAAAATAACCGACCACAAAACAGTGGAAATGTCATTTATTACCACTGCAATCTGAAGAGCTGCAATTTGCAGACTACTGTAGCAGAAACAGAAAAATTTCTTCATTCTTACGAATAGACTTTTAGTCTGGCTGAAATTTGAAAACTACAGATGAAACCTATGACGGTAGAGCGGCTTGGATTTGTGTATGGCAGGGTTGTACTCCCAACAGTGTGCAGCAACAACCAACTTGCCAATAGGCACTTCACAAGACCTTCAAATTACAGCCCAGATATGTTCATTGTGTCATTAAAAAGTGATTGTTGTGCCACTGTATCAAGGAGGTTGTAAAAATCTGGCTCTTCATTGAACTTTACTGACTTATAAGCCATTCATTGGTGTGCCTGAAATACTTATAGAAGCAGATCGTTCTGAGTAGCCAGTTAATACCTAGATGCTTCTGTCTTTCACCAGAGTAATTTTTCCATGGACAAGTGGCAGGACAATGAAAAGCAGGACATGAATTGCAAAGGTCTGAGTAGCAGCACCTTCTAACAAAATACTGATTTGTTTCAGTTATTTTTTTCATTTGTCTGTCAGCTTTCTTTGAAACTGAATTCCTTCTGCTATGGATCCTTATCCTTGTGGAATTGTGGTTATGTGGGGTGGACACCGAACTGCTGTGTTTAGATGAACTGAGGATGTGAGGCATTGCACAGGCTGCTGGTGTGGACTGTGTCTTCCCACCTCCACTGTAGTTAATACTTTCATGTGCAGCTCTGGTTCCAGAATAGTGTAGTTGCCTTTTGGTTTTTATTTAGATTTAAACATAAAATTAGTTTAGTGAGAAGAAGAAAGCAAAATCATGGATGTTGGTCTTACCAACTGGCAGCCGGTATCTTTTTTTTAGCAGAGATCATGGGCTCCAGCCCCAAAAGGAGATACTTCATGCATCTCACAGAATCTCCTTTGTTCTGTGCTGACCAAGAGTGCTATCTTTGGTCTCTGCCATTTGCCTGGTGTGCTAGTATTTTTGTCTTACGATAAAATGTTTGCCATGTCTATATTTTTGCCATATAGCCTGTTTTGGGAGGTTGCCTCTGGCTCTTAGTTCCAGAGGATAAGCCTTTCATTTTGAAGTGTCATATTAATCTGAATTTTCCTACAAGAGTCTGTAATGGGAGTGATAAGTAGACTTCTCTGTCTTCCTTTCATGGCTGCCTTGGAAGCAGCAAAGATGTGATAATTACTTGTTGCAATGGTGCTGTTAGAGAGTACTGCTGATTAGGGGTAGGTGAAGTGAGGATCATAAATAATTGCATGGTCTGGTAGTGTCTTCTTCTTGGGAAGTATAAAAAAAAATAATTAAAAAAAAATTTATAATGGCTTCAGTTACAGACAGACAGTTGAAGTTTTTGAATAGTTCTTTTCCCTCTAGACTTCTACATACATAAGAAAACTCCCTATTTATCATAGAATCATTTAGGTTAAGATGTGTGGTTGTTGGGTACACTGAAAAAATGCATTGTGAAGGGAGGGGAGATGAACCTGGAGCTAAACTGCTCCTCAGGAGAAGGTGAAAGAAGAGGTGGAGGTGGTGTGGAAGCTCTGCAGAGTTCAGGAGCTCAGAGCTTGGGCAGTGTACCTCTGCATGGGAAAGCATCTTCTTTTACAGCTAGGCTAGGTGTGGACTGTGGCAGTGTTGTGTTAACAAATGGTCTGAAGGCAGGGAGAAAAATGGAGCTGCAACTTTTGTGGGTGTGATCAGTGACCACTGTGGAGTAGGGTTGGGTTTCTGTCTCAGAGGATGAGTGGGGTGGGAGAGGTGAGTCAGGGTCCTGGGGTCTTCTGGACCAGGATGACAGATCTTGCAGCTCTTGTTTCCGCTACTGAGTTGCAAGAATTTGAATAGATATTACGGAAAACAACCTGGGCTTGGCCTAGAAGGAGCCCCTTACATTTGATATCTGAAATCAGGAATAAAATGGTAGAATTAAGGAAGGATCTAATTTTGTAATTTTGTACATTTGAAGAAAAGTACTTTGAAAACAAAAGTTCAGGTGGATAAGCAAGTGATAAGTGCTCAGTGGGCATGTACTTGGCCATGCAGTAGCAGTTCTTCAGTCCACAGGTTGAGAGCAGATTCTGAGAAAGTGTTTCCTCATCTCTGATAAAGTTTTTTTGTGGGATTTTTAACAAAAAAAAAAAAAGAGGAGTGGCATCTCCCTTGCACTGAGGGATGAGTGTGATGAGGTTTTAACACCCTTCATGCTTTTGCAGGACCTTGACTGGCCTTTGCAGATTCTAAAAGAATAACCTGTAGCAGATGAATATCCAGATTTCCTAACCTTTTTGCTGATTTTAAGCAAAATTGTTTGTGGTCTCTTCATGTGATAATGGTTCTGTGGAAAATACAGCTTTCAAGTATTTCTCCAAAACCATCAGGACATGTCTTAACCATAAGATAAAAAATATTAATTTTATAGCTATGCATATGAATAACCTCTATATTTCTTAAACTGCTAAAACGCCAAAGAATTTCTTGTCTGTACAGAGTCCCTCCATTAAGATACATGAGGTTCTAGCTGCTTTTGAGATACTGGAAGATTGATGATGGATGTGCAGCCTTGCTGTCTTAAATTCACATGGGCTGTGCTAGTTCTGTTTGCAGCTTTTACCTTGCACAGTAGAAATGTGATGGCATTTATGAAACCTGATTTATTTGTTCTCCTTCCCAAGGGTGTTTGCTTTATTGTGGAATTATCCACTGTCTAAATGCAAGTTCAAATTGGAAGTACACGTGCAGCTGGGGTTGCCTCTTAGGATGAGGTACGTAATGTATTGTACAGAGGTAATAATCTGCATGCCTTATGCCAGTCTGCTGCCATGAAGAATCTTAGATTTGTTTAGCTCAGATTATTTGAGGTTAAAATATTTTGTTTTCTGGACCTTTGTTGGGGAAGAGGAACTGCCAGATCTTAAACATTTGCAGTATGACTAGAGGGCCCGTGCTGAAGGGAAGCATTCAGAATTCTCATTTTGAATCTGAGCAAGAATATGAAGATTATGTTTAATCACTATGTAACTAACTCTCTTTCTTTTATATTTGTTTAAAATATTAACAAAGCCAGCAGTTTTATAATACGATAAAATACTCAGTTCTAGATTGTGATTTTATGTAGAGGATGATAATCAGTTCATCCTTCTCTCTTAGTTAAAGTCTTGGAATTGTTCTTCAAGGTTCAGAACAGCTAAAATGTATCTAAGTATGTTCAAATAATGAAGGTGAGGCGGGAGCATCAAGATACTTCGCTAATAAAAGTCTTGCTTTCCTTTCTGGTAGCCTTCCACTGGAAAGCAGTCTTGAGTTTAGAGTAGAGAAGCCTGTGCTGTGTGAATGGATGGGAATAAAGTTTCAGTTTCAGGCTTCATCGTACCAGTGCTGTACCTCTCACGCTCCTCTCCCCCCCGCCATCCCCCATCTTTTCTTTGTGAGCTTGGCAAGTAATGCTGCGTGTTACTGCTACGTGCGGGCTGATAACCATTCAGGAGGGTTTTGTGTTCTGGCTGGCTAGCCTGCTGTTCTCTCTTGTCTCCTCCAAGGCTCAACAAATGGTTTCTGAGACCTTGTCAAGCCCCATAATAGCACATTTGGGATTACAGCCCTAGCTTTATTCATAGTTACAATTTTTTGTTAGGCTACTTGTGAATGAGTTGCTAACTTCTATGTATTGAGGCTTCCCATTTGAGAGATAGCTGCTTGAATTTGGAAATCACTGGATGATCTTTAAGGTGCCTTCCAACCCAAACCATTCTATGATTTTATGAATAAATATATTGAATTTTGTACAAAAGCATATGAAGTCCTTAGAAGCTTATATAGGAAAGGTGCTAGATAGACGATTTTAATATTTTGCTTTTTTTAAAGTGGAGAGTTCTACTGATGTTGCCCTATTGAACATTGTTTTTGCATATCCTAGTGAAAGACTGACTTAATCATAGGAATATTGGGATGCCAGAGAGTCCTTGTAAATTTATATGTGAATAATAAAAAAAAGGTACTGTTGTTCAGAGAAGAGTTTCTGTTCAACTGTGTCTTAACTTCCTTGAGTGTTAAGTGGTAGTATGGCAAAGTATATTTTGCAATCAGTTTAGAATTTGCAGGAAAAGAAATACAAGCCAGGATTAAAGTTGCAGGTACTTTTTAAAGGACAGAATGTTCTCTTGAACATAATGATTTTCTCAACTACAGATGCTAGGCTAAACATCAAAAATTAAAATTATCTTTGTAAAAAAATGCACGTTTTGTGAACAGGCAAGAACACAACTAAAGGTCACTGAAACAATCTGCCTGTTTTTCTGGGAAAGCTGTGCTGTGTGCTTGTAGCACCTTGCATACAAGATGTTGACATTTGAATAAAGGACACTTGAGAGTTGCTCTAAAAATGAAGACTCAATTCATTACTGTCCGTGTGAATAATAAGTGCAGCTGAGAACTTGAAATACAAAAGGATCTGAATTGCAGCAAACCCTTGATTCAACTTCGTGTTTCTGGCCAAAATATGTTTTCTGTGAGAGGCATAGCCTTACCCTGTGAGTGGGGAGCCCTAACTGCAGGTGTACTTCCAATTACAGCTTGCATTCAGATACTGGATAATCCCACAACGAAGCCTTGGAAAGTCAGGTTTCATCAACTGTGTTTTCTCACAGAACTTCTATGCAAGGTATGGAGCTTAATAAAAGCAACTGGAGCAAGCTTTACCTGGGGGGACTTGAAAACATCAAGGCAGCAAACTTGTCCCTGAGTGTAATTTGAATCTTATCTAACTTTTTGTACTTGAATACCTTGGCTTTCAAAATCTCTCGCTTCTTTTTGGGTGAACTTCAATCCTGTTTAAGCAGGGTTAGACAAAACAACCCCTTGCAAGTAAATGTGCTAACAGTGCCATTCACTGTTACATTAGTTCCATTTTATAAAAGCTCAACTGGAAGCTTATGTGACTCTGCCAGATGATTGTCAGATACCAAAAGACTGAACAAAAAGACTAGCTATTGCAACACGGAAAGCTCTGTGGGTAGAATGTAAGCGCAGGGGGAAAATATCATTAGGACTGCATTTACATCTGCCTGACTTGTTTGCCTGTGCCGTGTTGGATCAGCGAGGCTCCAAAGCAGAGAATACAGTAATGAACGGCTCGTTAGGCTCATTTAATTTAGGTGGGTGCTTTTGGTCAGGGAGGAATGTCACGACAAAGCTTCGTGATAGCAAGTAGTTACTTAGTGAAACAGATAGAGCATGCACAGAGAATCAACTTGGAACTTGGCCTACAGTAGGGTGGAAGAGTAGATTCATACTGATACTCCTGAGGGCTGCCTGTGACAAACATGGTTTGTTCTTTGCTTCTGTGGGATGCTGAACCTATACATGGTTAAAGCAAAACCTGCTTGAAATACCGCTTCACTTAAAAAAGAAAATATGGGGGGTGGTGACGGGAGGAGATGGCCTCTCAAAGCTAAAACATAGCCAGGAAGGTGAAATGATGCAAGCTGCCTGGGAACTGTTTTTGAAGCTTTGCTGGGCTCTCAGTGAGGCGAGGGTGAGTAGGTACTCTAAACCCATCAATTTGAAAAATGTGACATGCTGAAGTAGTAGAGTAAAGGAAGCCCTTGGGAATGAGGATATGTTCTTTGAAAAATAATGTCTTCTGTGAAGGATGAATAAAGAAATAGAGGCTAAGTGAATGTAGACATTGTGAAAGAACTTGAAGGATTGGTGGTGAAGACAATGACTGAGGGATCTGTCTCAAACTTCAGTGTTCATGAAGTGAAGAGCAGTCGTCAAGGTGAGACGTCTTTGCACATTGGAAGGAGCAGATTTCTAACCAGAAAGTATAACTCTGTGCTTTAAATGGTCCCAGTTATGAAAGACAGGAAAAGGGCAGTGGTGAGATAAATTTTTGAAAGGAAAAGTGGAAACTACTAACTGGTAAGAGTTAAAAGCAGAGATAGTGGATACATGATCGGTGCTGAGATGAAGAGAAAACAGCCTTACAATACACATTCAGCACTTCATAAGTCTATTAAAATCCACCAATGGAGTTAATATACAGGCTAAGACAATGCAGTTGATGTAATCTAATTATATTTCCAAAAGGCATTCTGTTAAGTTCCCTACCAGGGACTGAAGCTGAGCTTAGAGATGATCCTTCTCTGGATGGAGAAGTTAGAGATGTGAAATAATGGTGAGAGGTCATTAGTGGTATCTCTCAGGAGTCTGTGCTGCTCAGTTCTGTTTGGAAATCACTTGTCATAAATAGTTGGGGAGAAGCTTTCTTCAGAAGCTGATGTGTATTATGTGGGATAATGAAGGCAAGGACTGATTGTGAGGGCTTTACCCTCAGTATCACAGGTCTTCCAATAACACATTTGTTTGGGAAAATGGTCCTTTCTTTACACACACAAAAATTTATTATTTAAGAAAACAGTTGTGGAGTTTATAATGACACTTTTGTGAAAGTGCCCATTCAATGCAACCAATTTCTAAAAAGCAGAGAGACTCACAGAACTTACTAGCAATGAAGTGGAGCACAAAGCACAGTGGCATTGTTGCTCTAAGTCTTATTTTCAGTATTGTAGGTGCTTCTAATTCCTTGATCACAGGCAGGATATACTAGACCTACAGAGGACCAACAGCAATACTCAGGAATGCAGAGTGGTGTCTGTGTGAAAACTTCAGTAATTTGCATGGACAAGGACTCTTCTGTCTGTGAGAGCAAGGGACAGGCAGTGTCTCTAAAATCCTGAGTGTCTTGAGAAGATAGGAAACATTTGTTCAGTGACTGGATAAATTTCTTTCTGAAAGAATTTCCATTAAGGGCAAATAAATAAGCAAATACAATCTGGGAACTTGCAGCTCCTGCAGTAGTAAGTTTGTGACTGTTAGGCAAAGTTGTGACTTCAAAGGCTTAGGAAGTTTTTTTAAAGCAAGGAATATGTTGCTTCTTCCAGATAATGTCATAGATTTGACTACTGAAGAAAAATGGACCAAGAATAGAAGTTACTCACTGAAATTTTGGTTTTTGGGAGTGTAGACCTGTGCTTTTCCCAGTTTGTTGTTGGTGCTTTGAAGTGCTGTGTTTTCTTTACACAGCTTCTAGTTTCTGAAGTGGTACAAATACTGAGGTGACTTAAGAGCAATCTGAGATGAGAAGGAAAGTGCAGATGAAATATAGCAATCTTTTCCTTTAGAGATTATTAGTTTAGGCACTTCATGTTTTGCTTCCTATAAAAGTACTGGTAAGACTTCCATGACATTTAGTAAAGCACCATGGAGCTTTGAGTCTGGAGTGGGGTCTACTGCCCATCAACTAATCTCATAGGAATGATCTTCATAATTGTGTGGGTTTAAAACTTAGGTTTTAGGCTGGCTGTCAAATTACAGTTTTATGTGTTAAGAGAGGAAAAGATAATAAAATCCCAGGAATTCTTTCCTCTGTGGAAATTTTGTGCTGGAGTTAATTGCAGGGCAAGGGGCAAGACTGTCTTTTTTTGGTTTTTGTTTTTTGCTTTTTTCCTGTGTTTTGAATTATGGACAGCCATACTCCCTGTGGTACTCCCTGTGGTTTTACCACCACTAGAAAATAGGGTGTAAAGTGAGTGTTATCCTGCTTTTTCTCCTCCATCTCCATCTTTATTCTCTGCTCGTTCCTTTGCTGTCTTTTGCTCTTACCACATACTTTGTTAGTGCTGGTTTTGATACTCATCTTACCCTGCTATAAACTGACAGAATTAGTTAAGTCATGTTAGTTAACTCACTTAACATTAGCTAACTTCTTTTTTAGAAGTAGATAACACTTAGGGAAATGCAGGAGATGAATCATGTCATGGAGATCTCACAGATCAGAGCTGGCATAAAGGGAGGGGATTTTTTGGCTGGGAGCAGCAAGGCAGAGATGTTGAGAGAAGACTTTCCTTTTCACAGCAGCAAATTCTTAGATGAGAAGAACCACATGTGTAGTGCATTATTGAATTTATTTGGTTGCTTTGAACTTCTTGCCAAACTACATGTTGTGGCAAAAGTTGTTAATTAAAAAAAAATAAATCTAAGAACAAAAGGAAAAAAGTGAATCAGTAATTGCCATTCACCACATCAGCCGTCTCAGAAGCCCTAGTGTTTATTGGCTTGCTGTTGATGGTTTTTCCAGCTTTGGAAATGACCTTTTCTTTACTCACTAAAAGCTCTGATTATTGGAGGATTTATTTTGAAGTAGAAAATATTCTCAGCATAAGCCTTGCTATCTGATAAAAATAATGATGCTGTTCTGGCCCAGCAATCTTGTCATGTCCTCCTAAGTATTTTGGGAATGGAAAAAATATTGATGCCTTAGCTAGACCTTTAATAAATTCAGTTCTGTTAGTGCTTTTTCCCCTGCACTAATTTCTTTTTGTTAGCATTGTGGTGAGTAATAAGGGTTTTTATTTTCACATGACCTCTTGTAAAATTAGATCTGAGTCTATGAAACCAGCTTTAGTCACAAACTGTGCACCTTACACGCTTCTATCCTTTTGTAAAGGATTTTCTTTTTCATTTTTTAAAGCACACATTTTGAATTGCATATTAAAGTGTTAACAAGACTCAGTCATTCTGAAGCATTACTTTTCCTTCAGGATGAGCTGTATGGGGGGGCAGCAGGGGACTAATAGCAGCAGTGAAAAGGACAAACTATTTCTTTTCCCTGCTTTTGAATAAGCTGTCTTTCACCTCTGCTTTTTCTGTGTGTTGTGTACATGTCTTTAAAAGGGGGAAAAAACCAACCCGTACCATGCAAATTTACTGAAATGTTGCCTTAGAGAGAAGTCTTAATTTTTTTTCTTCTGCTAGATTGTTTAATGTTTACATTTTTAATATGATCTTTCTGTGATAGACCTCGAGTTAAATTTTAGTTCAGCTAGAACTTATTGACAGACTTGGAAGATATTCACTGCCTGGCACTAAGGCGCATATTTTTGTTACATCTCTGAAAAAAAAATAAGAGAAATGAGAGAACAACAGCAGGTAATTAAAATGAAATATGAAATTTCTGTCAACTTTTCTGAGTTTTGCAATGTGCAAGTTTTTCAGGGGTGCTATATTGTTCAGAGGCTTCATTCAGCTCTAGGGGATTCTAGACAGTTGTTCACTACTTTTTTTTTTTAAACATGCTTCTATGCATTTTTATTCATATTTTTTCATGTATCTCACATTTGAAGTTGAAGAAATAAATAACATTTATTTCTATAGGAATAGGGAAGCAGTCTGAAATCTCCCCTTTGGGGGTGAGCACTCTTGAGAGCATGTGACACTGTAAAGAGGTCCTGATGTTGGCATCTGTATTAGAATGGGTGGAAGGTGCTGCGTTTCGTGGCAGGGACAAATATGTAAGAAGTCACACTAATTTGAACTGAATTTGTTCTCATCTGCAGATTAACTAGTACCAGTTGCACTTTATTCCCTTCTCTTCCTGGAAAGAGATGTTCCTTTATTCTCATGTTCTCTTTGCGCAGGTAACTTTGTAGAGGAGAGAAGAGTTGTGAACTAGTCTTTTTAGCTGAAATCCTTAACAAAATAGATCAGATTCACAGATTTTCTGACTGGGTTGTATTATTCATAATCCTTCCTCATATATTAATACGTAAGAGGCTTTCATGACAGAATCTGGGATTTTATCTCATTTTTGGCAGATTTCTTCCTTGAAAGAAACAAGCTAGAATTTATGATGGAATAAACTTTAAGCTGGTTGTAAATACATTTAAATACTCTGGGCTTGAATAAATCTGAACTTCATTTTAAATAGTCATGCTTTGGTTGTGTAACACACAGTTTATGATAGAGAAGATAATGTTTACCTATTTCCTGTAGGTTTAGTGCATGTTATAGAACTACTTCATTTTTCAAAATGTATTTAAGTTCAGTCAAATGAAGAAGCAGTAGTTTGAGCTAATGTTTATCTTCTGATTTGGTACATCCTACTTATTTTAGCCAGTTCAACTGAAATGTGCTCACAACACAGAACCCGTGAGTGGCCCTCGTAAAATTAAGTATTTGTAGAATAATCAAATTTTGGAAATTTGTATGTATAATATGCATAGAGCATCAGTAAAAGTAAAATAACTTTCAAGTCCTTCTTAAACAGCTATAAGAGAAGAACATAATTTTAGCTTATATTGTTTCCATATTTTGAAAAATATGTGGCTTTAGCTACGGTGAATTTTTCCAGTGATCGTAATTACTTCTGCGGGGGGTGCTGCACTTAGCTGCAGCCTTCTGGCAAATGTGGATGTATTGCATCCAGCTGATGTGGAAATGAAGTACTGGTTAGAAGATAATCTGACTTCATCTTAAATGTGGACAGGAACTGCTGTACTTCTGCTGTGTCTGCTTTTTGGTTTTAGATAACTCTGGTGTTCATCTGAGCACTCAGCAGGCCACTTCAACTTACTAATGGGGCAGAAAGTGTACCAGAGAAAAATCTGGAAATACCTTTCTGAATAAGCTCAGAACAAGCCCTGAACAAACTCATCTCCATGAGAAAATGAGTGCCTGGGCTCCAGTGCAAAGGACAGGAGCGTGTGTGGGAATGAAGATGGGGTTGTTTCAGCAGCCACCTATTGACTTGAAGCAAGCTATTGTGCAAAACCTCATTGGTATTTTTCAGTTCTTTTTGTCAACATCACTGGAAAACATTTTGATGTATGAAAACTAGCAGGTTTTGCAAAAAGGAAATTATAAGATGATGTAATGGTTATCATTGCCTCACTGTTAGCTCAGATATTTTTGAGAGAATGATTTATAAGATTTTGTTCTTTATTTTAGGTTTACCTGAAGATGCAGGGTCAGTGATGAGACTTGCTCTGTGTGCTAATTAGTTTGACAAAAGTTTTGACCTAAATGTGTTTCTGGAAAGTCAGGTGCTTATAGTGCGATTTCTCAGCCATCGTACCAAGTAGTTAGTGTCCATTTTTTTCCTATACAATTTATTTTCTGCTGATGCACGTATTTTTTGCTATTTGACTGTTACCCTCTATCCTCACAGAACTGTTACATCTCATTCTGCAGAGTTTTACCTGTTCAGCGTTGTACATTGAAATGTATGCAGTGATAACCTGTGGGTTCCGTACATTTAAATGTTTTGACAATTTGAAACTTTTCTCAGTCTCAGCTGTTGTGACAATAACCTTTATTACACTTAAATTTCACTGCATTCTTCAGTTATAAAGACAGGTTATGTGCTTGTTGAGGTTTAACCCCAGCAGCTCAGCCTCACGCAGCTGCTTGCTGTCCAGGCTCTCTAATTTGGCTCTGTGTGTGAAGAGATCACGTCAGAAGCTTTGCTAAGGTCGAGGTAACATCCAGTGCTTTTTCACTGTCCATAGAGCTGTTCCTCTCATTGTATGGGACACTCAGGTTGGTAAGACACAACTTACACTTGGAAAATCCTTGCTAGTTGTTCCCAGCCATTTGTTTTCCTTTATGGGACTGAAAATAGCTTCCAGGGCGGGTTTGCTGCGTAACCTTTTCATGGACTGAGATTAAGCTGGTTGGCCTATAATATCACTGAACCTTTTTGCCCTTCTCCAAGAGGGTCCGGATATTTGCCCTTTTCTAATCATCAGGAATCTGCCAGTGAGCACCATGACCTTTTGCAGATGACAGAGTGGCTTTGCAGTGATATTTGCCAGCGCCGTTAAGCACCCTTGAATGCAGCCCACATGGTCACATGGACTTGAGTGTGTCCAATTTGTTGACATCGTCCCTAATTTGGTTTTCCTCTACTTCTTTTCACCAGGACTGTGCTACTAGCATTGGGAATGTGTAGTTGTGAAAGTTGTGATGTGAAAGCCAATGCCAAGAAGGCACTCAGGACCTCAGCCTCTCATGTCCTTTGGCCCTTGGTTCTCCAACATACTTATTTTCTGGGTTGGTAGTTAATATGTACAAAACGTAAAATAAATAGAACTCCTGGACTTACTCTGGCAAGATTATTTGGTGCCATGAATGTGGCGTTTGAAGAGGAGACATATAATTCTATTCTTGGAAGTCATCATTTGAATGGGTACTAGGTCTGCCCTCATCTTGCTGCACTTTCTAGAAAATTACGCGTTCTTTTGATGTGTATTTAAATGTTTGTTGTGGCTATAGCATGGACATTTAGTATAAAATTTATTAAATCTTGCAGCTTCAAAAACTGCATTTGTGCATTCATATGGTTCCCAAGAACTGAATTACTACTTCCTGTAGACTTCATTGGATCTCTTGTATGACTAGAATGATTTTCATTTATTTAGAAACAAAACCAAAAAATACCAGTGCTGTGTCTTGGGAGAAGAGGCAGGGGATGATGCAACAAAATGAAAATGCCAAGTCTCCCAAATGTTGTAATTTGCTGTTGTGTTTGAATTTCATAATTGAATATGTAGAAATAAAAGAAATCCTACACGTGTTTTATTGGTAGGATTATCTTTCATTATCAGGTTTTTTTATTTTTTAGGGAATAAGAGGCATAAACAGTTAAGAGATTCCTTAGAGTTTTCTGTGGAAGAGATACTGCATTTACAGTTTCTTTTGGTAGTTGAAAATTCCAGAGCCTATTTCCCTCAAATATTTAACTGCAGTCACATTTTACATCCCCTTCATAGACAAAGCTATTCCTACATTGTCACAGTTAATTTTGAATTTGAGATTTTTAACTGCAGTGTAAATTTAGAATTATCATCACTGATTAAAAGGATTTGTTACTTTATTCTGCTGTATTTATTACTCATATGAATTTTGAAATGTTCTAATGATCCAAATAAAGGATATATTGTAATGTTGTGTCAATACATTTCTTCAAAATTTATGGTATGTGAGATGAAATAACAGAACTATTTTTTTAATCTGCCTTTTATGTAATAGGTCTCCTTTCTTTTACTTATTGTGGGCATTTTTAAAGGTTTTTTTTTTTACCCCGGATGCTGAATATTTCTTATGATGCCTTTGTACTTCCAAATTCAGTAGAACTTAAAAAACTACAGTGCTTAGAAGCAGCATTATAATAGAAAACTTGAAGCTCTTACAGATGGCAATTTTTTTGTTTTAGTTTATTCAACCTGTAAGAGCAATGCCTTTTATACTTTTTGATGGTAATTTAGTAGGGTTTTTGTTGTTGTTGTTGTTGTTGTCATTAATATCTGCTGGAAGTGGTGTTGCAGGTAACCATCTTTTTCAAGTTTATGACTCAGATGTTAGTGTTGCCCCTCTGAGGATTTTCCACAAGGTTATGTAGTTTGCTCATGACTACAGTAAGCACTGCTGTTGCTAGCAGCAGTGTACAAAGTCAGTTTTCTTATTCTTGCTGCTCTCATGCAGCATGTTACTAGTGGGGAGCACCACAGTGTTGAAGATACCAGCTTTCTTAAGTGCAGGAAAGTAAGAATAAATTGGTACAAAAGTAAGTTTGCAGATTGACCAGCTTTTCTAAGCCAACTGATAGGTGGAAGAGCTGCTGAAGTTACTTAATGTTTAATTCCAGGCAGCAGAGAAAGAGAACAGATTTTCTGAACATGACCTCTGTTAGAAGGAAGAAATTTAGTTGAACTGAGTCTTACTGTGCCCTTAAAATGCAACCTGCTGAGTGGCCCATTTTGTTACTCACAATTGGCTGTGGAAGATGTTTATAAACAGGGCTTTCCCCCTTTCCCCCCATCCCCCCCCCTTTTTTTTTTCTTTCTGCTTTTTTTTCTGTTTTGTTGTTGAATATCTCTTTGTCTTCAAATGTCTCTCATCTTCAGAGAAGGAAATTGCTCCAAATCACGGAGCAGCCTTGGGCTGCGCCATGATTCTAAATAGACTATTGGCAAAATATTGTCTTAAGTTTTGTAAAATAAGCTTGGTCATTGTGTTTGGCACTCCTGTAAACTGTTACTGTTCCATTTAAAAAGTATTCTCCCAGTTCCCTTCGTTCCCAAAGAATTACACTCGGTTTTACAATGAAAATATCACTTGCCTTAAAGGTAAAAGTAGGATATTCTTACTTCTGTAAATGGAAAAGCTGGTACTTCTGGTGTAATGGGGTAACCATGGTGTTTTAGCAGCCTCAGCGTAGAACAGATGTTAGGAGTGGGTTAGAAATTGGTGTATTACTTTGTATCTCAACTGTGCCAGCACAATTCAGAAAATTTAAGTCTTAGAAGCCTTTGGTATATTTTTTTCCTCATTCTGGAGTGGAGTGTCACGTGGTGCTAAGAATGTGCTTTATCCCTAAACTTAATTTATTTTCCTTCTTTTTGCCATGCTTATATTTCTTCTAGACTGCTTGGGTAGGCTGGGGATCCAGCAGAGGCCACTTGGTCTGGGTTCCCACATGCAGCACCTGGGCAGAGCAAAGGAGGGAACAGTTCGTTCCCTACAGCCTTGGGTCACTGTAAGGGCAGAGCACGATTGGGCATTGAAGCTCTGGATTTCAGCTCTTAAAGTGGCCTTTAATGTGAGAAGATTAATTTTCAGAGGCTTCATCCATTGCTCTGAAGAGACCAAATGCTATGTTCTTTAAGCCTCCTTGTTGAATTTCAGCATCAAAGCCCTGATTGTGAAAGAGTTAACACACACAGCTGAAAGAGTGCTCTTCCAGTTTTGTTCTAGGAAACAGCTGAGGGGTTTCTGTTTTTTAAAAATTTCCAGAGGTCTACCATCTGGTATGGAAAATTTTAGTACAGATTTAATTTGGCAAAAATTTGACCAATTAAAAACAGTTGTGCCATCTTAAATGTATGGCAGGCTTCATTGTAGACAGTGGTACCAGAAGTGCTTGTAGTATCGCCAGTTGGTAGTACTTACACTGGCTTGTATACTGACTTGTCCTTCAAATACCTTGACATCTAAGCAGGTAAGCAACAGGGCAATGAGAATAACCTTTAGTCTGACCCGTTTTGCTCCCTATTTTGTCAGTGGTAATGCACGTAACAGTAGCAGCTGTGTGGTAGAGCTTCTCTTGAAATAGAGATCTCTCCAAACACCTCAAAATTAAGTAGATGAGCACACAGGGCAATGAGAATAACCTCTAATCCAGTTCGTTCTGCTTCATATTTCTGTCCAGTAACAGCTGGATAGCTAGCCATTGCTAGCTAAGGCAGATAGAGGGTAAAACAATTTTTTGCTGAGAAAATTTGATCTTTTTGTATCAGCAGCACTGGAAATCTCTGTGCTGGAAAGCAGGTTGGGGTTGTTCAGAAGCTGCTCATGGAGTGGTCCATAACTCCCTTATCTACCGTGAGTTTGTGTAATTTGATCTTAAAATCAAATTACCAAAGATCACCAAAAGATCAAATTGTGTAATTTGGTCTTAAATTTGTTTATGCTTTTGATCCCTGTAATATTCATACATCATGAGTTGCACAGTTCAATTATGTGCTTAGTATCATAATAGTTTCTTGGTTTTGGGCTGCATGCAACTTGTTTTCGTTTAAGGTGTGAACAGGTGTGTACTCTGGGGTATTGTGTAACACCTTGTTTTGGCCACATAAGAGTTTGTGCTCAGCATTGTCTCTTTCTCTTCCAGGCTGGCAAGTTTTAGGGTTTTATTATACGGAAACTTCTTAATGCCTTCTATCATTGCCTTCCCCTATTCTTTTTTTCCCCTTTTTTGTGTCAAATGCTGTGTATTTTCTTGTCTTTTACCTTGCTGCATCCATGTAATTCCTCTGTTGCTGAAATCTTCTCTTGTCCACTTGCTGTTTGTTCTTTCTACTCATTATCTGTGTTCAGATTTTGTCCATTAATTTCCCACTTTCTTCTCTCTTCCCTAGGTGGTGATTAATACGGGAAAGTGTGTATTTTGGGTAGGAATAAAGCAATTCAGAGATTTGCAAATTGTGAGAGCTGGAAGAAACTGGAAAAAAGTGTATTTGTTCCCAATCCTTAGCTACAGCTTAGTTTTATTTGCCTTAAGGATGTTTGAATTGCATTTTTTTTTAGGGTGGCTCTTCATGGCTGGGAAATCTGGATTCATTAAAAATGAATAAGGCTTGTTATGTAACTTAGAGGTTTGAGGCTATACAAGTGCTCCAGATATTGAAGGCAATGCTGTTACGTGTCATGCCCCCCAGGAGTTCTGTGCGTGCCTGCCCACAGGTGGGAAGGACAGGCACTCCATTTCTTAAAAGTTTTGAGTCTTTGAGGCTGGGAATGGGCAAGAGTTCAGTGTCTTCTTTTGCTGCAGTGTATCTCTTCCTGATTTTGCTTTTGGTAACTGAAATTACTAATAGGCTTGCTTGTGAAACAAGTGATTCTAAGCTACATACTGGTCAAAGTACAGGGAGGTCACGGTATTAAGTGTTACATATGTTTGAAGCCAAGCAAACTTTTCATAGAATCATAAAATGGGTTGGATTGGAAGGGGCTTTCAGGGTCATCTAGTTCTAGCTCCAATGTCAGGGACGGGGACGCCTTCCACAGGAATCCACTTCTGGATTCTTCAGATTGCTCTAACATCTGGTGGAGTTTTTTTTATTAATCTTGGCAGTTCTATTACCTTGGTAGGAACAGAATTTTAAGGTGCAGTTTGGTATCTAGGGGGAAGAAAAGATGTTTTAATGTGGCATTGGTTCTGGGTTACTCAAGAATTCATTAAAATGTGGGTGAGACTTACTGTGTCCCAGAGTAATAATTTGTGTGAGATAAAGCCCTAGCGAGGCTTATTTCTAGTATGTGCTAATTGTTTACTTTGTTTTCTTTTTAATAAGAGAAGGAAGAAGTGGAAGAAGTGTTAATCATTGCATTTTAAAAAGAAAGTTTTAAAATCATCTCAGTGTAGTGAGAGCAGACTTGTATTTTAACTTTATCAAGGTGCTATGGTTAGCTTACAGTTTAGCTGGGTGTCCAGACATTTAACTAGTAAAGAATGAAAAGAAAATAAGATGCATAATTCGTATTCATTAGAAACTCATCTCTGAATGGTACTGAAGAGCTCACATTGAATTCATGGTGCAATTAAAAAAAAACCAAACCAAACTTCTTTTTCTCTTCACAGGAAAGATGATAAAGATTATGCTTTAAAACAGATAGAAGGTACTGGAATTTCCATGTCTGCATGCAGAGAAATAGCAGTAAGTAACAGTTCTTTTTACTAGCAAGCAAACTTACTAAAAGTATTAATTTGCATGCATCCTGGGTTCTGTTTGCTCAGTCATGTTCTTCTACTGTGGGTGCTATATCTTTATCATAGGGGGTATAAAGTAAGTACAAATGTCATGGAAGATTTTATGTACCTGTTATGTTTGCTGTCTAAAATTGACAGTGTTTTTAAGTTGCAATTTACTACCTGCCTCAGGGCAGATTATATTTAGATGCAGCAGTTTAAAAAGATGATTGGAGTTAGTGACTTAAATTACACATTTGGTCTGACTTTTAGTACTTCAGTTCTCTTCCTAAAGAAATTAGTTCTTATTGGCTTACAATTATTAAAACATTTTAACTTCTGTTTGAGTGAAGATTTCAAACTAAACTGACACAGTTGTTGCCTTGGAGGCTGTAATACAGCCATGAATGCTATTCAGACATTTTCTTCAGTTTTTCAGGTTTATATTTGTATATTTCTTGTTGTTAGAAGCTGGTGAATAATGTAGTCTTGTTATAGTTTGTGAGAAGCTTGAGAAGAAACACTGGAAAAACCGGTATTATGAAGCTTACCTGTTGTATGTTCTTATGTTTTACTGCTGCTTGGGTTCATTGTTCTTAAAATGTTTCAAATGAAATTGCTTACTAAAAGGAAAAGCACATAACTTAAGGGTGTGTGTGGGAAGGGAATAGTTTCAGTCCATCTTCCTCAAGAGTGTAAAACTTTACCCTAAATTTCATTTTGATTGACTGAAGTGAGTACTAGGCTTTCTCACTTAGTCAAATTCCAGTTGGCTTCATGACAGCAAAAATGTTAGTCCTTGAACTGAGGTGAAAAACATGAAACACAAAGAATATTCTCTAGGAGATGTTCTTTTTGTCCAATGGTGAAATCTGAGCCTTCTGCTATTGTAGACATCCACTCTGAACTAAAGGAGCAGAAAACAGGGTCTTAAATTTTGCTGCTTTCGGCCATTTGGGCAGAAGTTTTCCAAATGCTGTTACTCAGGCTGAATGATTTTAGGAAATGTCAGCTACCATTTCAGGGGGATTTGGGATGAGTTGTTGTCTTTCTGCAGTGATTCGCCTAAAAAGGTTTGAAGAGTTTGTTCTGCTTGAACTTGGCAGGAGAAGCCTGGCCGGTGTTAGGGAAGTGTCTCTGCTCTATGTAGGACCCTAACTCAATTTCTGTGTATTACGAGAATCGTTAACTTGGCTGACAGGCAGGAAGGATTTGGCCTCATTCCTCTTGGGCCCCAGTATTGATGGAAAAGGAGCGAGCAGCAGGGGGGCTTCCTCCATGCTCTGAGCTGCTGCAGCATGCGCCTTTTGTAGAGAACAGCAGTACAGCGCAGGACCCACGTGGGACAAGGTTGGGGAGGGGAGGAGGGAACATAGTGCAAATACCAAAGATGCCAAGAAAGCAGGTATCAGAGCAAAGAGGGGAGTGGGGCCCAAAAGCAGGCATAGGGATAGGAAGAGAAACCTGAAGCAGCATTTCTTGAGCTATAGTTGGCTTTGCTTCTGGTTATGCTTCCAGGCTTGCGACTTCTAATACTGTGGTCGAGTTTTCCTGCAGTTGAATTGATAATTCACCATGGACTTTGAGGTTTGAATTTGGTTTTGCCGTTCTCTTGATGTTGCTGTTTGAAGTGAACAGGAGAATTTTTTTTCCCCAGGAAAGGTGTTGTTTATTTTAATTCTGTTTAAAATAGACTTTTTTCCACCCTTCTATCAATTAATATTGTAAAAGAAGCAAAATGAATATCATATGGAAATTAATCAAATTGATGATAATAATCATAGTGTTTATATTGGTGATGTGAGTATATGTAATGTGTGAAAGTGCTACTGAGTTAGTCAGCAGTGTTGTACCCTGTCGTCTGTGCATATAACTAATAAAATGATTTGGTTTTGTACTTAAAAAGTCAAGGCTGTGTGCCAGACTTTGTTACAGTGTGTTCTGGACTACCCAAATTAATGCATTTGGAGAGCATGGTGGTGTTAAGAGGAACTTGGATGATTTGATTTGCCTTTGAGCTGTACCCATTTCAGTTTCTCTGGGGAGCTGAAGCTTGTATATTCTACTCTGTGACAATCTTGGAAGAATGTAGTTTGATATAAATCCCAGTGAAACTCTTGTTTTTACAGCTCTGCCATGGCTTTTGTCTTATGATGACTTACTTCAGTTTTGGAGTATTGAGTAACTTTTATATTAAAAATGCCCATAACTTACTCTTTTAAGACATCTGTTTGATGCAGACACCTAAGTTCAAGAACAGTGTAAGAAAAATAAAGTAACTATTGAAATTCATCAGTTGCAGGGAAAGGTTGGAACTAGGTTAGAGACCTGATTTCAGACAGCCAAATCAGTTATGGGATGAGCTCAGTATATAACTCAGTTTAAATAAGTTATTTGTTCAGGGTTTTTTTCTTCAGTTATTTTAATTTTGATTTTCTTCAACCATTTGTTTACTTGGTGGAGTTAACAGTTACTGTGCTAATTGAATCAGTATGTTTCATATCAAGCTAGTTGAAGAGTTGTATTTTTCCTTATCGTTGCCCCATTCATCTACTATGGTAAACATTTGTGAATCCTGCCTCTTTCAGAATTTTAACTGAATGTTTGGCTGCTCATATCTTGTTCTCTGCAGATCTGTGCACTGCCTGCTGTGCTGGGTATCTGTTTTGTGATCTGCAGTTTCAGTTCTGAGGATTTAAGCAGGCACTGAAAACTGCACATTCAGCATGCCAAGAGTTGAATTTGTGTTAGGTGGGAGAGCAGAGGGATAGAATGGTGAGAAGATTTGTATAAAAATATGCAGATTATACAAGCCCAAATGATTGATTTCTCGTCTTCTGATTTAATCACGTGGAAGAAAGTCATTAAACCGTATCCACCTGGAATAGTGCAGCAAATGCTATTTCACAGTTCGCAAAGCAGGAGAATTCTTTAAGGCTGTAGAAATCTGGAGTAGTTAACCAGGCTTTAAATAGAGCTTCAGGATTTTGGCTTGGGCAGTTTCCTATACAGGAGTCTTAGGTTTTGAAGCAACCAAGTGACTTGCTGACATGTTTTGTGTTGATTATCATTTTTCATTCAGTTTTAGCAGGTTTGCAAGTACTTTGCTTGCATATGCTTCCTTTGGCTAGTGAGGAGTTGCTTAGGTTGAGGTTTTGTTTGGGATTTTTGTTTGTTTTTTGTTTTGTTTAGTTGAGGGAGCTGTAAGGGTTTTGTTTTGGTTTTCTTTGTTGTTTTTTCTTTTTACCCATTTTCCATGTAATCTGTTTATTTGTGCCTGGTTAGGTCAACAGAAATACCCAATAACATTAATTTTTGACTTGGCCCTGAAGAGGAAGTGCTAGCTGTGGTAGCAGATGCTTTTGTTGATGGAAATGCTGAATGTGACAAAGCAGATCTGGGGTGGACAGTGCTGTGCTCTGCCTGTCTCCCGTCTGTGTTGTGTCCTTTAAACACCATATCCAGTTTGTGCGAGTTAGAACAGCCTTGAGGCTGCTGGGGATGAAACAGAAAACTACAGAACAATAAGCAGCTGGCTTCTCTGGTTGTTTTCACTCTTTAGGTCTGCCTTGGAGGCATTCCTAGGATTTTATGTTTCCCGTTATAACAAGTGCAGGCTGTTATCATAAAAGGTGATGTCCTTGGTGTTGGATCTAGTGAAAATGTGACTGTAGGATGTTCATCTTCACTGAAGGGCAAATGAGCAGTTTTGTTAGTTTGTGGAGTGAGCAAGCAGAGTTGAGCCATCCTTTGGATGTGCTGGTGCTTCACATAACTCACTTGAAAGGGAGAGGCTCTGCAGCAGGCCTGCTCACCTCTGTATCTGCACTGTCCTTACGGCTTTCAGCTGGGCTGGAGGGTGGCTGAGGTAGAGACAGAGGCAGAGCAGCAGGCCTGGCCCCCATGGCAAGTAAGAAGGGAGCTGCTGTTGGTGAGTGGTCTTGCCTGAGTTGAACTTGGTGGAGGAGGCTCCTCTGGAGAGTAATTGGTCCTTTTCACACACTGGGCCTTCCGTGCCCTGGGTGACAACAGTGTGTCACCATGTGGCTATCAGGTCTCTCTTCCCTCTGCCAGTGGAAGGGTTGGAAGAAGAGTGTAAGGGCTCTTTCATAGCCAGTCTGACTGTGAGCTCTGCAGCAACCAGAGGAACCCCATGAGGCAGAAGCCGAAACTGGGTGACACTAGGATTTACTCTCTTCAACACCTTCCTTCCTTTGGCAAGGAACAAATTACTCTCCCAGTGAGCTTGCCTGAAGAGATTCTGAACCAGCTGTGTGGCAATGAACAACAGTTGGGTGTAGGTTCCTCAGGTTATGGGGGCTGTCATGTTCCTTCCAGGCTAACAGTTGCCCACAAGAAAGACCAAACACAGAAATCACTTAGATGACTGCATGTCTTCCTCATGTCAGAGGGCATGTTATGGTTTCTTGGCAATCTTTCCATGTAGTGAAAGGTGACAAAGTACGGAGGAATTTGATGTTTGACTCTTTTTGGCATGTTAAATGATTCTCAAATGCTCTAGTTTAATACTAACATGGTATGCAAAATATAAGTTGTGACTGAGTACAAGCTACATTACTGATCTGAAAACAATATTCTTGAGAGATTTTGTCTAAAGGGAGGGTAGCACTATTTTTAGTTCTGTGACAGTGGGACAAAGATACCGACTAAATGTAATTAGAATCCTTAGGAATCATAATGTTTTCTGTGAACAGCAGAATTTGTCCAAGCTTGACATCCAGTACCTATCTCCTCTGGGTACTTCACCCACCTCCTTACTTTCAGAGAACATTTAATAACATCTCTTCTAATACTTCAAATGTGTTTGGAATTAGAAGATGCTAATAAATATTGACTTGCATGTAACATCACATAAGACTAATTTATTTTAGAAATTGTGGAAGCTAAAAAGAAATGTGGGGTTTTTTTCCTCTAGACATTTTGTGTTGCCAGCCTTCTTTTTTGCGCATTTAGGACTTTAAAAAAATCAAAAGAATAAAATATACAACCTTGTGAAATTGTTGCTTTGTCTGAAGAACTGGAGCTTCGAAAATGTGTTGTCAGCTTCATAATAAATTCTTAGAGTGAGCAGTTACAATGCCTTTGTAAGCTTTTATTTGAACACTTCTGAAAGGAAAACAGCATGTACTTTCAGCAGGTATTCTGTTCTTTTTTAGTACTGTGGAATGTCTGACTCGTGAGAGTGTAAAACTAAAATTGTATTTACACTGAAGTGAACAGATCTTGAACCTGCTTCATAGCAGCTAAACCAGCCTGGGATTTGAGCAGTTGTATAATAAAATTGGGGGGTTAGTTTATATAACAAGTTTAAAGTACTTGAGTAGAGCTCCACTGTTTCATAGGAAACTAAGAATAGTGGCTGGAAATTTTTTTACAAATTTTTGTGGCTTAGAATTGGGTGACATCTCTGGAGTTGTCATATCCTACTCCTGCTCTTGCAGACAAGCAAATGGTACCTTAAAAAAATCTAGCAAGCTACAAGTTAAACTTGTAAGGAAAAGAGATCTCTGAAGGCAGTTTCTGAATCTCATTCTAGTAATGACTCTATGAACATTATTCAGCCTCTAAGCCAAAATTAATCATGACTAATTTGTACCCATTTGTACTTATCATAATATTGTCAGTTAAAATAGCTCTTCTTTTCTGCTCTCATTTTAAAGAGAGAGATAGAGACTGTTTCTTCTCTGCTTTGTTTTGGCAGGCTATAAGCATTTTGGCTTGGCTTGCTCGTTTTCTTTGAGCATTAGGCTCTCCCTTCCTCTGGGTGTGGGCTTGGGCTTTCTTTGCCCTGTTGCAGTTGGAATTAATCTTCCCTGAATGGGCCAGAATTATGCATAGTGTTTCAGGTAATGTCTTATTGCTGCTTATACTCACCTGTTGTAGCAGTAATTCCACTGGCACCTTACTTGTTACAGGATGAGTAAAATTTGTCATTCACCTTCCAGTCTGAAAGTTGCCTCTCTGCATCAACTGCTATCTGCTTTGTATTTTGAGTCCCTGCTTACCCATTTTTCCATTGTAAGGCCATGGCATGACTGTTAATATATGATGTCTGTTGCTGGATCCCTTGGTGAAACTGATGTGAGCCTTCTTGAAGCATGAGGTGATGATTAGAGTTTGAATTTATGCCATCAAACTAGCCAGATAATGCAATAGTGACTTTTGCTTAAATGAATGTTTGGTTGATACTGTCAATCGCTTTGTGTGTAGCCAGTTTTCTGACTATCCTAAGGCTTGGGAGAAACGTGCTGCATGGCACTTAAAGGAAGGTGGTCAGAGGAAGAAGCTGCTTTTTCTAAAATAGCAAATGTCCTGACATAGGGGAAGCTCCTTCTAGGCCAGATTACCTGGCAAATTGCTCTAACAGTTGTGCTCCATTATAGGATTTTAGAACCATTTGGGTTTGGAAAGATGTGTATCAAGTCCACCCATTAACCCAGCACTAAGCCATGTCCCTCAGTAACAGCACATCTGTGTCTTTTAAATACCTCCAGAGATGGCAGCACAACCATTTCCTTGGGCATCCTGTTCCAGTGCTTAACAAGCATTTTGGTGAAATAAGTTTTCCTGATAACTAACTGATCTTAATGTCCCCTGTGCAACTTGAATTACAGAAGTATGCATGGTAGTATTGCAGGGCTACATCTTGCAGGTTAACATTCCCCATGGACCACAAAGATTAGCAAGCATCAAGGGCGGGGGTGAAATGGCATTTGCAGTAGAGCTAGAAATCCTCACTTACATGAGGAGTGTGGTGTCTGGGCTCATGAGAAGTGTTGTGGTGGAGAGCTTTACGGGAAATGTGGGAATATCACCGGAGGAAGCAGGTCGTGTTCATAAAAAATTGTGCTGACTTCAGCTCATATTTTATGTGAAAGATAATTGTTGTTAGTGCAAGAAAAGATTGGCCTTAGTCATGCTGCAGTTTTCCTGCTTCCTTTAGTGCTGCTGTTGATTATTTAATAACATCCTGTTTTACTTCACTTTGTCCTTGTTCATGAAGCAATTTAACAATTTTATGAATCATTGGGATGCTTTGATTTACTGTCCCTCAGCTATCCCATGGCTGTAGAATGAGCATTTCTTCATTTCAAGAGGGAAATAGAGGGACCTTAGTGTGAGCCCAGGACCTGCACACAGGGATGCTGTTTCCCTTGCTGGATCTCAAACAATATGAAAGCAAGGGCAAGACCAGCCAGGGGCAAAATGGGCTTCTAACCCTCATGTCAAAACAGATATATTGGCATTTTAATCATTTGCTGATTTCTGTTTCTTTGAAGGTCTGTTGGATCTCCTTTCTTTATGAAGTGGTACCCAGACTAACTGATGTTAGGAAATAGATTTGGTTGAGGAAATAGATTTGAATCATCATGTTATATGCAAATGAAAAGGAAGGTAGTTTACTAAGAGCCAAACACATCATTTTTGTCTGCTTTCTCTTTGTGTTCTACAGAACTGAACTAGAATAGACAGAAGCAGTTAGATAACAGTCATTAGGCCAAAAAACAGCCTTTATCATTAGTAGACATCATACTGATACTCAAAGCACGTTTCTTGCAGTCTACTTTGTCTGAACTGTCTTTCTTTGAACTCTGTCAGCTGCTGGACACAAGTCAAGTCATCTGGTAGGAAAGGCATGTGGTTTATGGCTAGAGAGGCCTGGTTCGTGGAGACTGAGGTTGCTGAAAATGCTCTTTACAGCCCATGTGATGTGTTATCATCTGCATGAGCTCTTTCAGATACTTCAGACAGAGTTTGCATTTGTCACTGTGTTTCAGCCTTTCCAAGACAGTGATTCAGGAATCATCTGTCACCACTGAGCAATCATTTCCTTATTCTGATGGTTTTACTGATGTATGTTAGCCGTCTTATTCACTGGGTTGCTTGTGGCTGTCTGGCTTTGACTGAACCCATCAGGTCTTTTAGGCAGACTGAAAAAATGTGGATTTAACAGCTATTCAGCACAAAAGGCAAAGGCAGAAACTAGCAAGAATGATAAACTGAGTACACAGATGTGCAAACAGTAACAGCTGCTGTCAGTGGCAGTAACAAAGGCCAGAACTCCTAACACAATGGTGATGGGCTGCAAAAGGAACTTCTCAGGTGTGTTCTTGGCGAGTGTCAGCTGGGATGTTGTAACTGATGAGAAGGAAAGCAGGTTGCTATGGATTTTTGAGGAGGATAGTGGGCTTTTGGGGTATTTGAGTGGACTGCTGGGGTGTTTAGAGGAAAAATAAAAGGCAGGAAGGAGAGTGATCAAGGTGGATGGGGGAGGAAAAAAGCAAGGAATGCTGTGAATCTCAAAGTCTGCAGTATTGACTGCCTCTGGAACAAACAAAGGAGAATTCTGTCTATGTTGCCTTGCTATACAGACAGGGAATCCTTCTGCTGCATTACTTAAAGTTTCTCATATTTGTGTCCAGCTTTGGTAGTAGTTCTCTGTGTGTTCTCCAAGCTGAATCACGTTTGATGTGAAGAGGTTGGATTTTTTTAGTAGGTGACAGCTGCTACCTGGGGAATAAGGAGTAGGACAGACTTAAAATGGGATCAGAAAGGACAAAAAGGAACATTACATTATTTTTTAGAGCTCTGACTAGTATCTGTGTCTCTCATTAAGGAATAGTTTGTTTTATTTGGTACAGATGTGTCCATCAGACCACAGGAAATATAATATTTTGGTATGGACACATAGTTGCTGAACTGTCATGTAATCTTCTCGTAGAGGTAATTAAAATCTTTAGCATAAGTTTAGTGTGTGAATTTTTGCTGATTAAAGAAACATTGTGCCAGTCCTTATAGAAAAATAGTTTATCATTAAACCTGCAACATCATTCACCATTGAGAGGCTGGTCTTTGATGCTGTGCTGTGCCTGTCTGGCATGCAGTTAATCTCCACCTCAGCTTGTATGATTGAGTGTGTTGAATTTGTGACTAAAGCAATGTTGATAAGCCACCAGTGCTTTGGCTATTGCTGACAGTGTTCCGGCTTTCTCCGTTTCCCACCCCTGCCCCTCTTCCCTTTGGAGACGTAGCCTTTGTTTGGAGACTGGCTGGGCATCAGTCTTCTTGTGGGAAGTTATATGTGATTGCCTTTGCACTGCTTCTCTTGTTTTGTTGTGGGTGTGATGTTTAATTCCTCTTTCCTTCACTTACTAAACTGTCTTACCTCACTCACAAATTTTCTGGCTTTTTTGTTCTTCCATTCATGGCTTCCTGAGAGGGATGAGCAAGTGGCTCTGTGGAGTTTAGCTGCTAGCTGTGGTTAAATTACCACAGGCTGTCCCCACCTGTAATTGATAAAAAAGTGCAAATAAGCATTTTTTGGTTTTTCCCATACTGATCTTATGCTTTGCAGGAATTACAGGCATTTAAAGAATTCCATACTTCTTGTGGATCCTGCCTTAAAGTGCCTCGATGTGCTGCTTTTACAAATCTTAGTTTTACTAGGCTCAAACTCTATCGCCTTCTGCATTGATTTCTATTGTTTTGTCTCCTCTACACTGTGTCCCTGTTTGGGCTCATACTTAAGGTAAAAGCTCTGTGGGATATAGGTTTTTTACTCAAGAAATGCCTCACTGACTGGTCAGTGACTCATAATGCGAGTCTGTCTCAAATGAAATAGGAGAGAAGGAAACGAACACAGATATACGCTTCCATTTTCCTGTCTCAGTAGCAGTAAAATTTTAGCACATGTGACAAAGGTATTAATAGAAAGGAATGATTTTTTTTGTTTCCTCTGTTGTGTAGTGGAAAAATTATATTTTTTTGAAAATAGATTGTTTCAGAAGTAAGTTCTGTATTCAAAGAGTCCTTTAATTTTCCCTTGGCTTTTTTAAAAAAAAGAAAAAGCCCTAACCATTCATTTAATAAAAATCATTTTAATAAAAGTCATCATTTTTGGCACACTGAACTGGCAAGCATTTGACTAGTTTTGGGTAGTCCCAAGTTTGCTTAGACAAAGCTTTTGTTTCTTCCTTAGCAATGGAGTGAGTACAGTATGATTGTAACATGACCAGTAAAGCTCAAATAGACTGATGCTGTCTGTTTTCAGTTGTTGTGCTGTATCTCATCTGTTCCCCTTTTGGTGGGGTCAAAACTATAGTTTCTGGAGCAGCTGAGCTGGTTTAGCGGCTCACTGCTGCTGAAAGAAGTTCTTGGTGTGTCCCTTTGCCAGGGCTGTCTCCGCTGTTAGAAGCCTGATTTGTTTCAGCTCAAGAGCTCTGTACCAGGTTACCTTTCACCAGCCTTTATGCATCCAGAATAGTTTTCTCTTGAAGTGGGTGTTTTTCTGTGGGTGGCTTCTGTGAATGTACTAACTGCTGTAATCTATGTTGTGGCAAAAATCTGGACCCTCTTCTGTATAGAGTTGTGACCTTGTAGATCAGCAGAGCCCACCTTACAAACCCACACCTTGGTTTAGCTGACTGCATTGACAGCTCTACATGAGCCATCCAATTCAGTCTCAAATGACTGCAGTAATTGGGAGTGAGGAGGAAATGGAGTACCCCAAATGGGACTGTTGAAGATTACAGCCTATGTGAAAGGGCAGATGCCACAGCTGGCTGTTTGCAGAGTCATCTTGGTCCTGGATAATAGTGAGGTTTTACATAGACTTCAGCTTTTAGAGCATGAGTAGGAAGTGAATGCCCTGAGGGGGTTATGACCCGCTTTCAGGTTTGGTTTGAAACTAATGACTGGTTCTTTCATGAAAAAATGTGGGTTTCTATGGCTTGCAGATTTCAACTTTTGTTGCTTGTGTTGTAAGTATCCCAGCTCTGGATGTATGGATATAACTGTTGTGGACTTTTTCTTTTGCAGTTGCTGCGGGAGCTCAAGCATCCAAATGTCATTTCTCTGCAAAAGGTGTTCCTTTCTCATGCTGATAGGAAAGTGTGGCTTCTCTTTGACTACGCTGAGCATGACCTCTGGGTAAGGTGAATTGTTTGTAGGTACCAGGCTTAGAGTTTTAGTTGCAGCAAAGGGACGAGGTCAGGGGAGACACATCATTTTTAAAACACAGTATAGCTATTTCCTACATGTTTGTTGGAAGCATTTTCAGTACTAAAGGAAAAGCAATGGACAGCTAACCTGTGATCTCTTGAAAAAGATAAAAATCTGCAGAAATGAGCTCTCAGTAGCTAGAAGTCTACTTAAATGTAGATATAAACCCCCATTACAGCTACAGTAGGGTGCAGGAAGATGTAATTGATTATGCAAGTGAATTGCCTTTGAAAAATGACAAACTTATTTTCTGAATAGGACAGTTCAGAGTTTTAGTTGCATTATCATCCATGCATGCATGAAATGAGAGTAGTGACACTGTATATTTAATTCATATATTTCAGTGGGAAGAATTTTTACTCAACTCGTCTGCAGAAATTCTGTGTATTTGGGAGGAAAGCTATTTATTCCTCATTGCAAGATACAGCTTTAAAATATAAACCTCTTGCAGGCAAAGTAAATTTGTTTTAAGATATATACTGTATTCCTGTGTTAACTCGAATATTTGTAAGCTTAATATCCATTTGGAATGCTTGGAAAAAATAAAGTAACATGGTAAAAACTGAAAAATATAATGTAGCCTTGACCTCCCTGAAAAAAGGTGTGTGTGCCTCAAATTAATGCTGACACAGATTTGGAGCATTGCCCTCAATGCTACAAATACTAATCTTAAAAGATGCTAAGATTTGCATCCAAGAGTGCAACAGAAACAATTTAGAACACGGTGGAAATTTTTATGAATGTGTACCTGTGAGAATTGCACAGTATGTCATGAGTTGTTTTTTCATCAGCATGTCACTTAGCACAAACCAAAGTAAAACTAATTTCTTTGGAAAATGGTGTTCCTTGTAGTTGGGAATTATTCTGTAGCATTTGCCTAAAAACCTAGTGTGTCAGTTTTCTTTCTGTTAAGCTAAATGAAAGATATTTTCTTACAGTTAAATGTCTTGGAAGTTCTGATACTTGGTATTGAGGTTTTGTTACCAAAATAAAATTGGAGATTAAAAAGTTACCAACAGCTGAAATGTTGAGACATTCTAAAGGCTGATAAACAGAAACAACATCTTGAGGGAGTGAAGTTGTTTTGTTTTGTTTTCATTTTAGTATGAGGGAAAACTAAGAGCACTCCTCACTGCTCCCGCATATTAATGATATGCTAAGCTACAGAGGTTTAAGAACGTCTGAGGGGTTTTTTGTTTCAAAATGTGCTACAAGGCTTCATATTTGTTAGGATGATTGACAATGACTTGTCCTTGTTTGTATTTATACATTTCTGCATTGCTTTGTGCTTAACCTAAATCACCACAGAAGCATTTCTGTTAATGAAACACTGGTTTGTACATAAGTAACTTAGGAATGACCCTCAATTTTGACCTTTATGCTTACATGCATCTACCTGTATGAACTCCAGAATTCCCCAGCTGTACCAGCTCCTGGATGTTCACTGTGTTGGGATGTGAGGGACTTAGTTGCTGTAACTGGGCTTCCCCTGTCCCCCAGAGAGCCAGCTATGGATCAAGTGCTCCAGCTCTGTGTTTAGCACAGCAGGTCTCAAGTAAGACTGGGAAAGGGCCAGATAATACAGAGTGTATTAGAGCAGGAACAAAAAAAAGTCTAGGACAACCATCTGTTTTTCTGTCTGTCTCTGAAGATTCACTTCTCTCTGTCCACTGTGTGAAAATAACACTTGTTTTGGAGTTGGTGGAAGTGGGAGGTGAGAGGAGGTGAAGCATGTGGCTCAGGCTGAGGGATGCTTGTGCATGTGGTGCTTGGCTGATGGTGCAGGGACTGTCACCTTTTCATCAATGCTTCTTTGCTCTGTGCATCTCCATTTTTACCATTGTCAGGGCAGAAATGTGCCTGTTGCTCACAGGAAAGCCATGCTTGCTGCCTGAAGCAAGGGAGGACAGGCTGTATGGAGCTGGGCTGCAGCAGGAGAGGAAAGGCAGTTTGCCAAAGGGTGTTAGGTAGTTGGGTTACTTGGCCGGCACCTGGAATATGAGGGGTCATCAACGTAGGAAGAGCACATGATAGAAGTTTGGTGCCAGGTTTTGGTAGACAAGATCTGGGCTGTTTGAAGGAGGCAAACCTGGAAATGGTTACCATGACTGTGGCACACCTTGCTGTTGAACTTAGTGACACCTGGGACTTGAGTGCTAAGACAACACGTCCTTTTGGGCTCCTTCTTGGTGCCAGACATCATTGCTTGTGTATAAACTTAGAATTGCTAAAGGTTCTTTTTTTGTGTCTGACTTGGTGGCTTACTTTCAGATGGATAGATTTGTAGACTTGATCTGTCAACAGCTTCTGTTTTGAGAGTACTGTGCTGTAAGGGTATAGTAAATAAAGAAGGAATAAATCTGGGCTTCTGATTTAAATGTATAGAATTCCTAATACAGTTTGCAAAAATTTCTGCTTGGCATTAGGTCTCGAATGTTACAGTCATTATTACTGTAGGAGAAGACCTAAAAGTGAAATAATGTAGGAGGTAATACACTTGTAATTCTGTGATGTACAGGATATCAGCCTGTCTTAACAAAGACTCCCCAAATGAAAATGCCTCTAAAACTTTCAAGATCAGTGATCTACAAGGAAATTGGTGTTGATGGTCATATTGGTTTTGTATTCTTCATACTTTGCAGGGCTTAGCTGTCTGCTGGGGTAAAACTACCAATTTAATTTTTGAGAGATTGCTTTGGGACAGTGATCACTTTGCCTAGTACAGTATTAATTTTTTAGTTTGGAAAACGAATCATGAAAGGTTGAAAAAACCTGAAGAAGTCTGTGTAAGGAGTTGATGGCAATCTTGTTGTGTAAACATTGCACTTCTTTTATTTTCATTTCTTTTTTCCTCTTTACAGCATATAATCAAGTTTCACAGGGCTTCTAAAGCAAACAAGAAACCAGTTCAGTTACCTCGGGGAATGGTGAAGTCGCTGTTGTATCAGATCCTAGATGGTATTCACTACCTGCATGCTAACTGGGTGTTACACAGGGATTTGGTAAGTGGATCTGCAATGGGTTTTAGCACTGGGATGATGATTGAGGGCAAGGATTGTTGTTTTTTTTTTTAATGGAAAACCACTGGGAAGCAAAAACCTTTGTGCTAAGAGCATGTACTAATACGTATTTTTATACTGCAGTAAGACAGCCTTGATTAGTAGAGTGAAGTTTTGAAGCTGGCTGTGATCTGATATGCTTATGAGAGCAGGTGTATCAGATGGCTGGTTTTGTTTTTTGATTTTCTAAATAAACTATTTTAAATGGGTTCATTTAAATAACAGGCACATTGAGGTATGGAAAATGCCTCTAGTAGTATCACTGCAGGCAAGATAAATAACTAAATACAGCTTTGGTATAGGTGGGGGAGAATGATTGGCTGTAAGAATGGCTGAAAAAAGGTTTTTTCTGAAATTATCAGTTTAATGTCGGAAAGTAACTTTTGAAAGCCCTGATTTTCTCCTAATGTTTATAATCTACCAGCAGTATAGCCATGACAACTTAAGATGATTTCTGCAAGTAAACTAATGTGTATCCAAACTACAATATAAGGAAAACATTTTTAACCTGGGTTAGTGTCTTTAACCAGCAAATTCTTTTCAACTGGTGAATCTCACCAATTCTCATATATTTGCCTTCAAAATATGCCCACATCTAAGTGGTCTTTTTTGTCTGTTGTCTTGAAATTGGCTAGTTTCCCTGATCCACTTGTCTGTAGTTCCTATTCTTGGATAGCATTCTTTTTTTCAATTTACTTCTGAGTGTACCGCCTATGTACAATATTCTCATGCACGAGTGAAATTTCAGTGATTAGAGGTATCATTCCTATGACCTTTCATTCCTATGAGTCAGTATTACCAGTGATATTCCATGTTTGGTGAAATAAGTCTGGCTTCTTTACTACTCCTCCAGAGTCACCTTTTATCTTTGAAATAGCTTTAATAGTGTTCCTGGAAATGTGGTCAAGGACTACTTATTTGTCATCTATTTTCATGCCTGATAAGTGCTTTTACAGAATGCCAGTGTCTCCATGTAAACTGAAGGAAAAAGGTATACCTCTGATAAATAGCATTTTCAGAACTGAAATGCAAGGAAACTTTGCTTTATTGCAGTGACTTTATGGATGGTTTTAATTTGTTCCTGGTTTTAGAAATAGAACCAAAGCCTCAGCACTGAGGGGAAAAAAATCAAAAAGATTCTGGTGGCTTTGTCATGACTCAGGAAATACTGGAGCTAAACATAATATAAAAATACATAGTGCATGTTACTACTTAGACAACTCTGTTATATTTTTAAGAGGCATACAGGAAGCAAATGATTTGTCATCAAGCATCTAAATTTTTCTGATGTTTTACTTTCTACGGTTTTGGAAAATTTATGAACTTAAAATTATACTTAAAAGAAAATCGTGCATGTTGTTAACTGGATGGCTCAGGAGATTGGTAATTTATTACAGAGCCTTTCACATCTAGGTCTGTAGCTCAAATACAGTTTAAGTTGGCAACTGCAAAAAAAACTACTGCCATCTTATTTTCTCTGAAATGAGTTGGTGGTCTCAGTTCAGCATGAAGTTTTCTTCCAGCAGATAATCCACCCATCACAATTGGCTATCTTTTGATAATCTGAGGAAGAGACCAAAAGCTTGAGGCAGAGAATGAGAGGTCTTTCCACCGGAACCTTGTCAAGCTGTGTTGGTGAGAATCCTGTAAGAGCAGTACAGGGGCTGCCTGTGCCACCTTGTCCATGCAAACCTTCAGACTTGTTATTTTGAAACTCTCCAGTTTGAGCTGAATTCAGAAGGCACATGTTTCATGCAGAACAAATGACAGAATTGTACCTGCCAATGCTTGCTTTCTTTTATCAGGGTCTGGAAATAACCTGAGAAACAGAAGGGATTCTACTTAGTGTTTTGTCTTGGGAAGGGAGGGGCCTATGTGTTAAGCTTGAGAATTGGGACTCCACTAACACATGTATTCTGATTCAAAGCAGAATAACTGACATTAATGCTTAGATGTGATTTTCTATTCCAGGATACCTGTAACGTTTTTCGTCAGGAATATCAGTGTTAAATCACCAATTTTAACTCCAGATTGGATGGCTGGACAGATTTACTATGTTTTTCCTACTGTGCCTTTAAAATGATAGGTATTGCTGTAGTTTCTAGATGTTTTATGTTTTCCTGGATTTAGATACACCCACAAAGCTGCTTAAGTAACATGCTTGCTTTCATGTCATACACTATTATAAGAGTGATGGTGCTTGGGGGTGGTATGAAGCTAAAGAGTATAGTACTTGGCAGAAAAATCTGTTATTCTCTCATAGGATAAGGATTTTTTTTAATGGGTATGAATTATCTGTATAATTATCTTCCCTCTAAGTGCAGTTTTATGGGTTTGGGTTGGTTTCCTGTTGGGGTTTTTTTGGTGTTTTTTTTTTTTAAGATGTCTTAGTGAAGTTAGCTTTCACGTAGGTAGTTTTTTGGAGGTTTTTTAGGATTTTGACTTCTCTAACCAGAAACAAAATGTGGCATAAAGCAACTCCTTTCCTGTTAGCATCTACAAGCCAGGCAGTAAAATTTGGTGGCTATTAAAATCACATTAACTTAGACTGAAATTTGTCTTCACAATGTTGGAATCAAGGAATCTCAACTCATGTAAGGTTTGTATCAAGTGACTGTATTCTGTATGAAACAGTAAAATCTGTTGGAAGACAATAATTGTCTATTGTGGGTTTTGTAGTCATGATGAGTCTTTTACAAAGGAAATGTGTGCAAATCTTCTCAGTAACTTAAATACTTGACTCTGTTTGTTTTTCTTTCACTGGGTACATGAAAGCCGATTCACCATTTCCATCAGAGCAGGGGAGATGTTGATTGTATTTACCTTTGAATACTGCCTTGAATACTACTGTGCTTGAGTAGTTGGCTTTTCCATAAGTCTTTGAAACATACCAGTTAAAGTTTTCAACAAATAAATGCCAGCCCTTTTAAAATTTCTTATTTGACTTGCGTATTCTTCAGCTTTTTAAAATTTCATGGCTGAGAGCAATTGAAAGCAGATTGTTTATTCATACTCTGACTATAGCAGGAAGGAAATAAGAACACTTCATATAATTACTGTAAAGTGCATCAATTATAGTTTTAATAATATTTTGAATTTAGTTATCAAGCATGCTTGAAACATACTGCATTTTGCTGACTTCTTTTCTGAGTATTTTTTTCCACTTTATAATATGCAGCTATTGGACTTCCTCCTTTACTCAAGGTTCTTATTCCACACTAAAAATAAGCATAAGCAGAAGATTTGCCATAGATCTGTTTTCATCAATATGCAACCACAACAGCAAGGGAAAAGACAGGATGCACTTTGCAGCATGCTTTTTCAAGTAATGGGCTTAAAATAGAGGTGCCTGTGCATGGTACAGTAACTTTTAAGCCATGCCTGTTAGCGTTTGGAAGTGCATTTCTGTTTAATTTTTTTGGTAGTAGTCCTGTCTACACAGTCAGGATCCAGTCTCAGGTAAGAGGTGAGCACCCCTCCACAGCTTCTGTGTGGTGACAGTAAGAAAGATTAGTCTGCAATTTACATTAATAATGGAGTTGGCATCAAAGCTATTT
This sequence comes from Coloeus monedula, assembly GCF_965178545.1. Lineage (NCBI taxonomy): Eukaryota > Metazoa > Chordata > Aves > Passeriformes > Corvidae > Coloeus > Coloeus monedula. The sequence continues at coordinate 47,561,359 of NC_138783.1, forward strand.
AAAATACTTCCATGGTGCAGCAGTGCTTAAAAGCATACCACTGCCACCCCCAAAAAAACCCAAACAAAAAAACCTAGAGGAAATCTCATATGTCTTGTAGTACTGCAGCTGGGACACTAGTATAAAATTATTTTTGTTCCTAAATCTTCAGACTACATTCCCTGGCCCATTTCTTTGTGCATGGTGTGAGTGGGTGTTGAACATATGAATTGACACTTGGCAAGTGAGGTATGGAAGTGGGGAACAGAGTGCTGGGCTTCTGCTTCCCATTCTCCTCCTCCTGTCTCTTGCCAAAGGAATTAAGAGTCTCCTAGCCTTTGTCAATAACATCCATGTCCTGGTTAGTCTGGGATTGTGTCACTGTGTTTGTGAGCATTTGCAGACTGGCACTGGTGCCGGTGCAGTCTAGTGAAGGCGCTTCTAGTGTACAGCTCAGCTAAAGGGCTGCTCTGGGATGAGCACTGGCTTTTAATAAGCTTTGAGGCAGTCAGGCTTTAATACAGTTGGCACATGGCTTTCTGACTGGGCTCTTCCCAAGGATACCTGCTACCAGCTTTGGGATTAGTGAGAACATTAAAGATGTTCTTTTAACAATGAATGAGGAAAAGCCACGGCAAGAGTCTTTTTTTGTAGACAGGATCTTAGTAACTCCAGGCTCTGTAAAGTGAATCAATTAAATGTGTGCTTTAGGCAAAGTTAAATATATGGAACTTTTACCTTGGCAATTTACCATGTTCCTCATTAGAACTTCAGAATCCAAGGATGTCTCCCTGTCAATATTTAAGGATTACTTCAGAAATACAGGAATGCCCTTTTGTCCTTGTGTAAAGCTTCCAAAGCTGTGGTCATTTGAAGGAGTGAACCTAAATTCTTGAAAAGAAGAAAGTAGTAGTAGTGCACATTACTAGAAATAAGTTTGCAGCTTTAAAATCCAGGGTGATTTTGTACTCCAAGTAGATCAACAAGTGACAGGTGTTATTTCCCAAAAAGTATTATAATGGCTTGCTGATGATTTGCTTTCAGAGGAGGAAAAAAAAAAACCCAGCATTCCAAACCCAATCACTCTTCTGGTTGTCAGCTGTTCCATTTCCCAAGATTTTTGTTTCCAAGGTGTTTTTCATTAGGTGTGTACTTTAATGAGATCACAAAAGAACAATGTGTCTGGCAGAACTTTATTTTGTTGCATATGCTTATAATTACATGCTTTCCTGTGAGTTGTGCTGTACTATAGTTCTAAATATTCCATAGCTAAAAATAATATTATTTAGTGTTTCTTAATGTTTCTGTTTACAGGGAGCATGACTACTCCCTTGCCTGCCTTTCTGAGCACTTTCTTAGTGTACTAGATTAAACTTTCAAACCAGTAAGTAATGAAAATGTAGACGTGATCAAAAGAGACTGCAAAATTTTAGTAGGTGGTGCTCATAGCAGTGATAAAAAAAAACAAACAATAGAAGCAACCCAAAAAAACCTGAAGAAAACAGCCTGTTAGGTCAAACTTTTGACTGGGTAATGTCTGTCAATTTTGTACAAATGCAGATTTAAAGGTAGTAATAGAGCATATTGTTGCAGCGCTACCAGCCTTCTAGTTAGAAAAGCAGGGAGAGATCTTTGAGTTCACCATAGAGAAGCCTGTAGAGATATATAAAATAATGTGCTTCATATTCATATATGCAAATAATTGTGAGACCACTCTTTGAAAGGTCAGAGCCATCAGGGGACGTTCCTGAGGGGAAGAAAGCAAATGTCACTCCAGCCTTCAAGGAGAGTCTGGGAAATTACATTCCAGTTACTCTCACCTCGATCACTGGAAAGGTGATGGATCACATCCTCCTGGAAGACATTTTCAAACATTTGGAAGATACCAAAGTGATTGAGAGTAGTCAGCATGGATTTTTATGAAGGGAATATTGTGCTTGGCCAACTTGAAAGCCTTCAAAGACTGGTGCGATGGATGGGATAACAGCGGTTGATGTTACCTGCTTTAGTAAGGCTTTCAACTCTGCATCCCATCCATCCTTGTAGGCAAGCTAATGAAGTACACACCAGGAAGTGCACAGTGAAGGGGATCGACAGCTGGATGAGTTGAAGAGCTGAAAGAATTCTGATCAGTGCCAGAAAGTTAAGCTGGCCACCATTCACTGGTGGAGTGTCCCAAGGGCTGATTCTGAGTTAAGTGCTGTTTTAACATCACCATTGGTAACCTGAACAATGAGACAGAGCACACCCTCAACAAGCTGACAGATGATTTCCAGTGATGCCTTCCAGCCTCAGCCATTCTGTGAATGTATTTTATCTTCACCATTTGATTTGTCTTGAAAAATTCAATTAATGCTCTTTCAAAGTCTAAAATCCAGCTCATGATGAATCAAGAGATGCCAAGTGCAAGGGATGCCTATGTGGGAGCAGGTGTGAGATGAATATGAAAGATCAAATAGCTCCTAAGGAATAAGGAACAATGCGAAGGAAGCAGTGAAATACCCAATCTTTGAACTGCAGCAGGACATTTTTGCAATGTATCTTGACTGCAGTATGATGAGAGTTATGACATGGTACCATTTTCTTTTCCTGAGGGAAAAGGTGATGTATTCCTGAAAATCTTTTTAGAAGCTGTGTGGTCAAAAAATGAAAGATATACTTCTACTGGATCATCAGTTGTTACAGACTTTGGTATGAAACATTTGTGTCATGGCAGTATCTCTAGAAAGAGATACCCAAGCATTAAGATATTAAAAAACTGTCAATTCTATAGGATTAAAATTTTACAGAGATTTGTATTTTTAGACCTCTCTTGGATTAGCCCTGTATCTTTTATTCTGTGCTGAAGGTGCTAAGTACTGACATCAAATGGAAAATACAAATTAAAATTCTCAGTCTATTCTTCCAGTTGTATTTGGGCCTTCACTGCAAGACTTCCTGATGATTTTGGAAATTGGCAATCTTTAAAGAAAGTAAAAAGATTTTATTTTTTTTAATTCACAGGCTGTGTCCCTTCAAGCAATTTTTGAATCTGAATGTAATCTTTCATAGCTTTTTACAGTTTGATCATCTGTAATCTTAGGACTTAAAAGAAAATGTAAGGCCATTTAACAAGTTGTAAGTAAGGGTTGTGAAAGAATAGTACAGACTCCCAAGATTTATGCAGCCTGTGAGATCAACAGATAACACTTAAAAATTTTTATCTAAGAACTGGTGTTTAACAAAAATGCTAAATCAGTCCTAAAAGGTATTTGATAATCTTTTACCACATAAATTTAGATTCCAATTTATAACAAGATGGAGTGCTAAATAGGGGAAGATTTGATGGATATTTTTTTGATTGCAAGTGAAAAGCTCATTTATTTGCTTGATATAAATGAAACTAGGGGTGAAAGGAAAGGTCAGAAATATCTATTCCAGGTACAGGATTTTCAAATCTGTGTCTCAGACTGCTGCCTTTATTTAAAGCCCCATTTGCTTGATTGTCAAGCCCAACCCTATCTGTAATTTTTTGTAGCCTTTCATTATCTTTGTTAGGTGTTTCCTAAAGGTCTGACTATATCAGTGTGTCTGGGGTACTCACTTATCTTTTGTCTGGTGGAACCTAAATTTAGTTTTTCTTCTTTTTAGTTCAGTATTTCTTTTCCATAAACAATTCTCAAAATAATTAATCCTGTGCAGTGATAAAACCCAAGTCTCACAACCTTCATGTTTAAAACTGGCAGTAATACTGATGACAATTTTTTTCTCTATTAATGAATATATCTTGTTTTGAAACTAGAGTAAATACAATCTCTGTCCAAAGTTTAAAGGGAAAGTCAAGGTGAAGCAATATATGTATTATAAGGGGAGCTTTGCTAATTTACCAAGCCAATAATATGACCAAACTTAGGCACAAGTACTCAGACACTGTTATTGCCTAGAGGAAGTGCAGGTAAAGTTTCTGAAGCTGGCATTCTGAAATCATTGTAGACTTCTAAATGAAAGAAGTACAAGGTACAGAAAATAAATGGAAAAAGTAAGACTGCTTATTGAAGTACCACCAGATATGTTAGGGGCAGACAAGTGCAACACAGATGAGAATTTGTAGGCATGAAATTGCATTACATGATTATTGATGTTTTAGTGAGATATTTTCGCCTTATCTGCTGCAGAACTGTCAGACACAAGAAGCAATGGAAGCAGACTATTTTTTTCCTGACATTTCTACATCATTGTACATGGAATAATTCTAACTGGCAATCTTGGACCAGTTAACAGGCAGTGAAAACTGTTGCAAAAGGGAAACTCGGATTTTGAATCCAAAAGTAACTTGGAGGTTTTCTTTGTATGGCTACAAATGCTGTAAATGTGAACAGAACTGGTTTTGTTTCCTTTTCTCCTTATTTCCCTGGAGCCCTTCAAATAGAATGTTTCAGAACTGATCTGTATAACTGTTTGCATCTTTACCTTACAGGATGTGAAACCAATTCAGGCCTTTTCTGTGCGTTTGGGAAGTTTGTCCTTGTCTGTTGGAATATACATTTAATTACAGCACCAGAAATACATGTGTCTTCATATTGCATACTGACTTCTAAACTGGAAACAAAGTGGTACTTTAGAGTTGTAGATACACAAAATGATAGCATGGCTTCTACAATCTCTAGGAAAAAATAGTTTAAAAAATGCAAGTTGTGTTGCATGTTTTACAATTAAAAAAAAAAGCTTATGTTGGTCTGTTGATTCTGTGTGGTTGCTTAAGGATACAAAGCTTACCTGGACATGCTGGTTCTTTGCTAGTTTCCTCAAGTAACCTTTGTATCTGTTAGCATTTTTCAGGTACCTTTGGTAAAAAGATGTGGTATCAAAACAGACCATTTCTTTCAATGTCATGAAAAGCGAATGTCAAACAGAGGAGGGCATGTGTTCTGCGAGAAATGTATTGATAGTTCAGCCAGGGCTAAATGCTGAAATACTTCTGTTGCCTTTTTCCAAGCTTAGAAATATTTTGACTTTTTAAAAATCCAGGTAATTTAAGTAAATCGATAACTGAAGTAGAATGGTGTAATTTAAGTAATAAATTGAGGAATATAATTTGTAGATGATTACTTGTATCTATCTGCGTATATCTATATATTGCACACTGGGGGATGAAAATATATCGGCTGATGGGCAGACTATTAGATTTCTTTCTTTTCTGTAGCTATAAATTCGTTCTTTTGTTACTAACTTGTTTTTTCATGTGCTGGCTTTCCAAGATGGCCAGATACCTGATTCTGGTGCTGGAAAGAGTAATGTAAGTAATCCTTCACTGTTTGAAGGCAAACTCGGTCATCTCAGTGCATTGCCATGCAGTAGTTACACCAAACTGACTGCAGGAACTCTCATATCCATATATGTAAATACAACTAGAGGTAAGAGTTCTACAGAGGAAAGGCATGCTAGAAACTTCAGATCTAATTCCTGCCATAAAGGTGATGAGCTGCAGTAGTCGGGTGAAAAAAATACCAGCATACCTTGTGGTTCTGACCAGAGAGAAGTATGGAGGACCAGAATCTCTTTGATCTCAAATGTACCTTTAAAGTAAGTTTAGTCAAGAAAAATCCTGCAGTAGGATTTAGTAAAAACCCTAGGGTATGATTTTGGAAACACTTAAATGCAGTTTGCACTTTAGTTTGTTGGATTTTTTACTGCTAAATACCTTGTTAGGTTGTGGAAAAGTTATCACAGTATAAAATACTGTGAAAGATAAGAGTATGGATTGGTCAAAATACAGGAAATAGCCATAATAAGTGTTTTCACTCCAGTCTGCTGTACAAAGAAAAGGCTATGTTCTGTATGAATGATCTATATTCATGATGTAGAGGAAAAGATGATAAGAAAACAGGCCTTTGAGTAATTCTTATCTGAGGAGTTATTTTAAGATAAACTTGTGAATAGGACACAGTTATCCCGTGTAAAAGCTTGTTCTTTATGAACTCCTGACTTCATCTGTCTTACTCTGAACATGAGTGACACAAAACAAGGTATTTGGGGTATAGTTTGAAATACTGTATTTGTTCTGTGCACAAAGTGCTCTAACAGGTAAATACAAGCAAAGCCCATGCAACCACTGGAAAGTGCATAGTAGTAAATTATGTGGGCTTTTCACCTGTGGTACTTTTTCTTAATCCAGAACAGGGAGGAGTTGACAATTAATCCATACAAGTAGGGTGATATGGAAGTGTTACTTAAATGAAAAATAACAGCAAAATAGGGCTTTTAAAGGAAATGGCAAGGGTTAGCACAACTGCATGCAAACCAAAGAGTACAGTAAGGCAATTTTCTGCCTTTGTGTGAAAGTTTTGGTATGTATGAGATTACAGTACTGCTGTACTGTACTGCCTGTCACCCTGCGGAAACTGCTCCAACAAAACTACTGAGCAAAAATGGTACTCGGGTTTTTATTACACATTCCAAATCCTTACTTGTGAGGCAGAACTTTGAATTTAAAAGGGAGGTGGAATTATATATGGGATAACATAGTACCTAAAAACCAGTTTCGGAGCTCTCCTCTTGCATTTGATCCTGCTCTGATGTGCCCACAGCATCCAGAGTCATCCTAACCTTTGGACAGGGTACTTGCTGCTGTAGTAAAACCCACAGGAAATGTATTTCTTCAAGACTGTTCATTTTAATGAATTAAGTTAGTTACTACACTTTTGAATGATGTGTCAATGATATTGGACATGGTAGATTTTCCTGCTATAATAATATTTTTGCCTATGATACTCACCTTTCCTTGCTTGGAGGCTTAGTACAGAAAGTCACACCCTGCAGCTTGTCCCGACGTACATTTTTAGGGAGTGAAAGAGTTGGCCTGGAAAGTGTAATTAATTTTTTTTATTCAGCTTGAATTCAGTTCCAGTGGAAGAGAGAAAAGTCTGTGTATTAGGCAGTGTGCAAGCCTTTAATAAGTTACATTGCCCCAAGTTGGCAGTAATTGAGTGACAGCAGTGAAAGGAAATTTTTGGAGTGTGTTCAGAGCATAAAAACATAATAGTTAGACCAACAGCTTTCATCAGGCTGAAACAGAGATAAAATATGGTTGATGGTAACTAGCAGAAGGCCCCATTGGCATAGATACAGCATCCCTCTATTTTCTATCCTATCCAAATACTTCCTGTACTTTTAAAACTTTTGGACACGTGTGCTTTGATAATTTAGGGGTTTGTTTTTGTTTGGCTGTTACTGGTAATTTTAATGGCTCCTAGTTTTAATGAGAATTTTATTTAGATGCTCAATTTATTTATTTTAAAGAGTGCTGAGATGTTCTTTATAAGAAGATAATTAGCCGGAAGTATTAGATTAAAATAGGCTTTCTTAATTTTCCAGTGCTTGTTACAATTCATGTGTTTTCTAATCAAAAAGAATATTTTAATGTTTAGATTTAATTCTTGCGTTCTGTGGGGCCATTGTTTTCAACAGTGTTTGTCTTGGTCTTTTGATTATAATATATTTTAAAGCCCTGATCAGTTAGTAGATGCAACAAAAATTGTCTTGATTGTGAATGCACATCTTTGAATTCAAGGAAAGAAGTTAACTTCAGAAAAGTGCTGATACTATCATTTGAATAAGGTTATACTGACACTGCTATTGTGCTGGAGTACTATTTAGCATTGAAGTAGTCAATTTGTTCAAAGTGGAAAGAAAATGGAATTATTTTGGAATGAAAATGCAATTATTTTTTCTAACCATAAAATGTTGCAAAAAGACAGTTCCAGTCCCTGAGAATGCAATAAGGGAGCATCCCACCTTGATAATAAGGAAATGTTTTGGTGTAGGTTATGACTGCTTGAAGGTCAACAAGGTTGTTAGAGATGTGCCAGAAGAAGCATTAACATTGCATCTTTTGTGAGTCATAGACCTTGACATGGCGTGTGAATTCAAGCCAAGCTGAAGGGCTAGTAGGTTTTGCTGCACAGCTTTTCTTGTTGGAGGACCTAACCTGATAAACTACATCAGGATGTTACAATTTTTACCGTTTTGCCACAGAAGTGCTCTTCTGAATAGGCTGCAACTTGTTAAGCCCTTGCAGTTGTCTTTCAAAACCTTTTTGTTTTTTTCTTCAGAGCAAGTGATTTCTAACTTGTGTTTCATGCTTCCCAGGCGTTTGCTCACATACTGTTGAAGTTCAGTTATGGCTTTGTATGATTGTGGGGTTGTGTTTTTAAATCTGTTCCTATATTGTTTGATATGATACTTTGAAGTCTAAAGAAGTTGTTCACTATAAATCATAATAGAATCATTGTTGAGGTCATGGTTGCAAAAGCAACATAATTTAGGGATAAAAGCCCTTTGCTAAGTATTGTTCTTTTAAAGTTAAACTGCTGGTTTTTTTAAATTGAAAACCAGTGTTACATTCTTATAAATTATCATGGCTCATCATAGGTAGAAATGGATGGCACGGCCAGGTCTGTAATTTGGTGGCACAAACATTAATGATGCACAAATAGCAGTGGCTAACAATCACTGTGAATCCTCTACTGAGTAATGTTTTAGGAGCCAAACTCTTGAGTATTGGATTATCCGAATGAAAATTGGTTAGGATTATACTAAAACCTTATTAAAAGGTGCATTAAAAAGGAGGTGTAAAGGGTATGAGTCTGTTCATTATTATACATAGAAATGTTGCAAAAAGTTAATAACATGGGGAGGAGGTAGCATCCACATTATAATACCATAATAGGTAATTCAGAGGAGTTTAGGTTACTCACTGATACCTATGTTTAAAATCAGTCTTTGAAAACTGGTGATTTCAGAAACAGACTAGGAGCAAAACATATATGGAATAATAGTTCCTGCAGACCTAGTTTGATGCTAAAAGTACTAAGTATCAAAAATTGCAATGTCTAAGCTGTCTAAAAATGCCCAGTTTGTTCCTCACTGCTTTGGTGAGTAGAGCTTAGTGAAAGGAGGGCCCAACACCAAAATACTTTACCTGGAGCATGAGACAATGTCCTATTATTTCCAGACATCTAGTATACAAACATGAAATAAATAATCGTTTCCTGCTCTTATCAATAACTTGCTCTGAGCAGCAGGAATGACTTTTTTTGTCACATCTCATGAAGACATAGACTGGTATAATTTTCATTTTGTTTGTGTTTTTGCCTTCAAAACAGCAATTCAGATAAGTTCTGAAGTCTAGTTTCCCCTCTGTGAAAGAACACAACATTTTCCGTGTATGTTAAGAAGCCATATGTGACTGCAGTGTTCATTCAAAGTAGTAGTCCTGCCGAAAAGATGTGAAGAATATGTGTGGCTGGTAACCTTAACATGAATCAATAGCCTTACAGAGTGAGGTAGGATACCATGCTGGGATCATATAAAGTGGAAGATGCTGCGCAAGGCATGTAAAACAATCCCTCCACTGCATTTAGCATTAGTGAAGCCTCAGCAGGAGCAGTGTGTAATTTGGAACACTTGAGTTCAAAGAAATGGGTGGCCCAAGGCAGAACAGCTAGAGGGAATCAGCAAGAATGATCACAGATGCAGGAAAAAAAATAGCCTACTAGGAAACAGAGCAGGAGAGAGTTTTTGGGGTTTTTTTTAATCTAGGTGATAGGACTGAAGAGAGATGTTTGTCCCAGGAAGTGTAAAGTTCTTGCAGTGGTTTCTGTGCCTTCTGCTGCTGAAGAACAGAAGCGGCAATGGGACTAACCTTGTCTGTTGTGTTAGAAGGAAAGGAAAGACACTGCGATGGAGAAGAATGAAAGAGAGAAGATTGCACGGGAATTGTGCAGCCTTGATCACCAGAGACTTCAGGATCAGAGTGAACACGAGCAGTATTGTGTGAAATCAGGCAGATGGGTGAAGGTGACTGTCTCAAGTTCTTCACAGATCTGTGAACCTCTCTGGGTTTTTACCTCCCTTGTTGGAAATTAGCCTGCTTTTTAGGATTTCTTTTTGCACTTTGCAAATAATTGTTAAATTAGAAGTGCCTAAAAATATTTCAGTGAGGATCTTTATTCTCTTTTCAACTGTAATAGTGATTAAATGCACAAGATTAGGACTTGTCCAGGAATCATAAGAAGGAGTCCTACAAAGCCAAATATAGGACAAGATAAGATTTAGTGCTGTGCCATGGTCACAAGGTCATTCTTTCATGAGAATGAATTCTCCCCCTGCTGCTGAGGTGGATTTGGGAGGAGAAGGGTGATTTTTCTTGAATTTAGTTCTACAGAATTGCCAGACACTTGTGTTGGTCTCTGAAATACTCAGCTGTACATCACTGCATGGTTCTTCACATTTGGTTTAGGATCATAACAGGTTTCTTATTTGCATTTGTCTGGCATGCACAAATTATTTTACTGAATGGCAAAAGTAATTATGCCTTTATTAGTACAAAAATCAGGGACTTTAAGTTGATAATTTGTAGTTATAAAAAAAATATAGCTGCCTTAAAGTAGAGTGTTTTCAGAACACAGTATAAGAACTGCTGAAAGATTTTGCTTCACTTGCTCAGCCCAAGTGATTTGAATAAGCAGTTTCAACTTCAATTTCTTCTGGATAATTAGAATTAAATTGAAAATTAACAAATTAAACTAATGGTTATCCAGATTTCTCCCTTCTGTTTCTAATGACTGCTTTTTTTTTTTTTTTTTTTGCAAATAAGTTTCTAATGTGTAATGAGTTGCCCAAAAAGACAAATCTGGGGAGTTTTTGGGTTTTTTTTTCTCCAGATAGTGGACTTGATTAAAAAATACCTAACAATAATTCCCAACCCATGTATTGACTTTTGTTAGTGGAGTTCAGTGTTTTTCAGGGATTCTTCAAAATACATATGCTTTAGGTATACCAGTACTATCCCTATACTGATTTCCGGTAGATATCCGCCTATTGAATTTAAATTTCATTGTTTGGAAAGTTTTTTGAACTAAAAACGTTGTTCCAGTCTATGCGTACAATCATTTTAGAAATGGAAGCCTCCAGAATAAGACATTTAATTTAAATTTATTATTTTTTTGAGTTGTGATGTTGTATTTTTACAGCGATGTGACTATATAAATATTTTTGTCTGTAGGAAGAATCTTCTGTTCCAAACAGAGCTGTTTCAGTGAAGGGCCTTTGACTTTAGAAAAAGGTGAATGGAGTATTCCACACCGAGGGATTTTTTCTTTTATTTTGCGGCTTTAGAAGACTCCTACACAGATTTCTAAATTGTCTCTATTGTTAAATGTGTTCTGTACCTTCTGAAATCTGAGTGTGAATCAAGCTGTTGATACTTACTTTGCTAACTAGTACTGTCCTATTGTGCTTTCTCGTCTCATCTCTACCTGCCTTGAACTTAGGTTAGATGATCTTTGGTGCAGGAATTGTTCCCCAGTGCTGTGCTGATTAGTCATCTGGTATAAAGCAGTCTTTGTGAAGAGGGCTTCTTGTCCTTACCAAAATCCAAACAGTAGAATATTTTAAGGTGAAAATATCATGAGGATGTTAAAAGCATTTTTGTAGAATATTATCAACCTGTGAATTTGCAGGGGAAAAATGGTACTTTATATGTTATATCCGTGTATTATAATATATCTGAAAAATTTTAGTGCCTGTGTAATGTATTGTTAATGCTACTGAAAACATAATAATTAGGTGTGTAGCTTGTTAACACCCCATATATATTGAAGCAGATTTTGTAAAAGATGTGGATTTGTTCTTTGAGTCACTGTGTAGCAATAGAAAGATTTCTGTGGTGAAATGATGTGGTTTTTATACCTAGCAGATTGAATTGCCATAAAGTTCAGCACTGACTCTGAATTTAAAGATGTATGCTGCTTGTTTATTTTTAGGATTTTTGTAGAAGCAATCTAAATGGAATGCTTTGAGAGCTGTGTGCCCACATACTGCATTTCTTAACGTTGAAGCAATACTTACCTGAAGCGTATGCCTTTATTAAAAAAAAAAAAAAACAAAAAACAAAACAAAAAGGGGTGGTGGTGCTATGGGGGACAATTCTGGAAATCACAGAGCTAATACAGCACAAGTTGGATCTGTTCTTACTGCTGTTGGAAAGACAGTGGAATATATCTTAAATTTTGATAACATCCTCCATCCTTAACCTGTTCTCAGAACTGAAACACCTCAGATTCTTTTTACATATCTTGTCCATGGATTGTGGAGTTTCAGAAATCCATTTTGTAGCCTTTTGTAAACAACAGTAATTTAATTTCTCAAGGAAATTTTTTGCTGGATTAGTAATTTTTTTGTACCTTCTTTTACACAATAAGAATTACTTCTAGGTTGATATTGAATTGTGGTCTTCTGCCTCTTTGCATGTGTTTACATTAGAGCCTGATAGATCCGGAAAGGCTTGAGAATATCCTAGAACGTGTTTAAGACATCACATTAAGATATTAGGATTTACTATGTTAACTTTTAGGTAGTCTAAACTGTTTTGCTGGGGTACTCTTTATCTTCAGATCAATTTAAACTGGAAAAGCAAAGCAAGAGCTGTAACTCAGCCTTATTATAATCTTACAGGTCACAACTGAATAGGAGTCCCTGTTTTGTCCAGGATTTACAGAATGAATGGGTATCTAAATCACTCCATTTGAGAACAAGTCTGGCATACATTATCAGCTTTAGTTGTGAGTTTCTTTACTTTTTTCCCTTAAAATAAGCACTGCAGGTTTCATTATATAAACTGTGTTAGGAATTGAGAAATCCTCTGACTACAGATGCTGAGAATGGACTATGGGAAACAGGACAGCAGAAAATAGAGGATTATGAAGTGAGTTGTCATGTTTCTAACCAGCCAAACTCTAGCTCAGTTCTTTAACTTGCCTCCATAATAAAACAAACAAAGGGAAGACAGAAAAATAACATAAAGGCAATGCTTTCCAGTTTTGCAGCTGTGTGAATTGGTAAACACTTGTAAATAGGAATAATTTAGATGAGTTTTCTCTCCAGTATCAAGTGATAATGATAATGTTTCATCTGTATCTCACTTGTGTATTTTTTATGTACAATGTGTCTGTAAATGTGCATAATGACCCTGGGGAAAACATGGTGTAGAGCTGGCTTCCCATCCCTGTGTTGGGGGTGGTGGGCAGCAGTGGGACTGCCTCCCACTCCCACTGAAAGGATCTAGGGCAATTTGGATAGAAATCCCAGCGACTCAGTGGCTGCCAGCTCACATGTGTTGAGGACAGACACCAGGGTGTCAGTAGGGAATGTGGTGCTGGAGCACAGCCACGCCGAGAAGAAACGTGAGGAAGATGCAGTCAGGGAGAGCCTGTGTCTGGGTCCTTGCACAGCATTACTGTGATAGAGAAACTTGTCATTTTTATCAAAACGAAGTTGATTTAAAACTGGCAAAACAAAGCTTAACTAACTTTTCAGAGACTAATGTTTAGGTTTATCGTGGTATATGTATTGTATATTTATTTTTTTTTCCACAGAAACCTGCTAATATTTTAGTTATGGGTGAAGGTCCTGAGCGAGGAAGAGTAAAAATTGGTATGTTTATATCTTTGATAAGTCCCAGTGTAGCATTTAAGTTAGAATGTTCTGAAGGTGCAGTTGTACCACCTAAAGTAGTCACTGTAATACCAGTATGTGCCTGGGCACATTGCCTAAATGCTGTTTTCTGAGTGACTGGCTTCATCATATTAGCCCCATGTACCAGTTCTGACAATGAAATGCTGTAGCCTCATCAATAAAAAGTGGAAAATGTCATTATATTTTGCTTAAGTGGGTGTTTGTGTGGGATGGGGGATTTTGATGTGGGGTTAAAGATGACAGCTACCTAGGAGGAAGGAGGAGAAAAATGGGATTTTAAAAGTTCCTCCATTTACCTCTAATGCCATGACATCTTGCTGCTGCTTATAAAAATCTAAATAGGGAACTACTCATTGCTACAAACCTTAAATATTATAGGAATCAAAGATGGCATTTAGCCTACAAAATATTCTTGAAAGAATAGGCAGATCCCTTGGAGATAAACACAAGGGATCTTTAAAGTCCAGAGAACAAAGAAATCCATCCAAAATGCTGAGTGAGAGCTAGTGCTAAATGCTTAGCCTGAGGTGTACCAGATTAGAAAGGACCCAACACTTCCACACTATTGTAACATTTTCTGGTGGGAGTTACTATTTGCAGTGAGAGGATAATTTGTAGAAGTTCAATTATTTTAAACTAACTACATAAATAAAAATTAACAGTAGTCTAACAATAATAAACTGTACTAGGCTGTGCATTATCATGGCAGTGTTGTAATAGCAGACTACTAATGCACAGCCTGCTTACATTTGTTATGGTAATGCAGCCCCATTTGGAAGGGTTTTTTAAAGCTAGTTCATCTATTTCACTTCCCTCTGGCTTTCTTTTATGAGATTATTCTTCTGCATTGTTGCTCTGTTCTCTTACTGTTTTGTTTATCTGAACTATATTGTTAATCACTAGTATAATGCTTCAGGGTAGGATTTTCTTGGAGCGTTCGGTGCTGCTCTAGGCCTTCCCTTGCCCTTTGGAATCCAGGGAGCGATGGGCCAAGGTTGAATGCTTCTGCAGATCCTGCTCTGAAAGTTTTTAATGCCTTTCTGAGCTCTAAGGTTGACAGGGATTGAGGTCTGCATAGAAAACAGGTACAGCACGGACAACAGAAGGGAAAATTTCTTCATATTACCTTACTCTTCATGGAGGGTTGCTTCCAAAACAGAGAATGTAGATCATCCTCTGGACTCACTTTTGACAGTGGTGGTGATATTCGCTGTACACAACTACTTGCTAGTAATTGCACACAGACCACCCATTTATTTCTTAATTTATAGTTTTGAATTAATTTGAGAATAACTTAGTAAACAACTAAATTAAATCAGACTCTCTTAATGGACAGGTGAAAGATTCTGTATTGGGCCACCGGTCCTCTGAGCCATCCATTCCCAGTGGGGAAAGAGGGAGGGGAACCTTGGATTTCTAAGTGTGTTATCAAAATGTAGATTTTTTTTTTTCTTATTTTCTTAAGATTGCCACAGCAGTAAAAGAATGCAGAAGTTATACACATACCAAGGGCTTCCACTTTTCCAGTGTAACTAATTTTTCTAAAAAATACATAACTGGTATTTAACTTAAAATAATTTTTATAGGCTTTCTGTGTAATTTTGGGTCATAAATTCACTTTCTGCCAACAATTTTCCTTACTATTCATAGTTATTAGTGACTTGACCAATTTTGAGTAACTGATATTTTAATGTAGAAAACTGTAAAATGTTTCTCTTTTTAAATGCATTAAAGCAGTCATAAATAGGAATGCATATGAAAAAAATAATTAAGGATTGTGTAGTCAAGTTAGAGACCCATATTTACACTGCAGTTTTCCCTCAGTGAGCTATAGCATGTAGGTCCTTTTTCCTCAGGGTGGCTATTCATCTCATTTCATTCAAGTCTTTCTCAGCATGTGAATATCCCTAGATGATAGGGTCACTCTGTCTTGGGATTTGGGGGTTGCTGGGTCAGAAAAGCAATCTGGGGGGAGAAGCTGCATATTTTAGTCTCTGCCCATTTTTTTCTGTATGACTTATATTTAGTAGTTCAGACAACTTTCTAGGCAGTTGTATAGTACCAATTCTAAAAAGCAGTTTTTAATTCTATAATGCCCACAACCAAAACTTTAAAATCTTAGCCTGAATGGTATTTAGTACTGGTATATTGATACTGGAAATGCACCTTGATAGAAAATCAGCAGGGAGGCAGATGCTATAGGCTTAGTTGCTGTTTTTTGTGTGAAGGGACTCTTGCTACAGCTAACTTCATGAGGAGGGAGCTTTTGTCATGTGCACGTATGTATTATAAATCATTCTAACCTTTGCAGACTCTGCATTTTGCTCACTAAAAATTGCTGCTTTGTGAAAAAACATCCTGTGATAATGGGAGTATTTTACCAGAGAACATCAGGTAAAATGAGTCAGGATTTACCAGTGTCCTGAGGAGTTGATGCACTTCTTCAGAACAATGGTTAATTCTTTGTTGTAAATGACTCATGTTAGCAATGATTTATAATGATATACTTCATAGGTGATGCCATCCAGTAACTTCTACAGAAAGGAAATCTGCTCAGAGTTCATATCTGCTACAGTCCGCCTTTGCATTTTACTTAGGATCGATGATAGTGCTAACAAGTAAACTCAATCAGTTTGTTCAAAAAAAAAAAAAAAAAAGAAAAGAAAATTGTTAGTTTCCCTCAAATTTTAAAGCATCTCTCTTTGAATTTTGCAGCTGACATGGGCTTTGCCCGATTATTTAATTCACCTCTGAAGCCTTTAGCAGACTTGGATCCAGTAGTTGTAACCTTCTGGTATCGAGCTCCAGAGTTGCTTCTTGGAGCAAGGCATTATACCAAAGCTATTGGTAAGTAAATTGGACAAAAATGTACTATTTTGTTCTTTATGTAACTGTACCCAAATATTAAAGCTTTGATAAATTTTTCAGAGGATAGTAGCTGAGTTAAAGGTGCATTACTTGTTTCTTGAAGAAACGTACATCTTTGACAAATTGTTTAGTTTACTGTGATCTCAGGCTATATATAGAAATGAAATCTATTACTGGGTTTTGGCTCCAAATGCCCTGCATGCAGTCTTAGTTTGTGGCTTTCACACAAGACTTTCATAAATGCTGTTAGAGGCAATAAAAAATATGGAAGCAGCTTTGAACTGCTAGTAGAATTCATATTAGGATGACTGTGAGGCACAGTGCATTAATTTTATTGCAGAGGTTATTACCTAGTGTAATAAATACATGAAATAAGGAATGTACAGAGTGGAGAATATAGTGGCTGCACTGAAGCTAAGCTGTAAAAGTAAGCTGCATTTTAGCCTCTCTGTGTCTTTTTCAAAGACAGATGACGGATGGCCAGAGCTGTTGTGGGCTGTAGAACAGGGGGAACAGCTCAGCCGCGGACTGGAGGGAGATTCATCTTTACTGGATTGATCAGCTTTGCTATGGAAGGGACAGAGACTGTAGGGGAAAGGACTGGGAGGTTTTTCTCTTGCTGGCTGGTTTAAAAGATGTGTTAGAGGCTGGAAACCAATTTTGGGAGGAAATAACTTCCCCAGCAGCTACTCCACTTGCTTTGCACAGACAGAGAGGTTGTAGGTCAGCATACTGTATTGTTGTTTCTGTAACCTGAAAGGCTTCCTCAGAACTCAATCTTCTTGTTTTCTTGGTTTGTTTTTTTTTTTTTTTTAAGATCATATCAGTGTTTCTGTCAGCAGTTCTCATGTTTATGCCTTAAATGTATTCTTGTTTACTTTTCTGTTAATACTGTGTTTCTTTTATAGATCAGATACATTTTTTATATGTTCCTTTAAACTGCTTAATTTTTTGTATTTGCATCTTCCCTCACTTTACTGGCATTTCTTCTGATTGCAGTGTGTGAAACTGCATGGGCAGTCATTGCCTTTCGTACATAATTTTTTCAGTGCAGATAAAAAAATGACTGTGTAAAAACACTGAGTAGTGGGGTTATGCTGTCTGCATTATTTGCTTTTGTCCTTGTTTATGACCTTGTTCATTCAAGGCTCAATCTAGCATTATTTTGAGTTAAAAATTGCATTTGTATATACTAGAAAAAAATGGAGAAAACAGCTGGGAAAATTCAGGCTATCTGATTATAAGATAGGAAAGCAACAGTTAAAAGAAAGGTTGTGGGGTTTTAATTTTTTTTTTTTTTTCAATAAATATTATGAAAAAGTTGTGAGGTATGTGGGCTTCAAGCAATTTGCTTGTTACTCTCTTTCAGGGTATTATAGATAGCATTTGGTTTATTCCAATACCACTACTTTTCAATCTGTATTTTTGGGGTCATTTAATACTACTCAAACTTGGCTGATCAGCAGTTGAACATTTCTTGGTCAGGACAGTGTGGCAGTGAATGGGCAAGATGCTGGTTGGCTTTTCTTTGTTTGTGTTTTGTGCGTTGACAGTCACCCCAATAGTTTTCTTCACTTTTTTTCTTGACCAAATAACTTTTTTACAATGTTAAATGGTAGCTACACTTAAAAACCCCACAAAAACTTGTATGATACTGTCGCAGCTCCTGTGTAGTTACTGAGTTGGGTACCTCAATCCATAGCTAATAGAAAAAGTTGACAAGTACTGCACTTCTACAATAGAAACTTGAAGTTTTCAATGCAGGGACCTTATCTCTTGATAAGCTAAACACTAACATTCTACCTCATCCAGATGCTTTTGGAAAGATTCATTTGTTGTTTTGTTTTGTTTTTTTTTTATTTCTGTTCTCCTTTTTTTAAAGATATTTGGGCCATAGGGTGTATATTTGCAGAGCTGCTAACATCAGAGCCAATATTCCATTGTCGACAAGAAGATATCAAAACTAGTAATCCTTATCACCATGACCAGCTGGACAGAATATTCAATGTAATGGGATTTCCTGCAGGTACATTCTGTATTTTTTATCACCACTGTTCAAAGAAAGATATCTGTATTGCTTTCTTTGCATATGAAGGTGGCAGCTGATCAAAGCAACAAAGCTGTTCAAACACAATCTTTATTTAATGAGTTACAAATCTAGAATCTAGTGGTCAAATTAGGTATTTGCCCTTTTATTAATGATAGGGTTATCTTTGTGTATATGTGTACCAATGCTTTATTATTTTAAAAGATTGTATTTAATGGTGGATGATTAAAAATGAGAAGGACTATTTCAGCATTTCATCAGTACTGATTATTGATTTGGAAGGCAACTGATGATTTATGAAACCAAGCAAAACGATATACTTTTAGTGAATATTATGCATTTGTTTAACTCATGCTAAATTAAACATAGCATTTGGAAGTAATAGAGGGTACTGAATTTTTTTCCCCCCGGTGGAAGGCTGGTGGTATAGAGAAAATTTCTTTATTCTAAACTGGAAGAAAGAACTGCTTGCATGAACCAAAACAAATTGCTGTGTGGACATCACCTGCTGCATTTTCCCTTCAGTGTTGATCATATCTTGTTTTTCTGCAAGCTGCCTTGCTTCAGTTAATACTTTGTCTTGTAGTGTTCACATGATCGCAGGAGTCGGAGTCAAAGGGGCCTTATTTTTGCTTTTTGTTTATCTTTCTCCTCACTCCTTGTGTTTCTGCTGTTGTCCATTCACTGTTAATTATGTTTTCCTTTATTGTTTTTCTGAACTTGCCTCTTCCTTTCACACTAATTTTGTGGTCTGTATGTTTGTGTGGTTCTAGAATTCTGTTATTAAACATGCTCTTCTTTTTGCCTTTGACTATTTTTTTGTGTGTATGTACTTCATTGCTTCTGTACTGTTGTACGAGATTCACGGAAATGTTGCCTTTGCATATTGTGTCCTTAGTTTTGCTTCTTTAAGCAGTACTGTCCTCTTCTGCTTTTGAACTAGAATTTTACCCTTTTATGCTGTTCTTACTTCATTTGGGTTTTACATTGGTTTTTTACAGCTTACATAAAAAGATCATAGTCTTACTTTGGTTTTCTGATTGGTTTAATGAATCCTTTCTGATGGTCTGCATTTGACCTTTGGAGGTCTTAGGTTCTTACCAAGGAATGCTTTTCATTCAATTAGAGCGATATTTTTTGCATTTTAATTGACACTTGCCATATCTGAAACAGTTTCACATGTCTCTGGGATAGGAAAGAGGAGAATATTTTGCTTAACTAAGTAACAATTAAATAATTATCTCTGATTTATTTCTTTGTTTATTTAATGCTTTTAAACTCAGTGTTCTGCAGTTGTGATCAGACTTAGTAAAGATTTGAATTGAACCAAATTACTTGCCCACAGAGCCTTTTCAAGAGTTGGAGCTTAAGACATTCGAGGCTAGGTGCTGGGAGTGAGTTTTTTGTTTTATTTTTAAATCCATTTCGGCCTTGGTCTACATTGAGATGAATTTTTCTTTAATTTGAGCACGCAGACTTTACTTTTTCTTAACTTTTTGTTGGCTAGCAGTATTTCTTACTTTACAGAAGTATCTGTGGGCATTTTTCTGTAACTAAAAGTGCTGTCAGCACAGAGAATCCCTTAGGAAGAAACAGGGTTTGCTGGAGTCTTGTGTACTCCTGTCCTGAGATCACAGCTGTGTCTAAATAAATTAAATAACAGTCCTGATGGGTTCAGGCACAAGGCCTGATGTGTTTTTCTTCAGCGTTGTTTAGTGGGCACTGTAGCTAGCATCTGGTTTTTTCAAGTTCTTGAATTAATCAGCACACAGCTGGAACCTCTGAGGTGTTGGTATGATTTATTGTGAGGAGGTGATGAAGGAATAGGAACCAAAGAGTACGAAGACCTAAGTAACTGCAAGGTTGGAGAAGCAGAATTAAAAAAGAAAAAAAATCAAGGCTGTGGAGATACTTGGAAATGCTTTGTTTTACTCAGAGAGAAAGGGAAAAAAATAATTAATACTGCTTTGCAGATAAAGACTGGGAAGACATAAAAAAGATGCCTGAACATTCAACCTTAATGAAAGATTTCCGGAGAAACACGTAAGTCTCAGATGAGCTTGCTTAAGCAAGCATATTTTATATCTCTTTCCTACTCTTAAGTTTTTTGTAGGTCAGATTGTTTTTTATGTAGATGCCAAACAAGGACCAGGAAATTGTTATGACTTAAGATTGTGCAAAATGAAAAACAAAGTTGTTTCTGTGTGGTGAACTTGGCCTGTTGAGGTGATGTGGCTCAGAAGAGTAGCCAGAGAGCCTGTAAAGGGTAAGGTAGCAGGTATGAAACAGGTGATGCCAGTGAGACCCCACGCAGCTCTGAAGTTTGCAAAGCACAGTGTGTTAAAGCACAGCTGTTCCCAAACCTGTGGTACTGGCAGTGATATGCTGTAATAGCTGCATGAAAGGGGTCTGGTAACCTTGCACCATTTCCAGCAAACAGTGGGTATAATTGTCAGGTTTGGTGTCTAGGGTAGCTTATGAAGACTAAAGAAGAAAATACCCTTCAGCTTTGCTGTCACATTGCCACAGGCTAATACGTGCACTTAAAATGCCACCCTGTTGCATGATTTCTGTGCTGTACAGTTACATACCTTTCTTGCACCTGCCATGCTATTGTAACCATTTAGAAACCTTTTTTTTTTTAGTTTCTCTTCCAAAAAAGTAAATTCATGAATGCTTTTGTAGCAAACTGGAGGTTGCAGGAGAGTGTTTAGATGGGCTCAGTATTTATCTCTACTGTCATGAGAAATATACAGAATCAAACAGTGTAATAGTAAAATTGCTAACAGGCAGTTCAAATCCAGTTGATAGTTTACTGTCTGCATGTGAGTTAAAAGTGTGCTTTTTGTGTGAATGTGATGTGCTTTTATAAGGATATGAGGGAAACATGCCTTTCTGCAGTTCTGATTTTCAAGCAGTCTCTGGTGTTGGTAGTTGTAGTTTTTCCCTTCTTACTGGATTTGCAGGGAGACTAAGCTGTTCTTATTAATATGTTTTGTGGCTACTAAGGAAGTTTTACAGTATCAATGATTTGCATATTAGAAATAAATTTTTTTTTTCCTGTTCTAGGTATACCAACTGCAGCCTTATCAAATATATGGAAAAACATAAAGTTAAACCGGATAGTAAGGCATTCCACTTGGTAAGTTTGTGCATACATAAAAAATCAAATCCCTTGTATAATTTACAGATGTTTGAAGTAAGAGTTGAGCTGATGTCAAGTCCACTGTAACTAACTTTACTTTATAAATAAAGTTAGGAATAACTGAACTCTGCAATCTGAAAATTGCAAAATCACTTTACCTTCTCACATTGATGAAATGATTCTGAGTGTCATTCACTGGATTAGGTTCAGTATCAAGTAATTTTGAAGTTTTTTTGTTTAGGTCATGTTAGCCTGTAGTTATATTTGCAGTTTTGCTGCAACCCGTAGCCATTTTGCTGCTTTGCATACTTTCAATAGCTTATTTTTTTGCTTCTAAAAAATTCCTATATGCCTGATTTTTTTTTTTTTTTTGCATATTCATTTTTAAGCTTTTGAAGAGACCTTAGAGCAGACTTTCAATATGTAAAGGGAGCATTTGTAGACACTTGTTGCAAGGACAAGCAGTGATAGGACATGGGGTAATGGATTTGAGCTGAAAGAAGCTAGAGTTGGATTGTATATTAGGAAGAAATTATTGACTGTGAGGATAGTGACGCACTTGGGACAGGTTGCACAGGGAAGTTCTGGATGCCCCGTCCCTGGAAGAGTTTAAAGACCAGGTTGGATGGGACTTGGACCAACCGGGAAGGTGCTCCTGCCCACTGCAGGGGTGTTGGAACAAGATGGTCATTAAGGTACCTTCCAACCCAAACCATGCTATGATACGATACAAGTTTGCATCTTACAGACTTAAAAAGAAAATTGACTTAAGACTTGGACATGTAGTTTGGAAAATTTTTATAGTCTTCCTAGTTCACTAATCTTTGTAGCTTTCTTATGAATACTTCGTAGAGCCCTTACAACAATTTTTTCCTCTCTAGAATGTGTAACATTTTATGAAGACTCCAGTAAAAATTATGCACTAGCTCAGCCCTGGAAGTGCTTGTCTTGTTGTTTCAGAAATTACAGTACTGAGCCTTTTTGTCCGTGTTATAAAGAACATTTAAGTTGCTACAAGACAGCCTATATATGTATTTATGTATGGAGAAGAAAGAGTTTAAGGGTGTCTAGTCTTTCTGAATGTTCATCCTCCTTATCCTGATGTTTCCTACTCAGATTAAATGTTTTCAGGCTCAAATGATAAAGTAAATAGATTATTTGGGAGGTCGATGGGAGTGAGGGAGGAAAAGGAGAAGATTTTTCTTCTTGGAGGTGAGAAGAATAAATTGGAAAGAAGGGAGAAGATGATGGAGAGGCCTGGGTGTCTGAGGGCCACGTGGCTTTTGCTCAAGTCATCGGAAGCTGTACCTTCCCAGATGATCAGACACAAGGGGTTTTTAAGCAGCTGTCTCTTTTCTATTCCATACTCTTCCCTCCATATAAATTCTGGAATTTATCCTTCAGTCAGACCAGATCTGATGCAGTATTTTTCTTGTGGCATACTGCTTGAGCAGGTTTGAATGGGGGTTTTCAAGCAGATAAGTTATACTTCAGCCAGTCTAAAATAGAGCATATATTTAAGGTTCAGATTAAACCCCAAAGTACAACCAGCTGAATCAGGTAATGATTGCAGCTGTACTGTTCGGCGTCATTTACTGTGAAGTGTCTCTGCTCTCTGAAGTTAAAAGTTGGTGAAATTAACTAGAGATGTGTACGTAAGCAAGGAGACCAATCCTCTCTGAGGGAGGCCCATAGTAAGACTTTCTCTGAATGAGCTAGCTTCTCGTACAAGCTGTGCATGCTCTGTCCAAACCAATCTGAAATTTCTCATGTGTTCTCTGTCTTGCAAGATTAGAAATTGTTTTCAATGGAGCAACAAAACTAGACATAAAATGGTCAGATGAAAATAGTTTGAAACACTTACTGCAGGATTTTCTCTTCTCTCTGTAGCACAAGGGGATTGTAACTGTGTGAACGTGTTCAGCATGTTTGTACCAAAAAGCAGTGGTTGCATTAAAATGCAGAGTCAAGGAATGCTGTCCTTTACCAGACCACTGGCACACTTCCATCCTTGGTTACATCTGTTAGTGCTGAACAGCAGGATCAGAAGGGGAGTGTGGATGTGGACCCCAGACTGAACATATTCCTCAAGTGGTACTTCACCCACCTTCACTCAACACAGCTGATGGCAAGAGAGGGAGCTTTGTGCAATTTGGATGGTGTCAGTCAGTGTCAAGGGAGCTAAAAAGCAGTCAGGGTATTCAGTAGTGTGGATGTAGCTGTGTTCTTTTGTACCTCCCATAGATCTGGATGTGAGAGAAGTACTGTGAAGTTCATTAGCTGTAATAGAATTTTCTCAGTTTTCTGCTCACTGCTGTCTGTCAGAACAGTTCACTGGAACCTATTTAAAAAACCTGAGCTTTCCAGAATAACATCTTAAAATACTGTTCATGAGCTGCCAAAATTTGAATGTGCCTTAGGTTTCTGCTCTTGTTGTTTGAGGCTAAACTCAACTGCAGATGAATGCCTTGGGCCTCTACAGCAAAGTCTGAACAAGTTCAGTGAATTTCTTGGTTACCAGTTCTTCCAGAGGTATTCCAAGATCTTACCCTTTCACAACTATTAAGATACAAGTATCTTTTCCTCTTACTCTCTGCATCAGAACAGATTAAAAACGCTGTTTATAATCTACGGTCTTAAAATATATAAATCCAGAGATTGTTGTCAGTGACAAAAATAAAATGCTTTGATTTCCCAACTTGAATGAACCAGTTTTTTTTCTCCTCTTTACAGACATTCATGTACACGGTCCCTTTTCACATACAGAACTGATGTGTTAACTTAAGAAAACTTTGGCTCTTTCCTGCTTTTGCAGCTTACTGTTTTCCCACTTCCACATTCTTGATTTTTTTTTTCGTACTTACTTACACCCTAGAGAATGGAAAACAGCTGCTGTTTCTGGTTAATTTAGTGATTCTTGATCTTCCACGTGGTTAGTTTGGTCCATATGAACTGTAGTGATTGTCCCATTCATTGATGATGTTTGAAGTTTACTGCATTTTTATTGTGTCATTTAGCCAGGTGATCTTTACATCAAGCAGTTTTTAAAATAAAAAATACTTGTAATAATAAGAGGAAGGTTCACTTCTGTGTGGCACCTGTACAAGGGGGCAGAACCAAAGTTTTGATCCCCTGGGTGGATAATGGTTGCACAATCATTTGTGATTTCTTTTTTGTGTGGCTGATCAGGACCAAGTCTTGTCAGCATGTGATGGACAGCTCTAGAATCCAGTCACCAGAAATTATGCTAGAATCTTGCAGTGCTTTTTATTTGTGTTTTTTAGTGTGTTGGCAGTTCTTTGTCATGTTTTGCCTTTTCTGGCTCATTCAGCATGCTATTCTATAAAAACTTAATGTAGACTCAGAGAGCTGAAATAACTTACTGTGAGTCCTTGTGGATGATTTGAAAAACAAAACTGTACTGATGGTGGTAATCATAGTTACCACGTTCTTAACCATGCCGTCAAAACGGAAGGCTGAGGGGGGAAATGTACTTTCTTAACTTCAGCTTTTGAGGTGTGGAGATTTGCACTGTGGTTATGAATGCTCACTTAGTAGCTAGTGAAAGGAGATGACCAGTTCAGACTTAGATCATGACACTGGATCTTTTTAAAAAGGTGAATGTATGAATCCTGTAAAAAGTATGAACAGGAAATTTAAATTAATATTATTTACATATGTAGTTTCTTGTTAGATCCACAATTTTTAAAAACCCCACTACAGGTTGGAAGTGAAGCATTTCTTTTAAAGACCATTGTCTCTGACAGTATGTCATGGTGTAGTTTTGCCTTGGGCACTGTGTTGTATTGGTGAAACATGAAAACTCACAGGTTATCTCATGTTGCTTGTCCAGCACAGCTGCATTCCACACAGCTGCTGGAGAGAAGTATATGCATGTACACCAGACTTTTTGAATGAGAAACACATAGTTTAAGAATGCATCACTGCAGCTCAGCACTAGAGCTAAATAAAATCCTTATGGTCTGCTGTTCCTAGTTCACAAGACGCCACCTGGGATGCTGTGTCCAGAGGAGGGCCATAAAGGTGCTTAGAGGTCTGGAGCACCTCTGCTCTGAAGACAGGCTGAGAGAGCAGGGTTTGTTCAGCCTGGAGAAGAGAAGGCTCCCAGGAGACCTTCGAGCACCTTTCAGTACTTGGAAGGGGGTCTCCAGGAAAGCTGGAGAGGAGCATTTTTTTGATAGAACAAGAGAGAATGGCTTTATTACTCAAAGAAGGTAGATTTAGATTGGATATTAGGAAGAAATTCTTTATTCAGAGAATGGTGAGGCACTGGAACAGGTTACACAAAGTTCTGGATGCCCCTTCATTGGAAGTGTTCAAGGTCAGGCTGGACAGGGCTCTGAGTAACCTGGTGTAGTTAAAGGTGTCCCTGCCCATGGCAGGTGGTTGGGCTGACTGACCTTGAAAAGGCCCTTCCAGCGCAAATTATTTCCTGATTAAAGTTGCTAGTACATTGTGGAAACTTTCCGAATGTTTTGGTACCACACTTGTGACCGGAACTGAGTGTCCTGAGCTTTGCAAGTGAAAATAGGTGTTCTTTGATAGGAAATGAAGTTGCTATTTTAACAGGAAAGAAGAGTGTGGTTATGCCATTTATGGTTAGGCTTTTGAGTTCAGACACATTTGTATCATCTTGTCTTTCAGGAATACAGTGAAGTTTCTATAAATGATTTTGGTAATGTAAAGGTTTTTACCTTCTTTTTTTTTTCAGCTTCAGAAATTGCTCACTATGGATCCAATAAAGAGAATTACCTCAGAACAGGCTATGCAGGATCCTTACTTCTTGGAAGATCCTCTTCCCACATCTGAGTAAGTGGTCAGTTTATTAACCTATCAGTGCATTCAGAGATGCTTTAGAACTGTGCTTTCTCTCTGCCCTAAGTATGTTTGTGAATATTGAGCTAAATACTGTCTAACAACCGAATAAAGCTATAACCAGTAAAATGCCATTCGTGGTTTTTAAAATTAAGTAGTATTTTTATTAATTCTCTTGCTTTATGGAACTTTGATCCTATTAGTTGCAGCACTAATCTTGTTACTCACTGACAGGTTGATTATGCATGCTACAGATCTTGGTAGACAACTGCTAAGTGCCCGCAGGTCCACTTCTCTGCTCCAGAATGCCAGATGACAGTCTCTAATTAGTTTACATTTTTGTCTTAGCCTTTGTTGTAAATTCAGTGGGTGGGGAAAGTCAACTCTGTGTCTCTGTGCTGTCATCCTTAACAACTTAAATCCATTTTCTGTAGACACTCCTCTTTTTTGTTTGCACAGGCAGGTTTACAAAAGGGAGAAAATGTATGGACAATGAATGATTTCATTAAAAATTAAGCCCCTCTTCCAAAAGACTAGGCCGAGAGCATGACTGTACACCCTTTTAGGAAAGCTATTAGTACATCCTGTGTGTGATTTTCTACCCTTCTGTAGGGAAGAATTTATAAAATATGTATACTTATAAGGAATTAATTAAAAATGAAATTATTTCACTAAAACCCACGGAATTATTTATAGCATCTCCTGACCTGTCTCTGTGATTTAAAGTCATGTGAATGATTGTTGCAGAAACTGCTTTTAGAATGGTGTTTGGCTTTTTTCTCAAATTTAGGTTGACATTTTAATGTGAATACACAATGAGTATTGCTAACCGGTGTACAGAGACTTTATTATAAATACATTCTACTGATGAAGGGCAGGTAAATATTAGCTTTCAGTAGCAGTAGTGAATCCATGTAGACGGTGAGATATGAATTGACAGGTGAAATTTCTAGTTACTTTTAAATTTTTTTTCCAGGTGGTTTTATTAATAGTCAGTGAAGCTTCCAGGAATACTTTTAGTTAATCCTGAGATTGTGAATTACACAATAGCTGTAGTAAGATAGCTCTTTGTGCCCTTGCAGATACCTAGCAGGTGATGTACCTTTCTAACCAACAAAAAATTTATTTTTTTTATAAGCTTAAGTTAGTGTATAAGAGTCAACTGAACATTAAAATTGAATGTGAATATGTTTTTACTAAGCTTAGAATATGGTGATAGTCAGACAGGGAAAACTTCTCCATTAGTTACAGGTATTAAGTGATGGCTCAGGCAACTTGAAACTAGCATGGGTGAAGTGGGAATCTTACAGGTCTAACCCTTCTGTTCTAATACAGTGATAAATAGACTTTTTTGGGGGACAGTGTTTTTGCAGGTTGTCAAATCCCTTACCCAAAACGAGAATTTTTAACAGAAGAAGAACCAGATGATAAAGGAGACAAAGTAAGTACTAGAAGAACAGTATCATCATGTTTCACTGGCTTTTACACTATTTCCTGATTTCATGTTCTATCATGTACTGCTTTTGAGTTGAAATTTTTCTTTGTGTTTAAACAATTGAGAAGAACCAGCAGCAGCAGCAGGGCAATAACCATACTAATGGAACTGGTCATCCAGGGAACCAAGACAACAGTCACACACAGGGACCCCCACTGAAAAAAGTGAGAGTTGTTCCTCCTACCACTACCTCAGGTGGACTTATTATGACCTCAGACTATCAGGTATTTTGTTTTATTCACATACTGTGTATTTGTTTTTCATGTTTAGAGCACTGTTTCTTCAAACTAAAAAAGTAATTTTGTAAATGTCACTGTATTAACAGTTACTTTTTGGCATCTTTCGAATTTTTTTTCAGATGTATTTAGTTGATGGTTTGCTGATATCCTGATGCTCTTTAGGTTAGCAGTAAGGAAATAAAGATGAGACATCATTAGAGTTACTAATTATTACCTTCATATTAGGGAATGCTAATGGTTATTAGGAGCCTGTTATGCTGTGCTCTGTATCACCTGAAAATGCCATTTCTTGCTTGAAGAAGCCTGTAATTGTAGGAGGTAGAGGATACTGCAGTAAAAAAGCTGTGAAATAAGAATCTGAACAAGTATTTTAGTTGGGTAAATGGATGTGGAAACAGTATTTTGGATGACAAAGACTTGGCATGATGCTGTCATAATCTTTCTTTTGAAGACCAAGGGAGATTCCAGGTTGAGTAAGCCAAATATTACAGATCTGAAGATAGGTGAAGTGGTGGCAGTGAATGAATGAGGAAGATGAGGAGACACGTTGGGAAAAGAAACTTGAGGAAAACATGAAAATTTCCCACGTTTGCACTTGTGGTCAGACGTTAAAAAATCAGAGCCTGGAGTATAAGAATATCTTAGTCATCCCAAGGAATGATACCTGAGGTTTTGGGTTTGGATGAGGCTACTACTGGAGACTGGGGAGGAGAGAGTTAAGGACAAGCTTTAGTTAATACAAGCTAAGAAATTACAGAAGAGGAGCAGGGAAGACTTCAGATGATTCACAGGAGCAGTTAGAGAATAGCAGATTTTTGGAAGCGTAGGGAATAGAAGATTTCAAGAGGAGGCATGCTGCTGGAAATGTTAGCCTGCAGGAACTATTGCATACTGATTCACATGGAATGCACAGTACAGGCAGCCAGTTGGCAGACAGTCTTGGATGAAATCAAAAGATGGGGAAGTTGGAAACTACTGGCAATGTTTTCAGTTAATTTAAAGATTAATATCTAAATGTGAGACCCTGATAATGGAAACCCACTTAGCTGGGCTTATGTAGCAAAACGTAGGGAGAGTTAAGAAACGGAGTAAAGCTGCTTCTGTCAACTTGCCTTTCAGTTTGATACAGCTTCTCCATGAACCACCAGTGGGCTTTGAAGTCTTGCATTTCAGAGTTTGTTCCTCAGAGTACCAGATAGCCTCAGAAGCTGCCTGGAGACATTACACTCATCCTTACCTAAATCTGTGTACTCTCAGCATTGGCCAAAACTTGAAAGTACCATGAAAATGTAAAATGAGATCATTTTCAAGAGCTTTATTGTGAGCTCCTTCATATAGTCCCCAAGTGCCTTTGTTCAGTTTTTCCCAGGACATCAATAACACATCAGTTTGCAAGTCATTCTCCTTGAACAAGATACATTTTTAGAGCTGTTTGAGACAGTGGTGAGCCTTAACTACAGTTCTGCAGGGTGGGGTGCCTCTAAGTATAAATGTCATCTTTCTTTTAGTAGGATTATCCGTCACAAGCACTCTTAGAGGAGTTTCATCCCTTTCAATTTGGCAAGCTGCAGTCGATTGCTGTTTTGGCCTTTTAATTGGCTCTTCCTACCACTTCTTAAAAACACACACACAGAGCAGAAGGCAAATGCAACTGTAGCTTTCTTAATCTTGCCCTCCGGTGGAGTCACACGTCTAAGGAGGTTGATGCCAGAGGTTGTGTGTACAGTGTCAGGGAGCCCCATTTACGTGCCCTATTTGCATGCCCTTCACCTCATTTTGCTGCTGCATCGTGGCATTTGGAACAAACTTCAGCTCGTAGTTCTGTGAGCCAGAGCTGAAGTTTGCTGGCTGTCAAATCAGAGGACTCAAATTGCTCAGCTGGAGTTGGCATTGGTTTGCTTTCAGCTCATGCTCATCAAAATTTTTGTACTCTCAGATATCCATCCTGGAATTACAGCTGGGGGCAGCCCTTGTTGACAAATATAATTTCAGAATACTTTTCCCTTAAGATAATGACAACTGCTGCTTTTCTGTCTCAGGAGCTCTTACTGGTGACTTGACTACTTTTGACCAATCTTTTTGCTGTCTCTCCAGGAGGGGAAATACCTGGTTTTCAAAGAAAAAATATCTTCTTCCTCCTACCTTGCAAAGAGGCAGTCAGTAGATTTTTTTTCTGATTTAGGTGTCTGGAAAACATGATAATCAAAGAGAGGAGACCTGAACTTGCTAGCACTAGAACAAAAGCAGTTAAGAGTTTCCTACTGATGGTTTCAGGTCTCCCTGAAAAAAATTCCTCACATTTTTTGCTTCTGATCCAGCCGTTTGAGGAGATGGCAAACAAACATTACAATACAGCCTTCTGTTTTAATCAAACACCTGTTCCTTTGTTCTTCATTTGATTTGCTCAAATTCCCCATAAAAGGCTTGTGAAGAAGGATTGCCATCTCCTGGGCAAGGCACACTAAGACAGTTTCTACATTCACTCAGAAGTCAAATTACTCTCTGCAGGGCACATTGACCTTGTATCCTTTTCTGCCACGCATAAAAATAGTAGGCACATGGCACACAGACTTCCTTGCCTCCTTGTTTAAATCTGCAATGTGACACTCCCAAAGGCAGTGTGATTAAACAGGCTGGAGCAATTCCACTACTCTGAGCTTTTGCTTGTGATAACCCTCTGGGTGCTTAATGGTATTTAGAAAGGATTGGATATTTACTTTTGTTCTTAAACAAAAGCCATTTGTTGCTTTGGTGTCATGAAAGAAACTGATTTTTCATTGCCTCTGTCTTAAAATAAGATCTGTTTTAGAAGTCAGGATGCAGAGAGTGTTTCACTACTGAAATGAATGGTCAGTTTTAAGTGGTTAAACTTGTGATGGCTTCCTACATACAGGAGCCACACGTGGGCAAAACCAACATTCAAGATTTTTGCCCTCTGAAGTACATCCTGTATTTGTAACATGGAGAAGGGTGACTCAGAGCTGTGACCCTTCTGTTGATGAGTGACTTAGTCTTTCTCTGAGGGCTGAAGGCAAATGTCACAAAGTTCAGTCACTGTGCTAATGGTGCCATTCAGCAGTGCTGGTTTGTTCGTACTGATACTAAGTGCTGGTCCAGCCATTTCTGCCTCTTTTCTCTAGACATGTTAGCTCAGTCTTAGGAGTGTGTTAACAAGTAGAGTAGGCCTTTTTTTATTTCTGCCATCGTCTCAGCATCCTGGGTATAGCTTCTCTTCCAAGTGCTGTACAGCAAGGAAAAAAAAGGGTTTTTTTGCTTTATATTGTCACTTAATATTTTACTTTCTCAGGGCATTGGTTCACCACAATTTTTGCTATTCAGGTCTCAGTAGCAATACCCTAGTCCTGGAATAGTCACTTTAGAGAAGTTTCCAGAACTTTTCTAGAAGTTTTCCTAAAAAACATATGTCCTGTGATACCAAGAATTCAGAAGTGACACAGTTTCTAAATACTGCCAAGTTTGTGAGGGCATGTAAACCTTAACATGAATGTAAACCAGCACAGTAATGCACTGTTAATTTAATGATGTTCGATGCTACTAAGGGGTCACATACTTAGATTGCAAATCTCATAGGCAGTCCTTCTTTCCTTTATAACACATGATCAGTAAATAATAACTTCCAGGTTAAGATTGAAGTAGGCAGTTGCTGGTTTGCTGAGAGCTTCTTGTAATGATGGATGCTCCACTCAATAAATAATTGTGGGAGTTCTGGTTGAAAGGGACCTCTAGAAACCATCTAGCTCAGTCTCCCACTGGGAGCAGGGCTGTTGCTAGTTCTGACTCACTTGGGTTAGCATGGCTTTGTTCAGCTGAGTCTTAAAAACCTTCATAAACAGAGACCTCACAGACTCTATGGGCAGATTCTTCCAGTGCTGTACTGGTCCCTTAGTGGTCCCTTCTCCAGTGTCCCACCTGAACCTCCCAAGCCACAATCTAAAGACATTTTTCCCTGAAATATATGGTTCCACTGAGGAACATGTTGCTGTTGTCTTTAAACTCTCCTTCAAGTATTTAATGCTGCTGATAGATGACCCCTTAGCCCAGTCACAGTGCTCTCAGCCTGTACTCCTAGGTCACACAAAAGGGTGGCAAGTATATGCTCTACGATCTCCAGAATAAGGCAGAGTGGCTCATCGGCAGTAAGATGCCTTGTCTGGACCTCCACCCCAGCCTACCCTCTTGGTAGGAGAAGGGAGCAAGTGGAGAAGACCACTTCCATGAGTGGTGGTAGCCCAGTGTCATGTGCAGGTGCATTGTAGCCATCTGGAGGGTTGGCTGGAGGTATGACTGTGATGGGTGAAGATTCACAGGAGGCCATTAGAGTGGATAACAGAAGGCTGGCAGCTGTCACTTTCTGGTCTGCTATTCCTGATGCCGGTTACCTGCTGTAAACAGAGTAAGTGAAACGAAGCCTGGAAGTGCAGCTGCTTTGAGGCCGTGTGCGCTGGGTGCCTCGTGAAGAAACGAGTCAGTAGGTGCAGTTGTCTCGCGATGTCCGTGTTACAAAGGGTCGTGTGTCTGTGCTTTCCTCCCTGCAGCGTTCCAACCCCCATGCTGCCTACCCCAACCCTGGACCAAGCACATCGCAGCCACAGAGCAGCATGGGATACTCAGCTACCTCCCAGCAGCCGCCGCAGTACTCGCACCAGACGCACCGGTACTGAGCTGCACCCGGTGCCGTTGCTGCGCCGTCGCTAATGCTGCAGGACCGGCCGCACGGCTGCGTGCCAGGAGCCCGGCTTGGGCCAGAGAATGTACTGTACAACCACACCTCCCACCTGTCCGACCGCCACGACCCATCCCCTGCCACAGGGCCGAGTGGGGGCTCCCACGTTGTACCTGGTTTTGGGGTTAGACTTGAAAAGAAAGTTGCTAGCACAGTTTGTGTTGTGGATATGCTACTTCTGTAGTTTACTTGACATGGTTCAGACTGACCGATGCATTTTTTTCAGTGACAGTC
Source organism: Coloeus monedula (assembly GCF_965178545.1). Taxonomy (NCBI): domain Eukaryota; kingdom Metazoa; phylum Chordata; class Aves; order Passeriformes; family Corvidae; genus Coloeus; species Coloeus monedula. The sequence goes on from NC_138783.1 coordinate 47,594,461, forward strand.
TGTAGCAGTTGAAGCTGTGAAATGTGCTAGGGGCAAGCATTTTTGTTGTCGTATGTGGTGAATTCTCTTGATGTAACAACTTTATCTGACCAATAGTACACGACATCTTTGAACTGGTACTTGAAACATACAGTATATGTTACCATGGCAAAAAAGCAAACTAACCATCTCTCAGACAGTTTTGATAGACGTTTATTTTTAGTGACTTTTGTGGGTTGGTTCATTTTCCACCTAGATCAATGTTTCATGACCGACACGATTGCTACGATGAGATTTTTTTAAGAACATGAAAGCGTTTGCATTTTTTCCCCAGCAATTACAAACGTCCCAAAGATTTATTTCCAACGTAAGTTTTTGTTTTTGTTTTGAAATCTATGACTTGACTGGTATTAAAGCTGCTATTTGATAGTAAAATAAGTATGTTGTCATTGATATAAACATGTTTGGTTCAGCAAACAAACTAAAATGATTGTCATAGACAGTGTTTTATTTTTTTCCTGTTGGTGTTAATGATTTGTGAGCATGCTTTGGGATTAAAAAAGCATGAATGATATTTCCTAAAAAGGTGCGGCATCCATTCAGATATTTTGTCATGATTTTTGAGAACCAGCTTGGTGTAGTGGATTTTAAATTTTATTCAGTTAATTTTTTTTTTTTTTAATGTTCGCACGTTGTTTAGGGGTGCCATTCCTACTGCAGAGGAACAAGGTGTTAGGAGAGCCTTAGAATTTATGAGGAAAAACTTACATACAATGTACTGTATCAAACTATTTTACATGAATGACACAAGTATTCTGAGTAAAAAAAAAATCAAACATTGTTAAAACAAGGTGTTATGTAATAAATTTATTTTTCATAAATCTGCATATGACTTTTGCCTGTATTCCTTTTTATCAGTGAAAACACCCTGCTCCCCCATCCATACATCTGGATCAGGTTGTGTCCTGAGAAACAGCATCCAGCGGAAATTTTTCTTGCAAGGCAGGCTTCTGTTAACTGGTGAGAAGGATGATTTTTCCTTTAAACAGCAGAAAAAATGTCATTACTCTTATTCTGTCCATGTAGCTGATCAGCTGGAGATACTTTAAAAGTGGGTTTACTACTAGCAACATTCCCTAGATCAGACAACTCCTCTTCATCTACAAAATCCAGAGGCATTCCTGTCTGGATAGTTCTTCTGAGGTTTCTGTAGCTCATTCTTATTTTGGTAGGTAGTACCACACCATGATTTTGACATAAATATATGTAATACACGCAGGATTTTTTTTCTGCAGGTGCTTCATGTAGTGTGAATATCAACTGGTGTGATTCATCCAAATGCACTGAGATGCCGATGGGGGGCAAAACAAAAACCAAATTGTTAGCCAGCCTGAGAGGCAAACCATATTTGAGGTGAAGATAAAACCATCTGAGTGGATGGAGCACAGGTTCAAGTATTCAGGGGACTTTAAACTAAAGAAGAAACTCTGAGTGCAGAATTTATGCTGCTTTTATGATACCGTACGATGCCCTCGTTATTTTGACATAAGAGGTGTCAAAATCTGTCTTTCCTTGGTTTCTGGAACAAATGAATATACAGGTGGGAGTGCCTTAAACTTCACGGTTTGCTTTTCAAGTGAAAGCATTTTTAGTTTTTATCCTTAATTTATATATAGGCTTTACGCTTGCCTGTTCACTATCTCCACACTGTTCCCAGGTACTCACATGGTGCCAAGAGTAACTTTTTTTTTTTTTTTGCTAAATTGCTCTTGGCCCAGATTTTTGTTTCCTATTGATGCATATTCATATTAATGCATGATAGATAATATTATTCATGTGACAGCAGACTTTTATTTGATACCACTATATTGTGATGTCTCCAGTTGAGACAGTAGTAGCCGGCTTGCTTTAATTTCATTTTTGCAAAAGGAAATGCATCCAGCTGACAAAAGGTGCTCTTGACATTAGTTTATGCTTGAATTTAATTTTCTTATTAAGAATATATTTGAGATTAAGAGGCAGCTTATCAACTAATTACAATAAAACTAAATTATATTCTGCATTTAGTTTTGAATAGCCTACTACTCTCAATTTCATTCACTCGTATTTTCATTTTTAGTAGATGTATTGCAGGTTACATCAACATACAGATCCTACAGGGAAGTCATATCTTAATATTTGACTTGTACTGATGTCTCAGTCAGCTGGTCATTTGTTGGGAGGTACTTGAGGTTTCTTCCTCTAGGACTTTGGAAAGAAAAAGTTTTTCAATGCTTGGTATAACCTCTACTACCTTCAAGACAGGGTATGATTCTGTATTGCAGATAAGGTCAATCACATCATATGCATGATAATTATAAGAGATCTTCTGCATCAGACAAGTTTTTTAATACCGACTTTAGGAATACTGAGGGCAAGGCTCTAAATTACTTGCCTGAACTGTATAAAATAACATTAATCCTGTTATGCTTTTGATAGGGCTTCTACATGAGGGTTACAGAGAGGGGAGGAAGAAAGCACCTTTGAGAAGGGTTTAATAGAAGAGTTACAAATTCCTTTGAGGAGATGGCAGCCAGCGTGCGAGCCGTGCTTCTTTCCTCGCATGGCTCAGCTTTTGTTACTGGATTCAAGAACTTCAAAGCTTTTCCTTATTCACCAACAATTATCTGGACCCATCTGAGTTAATTTAAAATAGCTAGAGTCTGGGAGCCTTTGTTGCTGTGATTAAAGGACAAATTGTTTTGCTAGAGTAGGCTTATGTTGGAAATGGGCTACAAGCTTAACTTGATCGTGAGGATAAATATGCAGTTGCACCTTAACCTTGGCATTCTCAGCAAGCCTGGCCTGTGGCAGCTCTGCATTTAACATACCAAATAAAGACCCAGCTGCTTTAAGAAGAAATAAATAACTTTTGCACTGATCCCTTTTGAAGAGGGTTTCAGCATTAGTGGTGGGAGGAGCAGTCCCACCTTCCTAGAGGGAAGAACCAGAAGACTGGTTCTGTCCTGTTCTTCCCTGTGTGTGTATAAATAGGAAAATACTCAGTGCATTCACTGCAGTTTGCCCATGGCAGTGCCCAAGCAAAGCCCAGCTGAGGGGTAGGCCAGTGTTCAGGTTTTCTTCTAGATTCTTTTTTTCAGGGGATGTTTAGGCTGGATAACTTTACCCAGAGGGTGGCTGGACAGTGGAACAGGCTCCCCAGGGAAATGGCCATGGCACCAAGCCTGCCGGAGGTCAAGCACTTAGGTAATGCTCTCAATCATGTTCTGGGATTTTTGTTATCCTGTACAGGGCCAGGAGTTGCACTTTGATGATCCTTGTGAGTCCCTTCCAACTCAGGATATTCTATGATGCCTTCATTCTGAAGCCACTGCTGGACAAACTCTTCTGGCTTCACTGAAAGGCAAGCTGTGATCTCTGCTTTTCATGTGTGGTGGCTGTTGATGATTTTATGGGCAGGGTTAGGCAGTTTGGCCGCAGCCAAGTGCGGTAATGGAGCCTGCAGGAGCTCCTAGTGATGCCTGAGGTGGCCACCTAAAACAGAGACTAGACAAGAATAAGAGAATAATAGTAGGTATTTATTTGAAGGGCCTTCAAAGATAACACCCTGGGCAGTCAAAAGGCTACACCCAAGATGGACCCTGGGTCACGGGTTCTTCACCCTTTTATAAGTTTGGTTCATTTGCGTATCAGGGTTAATGCTCCAGTTAAAACTTCAGTTAATGATGTAATTATCCCAAGTTTGCCCCCCTCCTAGTTTACACATTTTGGGCTTAGGACAATCTGGTTGTCCTTGGAGAGCAAGCTTGGAGAGGCTTTGTTATGTCTACCTAGCATGAGACAACAGCAGTTAACAGGCTACAAGAAACTTCAGAGTTACACACTCGGTGTGGGGTATGCCCAGCCCCTGCCCTGGAGGGAGGCCTGCTGAGATAAGGAGATTGCATAACCTCCCAGCAGAACTCCCCTGGAAAGGCAGCCACTTTTCAGTTATGGTGAGAAGAAGGCAGACCCAGAATCCTCTGGGAGACCCTATGCAGATCCTTTGTAACCCACTGGCCTTTGCCCTCTGACACCCACCCCTGTATCCCTATAAAAGCTAGCCCCCTGCCCCTGCGAGACAGAGAGCTGCCCGCCCCTGGTGTCCCCTTCGCGGGGTGCGGACTAATGAAGCTGCCCCATGTGGAACTGCTACACGGGTCTCTTTGTCTCTCTCCTCCTGGTCTGGCCTGGAGGGTGCCCCGCAGAGCAGGAGCTGAAATCACGAGCTGGAATCACTAAAGAGCTGACAGCCTCTGCACGGGCACTCCGGCTATGGCTGAGGGAAGACACTGGGCCCTGGGAAGACAGTTCCTCACGGGACCATCTCTCTGGACTGGTCACAGCTTCCTGGGTCAGAGCTACAGACCCCACACCAGCCGCCTCAACTAGGCAGTACAGGATTTGAAAAATATAAAAGTTAAAACCTAAGGCATCAATAGGACTTACTGTGTATCAGGAACGAAAGACATGGAGTATTTCTTGGAGCCAGTGGTGAAGTCGCAGACCTACCATTTGGAGTAAATATTGTTGCCATGGTTAAAATGAGCCTCATTTCTGGAGAAGGAATGAGTAATGTGGTGTTCCCTATACCCTATTTTAGTTCCTCCCCTGAATAGCTCAGCCTTTTTTTGTTGAGAAGGGCAGCTATCCCAGCATCCTCCTTCAGGCTGAGTGGTGGCAGTGCTTCAGGCTGCTTCTGAGTGCTTCCGAGACAGTTTAGTATCTAGTGTCCCTGGAGACCAAGGTAGATGAGCCTGATTCAGTGTAATTTGCTTGTCACAGCTATGGATAAAGAGCACTGTGAAATAATTTGTCAGACATCTGAATGATGGGATGTACAAACTGCTCCAGCAGTAGGATAGAGAGAGAAAAAGGTGCTTACCCTTTGAAAGCAAAACAGAAACAAAGCTGCTGCTGTTTCCACCAGGTCTCCTGTGATAAGTTCCTCCTCAAGGATTTCAGGCAGGCTTTCAGTGATGGCAGGAGCCGTCTCCAGGGAACTGTATTTGCAGGGATGCTGTGCTGGAGAGCTGGGCACTGGCACTGATGTTAATAAAGCCATTGCTCTGAGGTGATGGACACGAGCTCCAGCCCAGGATGGGAATCTGGATGAGTTCCATCACTGCTCTGAAAGCTCCCATGTCACAAGATGTTGAAAAGTACTTTTCAGCCTGCCAGAATTAGGGTGCCTTTCGTTGGCTCTCATGGAGTTTAATTATCCCTGAGTTTAACTATCCCTTTGCATTTCTGCTCCTGCGTAGGTGGGCTGGGTAGTCCCCCGAGCCAGGGGAGCAGGTGAAAGGGCTATTACTTAAGCTGCTCAGCACATCTTGGCACATAGCCCTGAGCCCACGGAACACCAAGGACAGCCTTTAAGGCATGGCTTTTGGGAAGTGTTTCCGTTTGCTCAGCCGGGGATGTGGGAAGGCTGCCATATCCTTGGAGCAAGCCTTTGTTTAATGTTTGTGGGAGCTTTGAATCTGTACAGTGTGTCACCCACGGTGTGTGAAGAGCAGCAGCCTCTCTGACACCCCGTTAGGTGCATATGGGAGGCAGCTGGCTGACCGAGGGAGGGAGGGAGATGAAGTAGGGATTTGTGTATGGACAGTGCTTACAGGAGTGCTGAGATAGAGGTGAAAAGCCTTGTGTAGATGCTTATGAAGGACCATGGTTACACCTGTCCCAAAGGCACTCTGTGAGAAGGCCAAGAGGGATTGTCTTGCCCTGAGGTGTAAAGAGCATCCCTGTCTTTCATGGGAGCTCATTCCTTCTCTGACCTGCTGTGCCAAAATCTGACCATGGCCTACATTTGTTTATGCAGAGTTGCCTTTAGTATTTGTCTGGTCTTCCCACAAGATGCTGGCCAGGTGTGCTAAGAGCTGCTCTTATTGATCAGCTTTTAAAATTAAATTTCTGCTTCTGTTTATAGTGTTTCTCAAGTATACTTAGGGACCTGTGAAGCTTCCTACAACAGCCAAGCTCCAGCATAGTGAATTCGTGCCCTTAACTGGGCAGGGGAGACAGTAGGATGTATTGTTTGGCATGCTTCACACCTGCTTCAGCCACGTGCTCCTGTAGATTAGAATATGGAGATACCCAGCAAACTGTGGAGAAGGATTCTTTGGGGATAAATCCTGCATTTGGGTGCCAACAATGATCACTGGGGGGGGGGGGGGGGGGCGGGTGGTGTGCCTCGAGCTCAGCTCAGTGCAGACAGCTTGTACACAGCTTGGGCACTCCTAATGTCCTCTGCACAGGCTTCAGGCTTTGCTCTGGCTCTCTGCCTCACCTTGCTTTCAGATCAAGAACAAATGAAGGTAGTATGATGTCCCAGCCCAGGAAAGGCCTGTATAAACTCCTAAAGTATGTTCCACTCCTACCAGCCATGCAGGTATGTAATACAGCCATGCAATTTACTTGCACACCAGACAAAACCAGCTGGTTTGAAAATCCCCTCAGGGTCTTTGGCGAGCTTGCTGGGAGAGCCCTGCAGGGACTTCTGACACAGAGCAGCCTGTGCCTCCAGAGTGATGGGCAGAGGAAGCCCGGGGCTGATGAGCAGCTGCTTGATCAGATCTCATCCAGCCCTCGCTCCATGGGTGAAGAGGTGAGGCTGTCACTTGCAATCACACGCTTCTCCAGCTCCCCAGGAGGCTCAGGCAGTGCTGGACTTGTTTGAGGGGAGGAGGGAGGGTGGTGGCTGCAGGCAGCCAGGCGCTGGTCAGTCAGGCTGGCTGGTCTGTGCCCTGGGGCTCAGCAGGACATGGATAGCTCGAGATGCTGAGGGGACCCACTGTCAGAAGGGACAATCTGCTGGAAAAACACCTTTTCTCCGACGGAAAAGTTGCAGAGTGTGTGGGCACTCTAAGACAGTTCTAATGGGCTGAAGGGGAGACCAGCTCATGGCCTGAAGCTGCCTCACACAGCACCTGTTGCTCACAGTGCTTCGAGTGTCTGCTGCGATCTGCAATCCTGTCTCCAGCCCCTGGGGATTTATTGCTGTGCCCTTGCCCACAAAATTTCAATGAGTGAAGCACCCCAAGTGTGTGAACAATGAACACAGTCACGGGGGAAGTTGGTGACACAGGTGCCAAGCCACTGCTCTAATGAAAAAAACGCTGGGTTGTGTTTACAGGAGATGGATCATTTTGGTTTAAATATTAGAGAGCGGGAGTTGGCTCTAAGAGTGATTTTAGCTTCCACCAGGAAAGAAGGCAGGGAAAATGGATCAACATAGAACATTATCAAGAAAGCTTGTCTGTCATATTTGTCTATTTGTTTGTTTGGGGTTTTTTTTAACAGAATAAAAAGTATGGAATCCAGTTCACTGGGAACAAGAAGGAATGGTATCCCAGAGGTTTGTGTTTTAATGAAGTAACCTATGCTGCACCATGCGGTGTCCATAAACCAGCAACATGCACATACCTCAAAGGAATGAGGAAAAACCAAACTGGAATCTGGATTTGGAAGACAAAGTGGGTATAACAAACCTGCAGTTGGAACAAAAGGCCATGAAAGAGGAGTTCCCCCCTGGTGTGGTTCCAGCACGTTGTACACACGTGCCCACAGGCAGTGACTGATCCCACTGAGCACAGCCCAGGGGTGCTGCAGCCACAAGTGCTGCTTGTGGGGTTCAGTGCATTTGAGGGGGGTCCTGAAGGGTGCAGGGCCACAGGCAGGGGGAGGGGTGGTGCAGCTTTTGTCTCCACTGTGTTTTTTTACAGAATGTTGCAAAATGGGGCAGAAAAGCACCCCTGTCCTCCCCAGAGGACACTGGAATATAGAGATGTCATCACTGTTACTGAATCTGCAGTTTATTCCTTAACTAAATGCATTTCCAGGGAAAAGGGTTAAACATCCACACTGCAAAACATTTTCACTGGCTGGAAACCTCATTAATTGATTGTAAAAATTACTTTCCTTGAGAGCAGTACCTTAAATAGTAATATTTAAACAGGGTGGTTTATGCTCCATGAGGTTACAAGTACAACTTTGTTGATCCTTAACATTCCTTGTGTAATTCTTAATAATGCCAGGAATTAAAATATTGATTATGCTAATTATTTATAAAATGTTAATTAATATCCAAAGCTATTCAGAACAAAATCCTGTGCAAAAGGAGCAACGATGCAGAGCATGGCCTGTCCTGAGACGTTATTGATCTTCATGGTGATGTATCAGGGCAGATTATTGTATATATGTATATATATTTTTTTCCTTCTTGGTATTTCAGTCAATCTTTTCATCTGAAAATCTTGCAGCATCAATGGCTTGGAGCAGATGCAGTTGGGGATGAGGATCTCCCAAATAAACCATCACCACACCGCCTCAGGCTTCCAAGTCAGACAGGGAAGGGGAAAAACCCGCAAAAAAAACGGAGACTTGTCAAACCACAAAGCAGGGAAGGATAGACATGGATATGTCGTGGACTGTGAAAATACCAAAGCTGAGGCCATGGTAAGAGAAGTTAAGAGGTGTCCAGAATGAAAACTACTGAGAGAGAAAAGCAAACCAATGTTCTGGAGATACTTTGGAGTGGCATGAATGCAAGGGTGCTGCAGGGTAGGCGAGCAGTGGTGTGATTTGGGGCTGGGCAGTACCAGGAGCTGCTGCTCACCTGCCATGCCAGGGGCTGAGCCCACAGCTGAGTCCCCTTTCCATTCCCACATGGCATCAACGTTTCCAAGTGCTGCTCCTGCCCAAATCAAGCTCCACTCTCTCGAAGAAGACAAAATGTCCTCGAGCTGGTGATTTGCTGGTGCCTGGCAGGAGCACATTGGGGAGCGAGCCCAGGGAGGGCCCTGTCCCTGCTGTGCCAGGGGCTGGGCAGAGGTGGATGTCATGGCTAGGTGGTGGCCAGCGCTCATGTCCGCTTAGTGCCACGTTGCATGGAAGAGAATCTGATAGGAATCAGAGCAAATGCAGCTCTCAGGCTCTTACTGTTCAAGCCTCACATAGAGGGTGCTATTTCAAATAAATATTTTAGGCAGTAAAACATCCTTCAGAGAGGGCTGCTACATTCCCGTTGTGTGCCTTCTTGCTGGGAGAAGCCTGCCTTAGCTGCTTCAAATATTCAAATGCTTGATATATAGTAACTGTTTTGTGGAAAAATGCCTCTGGGTGAGATGTGTTTAATAGAGAGAGGCTAATATGTGAGTGATTTATCTCATTTTGCTAAGTTCATGCCTGTAATTCAATAACCCCATGAGCTACACTTAACTGTATTCAATAAAGATGATCTACAGGAGATGTTCATGCAGGTGAAGGATTCAAGAACTGGAGGAAAGGTTGTTATAAATAAATGAGTTTGAAGTAAACAGGGAGCTCAGGCAGAACTGTCCCCTAGGATAAATGTCTTGAGCATCATTAAACCAGTACAAATGGCTCTGTGAGCTGCAAAGATTTCTTCCTCTGAAAGGAAAAAGCTGTGAGAGAGACTTTCATTAAGGAGAAAATGCCACCTCATGCTCCGGCCGTGACCCAAATCCTGCAGCAATCCTTTGCAAGCTGTCATCTTGGGGAGCATCCCCAGCAGAGCGTGCCAGATCCTCTGGCAATGAGGTGGTGTTAGGAAGGGCACAGGAAGGTGGTTTTACAAGCAGACAGAGGAAAGAGGTGTGACAGCCCAGGGCTTTATTCTCCATCTGCTTTAGAAAACCTTCAGACACGTACTTGGATGTGCGAAGTGCTTTACAGACAGTGCTGCGTGCAGACTCTGACAGCATGACAAGGAAAGGTGGTCTCTAAATAGCGGTTCAGAGCTGTAATTGCCCAGTTTGATTGTAAAACTAAAGTAAATAGCACTGGCAGCTGAGTCACCCAATTGCAGACCTGAAGCACTTCTAAGTTAGCTCTAAAAATATCTTCTGTGCTACTAAGTTATTGGCTGTATGGAGAAGAAAAGGGCACTGAGAAATAAAGGCATCACAGCATTGACAGTGACTGCACAAAGGGTTTTGGGATGAGGTGTGTGTTGTCCCTGGCCTGGCACTGTGGCCAGCACGGCTGTGTGGCAGCCCAGCACTGGTGGCTCGCTGTGTGCAGATCCAGGTGCCAGCCTGGGCCAGGAATGGGCTCTCAGCCTCTGCCCCACAGCCCGCCCCAGACAGCCAGGGACTGTTCCTAGTTGAAAGTGTAGAGCAGTTGCAATAGCAGGGAAAATGTGGTGGTTTTCAGCCAAAAAGGTGATAGAAGAGGCCTGGGAACAGCAAATAGGCCATGGCCATCCATTGCCTTTTCCCAGCCAACACCTTGGAGGCATGAAGCAAAAGCAGGAGGCAGCAGCTTCAAAACAGAGAGGTGCTTTCACACCGCATGTCTTTATGCAGTGGGGCTCTGCCATGCGAGCCAGCCACAGCTTCAAAACGTGGCAGGAAAAAGTCATAGGAAGGAAAATAATTTAAACTCTTGCCTACAGAGACACTAACCGTGGCCCAGGAGGTCCCTTGGATTCCCAGGGCTGGGGAGGAGAGGTTGGGAAGGTGCTACAGTGGGTTCAGCCTGTCCTCACCCTCCTCCCATGGCATCTGCGGCTGGTAGGGACAAGCTGTGGGGTCAGATGGGCATTTGGTCTGACCGAGGGTGACTGCTTCTCTATGACAAGCAGTCTCACACAGTGGGGGCAGCTGTCCCTGAGCCACCACATGAAGGTCACTCTGTGGCTGCAGCCTGGCAAACATGCTGTGCTCAGCCCCCTCAATCCTGCAGCGTGGCCACTCGCCCAGCACAGCTGGAGCCTTTTGATATGGAGTGCATTTGCCTGGTCATCGCCTGACAGTCAAAGCCCAAAATCTTCAAAAATTTGAAAATCAGCCCTGGAGCAAAGTGAGAGGAGACACTGAGCTGGCAGGGTTAGAGGAGGAGATGAGAGAGAAAGGTGCCAGAACCCCTGGGGCACCTGCTGCTGCTACCACAGCTCCTGGTGCCGGTACCACCAAGAGCTTGGGCATTGCTGGAGGGAGTGGGAAGGGCCTAGGGAGCTGTAGAATAGTTGGCAGAGACAGAAAGGAGAGCAGATGGAGGAAAGGACAAACATGAGCAGTGGGAGCACCCCAATCTGTGCAACCCACTGTGGTACACATGCTACTAGCTCCTGTTTTTGACTTCTCTTCCAGTAATTATTGCATTGGAATAAACAAACCAGCTCTTACCCCCTGCAGACACCCTGTTTCTGGTGCCCACAGTCCTCTTCAAAGACCTAGCAGCCAGCACAGGAAGGGAGCTATAGATCTTGATTCTATCCTGACACATCATTGCCACAGATGGGGCTGGCAGCAGCAGCCTGGGCTGAGGCGCGGCCAGCTGCTCAGCTTGTCTGGGATGGAGCTTGGGATGACTGGAGCACTGGAAGGGATTTTCCAAAGCATGTGTCACAAAGCTGACAGGTGTTTCCTGCTACTTTCAGAAGGGACTTTGCTTGGTATGAGCTCATCTGTTTGTAAGGTTTGGCAGGGGCAGCCAGAGCACTCACCCTGTGTGGGCTGCACGCAGCCTCACAGCACCTCTCTTGGTCCTTGCCAGGGCTGAAGGAGATGCCTGACCCTGGCATCCCACACCACCCATTCCAGCCAGTCCATTGGGCCAAGTGGCTCAGCAAGAAGCTAAATATACGCAAGTCTGTGGGGTTAAAGTTTGGAGGGACATGTTAAAGCACTGCAGCTACATCTGAGGAAACAAGTCTGTCTGGGCCTTGAGTCCAGGACAACCTCCAAGGGTTTCTTTAGGTCAGTCACTCTTGTGCCTTTCCAAGTGTTTAGGAAAGCTCATTTTTTCCAGCTGGTTCAAACAAAGACTAATGTTGATGTTTTTCCAAAAGCTTTCCAAATAGGTTTTTGAGCAAAACTGTACAGGCCAGGAGTGGGAATAACAGGAATGTGCAAAGGCCCTGGAGAGCAGAAAAACTTCTCTTCTGGGTTGTATTTGTTCCTCAGTCTTTCCATAAAGTAGCTAATTGAGCTGCTTTTTTTTCCCCTTTGGTTGTCATTCTTTTTGGTTGTTGATATGTTTGTAGCTGCTATTTATGTAAAACATCCTGCTAAAATTTGTCCCAGTCACCTTTTCACTCAGAAGCCACAGAAATATGATGTATTATATTAGGCACTGATCTACCACCTCAGTGATCTCCTTCCTTCACATACTTTGCTGTTCTCTGTTTAGCATCTCTGCTTGCTGTGTTGCTTGCACACACTGTAACTATTTTGCATCCCATCTGCCCTCAACAGTGGTACCCTGGTCACCTGCACCAGCATCCATGGAGGGAAAAGTCTGGGGTAATCTGAAAGACACAGTAAAAATAGCAAATCTCTCTTTCTCCCCCCCTCTCTCTCTCTGGATCTGAATAAGCCAACCCTCATAAATATGCAGAGTAATAAAACCCTTAATGCAGTGTGATTAAAAAGTTACGGTTCCCCCAGCAACCCGAAGGCGGCTGCCTCGCGCGTGCCGAGGGTCTGAGATGGCTTTGCTGGGAAATTAATGCCTTCATCTGCCTCCCTGCGACACAGCCGGGCTGGGGTTGCCATGGGAATGGGAGGTCAGGTTCTGCCTGGTGCGAACGTGGAGAAACTCTCTGCTCCCCTGCCCTGCCCCGCTCCCCTGTGCCTCGGTGACTGGCAGCTGCCTCATCCAGCTGCCTGTTCCCAGCACGGTGCCTGAGAGCAGCTTCCTGGCCTTCAGTCCAGCCCCACACCTGGCACAGATGTCTCCCCCCACCTGGCACCTCTGTTTCAAACCCCTTTTCTTCATCTTTCCCTCAGCACCCAGTGCATCCCAAAATGTGTTCTTTTTTTAGTTGTTTCTTTCAGTCCTCAGTCCCCTGTGAGGCTCGTCACACTGCCACCGGCCTTCTCCTTAATCAGCTCTGGGTCAGTCCTCTCAGCTCACCCTCTCTTTCTTGCTTTTCCCTGTACGCCCTTGCTGGGGACACAAGCACCTGCTGAGCCCTTTCAGATGAGGACTCAGGGAACTGTTTGTGTAAAATATATGTGATGAATGTCCTGAATACTTTGGGTGGGTGATCCCAGGGCCCATGCCCCTTGTTTGCTCACGGCAATTTGTGAGTCTAGTCCATGAACAGCATTGGTCTCCAAGGCTGTCAGTCATCAGTACAATGAAATATGAAGTTTGGTTTTTGGAGGGGAGCCCAGGAAGTAATGCAGGTAAGGAACCCTGTGAGCAGCAGCAAACCCAAAGCAAGAATAAGGTATGAATTCTGTGAGGGTAATTAGCCTTTAGGAGCTCTCAGCCAGGATTTATGACACACATCAGGATTTTAATGAAGACAGAGTGTCTTTCTCACAGATTCACTCCTGCTCGGGTACAAATTGCCAGGCTGGATGCAGGAGCTCCTGGCTGCGGTTTTATGGCCACTTGTACAGGAGGTTGGACAGCTGATGGCAATGGCCCCTTGGCCTTCCAGTTATGACTCTGTGAATTTCAAACTGCTCATTCACTTGTAGTAAGTGTAATTTACATGGAATGAAATACCACCCAGACAGTGGCCAGGAGCAGTGCCACGTGGCTGCTGTCACAGCCCGAGGCGGCCAGCGCTGGGAGAGGCAGCTTGCCACTGGCAGCCCCAGCGTGCCACATGCAGCTTCTGTCACGGCAGCTCGTTAAAAGCCCACTGGGGAGGAGTTGGTCACACAAGGAAACCTTAATAATCCAAATGCTCCCTCCAGATGTGACAGGGACCTCCCATACATCTGTGCACTGGGAGCACGAATAGGTCATTGGCTGTGAACAAAACAAACACTTGGTGATTTTCACAAATCTCTCTACAGATGTTTTTCTTCCCTCTCCATCACCACCTCCCCTAGCAGTAGGTATCCTTCCTGCTCTTCTTTTTCCCTCCACTTTCCATGCTAAATTACAACTTCAGTAGGACGTGTCTACCTCTGTTTGCCGTACCATGATTATTCATTCAATTCCATAATCTCTTGTTTTATTTTCATCCATTTTATCTGGAGGTAGCATTACTTGGAGACTGTTACTCCAGAGTACCAAATAAATTTTCAGATTTTTTTTTCCATTTTCCCTGTAATTTCAGTGTTATTAAAGATGTACCCTGTTAAACCAAAATAGACGAGAGGCTAATGAGAGGTCCTGTTTTAACTCCACGTGAAGGGCAGGCAGGGAATAGTAGGTTGCAAGGGATCTTTCTCCTGCAGGACACATGCTGCAGTGATTGTTGGTCATTTATTGAGCAGAACTGGGAGCCTGGAGAAATCCTTGAAAACGAGGATCCAGGGTTTACAGACACCTATCTCCTGCTTTCTGCCTTGGTTTTGTGGGGATCAGCAGGTCTCTGGGTCCAGGGATTTCACCTAGAGAGCAACATGACTGGTGCAGCAGCACTGTCTACGTGCAGTGTCTCCTGGCAGAACTAGAGGGAAGGTACCTGGGCAGATTGGAAGTGAGTTATATCCCACCCACTCCCTGTGTTAGTGGGAAGTTGGAAGCTAGGCTGCTATTCCTGGCCTCTAAATTCATGCCATTACATCAGAACTGCAGCTTTCATTTTTGCAAAAAGTGGGAAAACTCGTAAATAGAAGACCTCATGTGTATTGGAATTCACCTTGAGATTCATTAGCTTCATTGCTGATTTGTTGAGCAAGGAGCCTTCACGCTTAAGAATGTACCTAACAAAATGAACAGCACTTAGGCACTTGGCCACTCTTCAGGATTGTGAAGGGATGAGCAAAGCCAAAATATAAACCCAGGTTCAACTGTGTTTGGCTTTCCCCCTTAACTCCTGCTGCAGTGCATCAAGATGATTTAATCCACAGGCAAAATAGACAAGGACTGGGCCCAGGAACAGCCTGTGAAATCCAGCCCCAGCCAGCAGCACTGCTTGGAAGCAGAAGCAACCCCTGGATACCTCTCAGATCCATCTTAAAGGATGAGCACCTGGCTGTTAAGTGTATTTAACGAGTGTCAGATTAGCTGAGCTGTGGGAGATGTGGTTGGGATGTGGCAAGCAGAGAGGAGCTCTGTGGAGGGGCAGTGCCTCTGTCATGGGCTGTAATGAGGATGTGCCCCACATGGGTGAGGCCCTGGCGCCTGTGTGTGGCACCTGCCCCTGGAGTGCTGCTGAGCACCACGCTTGAGCTACATTTGTGAGTGGAGCACCATCCTTGAACTACATTTTTGAGTGCTGCTTGTGTCAGCTGGACACAGTCTAGCTTAAAAGTAATCAGTCAAGCCCTGGAGAGGTCTATGAAAATCACAGAGTGTGAAGAGCAAACGGGACAGCTTGGTTTTTAAATTAATGTAGCCAGTTTCACTGTGAATTCTTGTTAACCTCGGTTGGCTTTTCTCTCTGAATATTCATAATTAAGTGAGTTCTCAGTTGCCCTGAGCTCTGCAAACAACACAGCCACCTGAACACGGGGAAGATCTTGCATT
This sequence comes from Coloeus monedula, assembly GCF_965178545.1. Classification (NCBI taxonomy): domain Eukaryota; kingdom Metazoa; phylum Chordata; class Aves; order Passeriformes; family Corvidae; genus Coloeus; species Coloeus monedula. The sequence goes on from NC_138783.1 coordinate 47,609,887, forward strand.
CCTCATTGAAGACTGATGCACGGACAGAGCAGCAATTGTTCCATGAAGATTTCCTGACACTTTATTGTGCCATAAATTGAGTCTCTCCTGATGGGAGAGAATTTGCTGAAAGTCCTTGCAAGGAGTTTAAAAGATAAAGCGAGGCGTCTTCTGTAGTTTCAATGCTTCCAGATAGTTGTTTATTAAGTCTTATCAGAGGAACTGAGCCACTAGCGTGACCCAGGTACAGCATGGAAAGAGGCAAAGTAGGAGTGAGAGTGAGAAAAGCCTGATTATCAAGATTTACACAGTCTTTTAAAGGCATTTTAACCAATAGTTACTAAAAACATACATTATTTTCACTTTCTTACCAATTATTCAGTAACATGACTAGGAACTGCAGAATTTTCTATCCAATCAATCCAAACTGCTTTTACTGTAGAATATGGAGTGTTAGAAGAAGGAGAAGAAGGTCTAGAGAGCAACAGCAATCCTCCATTTTGATATTTTTTACTCTAATCTATTTACTACAAAGAGAAGCCTAAACCTCTAAATCTTTCACCCTATGACAATCTTACATAGTAGTCTATCACCTAATTCACACCACTGTATTTTCTAGTTGTTGTCTGACTGTTGGTAATTTTTTCCAAGGTTTAAAGCTATACCAGTGTTGTCCAGGGGGGTAAAAACCCTTAAAAACAGGCAGAGAAATATTCTCGTCACTCTGGGTTCCTACAGTTTCCCATTTATCAGATTGATAGTGGAAACCAGGATCAGCCTCTGTGCCTGACTGGTCTGGGACTGCTCTGCTGGAGGCTCTGGGCTTGCATCTTCAGAGCACACGGGCAGCCCTGTCTTTTGGGAAAGGAGCCCTAGGCAGAACCCGGGCACAGGCCAGCTTCCCTCCAGGTGGTGCAGGAGGAGAGCTGCTTTCCTGGCCAGCAGGGAGCTGCTGTGCTTCCTGGACAGGCAGCTTCCTCTCCACGGGCCAGCGCTGACCCAGCCTTCCTGACATTCCCTGCAGCTACAAGGATTGTTCTGGCAAGCTTAGTTGACTTCTTCCCTGCACAGGCATCAGATGGAGATGTGCAAGGTCTGCCTTGGTGATCACGGCGGGGCAGAGCGGGGCTGTGAGCTGGGACTGCGGGCACAGCAGCCTCCCTGGCTCCTGCCCTCCCTGATCCCAGCCACAGCCCCCCTTCCAGAGAGAGCCTTGCAAGCTCTGCCAGGTAGAGCAGCTCTGCCGAGAAGAGATGTACGGAATTTGTGAGAGTTTAGATGGGCTGGTGACGGCAATGCCTCCAGCCTCCTTAGCACCGAGTGCTGCCAGGTGAGCGCTCCCCTGTCCGATGGGCAACCAGGCCTGTGTCGCTCCCTTACCTGTAAGGAGCGACCTCATGCCCCAGCACAGCCTTCGGGGCAAAGGAATACTTTTAGATTTGGTGTGGAACGGACTGTCTGGGAGCTCTGCATCTCTGGTTCCGTCCTCAGCAGCCGCGGGCGATCACCTCCTCCCATTTCCCTCAGAGTCTGGTCAACCTCGTCATCACCCTCCTGTCCTCATTTTCCTCCCCTAGCAGTTATCCCCTCTTCCAGCTTCCAGACCATCCCCATGTTGGATCACTCTTGCTATGGTTTTCTTGCCATGTCTCCTGCTTGTTCCCCTGCCCGCTCCAGCGAACACCGAGGAGCTGGAAGAGGCGTACCCAAGTGTAGTACGGGATCGCACCATAAGAGGGAGATGATTCCCTGTGGATTTTCTGGGAGACCTGTAGCCCCGCCCTGAGTAGTGGGTGGCAGTGGAAAAGATGGGCCATGGTGGGCACAGAGCTCTGGCAGAGAAGAGAAGAAGGGGACATCTCAGGATCCTGCGCCTCGGGAGTGTGGTGTCCTTTCCATGGGTTTATCCCGGGAGGTTGTCAATAGGTCTTGGAAAGGCTGCTGTAACTGAAGGATAATTTCAGGTATTCCAGTGTGTTGCAACACAAAAAGGGCTGCAATCTCTTCTAGCCAAACTGTTTAAATACTGTTCTCTGTAAAGTCAGTTTCTAGCCCCACAGAAGAAAAATACTAATTTTGTTGCAAAACCAGCCTTCCTTCTCCAAGGGAAGAAAGTTTTTTCCCAAGGTCTGAAATGCAAACTTAGACCTTTTGAACCATGCTTTTTGAACTTCAACAAAAGAAGGGAAAACCCACATCAACCAAAACATACGTACCAGTGTGGGTATCTTGCATTATCACCCTGGCTGCCTAGAAAACAGCACCACGCTCCTTGGTGTTCATTTCTGGAAGAGATTTGAATTCAGGGACAAGGTGCGAGACATTTTGAAAAGTCTTCATTAAAGTGCTGAGATATTTCCCACCTCCTCCTCCTCTTCCCATCACACCTTTTTTTTCCTTCCTTCCTTCTCTCCAAGCCTTGTCACAGGAGGTTAAGGAGCAGAATTACATTAACTGCCTCTTTCTTCCAGTCCACAGCAATCTCCCTAGTGGCAGACATTGTTTTTGCCAAGACTGTTTGAAGCTGGAAAGGGCCTGAACTGTGCCAAGTTCAGAAGTTCCTGTGATGGCCGAAGAACAGACTGAAGTGTCCAACACTACTTCTCTACTCCTTCTGCATCCTGGTGCTTCCAGCAAATGCTTTCAAGCCACAAAAAATCTTACTTGAGGTTGCTGTTGGCTGCTTGGCTCCACAGAACGTGCATGGCCTCCCAAGGCATTAGGGAGAGGGCAGAGGGAAGAGAGCAGCCTGCTAGGAGAGGCTACGGTGGAATCCCCTCAGCATCTTTGCTGAGCCAGAGGTTTTGGGCTGCCAGGCTTTCGTGGGAGGCAGATGGACCACAGGGACTCAAGAGATGCCAGAGGAAGTCACCGGGCATGTACCAAGCCAGAAAATCTCTTGCCAGGGTAAAGCCTGTGGGTTGGTCTCCAGCAAGAGGGATGGGAGCAGGGAAACACTCGAGGGTGGGACTGTGAGAAGAGAGTGGAGCAGGTCTCTGGTAGCTTTGGTCTCCCCCACATTCCCGTCCCAAGAATCTTGTGTTGGTAGGTTATAGCATGCAGCAGGTCCTGGACAGTGAGAGATGTGGCAGTGATCATATTGCAGCCCTTCAGCTTAACATTGAGCACTGGCAGGAGAGAGAAGGATCCCCTCTCCCAGATCTCTGAGGGCATCACGTCGAAGCACAAAGTCGAGATCGCTGCACCAAAACTGGTAGCAGATTTGCTCAGGGGAGCGAAGGCAAATTTATAGATTTCTTGCCTTCCCTTTACGGCCAGGAAGTCAGAGTTGTGAGCAGCTGGTCTCTAGAGCTGAAAGCCATAAGCACCAAGGCAGCTCCATTCCTAGTTTGCTGCTAGAGAAAGTGGCTGAGTGAGCAGCCTACCAGTTTCCAAAAGGTAGGATCACCCTGTTCCTCTGGTGAGCACCTACCTAGGTCAGAACTGCTTTATGTTAGACATTTTACCAAAGGACAATAGCTTTTCTGAAGAGCTTGTATTAACATAATCTTCTGCTTTCTTCTTGTATTTCTTTTTGTATTTCTTTCTAGGGTAGCTTCTGAAACAACAAAAAAAAAAACCAAAAAACACCCCAAAACAAAACCAAACCCCCAAGCAAATAATCAAAAAAACCCCCAACAAACAACAAAACACAAAAACCCCAAACCAAGCTACCCTAAACATCATCCTGCGAAAATCTGTACAAATATCAAATGAAGAGTTGTTCCCCACATTAAGGTGCTGCAGTCAGTGCACATGAAAGCAGCAACCACATGGATGTGTCCAAGGGGCTCACCGAAGAGCCAGGAGAACGTGAGACATGGCTAGGGCTATTTGGGAGCTGACAGCAGCTCCACATTTCTCTCCCAGAAACCCATTGTTTTCCAAGGCACATGGCCAAGATGGAACTACTGTTCCAAACCCTGTAAAGGACTGGCCCAGAGCAACATGCATCAGTAAGGGGCAGCAGAGCCTGCTTTTGAGCAGGCCCTGCTTTGTCTTTTTACAGAAAGTTGAATCATTTTAATGGAGGACAAGAGGGTGATTGAGCCTTTGGTGCAGGCAGGCAGAGCACTCATGTAGATCCCCTCTCCCTCTGACAAAGAAGGAGAAGGAGGACCTCCACAATACCCACACAGATAAAAAAACCAAACCAAACAAAACAAAACACCAAAATTCAACATCATTGCCTTTGGACATTGAACTTCTTATTAGATGCACATTAATTTCCAGTGATGTTTTGAGCCCAAATAAATTAATTTTCTTTTTATGAAAATATTTTCCTTGTAGCTTCCAGAGGACTATCCATTGAGTATCTCTTTTCCAAGAAAAAAATAGGATTGGGTGACAAATGTCTAACCAGAAATAAAAGAGAAAGAGAAATCAATACTTCCTCACCAAGCTGTAGTGCTCGAATTCCCCTTCCAAGCTGTGCCCTTGGTCCAATTAAGGAATGACGGGAGGTGCTCAATAGTCTATCAGCTGGACTGGGGCTCTGGTGACCCTGGGCTTCATCACATCTCCATGAGGAAACAGTCAGCTCTGCACTTGCTCGAGATCCAAGAAGTTCATGAGGGCTTAAATCCATCCTCCCCTCATCTGCCACTGCCACCCTGACCAGGTTTTCCTTTAATGTCCTGGTCAGACTTCATCGATCAGACTTTGGGGCTGTTGCTCAGGAAGAACAGAGTATCACCTTCTGGGCGGGAAACAGCTGCTTTGTCAAGCTTTGAAATTTGACAATTGTTTGATTGCCTGAAGCTCCCCCTAAATTATAGAGAAGGATCCTGGGAGGAGTGTTTTGGATGTTCTCAGGATCCATGGGAAGCTCCATGGAGCTGATCAGGAGACTAATTTTTTCTAAAGGTCACGTGTGGTCCAAATCAGAACAACAGCATAGACACATCCTTCGCATCCTTTGCCAAGCATCCAACGTACCTAAGCCGATGTCTGCTTTAAGAGAAGTAAAATTGTCCTCAAAAGCCAGAGACTGCCTTGACTATAAAGGCAGGTTTACTTCTCCTTTTGTGCACCCACAGCTTTCACCCAGAATACACCAAAGCTGTGTGTCTGCAGGGATGAAAGATCAGAATCAAGCACACTCTTCAACCTTCAAAAGGCACAACTCTGTGCCTGTGCAAGGCCACTGGAATCCTTCCAGATGAGCTGAGCTCGCTGGGATGGAGAAAAACTCCCCATGGCCCTTTTTTGCCATACAGCTATTTTACTGTGTTTATGTGCTGGCTGTTCATCTGCAAATGCAATGCAGAATTGGCCCCTAAAAGAGAGTTCAAGTCAGCGAGGGAAACGTTTTTACTTAAATGAGCTTGTAGACAAAGACAAACAAAAGAGACTCTCTGGAGTCCATTAATTAACAGCATTATGTCATCTACAAGACTGCAGTAGGTAAGTACTGTCCAAGTGTTCTCAGCATTTCAGCCTCAGAGCACTGTAATTCTGGTTTGGTTAAGAAAAAGCTGTCTTTCTAGGGTTGCTTTCTGTTAATAAGGCTCCTGCTACTGCACAAATTTGGGCAATCTAATTATGCATGCCTTTTGTTTGAAAGTTTATTTAACTAGCAAGTCAGAGCTTCTTTTCAGAGTGTTTGAATGGTATCTCTTCAAGAGGTCAAAGGAGGAAATGTGAGATAATAGAGCAAAAAACAAATCAGAATCAGCTGCTTTCAAGTGCATCCAGGGGTTACAGTGGTTTCAGCCTGATTTGGGAACCAAGGAATTTCTCAGTAGCCTGAAACCGATGTAGTAAAAGAGACAAAGATATGGGAGGGAGCTTATGAATAGAAATAATAGGTGCTGCAGTGGCTGCTGATAATATCTTTGCAGAATTAGGACTTTATTCTTCCTGGTGCTCAAAGCTCATGTGTTTTGTTTTTTGGTTTAGTTTTGTTATTGTTGTTTTTCTGGAGAAGGTTTCCTGTGTCTTTTTTCACTTAAGGTTACATCTTTGCTGCTGAAGTGGGCTTTCTGGTATCCCTCTAGCTCCATCCAGGAGTATAACATAACATACAGCCCATGTAGCCTCTTTCTTTAGCTGACATGGAGGTAAACAATTGAGTGCTTTTAAATTGTGGACATAGTGCTCAAACAAGGAGCTGGGAGGGAATTTCACATCCATTAGCCAGCCTACTGAAACCAAAGCAGTAAAACTTACCCAAGCACTCACAGCCTGTAATTCTCCGAGTGGCATGTTATCCAAGGGAATTTACACACATTTACCAGGGCGGTGTCAGTCAGGAAATTTATTGTCTCTCTTAAATCCAGCCTTTTCAAAATACTATTATTCCTCTCTGTCGACTGTGCAGAGAACTGGGGTGCAGTAGGATGGTGCTGCAGGAGCTCACCGTGGCTGCAACAATGCTCTGCTCCTTTTCTGCCCCCTCTCTGTCCTCCCTGAGCGTGGTTTGTCCCCATCCTTCTTTCCACAGGCTCCATCACTCTCCTGTGCCCCCCCCACCCGAGCCCATTAACTCCAGTGGGTCAGCAGGAAAACATTCCCTGCTTGCTTTGTCTGTGAAGACTGACTTTAGGGCCCGGAAAATGGGGAGCCAAGGCCTGAACGTCTGACCCATTTCATACTGTCATTTTCAGCCAAAGTGACCTAGAGATTTCACCCTGAGGTGATAGCCAAAGCTGATCCATGTTTATTCAACTGGCTTAATTCTCCTCCCTTGTGAAACTTTCTAGCCACAGCCCCATTGATATTATTTGCATTACTTCATGCTCTCAGAGGAAAATAAGGCCTTCAGAAGCTCTGTTGTGATGATTGTGACATTTGCCAGAGGGAGAAGGATAGAAATAAGGAAGTACTTAAATGGGCATCTGGGCTGCAAGTAGACAGCAAAATATATGAGTTTCAGCATTTTTTCCCCCTGTGATCAGTTATAGGACATATGATGTTATAGCAATGTATTACATTATCTTGTCTTGAGACCAGGGAAAAGACACTATGTGTATATTTAAGGTAGTCCATAGTCTGACTCCTAAATATCCTTCTCAGCATTTGCTTTTTTACCTCCAACTCCAGTCCTAAGGTCTATAAACAGCTCCACACTGGGGAAGAGGTCTCTGCTTCTGGATGGCAGAGCTCGGCACTGTGATGGTGGGATGGTGCCCTCAGCCCTTTCTTCTGAGAGCAGTGATATGTTTTAGGTAAGACAGCCTAAGCAAACAGACACATTGTGTTGCAGGGCTGAGATTAAAACTCTATTTATGCTTTGCTGGCAATTTAGTTTGCAGTCATCTAACAAAAACCTGAACTTATCTCTTGGTGGGTAAATGGGGCTTTGTCTTACCAGCAGTGTCTGTGTTTACTCTTGGGGTGGGCTCAGAGGGGCCTGGTGAGGGTGACTTGCTAATCTGCAGGTATCAGAAACACATCAACAAGGAGAGGAGAGATGTGAGGGAGTCTTCTCCCCGAGATGCAATCAGGTCCCTAAGAACTCACATAATATCTGGAAAAGGCTACTCTTAGGGCTGGTATCTTAATGCTGATTTCTGGTGGTAAACTGTCCTCAGCAAGGAGAAGCAACATCTTTCCCAGCCTCTCTTCTCCTCTAGGGACTAGTCACTGAAATGTCTCCCACTGTTAACAGCCAGCCTGAAGTATCACCCCGTCTAATCGTGCTCAGTCGCAGAGGAGATGGAAGTCACAGCTTGCTGGTCAGACTGCATGTGGCCAGCCATTCAGAGATGACAGTAATTATTCTGCAACTGGTGTTCAATGTGTTGTTCATATAGGTTTCATGACGTCTTCTGGGGTTCTCTGCTGCTATGGAGCTCTTTGTTAACTGAGGAAATCTGGGCAATACCTAGAATATAAGGGCTGCCAAGACAGACTTTGCTGCCCAAAGATGCGTCATACCTACACAGCTGCATGTGCCACCAACCCCTGAAAACCAAAGGTACCACCTCCTGTAGAAATCAAAGTTCTATGTTACGATATGCTAGAGGTACAGGAAAGCATATTGTACATAAGAAATTGCTTTAGTAGGCAAATATTCATACAAAAAGAGGAAAAAATTATACAGAGGACACTTCTTACTTCTGTTACATTGCAGTGAGTCAGAGCCTGGGTAAAACTTCTGCGAGATTTACTCCTGATGAATCACACAAAAATCACTGGCAGAGGCTACAGATTTCTGTAAGAAGTCAGAAAGCAAAGGAAGCATTTTCTGTCTGTAGATTTTTTTCAGCCCTCTCACAATGCAGTCTTGTAGTTTCTTTTTTCTGCAGCTGAATTTCTCATCTTGTCAGAACAAGACAGTATTTTGAAAAAATGCTTTTTGAAATTTTGAAAAAAAAAGCATCCAAAGAATTGCTCTGAAAATATGACTTTTTCTCAACCAATCTTACTTGTACTTTTATTTAAAACCATATATGATGATCTATCCACCAAAGGATTTGGAGATCTTTATAATATTGATTAACTATGAACTACCTGCTAATTATATCACCTCTACATTTAACATCATTAGGGATACATTAGCTTTACAAAACCTGACAAAATTTGGTCTTGAAAAATAAATCTAAATTGGCAAATACGATATCAACTTGACTGCCTAGTTTGAGTTCATTCCACTCAAAGAAATTATCTGAGTACAAAATTTATTTACGTGGTGTTCAATTAAATATAGCTAATGATTGGTAGGAAAAAGGTGGTTCATTCACATTCCTGTTTCTGTTTTCTTTTGATGTATATTACCAGAGTCAGAAAAACTTTCCTTGGCTGAACATAGGCCATGTTTTGGTTCAGTTCCCCATGGAGTAGATGAAGATCTTGCTTGCATGATTCCCTCTTTCTCATCATATTAAGATGAAAAGGAAGACATGGGATATAAGGCAGTGGGGTTTCAGCTATGGTATAAAGTGGGTTTATAAACAAGGTAAACCAGAGACTCCTCAAAAGGCACTGGATATGATTTCTCTAGAGGAAATGTATATCCTGGTTGGGGAAAAGAAAAAATCATACTGGAACACAGAAGAGGAAAAGCTTAGCCATTTAACTGTAGCACTCAAGAGGATGCATTGGGTAGTGATATAATGCAGAATAATCTGTGAGCCAAGTGCAGTGTCACAGATCCTGGGCAATTGCATGTGGTCTGTGAATGGTGGCTCTGCAGCAGAGGGCCTCGGGATGCCCGTGGTGACACCAACTAATGTGTCTGGAGAGAGCCATTGATGGGAAAACTCAACTAGACCAATATCACACATCAAAATAAATTTGGGGTTCACCAATCTGAATCCTATGTGGATTTGACCAGTATCATAATTCGAAGCTAACCAAAGCTTTAACCTGAAGAAACAGCAAATCTGTCTGCTTTGAATGTTGCCTGTGTGATTCTGTGCAGTGGTTCTCTGTGCACACCCACACCCCTCCTTAGAGGCAAGAGATGATGCTTTTCTTGCCTGGGAAAGCAGTAAAATGCAAATTCTTTACCAGAGAAATGGCCTGTTGTGGGGCAAAGGTGCACCTCCCCAGTCCATCCAGGGCTGACACAGATTATACACTCCTGGCTGAGCCTCCGACTGCTTTGAGTAAAGCCCATCCATTTAATTCAGATCATCTTCAGTTTTATCAGGAAAAGGATCAGATATCTGGAATGGAAAAGTGTGTTTGGAAGCAATAAATTGCAGGTGTCTCTTTTGCTTGCTAAAGCTATTTATATCGTTACTTGAAAGATGGCATACAACAGGTTCGAGTCATTGCTGAACAGCTGAATTATAAAATTACTAATCCAAGGGCTAATTGCATTGACGGTTTATTATGTCAAGTTGTATTATAGATGTGGGGTTTATTTGTTGCCTGACACAAACAAGGACAATTTTTCCTGGCACCACCCACTCATACCTTGTACTTACTGCCACAAGGGACTTGGGAAAAAAGCTGCAGTAATAAAATTTTAAATATTCTTACTGTAATCTCTTGCTTGAGGGGCTAATGCTGCTAAACACAGAAGGCTTTGTAAAGCGTTGTGTGTAATGAAGGATGAGCTATGAGAACAGACTTGAAGGAACACTACCATTATCACAAATTGCAAACTTCTTCAGAGTGATGCTTGGCAGTAAATTACAGGCTGTCTGCGACTTCCTTTCTGCAGCTGTGAGACATTTACTATCAGAACAGGCAACCTTAAATTAAAGGGCAGAAAGAAAGTTGGAAAACACAGGGAAAATGCATGCACATTGTAAAGGCATATACACTGTGCATAGGGGATTGATCTCCTGACCCAAGCACAGTCCTTTTCCCACTCAGATTCCTTTTTAATTCACTTTTTCTGCAAAGGATTTAGCATAAATCCTTTAGCATAAATTTAGAATAATTTGCCAATGAAAACTTTTTTTTGTACATATTCATAATTAGAATTTTTGTTTCTCAAAAGCAACCTAAAAACCTATACAGCAGCCAGATTGGACAGCTTTTTCTCCAGGGAATGTCACATCTCTCAGAAAATTATTCTTCCATTTCTTTCACCAATACCCTCTGCAGTTTGTCTTTAGCCTCTGGTTTTGTTCATTTTTGGACTCGCAGAGGCACTGAATTCCCACTGGAGCTGCTGATATTGAGTGAGATTTTCAGGTAGCAGCTTTGGAAATTCAGTGGATTATCTCAGTGATTATAGAAGGAAATGCTGGCATTTTGTCTCCTAAATTAATCAATTTCATCAGAGATCTCGAAATTTTTATCAAATGTTGGAAGGGCTGAAATAACCAGGGGAAAAACTATTCCAAGTAGCCAGTAGTAGAGGGAGGAGTATCACGAGGAGTGTGGGGTATTTTCAGCAAGGTTATACTTGTATCTAGATGCTCAAATCCTTTTGAAACTCCAGGTCACTGGCCTCATTTCTTGGTGATGCTGCACCTGCTTTAAATTGCTCTCCTCAGGCAAAATGACCATAAAACCAGAACAGTTAAGAGCTGAGTCTGCCTCTGTGGGCAAGGAACAGGGATAATGGATCCTACACAGCCCATTCAGCTGGGAATTTCTTCTGCTCTGTGGTGCTTGGCTAAAAACCATCTCAATACAGTGTTACCTTTGCTACAGTGCAAAACCAAAGGTACTGGGGATGATCTCACAGTTTTCAGGACCTTGTTCTGTCATACTCAGAAAAGCACATTAAAACACATAGCATAGAGCTGTTAGGAGCTGATGGGAATTATCTGCATGCACTGCAGAGCCATGGGAAAAAGTAAGGTTTCTTACAGGAATTAGAAATCCTTTGTAGGAGGGAGGTTTTGTAGGGCCTCAGTGAAACTGCTACTCCAGCTGAGCGACCATAATGGATGCTCTGCAACTGCTGAGCATCTCTTTCCCACTCTTACTCACATTGCTCTGGGAAAATGGTGAGAATATTAGTGCCTTCAGGTGCCTGGTGTGTGTAGCTGTTAACAGAGAGAGAAATCAGTAATTCCCTCAGTCCCCAAAGTATCGGGGATTTATTGAACGTGTTAAGCTCAAAATCTTGTTATGGACAGCTAAAATGGTTATATCCACTCCTAGTGTCTGGTCCTTCTTCCAGTGTTTTGCAACCCCTCCCACTGCCCTTCTGGGTGCTCAGATTGATGGCTTCATACCAAGGGGATAAGGGGCAACAGCACCCCTATGTACATGTCAGGTTGATAGTGTCTTCCTCCTCCTCTTAGGAGCCAGTTGGGATTATTTCTGTAAATTTGCTGATTTGGTTCACACCTTGATTTGCTGCTCTACATTGCAACTGTATCTTACTTATGTTAGATACTTGTTCTTCGCTGTTTGCTACCCCTGAAATGTGCAGCTCCCAGATCATTTCTGTAACTGACCATTGGTGAGTTGTTTACAGCCCTGGGCTCTTCCATGTCAGACTCTGCCCTTTTTCTTATCATCCTGCCTTCCTCTACACCACTTCACTGTGTTTAGACATGAAAGCTTCATTCTGCATGGAAGAGCTCTTTGTTGCTACTGTCAATGTAAACATTATGGTTATAGCTGCAAAGACAAGCAAAAGGAAAACTAATCAAGCATAGCCGCCTGGTCATTAGGGGGGAAAATAAAAAAAAAAAAAAAGCAGATACAGCTAACCGTGTTTGAAAGGAAGCTCTAGGCAGATGAAGGAAAGTTCAGACAAAAAAGGGCTAGTGAACCTCAGCCCTGAGACCTTGGAAACTCAGCACTGCACGTAAGGGCCCATTATGAGCAGCGGCAGTGCTGTGGTTACAGGGTTATGGGTGCTCGTGCTTGAAATGTTTAAGCCTCTCAGCGAAGCTTAGCACTTGTGACTCATCCTTCATCCCGTCTGTCGTGCTTTGTGACAAATAGGGCAAGCTCTTCACCCCTCAGCACGTGCACATTCGCCTTCTGCCACGATCTGCTGCCTCCAGCCTTACTGGACACGTTATTCCTTTGGTACTACGAAGCTCACCTCCCTGGCTGTCCCCCTTTTCACCTGGCTGACTCCATGCCACTGGCTCACCCACCTCCCCTTGCTGATGTCAGCCTCTGCTCCCCATGGTGGCCCCTGATACCCCAAAGAACCTTCTGTGATTGCTGAAGTCATTTCCATATGAACAGCATCCACAGCCATCCCAAACCCAGGCTTCCTGCAGGGTCAAGAAAAGTAGAAAGAGCTCAGATCACATGTGGAGTTGAAAGACCCCCCTTACTCCATGCAGTTATGGGGTGGGGACTGGAAGGGTGGGGGGGGGGGGAACACTGCAGAGTAGAAAGGCTGTTGCAGATTGTGGCCAGGAAATTTAGAGAAGAAAATAAAAATGGGGGCTGAGCTACTTTGACACCATCACTCTCGTGTTGATGTCTTCCCAGCAAAAGACGACCATCAAGATCAGCCAGCTGCACAAACAGCTCTACCCCACATACATAACAGACAGCTAACAATAACATATTAATAAGGAGGAATCTTGTGGCTATACACTGAAGAACCCAAGAAATCTTTCCAAGATAAAAACTTGATCATTAACAATATATTAAAAAATCCAAAGAGCAAGAAATAAGAAGTGGGCTAATCATTAAAGTGCTGAAAGTGTAGAAAATACAAGAAAAAAGAAAGATTTCTTACTAACATAAAAAGTAGTTAAGGAACACAAGTGAGAAAAGGTTACTATCCATTGATTTGCATTTCTGAAGCAGCTAGCTCAAAATTTTCTCAGTGCCTGGATGTAGGAGGGAGGACAGCACCACTGGAGATCTCAAGGTGGAAAGTGCCCAGGAGGTATAGACCAGCAGAACAGTCTAGGATAGTCTCAGAGAGCTCAGGTCAGACTAGCTCTTCTGCAACATGTGCTGAAATGGCAGCAAAGAAGGTTAGAAAAATTCTGATCCAAAAGCTGCATTTAAAATTCATGGGACCTCCAGGGCTGGCTGAAGACAGACATTATGCAGGTGAAGAAAGGCTCCTGGGAACCTCCACACTGAATGAGTGTTAGAGCTTAGAGTATGACCTTTTATTCAAGTTACTTGCAGAAACCTGTCTCAGTAAAACTCAGTACTTGGAGGGGCTGGCTGAAACACAAACAGTTCCACTTCTCAGCTGGTTGTGTAATTCTTGGTGACAGAATAGGTTAAGCTTTGTGAGTGTTGTGTTGGCCAAGTAGAAACTGCCAGATGCTGCGGGATCACTCCAGGTTTTAGGAGTTGGCAGTCAGCTGTGCTGCACCTTAGAGCTGGACTTTCTTCCTCATACTTCATGCTGGCAATTTTGGAAATATTTTTGGGCACAGCTGGGTAAGTGCACCTTGTGCTTCTGCCCATGGCAATCTGCAGCACAGCCAGGCCACATTTGTGGTGTGGGAAAGGAAGCTCTGTTCATCCCTTTCTGAAGGATACTGGCAGTGAGAGAGGACTCGGGCAGCAGGGTAGGAGACACTCAGCTGAAGACAAAAATAAGTATTGAAAGAGAAGGCAATTATGAAGCTAAACCAGTAGGAGTGATCTGGGCCTGCGTTGTGCTGTCTTGGAAAACTTTCAAAGCCTTTTTAAGCAATTGGCATGAAGCTTTCTGCTGGCTATAAAAATGCCTTTTGAGAATCATCTCCCATTTGTACTTTTGCAATTCATGCTTTTAATATCAAAAGTGCAAGATTGCTTGACAGCCTGAGATAATGGAGTTCAGTCCAGGCAACATCAGTAGTATCTCAGCATTATTCCTGCCCTGCAAGTCTCAACCCTGCCTCAGAGAAAAGTGTTTTGGGGTGAAAAAGCAGGTCTGTTGGTAAGGCTGCTCCCATCCTTTGTGTGGATGAATCTGGGTGGTTGTAGTGGCTCTGATCCTGGTATCTGTTGAGGAGCTGCCTACAGCCAATAGGTGAATTTCACACTGGCACACTAAGGTTAGATAACTCTCCTTCTTGGCTGGGTTGAAGCCAGCAGCCACCACCATGAGGCAGGCAGTAATTTCACTGGGAAAGCATTGTGTGTAATGGTACACTTTACACAAGTTTCTGCTCCACTGAAGTGGAAGGTAGTTCAGCATATAAATGAGAACTCCTCTGAATAAAGATGGATTTCGATGCCTAGTTCTGTACTCCTGAAATTGGAAATGTAGCTATGCAAGACTATAGACTTCAACCTCTATTTCTTTCTTGATGCTCTGCATCACTTAGAATTTGGAAAGTTGTCTTCATGAGTCATCACTAGAACTGTCTACATCCTGGAGCTGAGGAAAGGAGTCAGGACCCTCCATGCTGGCACCACAGCATGAGCACGGGGCTTCCCTGAGCTGCAGCAGTCCCAGGGTATCAATTTGACTCCTGAGACAGCTGAAACTACATCAGAGTAGGCCTGAGGCTCTGCTCAACTTCAATGATCTTTTCAGGTAGTGAGGCTCCTTCCGTACTCAGCAGAGAAAGAGTAGGACAGTAAGTGAGCCCCTGCTCTGTCTCAGTCACAGAAGATCCCTGTGTTTCGCCATTCCCAATAGCAGGACTCTAATCAGACGTGCCAACTGATTGTCTTGCCTAAAACTGTGGTGTCAGCATCCCTCCTGTGCACCCAGATGTGCTCTTGCGCCAAGCCCAGCTTGAATAATATGGACCTCTGTATTCCATTAGCAGTCCTTTAAGTTCTCCAGTCTTCTCTTTTGAATGTAATGCATTTTTAATACTGCAAACATGAGTGTGTAATTCAGTGCATATGTTTTGGGAGTGGGGAGTCTATGAGAAGGCCAAGCAAATCAATAAAGGTTTAGCACATCGTTATTCATTGCTGCAATGCTATGAGGCATTTTGTATGCCCTTTAGTAGGGAGGGGGGAAAAAAAGGGGAAAGCTGTTACATGTGTAGTAAAATTTGATTTGAGAGGAAGAGTTTGCATCTGAATTGCATGAAGTCTATTAAAATTTTGGTCTTCCTCAGACTAATAGGATTATGCCATTCCCAAACTGATTGTTTCCAAGCAACGACGCAGATCCTAGTACGTGTTTGCTTATCTCTTTAGTTTGCTGCTAACCAGAGAAGCTTCCAAAGATAGCTGCAAAACTGATGATATCAGGTGTTACACATAATTTCGAAGACATTGTTTTGAAAAGATGGTCCATTTATCTTCTCTTTGGAAGCTGGAAGAGTGCACCAGGACTTGTGTAAGGCAGCTGGAAAGTGATTTTTATTTAATCTTTTTAACAAAGGGAATGACCTGCACTGTCACCAGCATGGAATGCTCCAGTATGTCATTTCCATTTGTACACAAACACTTTACTGTGTTCAGGGGTAACTGCTCTCTCTGAGGAACAATCCCTAAGTGGTAGCTGCGAATAGCATCCGCAAGGCTTCAGAAACTGCAGTTCCACAAGGCTCTTCAAATGCCCTCAAGCACGGCTGTCTAAAGGGCCAAATCTTCCCTACTTTACTAATTAAAAGCTTCCTTCATGTATTATAAAGGAATGCACAGCTATATAGACTGTATACTAAATAATAAATAGCCAGTTGCAAATGAAGTCGCCATTTTATATTCAGAACCGTCCAAGTGGTGTGGAGATTTTGAAAGGTGCGTGAAGAGGAGATTACAGTATTTTCTCTCTTTTCTGAATGCTTTTGGATTTGATGACATAATGGGTTAAATATCATTTAGGAATCCTTGTTTACTCTTCTGGCATTCAAAAAGGCTTCTTAAAGAACTCTGTTGCTTAACATCATTCATGCATTTTCTTTATAGTAAAAAAACCTGTGCATTTATACATAATTTAATATGAAGAAATTACTTTTTACAGTTCTCTGACAGCAATATAAAGAACATAGTGCAGCTGAATCTCCATAGAAAGCAATTGATCACCTCAGAAGAGAAATACATCAGCTACTTAGTGGTATAAAACAACAAAGCATAAAGTTTAGGACAGGAAGTGAAAAATAGTACTATTGATAGAAATTTTAGAAGGAATTTATTGTGGCAGAATGTAATTACCCAACTGGATGGAGTGCTGTGATTTATGTTTGTGCCCATGTGAAGTGTTTCAGATGATTAATAACTGGCTCAATCCTTTGTACTCATAACAACACTTCTGGCACAATAGCACTGTAGTGATCTGTCACTCCAGCTATTGTGTTATTGGATATATAAGACCCCTGCATTACGCAAGCATGGGGTCTTGGGGCTGGTGAGCAGGCAGATGCAGCCCCCTTCCAATTTACATTGTAGGCTTACCAGGGATCTAATAAGGGCTCAGAGCCCTGGTGGGCCAGATGCTGAGCAGTACTTGAAATGAAAGATGGCTTTCCCTTTCAGAGTTCACAATTTAATTATGTGATGGGAATCAATAGATAGAGCAGAAAAGGAGGGCTGCATCACAGGAGTTGTTGCACTTCATATAATAAACACCAGCCAGAGTCCATCATCTGTCTGCATCTCTTACAAGACAGTATTTGATGGAAAATGAAATTATCTTGTGTACAAGTTGAAGGCAGATAATTTCTTCTCATTTGTACTTCAGGAGTAGCCAAAGATAACTGAGATTGTACTGTTCAGGGTTTGACTGCCCAATGATTTGCAGTCAAAGAAAGCAAAATATAAGAGAGAGACCCTGAAAACATCATGTATGATGTGATGGTATCCCCCTTAATTTGGCTCCCTGGCTTTTTGAAGGATGTAGAGCAGCGAGGAAAAAGCAGTGAGGCTGAAACATTTTCTCTTCCTTGGCTGGTTTAATGGTGGTGCACAATGACTAAAAAGAAAAACAAAGTGAGAGAGATGATGCACAGAAGTGAGAATATGGTGGAGGAGAAGGAGGCAGAGATTGATGTAAAGAGAGTGAGGCTAAAATAGAGACTTTACAGGGGATTGTGAGGAGCCTGTGAGCAGAGATTGATGATCCCAAGGGAAAATAGCAGTGTAATGATACCTAGTGTCTGATAGCCTTTGAAGACTGTTTCTTGCAGCTGTTTAAGCCAACCTGGCTGCCTTGGCCCTGAAGCTGGCACTTTCCATACTGAACAACAGGACTTGACATTTGCAAGCAAAATTACATGGTTTCTGAAAGAAGTGATAATGTGCTCAGGATTTCCACCATGCCAGTGAAAGAAAATAATATTTGTCAGATAAAGGAACAATACAGAAGAAGAAGCCGATTTTAATGAAATGACCAGGGTCAAATTTGCACTCTCTGGCACTTGTAAAGAAAAAACATTTATATTGAAAGAGACACCTGGATTTACACCAGTGTCAATGAGGAATATTTGACTGATGTTCTCTCCCTCAGGAAGGCTGTGGTTTCGAGTATCTGTGTGGTTAGAATGGTCCAGAACTTGTTTTATTTTGTGCATAATATTGGCGGATGCTTCCTCTCTTGGCTGAAGCACACACTGCTCTATTTCTCCTCCTTATTTTTGTGCTTTGCTTGCATTGAGGTCTACTCTTCCCTTCTCCTCCTCCTCCTTTGCAAAACTGCCAGGTTCCGAGATATGCAGCAGTAAAAAACCAACCAACCAACCAACCAACCAACAAAAAAAAAAACAGAAAGAAAACCGACAACCAATTTCACATTGCCCTTTTTCAAAGGACATGACAAGTTATAGAAAATACAGCAGAGCGCTGGCGATAAACGCATGCAGCAAAGAAAGACGCCTCACCAAGGCTGCTGCCCCTCCCGGCCGGCTGCCAGGGGAGGCAGTCTCGGGGGTCCGCGGGGAGGGCAGCCCCTCTCCCGGCCTTCCTGTCCCGCTCCTGCTTGCCCGTCCCGCTGCCTGCCTGTCCCCTGCCTGCCGCTCCTCCGTGCCCCCGCCCCTGCCGGCGCGCCCTGTCCATGGTGCTGAGCGGCGGCTCCAGCCCTCGCTCCTCGCCCCGCGCCCGCACCACGAGAAGCATTTTTCCCTTCAGGTTCCGTAGGCATCCATAGGCTTGCTGCTGCCTCCCTGGTGCAACAGATGTCTTCCAGCCTGGATTTTCCTCTTTTAGCCCCTCTAAGAAGGCAGGGAGATTAATTAAAGCCAGAGTCCCCATAGGTGAATTGGCTCTCCACACGCTCAGGGGGCTCTCTCACTTTCCCCGGTTGTATCTTCATCAGTTGCTGGCAGAGTAGAGAGGATTAGATCAACACTGAAAACGCCTTCTGCTTTTATTTGTTTGTGTGTTTACTTTTAATTTTTAGGATCTCTGCAGAAATAATGAGAAACAGCAGGGAACGAGAAACTGATTGAGATTGATCGTTTTGTGTATTTGGCTTGTGATGACCTTTGGGGAAAGCGGGTATTTAATTTTTACTGATGTTGTAAAGGCACAGACAAAGTCCTGACCTTTCTGATCCGGGGTGACCACTATGAGCATCCCACTGAGAATTAATTACAATTGCCTGGAGCAGCTCCAAGCAGCATTTATTAGAGCACTATAAATGTGGTAAAAGCGATCAGTATGCCTGGGAGAACCCATTCCATGTGCCTGCTGCGATATCAAAGAGAAGCTCAGACTTGTCGGTTTGTAGCATTGTTTTGCTGTTCATTAACAAGACTGAAATAGGAGAGACAGCATTAGAACTCGAGGGCAAACATTTCCCACCATTCTGCTCTCCACACAGATACTTTTGTATTAGATTAAGGCACAATAGATAGAACCAAGCAGAACAGAAATCTAATGCCTCCCCGAGAGACCAGACATGGTGAAATTCTCCGATTGTGCAAAGCACAGTACAACAGCTTCTAGCAATCTCCTAGAGATGTAAAGTGGAAGTGAACAGAATGCTCCACACAAGAAATCTGTACAAGGAAGTACTTAACACTCAAGGTATGCTATGATGCCATTTTACTTCAGCATCTAGCACAAAGCTGGGACTATTAATCCCATGGGACCTTAAGCCCTTTTCCCCAGAGATCTGCCTAAAAAATGGAAGATCAGTTACATGTTCAAAGTTTAGGCAGAACTATTTTCTATAAGATATGATGATTTTGTCTGATACTCTGCCAAAGGAACTGGAATTGAATAAGAAGGTTTAAATACATATTGTAAAACCATTAATTTTTTGAGAAAGATTTAATTGGGAATGATGATGAAAAAGCCAGAAATGTGTATTAACCTAAAAATGAAAGGGCAGCCAAGTTACAGCAGATGGCTTTTTCTTGTTCTTTGAGTGCCTCATAATGAGGAAAATATGCTATGTAATGACAGTTGTTTCTAAACTGACTTTTCTTTTTCAGTTGGGGGAGCATGTGTGAGATGCGGTTTCCCATGCAGCATTGGTTGAAAAAGGAGAATAAAAAAGACATAGCTGCAGACAGCCTGTATTGAACTGTTTTTGTTGCGGAGTTCCGGAGCTTGGTTTGATGTATGATAGGAAAGACAGCCATCTCCCACTTCAGCTAAAACAGAGTGAGCAAATAGCCTCTATTTCTCCTTGCTGCCTCGCCTCCCTGAGCATCTACATAAAGGCTCTGGCACTCTCTTTCTGCAACAGAGCCTCCCAACAGCCCTCTCTGTGGGTTGACCAAGATTTCTTTATTCTGACAGGTTTCTGTTCTGCCTTGTTGTGGTTGCTGTTATTTCCTTCCAGTATCAGTTAAGAATTCCTCTTGTAATGCTGTTATCCAAACAAAACATTTTCCTACAACTGAAAAACTGCTGCTAAGAATTATTAAAATCTCCCCCTCATTCCATTTTTTTATTCCTTCCTATCCAAAATGGGGTTGAGAGGGGGAGGGAGTGAAAGAAAATGGAAGAGGCAGCCTACTCTATATGACATATGCTCAATTTCCCAGCAAGGCTTAATTACCATTGGGAGTAAGGACTCTTGTTCCTTTTGACACAGCGAGCACTCAGAGTGCAGCCAATGCCTCTTGCCTATGCCAGTTTGCATGCACATGGATAAGATTTGATTGTGCACTGGGGCACGTGTATATGAATTGTATATGAGAAAGGAGAGCGTAGGCATGTCCCCTGAAGACTGTAGACATCCATGCAGCTTTCAGGCAGATGTAAAACCCAGAGAAAATTATACTTTTGTGCTCTTCTCATATCAGGTTTCATCTTGCAAAGAAATGAGTGTGCTGACCCAGAAAGTACAGGTGAAATTTTGAAACCCCCATGTAACTCAGGCAGAAGGGCCTACGATAACGCAAGGGCAAAGGAGCCTTGCAGGACTGAGCTCATGACTGATATCTGAAGGGACTCGTGCTTCATGCTTCATGGGTACACAGGTCTAATTGGAGACAACAGGAGGCTTAGGATGTAATGTGCAAGATGGAAACCTATCATGGTGATTGCTCTTCAACTTTGCATAATGACATGTGCATTGTGCTTTGAGGAAGAACATGATTTCCCTTGCTTTTGAGTCTAAAATGTAGCAAAATTGTACTAGCTCTAGCCAAAAAGAATAAAAGGTAGAGAATTCGCATGCTGAAGCTACGTTGTTAAGGACAATAAAGAATAAGCTTCAAGAGAGGAATCCAATAAATATAGAACTCTAAAACTTCATTACAAAGAAAATTGTCGTTTTCAAGATCAATCATAGTGATGTTGACCTTCAGTCATGTGAGCAAACACTCAAATACATATTACTTACTGATGCTCAAAATCTAAGGACCTTCTATGAGTGAAAATTCAGCTTTTGCCTGTCTGGTATCCAAAATGCCCAGCTTTTACTGTCTATTCTGAAATATGCTTTTATGTCTCTTATGCAAATACTTAGTGTTCCATACTAGAAACAAGAGATAAGTAATCAAATTTAATATACTCATGAATTTTAAGGAAATTTTTAAGTTCAGCTCCCTTTAAAACATTGATGTACAGAGAGGTTTTTAACTTGGTTAGATGTTCTTTTAAGAAGTTGGAAAAGATTGTTTGGAAAGCAATAATCAGGTAATAGTAAGCAAAGGTTCGCTCCTACAATGGAAAACTGTTGCCTGAGATTCTCCAGGGACGTGTCCTGAGTTTGGTAATGTGTTGTATTTACTTCAGGGACCTGGATGATGAAGTAGAAAGTATGTTTAGCACATTTGCAGATGTCACAAAGCTGGTGGAGTAGCAATCAAAGTGATCCTGACAAATGGGACAGATGGCCAAAAAATCTAGGATGAACTTACTTCAAAGAAGAGAATGCAAGGTCTGCACTTAATCTGGAAAAATTAAGTGCATTAACACAGAATGGGAAACAGCTGACTAGGCAGAAGTTTTGCTGAAAAAGATGTTGAGGTTACAGTGACTCACAAGTGGGATATGTATCAACAATGTCATAGTATTACAGTAAAAGCAAACATGAGGCTTTGCTATTGAGAGCTGCATGTCCAGTTCTGTGCAGTCAACTTCAGCAAATGTGGAGGCAATTCAAAAGAAAGAAAGGAAAATGACCAGAGAATTAGAAAACATGTCCAATGAGGCAAGAATGAAAGAGCTAGCGGTTTAATTTATTGAATGAATGACTGGAGAGACGTGAGAAGCTTTCAAATAATCACACATTGTCATCTGTTCTACATATTCCATTGTGGATATCAAGAGAAAAGAATGTGCTAAAATTACATCATTGAATAGTTACATTAGATATTAGCAAAAAGTTTTCGATGATAGACACTAGGCAAGAATGCATGAGGAAATGGTGAAATTCTCTGCTTTAGATTAAATACCTTAAAATAATACAGCAGACATCAGTCCATAACCATATCTCTCTCATTTATGCAGACTTGGCACAGGAAGGTGGATTAAGATAGCCCTTTCTGCCATTTTGGCCCCATTTTCCATGTCTCTATCACTACTCTTCCAATTTAATTCTAGTGTGAACTTTTCTAATTGCAGTTAATTTACATATATTTTTGAAAGGTGGTCTCAGTAAAACTTCATCTCACTTCTATGATTCATACATTTGATTTTCTTCTGGTGCTCTCTAACTTCTACCTCCACACCTTAATCCTTTACAACTCAACTTCTTCCACTCTGGGACACCAGATGCTAAGTCCATTGGGCAAGTCTAACTGGTGATCCAACTGCGTCTAGCAGCTGGGGTCAGGGAGTTGGAGAGTGGCATCTCAACTGGAAAATACACTCCTTTGTCATGCTGCTGGAAGGAGACAGTCTCACTGGCCTTGTGTCACTCCCCTGTCACATAACAGGATACAACAGTGCACTTGTCACAGGGCTCCTAAGAGGAAGCCGTGTACAATGGGCCAGGGAAGGTTCAGAAGAATTTTGTACTCATTGTTGTGCAACTTGTACACACATTTGGTCCCTGCCATCTAAATGGCTGTGCATACAGAGAATAGATTCTTGTGAGGTAGACTCTGAGATTAGTAGTTAGGGTGCTCCCATGACTGCTTTATTCCCATGAGATATGTATGGTTAAAAGCGAGGTTTTTAATATTTTTTATATTTTTATTCATTTTGTACCGTACTCCTCATGTTCGTTTGCTATGTAATATGCCTCCTAACAATTCCAGGATATGCCAGGAGCATATTTTTTATTGGAACCCACTATGATTTTTATAATTGAATGAAAAAATGAAAAATAATTTAATGTAACTAATCCTTTCATCACAGACACCTCCTCCATTATTCCTAGGTCACCTTATCTCACATACTAGGCTGCAGCTATTGCCTGTCCAAAGAGGTGGGATGCTGCTGGGACATTCCAAGCTCTTGAACAAGCTTGGGTTTGGCCCTGCAATTTTGGGCATCCATGTGTCATTCAAAGTACTTTCATGTCTAAGGCAAATCACAGGGGTTCAAATATTAGCCAAAGTCACTTCTCGTTCTGATAGCTTATTTTCACTCTGTCTCCTTGACTTTCCCAAAGTCAGAGATGGTAATGGAGGACAACACTGAGGCACTCAGTCTTTTCTGTGGATGAGAAGAGAGATTTCTAACGGGCCCTAAAGGACCTAGATGATAACCTCTTGCTGAAAGTCAGTGGGAAATGGATGGTTGCAATCTGTGCTGGTAAACTTTACCCTTGAGAGAGACAAGAGAGACAGACAAATCAGATGGAGTGAGGCTACCAGCAACTATTGGACATCAGGCTGGGAGCAATCCAACATAGTTATCATGAATCTTTCAATAACCATGTCTGTTTATGGGCTTAGTAGAGTGAGAAAGTAGCTAGGGACTTCCCAGAACACTGAATAAATCCGCTGACACTGAACAACATGTTGTTATTTCTTACCCTTTTATATTTCTCCAGGAAAGCCTATTTTTACCTATATAAGAGATTTTTTCTCTCTTGACATTACACCCATGTTACAATTGGTGGCCATAATACAAAGAGGCACAGAAGTTTAGGAAAGGACTGCTGGGTTTGTAAAAAGCTATAGCGAATCCAGCCAGGGGAAAAAAATTAGCTAAAAAATTAGCTCATCCTTAGCTGATGGGAAAGTGTTTGTTACAGTACTCTTTGAAACATTCACACTGTCCTGTTTGCAGAAACCCAATTATTCTAGCCCTTCCCTTCCCTTCCCTTCCCTTCCCTTCCCTTCCCTTCCCTTCCCTTCCCTTCCCTTCCCTTCCCTTCCCTTCCCTTCCCTTCCCTTCCCTTCCCTTCCCTTCCCTTCCCTTCCCTTCCCTTCCCTTCCCTTCCCTTCCCTTCCCTTCCCTTCCCTTCCCTTCCCTTCCCTTCCCTTCCCTTCCCTTCCCTTCCCTTCCCTTCCCTTCCCTTCCCTTCCCTTCCCTTCCCTTCCCCTAGATATTCACCCTGGTTCCCAATCTTTAGCTTCATCCCATTAGTGCTAGCTGTGCCCCGCACCACACTAAATCAAGTGTACTACTAACTACAGCTTTCTGTATATAATTTTAAAATCCCTCAGGGAACTTGGAATCATGTCTTTCCTGTGTTTATTTTTATAAATGGAGCTTCTTCAACTGGCCACGCTGTAAAACCATTAAGAGAGTCTGTCCACTCCCGCTACAGATCACCAGTCCTCCCTTCATAGGATATCCTGCTACACTGCCCTCCCAAAATGTCAGGACCAGCAAAGAAAAAATGAGTTCTTTGCATAGCAAATAGTTTTTATGACTTACAGTTAATGGACCTTACTATTAATTGGCAGAATTACAACTCCTGTTTAGTTGATGAAAGTAGCTGTCTTGAAAAGTTATTAGGCTTCCTTTTGTTCTTGCTTCCCTGTATTTTTTTCCCCTCAAGATTGATTACACAGTGACTCTTTGAACTTATATTGAATGTTTCCTTTGAGGATCTGCTTGCATCTTGGTTTCATATTCTTTGCTAGTCTTTCAGTATTCCAGCAATCCAGGGATAGCAGAAGGAAAACAATAAAGAAAAAGCAAAGAACTAATAGTCTCAGGAAAATATTCCTGAAAAATATGACTCATATGGTAATATCAGTAACGCTGAAAATATGAGTAGTATGAGAAATACGGACGCAGCCTTATCAAGGCTAAACAGTTCTGTGATAAAGGAAAATAAACTCCATTAACAGAGATGGAGTAATTCAAAGAGCATCTTAGGCTGTGCAGTGTTTGTATCTGCTGGCTATCCTAAATCAATTCCATCAGTCAAGACATGGTTCCCCTTTCTCTGGGGTGCGGCTGCGGATGGAGGGAAAGCAATTTATTTCAAAAGCTGATTCAGCAAGAAACTCTGCAGGGGCCTATCAATGTACCATTAATAATCAGAGATGCTGTAATGATTATCAGTGGTGTTGTAAATAATTTGTGCAACACTATTTATTTTAACATTATTCAGCAATTCTGTGTTTCCTGGAAGACAAAAAAGTTTTCATATCATGAAATACGCCCTTCAACAGGAAGCAACAAGCTATATAACAGGCTTTCAAAATATTGTTTCTTCTTATGCTGTATCTTTTTATTTTTTTTGGTGAAATTAACTATTCAAGAAAAGGAGGTCCTTATAAATTTGGTCTAAACCAGTGATATTACAAGCAGACATTAAGAAAATGTCATGCTCACTCCCACTAACTCATCTTGGTTTTAGTCTCCAATAACCCTCCCTTTTCATTACCCTCTGGAGTCTGGTTCTTCCTTCAAGTGAAATTAATAGAAGATCAGTCCTGGATACCTTTTGGTGTGCCAGTCTAAACCTCCATTTACTGCCTTCAGAAGGCTTTTCTGAAGCAAGATTTAACTTAAAAATAATATTGGTTCATACAAATGCGGATTCAATTATTCCTTGCATTTAATTTAACCACCTTTCTTTTTTTCTTAATGAAAACTCAATACAAATTCAATGCAAATTGTTTGGCAGATTTACCTTATTGGCAAATTCAAAAGCAAGGTCAAAGCAGCAGTAATAAAGCTGTGCCTGACTTCCTTTTTTACAAGATCTAGATGTTATTAGAAATGGCATTAAAAATGTCATGAATACAGAGCAGAAAAATGAAAGCTAAGAAGTAATCCAGGAGACTAGGAAGCAGCTGGAACGAAATAAATGTTAATTAATACCTTGCATCACACAGACTACTTACTTGTATTGATGGAGCAGAAAAAAAGTAGGGATAAGAGATAGGACTGTTTGAAATTAATATTTTTCAAACCGCAAGATCCCATTTTCAGCATGAAAAAAGGACCACTGAATGAGGATGAATGCAGCTGTATTTTAACAATAGCAAGTCATTTTCCCTCTGTTTTATTTTACAGTCTCTGAAGTGTTTCCACTTGCTGCATATGTGTTTTAGGAAAAATACCCTTTTTTTTGGATAGAGAACGAATTTTTCTGAAAACCTTGAGCCTATTTTGTTCTTAGGATTTTTGTCCCACTAAACCCTTATGCTGAGTAAAAAGCCTGCTGCTTCCTTCTTTTAGGGTTCTGTTACTTAAAAACTTCTTTTATGTTTGTTTTGCTAGTGATCATAAAACTGTCACCATCAGCAGTTCAAAGCTGGCTTGCTGCTTTTTGCTGTGTAACCTGGAGTGATTACAACAGTGGTTCTCAGCTGCTGCTTCTTACCCCGACTGATACCAGTATCAAATACAAATAATTTTTCTGAAAACTATAGCAATCCCATATATTGTTTTGTTTGGGTTGGTTTTTTTTTTTGTTGTTGTTTTTTTTTGTTTGTTTGTTTTGGAGGGGCGGGGTTTGGTTTTGGTTTTTTTGGGGTTTTTTTTGAGAAAAGAAGGTGCTTGTGAGCCTGCAACTTTGCTGTAAGGCAAGATGTGGGTAACTGAAGTGGTACAATTGGGTTTGAGTTCAGTAAACTTTTGGTTGCCAGTTGACTGGAGATGGTGTTTAAAAAACTCTTTTAACTGTTTAAAACTTGCAGTTGTGATTATTTTTATTGACTAAATAGTATTTATTCAATGCTATTACCGAGACAGTGGCTGCCCCTTCAGCTTTCCATAGCCTGAAACACCACTGCCTCACTGCTCCTTGGAGTCCAAGTGACTGCAGCGGAGCAGCCTGAGCCTCCATGGATGAGGGCAGGCTGCTGAGCTGGTTAGACTGGCTGCCCATCATCGCGGCGGGCTATTGCCTGGTCCTCTTCTCTAGAGCATTATTCCCAGTCATGATCACGGTATCGTCCCGTATAAAGGCCAAGCAGAGACTCACTGTCGATCTGGACAGCCTGCTGAAATGGGCAGAGCAGCTGGTCGTCATCTTCACAAGCTTGCTGGTTTTGGATGCACCGTGTTAGTTATCATTAGGTATTGAAGCCCCCCGGCCATTAAAATCCATCTAGCAGTTGTTCTACCCCCCCTGCCCCTCCAAAATCTGATTCACATGATACACTCCCACCTACTTTTTTCCTAGAGGTTTTGCGGCGCGCAACAAAAGCCCCCGCTCCAGAGATAACCACAAAGGACAGCAACTCAGGCAAAGCTGGAAGGGGCACATTGTAGGGGCTGGGTCGGCAGCTGCAGCCCTCGCAAGGCACCTGCCCAGCGGGACAAGGGCCCCGCCGGCAGCAGAGTCCGCCGCTAGAAACATGGATCTCTTGGGGGCCCGGATGACCAGGAGCTGGATTCAGCAGGAATTGGGTCGCAAGGGCAAGGAAAGGGCAGGGGAGGGGTGGGTGTGCCTGTGGCAGTCAGGATTGAGGGCAGGAGCGCCGCAGAGGCCTCTTGCGGGCAGAAAAGGGGCCAGGGAGGTGGGAGCGCGACAGCACAGACCCCGCGAGCGACGTGTGGGAGATGCCCGATGGTCCCGTGGGCTGCGAGGGACTGGCCACCGCTGTCCCGCAGCCGGGGCCGGGCGGGGAAGGGGCGGCTCGAGCACCGGGGCTGGAGGCGGCTGCTCCCGATGGGCACATGGGTCTCGGGGACCGTCTGGGAGCCCCAGGGCAGCCGCCACACCCTGGGGGCTTAAGCGGCCGCACGGGACGAGGCGGGATTCAAGCCGGGGCTGGCAGGGGTCCAAGCGGCGGGGACGGCCGAGGCGGCCGCGGAAGAGAGGAAAGGCTGAAGGGATGGATGGATGGAAGGATGGAGGAGGGAGGGAACTGCCATGCCCGCGCCCGACCGCTGGCGAGCCCCAGGTAGCGGCCGCTGATTGACAGCTCGCCCCGCCCCCCGGAGCCCTCATTGGCCGCTCCCCACGCCGATCGGCGCTCGGCGCCGCGGGGCGCTGCTCCCCATTGGCGGGCGCCGCCCCGCCCCCCGCGCGCGGGCCAAAAGGGCGGTAAGGGGGCGGGGCGGCGGCTCGGGGGGCGGGGCCGGCCGCGGCTTAGCCCGCGAAGGCGGCGGTGGCTGGAGCGGCGGAACAGCGGCGGCGGCTGGAGCGGGATGGGACGGAACGCGGTTCCAGGTGGGTGCGGGGCTCCACTCCAGCCCCCCACAGCCGCCGTGCAGGGAGGGCAGGAGGGTGGGCGGCTGCGCTCAGGAGGTCCTTTCCCGCCTGGGAGGAGCGCGGAGGGGGAGCAGCCGCTTTTTAGCGGTCTTCAGCCATGGGGATAATCCCGGCGCTGCCCTACGGGAGCCCCCTTTCTCCTCCCGGTCGCGGCGGGGGCGCCGGTGGGTCGCTCCGGAGCTGCTGGCTGTGCTCCGCTGGCCCGGGCTGAGCTGCCCGTCCTCGGGCCCTCTCGCCTCAGCTTTGTTCCGAGTCCTCCCGCTGGCCTCGGCCTCTCGCCGGTCCCCGGAGCTGCGGGGCGCGCTCCCCTTCCCCCCGCCGCTCTCGGGGGAGGCTCCGGAGCCCTCCGTGCGCGGGGTCGGGGACAGGCCCCCGAACTGTTCCCCGTGTTTCCCACAGCCCCGGAGCGCTCCGTCCGGCAGCGGGAACACGGCGCCCATTCCCGGGAGCCGCCCGCCCGGGCTCGTTCCCCGCTCGTGTTCGCCCCCCGAGAGCGGCCCCCGCGGCGTGGCACCGGCAAGGCTTTCTCATGTCCAGCGCTCTTCAAGTACTTAGAAATAATCCTTTGGCTTTGAAGGGCGCTGGGAGTCCTTGACAGCTCGGGAACTTTTAAACCCTTCCCCGCCCCACCACGTTTTTGTTTTTTGGTTTTTTTTGTGGGTTAATTTTTTTTTACTTGGCTCTTGAGTAGATGTGTCGCTGCGAAGAAGCTGGGAGTCTGAGTGAGTGCAGGCGTGTGAAGACAGGGATGTATCTCAGCTGCTGAATGTCTAACACCGACCTAAAAGCAGTTAAGAAATGCTTTGTTTATTCTCCTTCTTTCTGATACAGTTCTGTAATCGCTGCAGATAACAGGAGAAGGGCTGATAGTTTTAGGTTGAGCAGTAATCTCTGAAGAGGGGCCAGTACTTGAGTGATGGGTTATTGGATACAGTTGTGAGATTCCTTGATAGAAAACGCTTCAAAGGACAAATGGTTTAGTGTGTGTAGTTCTTTGTGCTCCTTTTGTAAATTACAGGGAATGAGAGGACAGTATTCCTGTTAGAAAAAGATGGGGGCAAATTATGAAAGCAGCCAGGAACTTCAAGAAACTTTACATCTGGGGATGAGGAGGTTGTTTTGTCTTGCCTATCATGCAAGACTGGCCTTCTTTTTAAAACTTTACATCGGGAATCAAAAAATGTTACATTTAGAGGAGACAGACTGTTGTTTTGATTTTGGCTGACACAGTATTTTCCATAAACTAATAGTGAGTGAACTTGAGAGGAATGAAGTAATGGAATAAGGCTGCAGTTGTTATCCTTCAGTATGCTGTGCCACACTACTGCGATCTGTAGTTCAGATGCTAAGTTATGTGGCCTCTAATATGTGGAGGCTGACACGATATTCAATAATCATGCTAGAGTAGTGCTCAGGCTGGAAAGCTGTTAAAGTTACGGGTTACGGTGCTTGCAAACTTCAAGGATTCAGGATTAAGCCCTGTGTTTGGGCCATGGAACTGAGCTTTGTTAGTTGTTATGCTACAGCTTCTTGCCTTTAAGTTCTCATCAGAAGAAAATATGCTAAGATGGAAGGACAGTTATCTGCCCACAGGCTCCAAGTCATTCTTAGTAAGAATTAGGATGTTTTATCTGCAGCTATTCATTTGAGACCAGGACCATACTATGTTTCCCTTAAATGATGTGGAAACTTGATTTGTTTCCAGCCAAATTCTGGGGATGAGTTGTGCAAAGCAAACTTTTTCTATCCCTTGCTGGAAGATTACTTTTGTGTTTATATAGCTAGCGGCAGTATGAATGGAGTTATTAGGCAGTGAACACAGAGGTTTTGTTGTATGTGAAATAATGTATAATTGAGCCAGTCCTCTTCTCGTTTTCCATGGCTATTTTCCTCAAATAAAGAGAAAACAGAAAACATTTTTTTAAGCAGATACTGAAACAATAGTCTTGATTATACTCAATAGTTACAGAAATTGAATAGTCCTTGTTAATCTTTCCATTTGCCCATGGAAATATTAAAAATTATTTTACATGTCAGAAATAGCATTGCTGGTGCTTTTAAAAGGTATTTTCATAGCAGGAATAAGTTATCACCACTGCGTGTTTGATTTATATGGTATAACACGTGTGACATTTCATAGTTAATAGCAGTATAAACCTGTTTTGTTTCTCAGTATATGCCTTTTCTGTAAAGCATGCCTCAAGGGATTATGATTTTAGGAGTAGCAATATAAACTCCTTGCACACACTCTTTGGTGTGCCTGCTTTAGCTCAGGTTTATTTACTTTATTCTTCAGTGAGAAGTTACATGCCATTTATTTTTCTGAAACAAGAATAACACAGTCTGTGGGCAGTATTTCTGTATGGAGGAA
Source organism: Coloeus monedula (assembly GCF_965178545.1). Lineage (NCBI taxonomy): Eukaryota > Metazoa > Chordata > Aves > Passeriformes > Corvidae > Coloeus > Coloeus monedula. The sequence continues at coordinate 47,640,402 of NC_138783.1, forward strand.
AGAGAAAGAAAAGCCATCATCTGAGAGATGATAGAGTATTTTGAAGTGTCTTACACAGTGATGAGGACAGGGTTACTGAAAACCTAACCAAACCAGAGCGGATACTTTGGTGAAGAATTCCAGAAGAGCTGATGGTAGCTGAGTGTTTCAGTCACTGTATCAGTGTCACCTGGACAGTGAATTAGCTTTCATGCCTTTGCAAGTCTTCCTTTTGGGATTAAACTTCCTGCATGGACAGTCACATCTTTGTGTACTTGTTTTGAGCAGTCCCAGAGCGCTGTCTTCCAGAGTTCTCTTGACTGCTTTCTGTGAGGAAGGAGCAAAATATGCCGTTGCAGTTAGTTTCAGTCGGCTCTTGCAGGCTTGTCTTTAGGTGATTTGTACTTAATGTTGTCTTGTAACTGCACTTGAATCTGATACAGGTTGTATAATACAACTCTTCTTGGACTTATCAATTCAAATGTGATGTGTTATTACTTCCTGGTTCATGTGTGGCTCCAGTTAAAATTTTTGGACAAATTGTGGTCGTTACTTTTGACTTGTTTTTATTTTATTTTTGCTTGCATAGGTTCCTGAGCTACAGGCAGTGAATCACTTGAATTGCACTACTGGTATAAATTACTGAGCAGGTTGTGCATGTCCAGTGGCTTATGATACTAAGTTTTGTTAATTATCTCAATAGCAGAAACACAGTCGTATACAATACTGATGGGGAGCAATTGGTTTTGTCAGGCTAATTTCTTAATTCTCTAATCTTAATGGCATTCATATATGGAAATCACTGATAGGATCAGATTACAAATGTCTTCCAGTGTAGGATATAACTGTACTTTGCCTGCAGAAGCTTCCCTGTATGGAAGGAGTATGATGAGTTGCAGGCTGCCACTGCTTCTTCTCTTAAAAGGTGGAGGTAGAGGGTGGATATTAACCTCTCCATATGGAAGACTCGCATACAGAATACCTGTAATCTAAGAAAAATTAGTGTCTCGACTGAGAATTAAATTGAGGCACCTCGAGCCTTAGCTCACTAGCAGAACTGCCATAGCACTTATATTCTCTCCTGAGGACTTAGTCTCCCATTAGAGATAGTAATGAAAATAACCTCAAGTTACACCAGATTTATTTGTTCAATTTTAACCAAATGTTTTCCTTCACATTAAACTATTGCTTAGATCCAAGCTAGCCTTTGGTAAAAGCTGTTGAAATGTTGCTTTGGGTTGTTTTCTTAACTGGTAAAGCACGGTTGTTTTTCAACCCTCTTTTGAAAATTCAAATAATTGAAATTTTTTTAGCTACTCAGATGTAATTTGTTCTGTCACAAGAGAAACCAAAACATTTGGGAAGAAATTAAGAAGTTTGTACAGACAGCTGAAGATCAAAATGGCACCCTTTGTGCTGATTTAGCTGCAAACTCGAAGCTTATCTTTGGTTTCTTTGTTTTTGGCAGGTGAAGTAGCTGGAGAATTATTTTGAAGGCTTCTAAGTACGGTAAATATTTGTTGGATTTGGTCGTTTTTATTTGTATTAAGGATTTATAGGTGTCTGGAATTTCAACACATTGTGAATTAGTTTTTCCTTTCACATACTGAAATATTCTGCCATTGAACTTATGGTGTTTTCTGGGTCTAGAAATGACCCAGAATGTATGGGGATTTTTTTTTTTTTGTGGACCTCTCAATTCAGCAGAATTTTAGTTACTCCTTCAAGATTCTTGGAGCCCCTTCCTATCTGTTGCTAACAAATAAAATCTCTTTATTTTAACAGAGATTTGGTAGCCAAATTCAGTGATTGGGACAGCGTGTGTTTCTGAGCGTAAAGCATAGTATGCCAGATTTAATAAATATTTTGGGTTTGAATATTCATTATACTTGTGCCACTTGCATGCTTGAACTGATTTACTCTTTTATATTTTCAAGTATATGTTCTAGAAGCAGAAAAATTGAGTGTTATTCAGTACTTCAGCTGATCTGAGGTTTCTTGGGCATATTCACAATGGCAAACCACTTTGCTCCTTACAAGTAATAGCTGGAGAGCTTGTGTATGTAATGGGTGATGCATAATACATCAAAACATGTTAATAGTATCCAGTGAATGTTGGAATTGATTTCTTGGTGTTTGTTTTGAAATCTCATAGTTGAAAAGGTCAGTATCAAGTGATGCTGAGGAAAACCTTTCATCTGCTATGGACTTGGTTTTGTCCTAACAGAGCAACAGGCAGCTGTGGGGACTAATGTGCTAGAAGACGAGGCCTGCAAAGCTTGTTTTATTTTGAAACTTCAAACAGCCTTTGGAAACACTTCTTTGAGAAGTTCTTCTGCCTCATTACATGTGAATGAATAAATGAAGTTTGAACTTGTGAATTAGAAGGGGGGGATTTAGTGGCAATGTGGCTTTTTAGTTCATTTTTCTGCAGCAGTTAGATCTTGTTGATCAGTTTTCTACAGAATGTTGAAATTCTCTGGAACTTATATCAGCACAGGTTTACTGCAGAGTTATTTCCAGGGAAAGTAGTTTTTCTTTTTAAAGCTTGGCTGCTGCTTTGAATGCTTAAACAGCTATAAACGTGGACAAGAATACATCACTTCAAATGAAGCCTTTTATTTCATGCTGGATTTGAAGACGTTCTTGTATCAATGTTTTTTACACGTGGAGTATTGACATTTATTCTCACCTCTGCATGCCAACTCGAGCTGGAGTGGGCCTGCAGTTAAGTCATGCTTAAAGAGGATGTCCTGGTACAGTTATACAAGTGGTTTGGTCACAGTTTCAGGTTATTTAACTGAATAGTAGGAGAAGGGTATTTGCATTTCTAGACAAGCAGATGTGCAAGCCGTGTGCTTTCTATCCACCCTTCTTTTGGCAGAAGGAACCAGGAACTAGCATTTTAGTGACTTTCTTTTTTTTCCCCCTAGATGGAGGAGATCCTGTCTCCTCCTGCTCGGCCAGCTTGCTTCTCTTGAAGCTTTCCCTTCAAATCCTACAGGTCTTGTACATCTTCACTGTAGCAATCACTGTATGGTTATAGCAAGTGAAGAGTTGCAAAGCTTGGGCATGGTAAGTGTGACATACCTGAACGTTGAAATGAGGAGCTACAAATGCCTTCCAGAGGAATGTCTGAGAATGCACCAAGGCATCTTTCAGCCCTTGCATGAAATGTTGCTGTTGTAACATTTACCTCTGTCATCAAGTGCTGCTCATGCTCTTGAAGACTATCCTGAAATTTCGGGTATCCTCTGATTCAGAGTGGATAGCTCCACACAAGCACAAAGTGAACATTAGGAGCTATACCTAGTTATAGCTCAAGCTATTAATGCTGGAAAGACAGACCTTCGTGTCTAGTGGCTGAATTTCTGTACTGGATTTGCACTGGTAATGATATGAGAAGCTTCCATGTTGGCAGACTAATAAGTGGTTAAGTTTTTAACCTTAAGGATTTTTCTTATCCTGAAATAGCTGCATCTGAACTACCACTGCGACATCTTTGGGTTTCTGTTCTTTTTTTCTAGACTAGTTTCTAGCTTACTGGGGAAGATGTGTGCTTTGCAAAATGTTGTTCTGGTTGCTGTACCAACAATTCTGAGGGCCTTGAAGCTTGCATGGATCTGCAGCTTGCTGTTATGCTTGGTCACTCAGCTGGCTGAAGCATTGTCTGACTAGTTTGCTTGATGCTGGAGCAGGTTTAGCAGGCTTCAGTAATTTCTCTAGTTTGGAGGGTGATGGCTAGGTTCTGTTCAATGGGATTAAAACTCTTATTTGCAAAAACTGGGGAGAGGCAGGTAATACTCCACAGCTGGGGAAAATTTCAGAATTTCTGTTGTCTTAGCTGCTTGAAATGGACTAAATATTTTACATTACTTGGTAAATTGGTACAGTTACTATTTCTGTGAGTTATTAATGAAGGACAGACTCAAATATTGTAGCAGATTGAACCCTCATCTTAAAATTCTGGCTTTCTGAAATGTACAGAAATAAGTCTTAAGTAGTATATAATCCATTTTGCATGTTTCTATTAGCCATTTTGTCTCTTAATCTAAAACTATTGAGGCAGCAGTGAAATAACCACCTTTATTGGGTATGTAGTATTACTGCTGCCTGTGACAACAGCTGCTGAAACCCCAAATCCATTGCCTTCTCTCCCTGTTCCATGCTTTAAAATGAAGCTGTTAATGTTTTGTGTGCCACTTCCTCATTTGCATTTTCTGTTCCACTTCCTCTTGCTGCAAACTCTCGCTGATGCATTTTTTCTGAAGTCTTTTACTTCCCTTTGAAACTCTCTTCTGTATCCTAGTATTCCTGGTAAAAAAGGAAAACATTATGATGAACTTCTGCTTTGTGTCATTTCTAGTAAAATCCACAGATGCCTTATTTTTAGAGTAAAATACTTGAAGATATAAAAAACACAAACCACAACAAAAACTCTTCCCAGTGCCACATGCATCCCTGAAAAAATTTAAAATGGAGGGAAGTAAATGCAAGACACGAAGTGTAAATCCTTGCCAAATGTAAATCCTTCTTCCCTTAGCTGAGTGAACTGCTTACTATCAAATTTCTTTAAGCCACAGAATGTTTTTTTTGGCAGGAACATCAGAAAGAGTTTTCTTTCTTTTAAACAGTTGTTGTTTAGAAAACAAGCATATGTTTGGCATCATCATGGATCTCTAAAAGAGGAAAAAGTGATTTTATTTTCAAAACATATAGTAGAGCTGTGTTTTCAGCAGAATCAAATGTTAAATGCTTCTGGAAGCTTAAGTATAATAGTGTGTCCATGCAGTTGGTTGTCAAGGTTGAAACAACAAGCACAGTTAGCCCCGAAGCTGCTAAATGCTAATCCAAGCTTGGCAAGTGTTTTTCTCAGCCAAGTTAGCTGAGGAAGTTAGAGAAGCGCGTAGGCAGCTTGTAATAATCAAGTTTTTTAAAGCAAGCTTAAATGTTGAGGTTCAGGTATAAATAAATGCAGCTTCGTTTTATACTTTTTGGTAATAGTGATGTTAGCTGTAAGATCTGTGACTCTAAATCTGTAGTTTGAGTATCCCCACTGTTACTCATCGTGGTGGAATTATGGCTGTTAATGCTTTTGAATATGAAGCATTAGAAAATACACTGAATTAGTTTTTTAGGTTTTGTGAACCTAAGAGATGACAGTCTAAATAGTGAACAGCTTTGATTTGTTGGTCAAAGATAACTTTCTTCATGCCTCATCACAGAACAATAAACACAGCATAGAGCAGTCCGGGTTACTCAAAAGAAGTTTGTCAGGCTCATTCAGTTACAGGGATAGGCTAAGAAAGGAGAAAAATGACCTGCTTTAGCACTGGGTGGGAAACATCAGGGAGATTGAACTGTGAGGGTGGGAAGTATGGGTGTTGAATCTAGAGGAATAAAACAAGTGAATTTAATTGAGGGTTACTGAGAGTTGTTATATTCTCTTAAGATGTTCAGCCTGATATTTTAGAGCTAAATATGGAGGAAACCCGCAACCAAAAGCTTGTCTGAAATACAAAGCTTGGAGGACAAGTGTTCTTTTGTCAGAAGTGTATTTTTGAGACTTCTAAATCCACTTTGAACAAAATACTAAAATAAATGTAACTGTAGGAAGATAAGACTGTAGAAATAATTGAATTCCATTGTGGATTAGTTAATTTGCATTATATTAGTATTTAGTGTTCTCTAAAATATGCCTTCCATACTTTTTTGCTCGTTTCTGCAGGTGTTTAATGAAGCATTCATCCTCTTTTTCTTGTTCAAAGCATACAGGACTTGCTGCTTTAAATCAGATTCTTATTAGGTGTTAAAACAAGAACAAGCTCGGCCCAAGTGGGAAGCTTAAGCAGTATGTTTTCCTGTAGGCTTGAAACAACTTTTGGTGATTCTGGATATAAGAGAACATGACCTATGGAACCACTGGCCCATAAGTAGTAGTTTTGTTGCAGAACGGGCTTACTTACATGTTAACTCAGTAATAGGCCACTCCTAAATAAATGCCTTTCTCAAGGGTGAAATATCTCTATACTGTTGTTATACTTGAAAATGAGGTAGTTGTGAAAACGTAGGATCTTGAAAGTGTTGGGGGCACTCACCTCTTAAAAAAAAAAGTATGATTCCCATGGTAATCTGCAACAAGATTTTCAAAAATAACAAAGCCAGTATGCATCTGCACTGCAGATGAAAAACTGTATTTCTGCAATGCAGAAAGAAAAACTATATTATTTGGGGTCAGATGATAGTTTTAAGTGGTACTTCATAAAGGAGGCTTTGAAAAAAACAACAAACCCGAAACATCAACAAAAACCTCCAAACAGACAAGGTTCCATGCCTTCTTGGATGAGCTGTTGCAGTTCATTGTGCTTGATGTAGAATTTGCCGGGGGGTTCATAACCTGTAATAATGTGAATGGTCAGCTCAGATGACATGGTGCTTACACCACCTTAGCACTTACTAGTCACAGAGGTCATGTCTGAAGACCTACATGAGCATTTCAAACCGAGGTCAGGTGTGGTAGAAGAGTAAAGGCATCACATTCTTGATCTGATGTGGCTTTAGTTGCAACCTTCCACCCATCTGCAGTGCATGTGCTGGTGCTCTTTGAACAAAAGCTTCATGCACTGGATATCAGTAGTTTTAATTGAGCCTCCTTGTTTGGTTGTATTTTATTCCTCTGCTGCTCTTTTGCCAGCACCAGGCAGCTGTGAAATGAAGAGGGGAAGAGGAAGCCGTGTGTCACAGCTGTGCAGCTCTGGCCTTGCCCTCTGCGAAGTGGAGTTGTTACTCTTCAAAGCATTGTGTGGTTTCTGCTATTTTGTATGCGGAGGTGGGAAGAGGTGGATTTGAAGCTGTGCCAGGTTTCCGGCTGACTCTTCTCTCTTCCCACCCCAGAGCAAAGTGGTCAGTAATAACCAAAATAGCTGGTTGTTTCCATTTCCAAATGTAAGCTACATACTGCTCTAGAGCTGTCAGCTGCTGCCTGGGCAGGCATGGCATTGCCCTGGGACACGGCATGCCTTCTTTCCTGTGATACGTCCTGTGCCTCCACTCCTGCCTACATAGGGTTAAACAGAATAGCTGCTCTTCAAATGGAAAAAAAAAAAATCCTTGCATGTTTATTGGCAGCCCATGTCTTTCAGCAACATTAAATGTCGGTTTGTTTTTTTTTTTCCCCAAAAGTCAAGATATTTTGTATCTGACATGATGTAAATTTGTATTTAATTATTGGAAATCTAAATTGTTTATAGTTTTCAAAGTGTTCAATAGAGGAAGGCAAAATTGAAATGGGTATTTTCTGGTTATTGGAAGACTGAGGAAGGGATGCAGACAAGAAACCAATCTAGAATAGGATAATTTACCTGCAGTCACATTATTATGGAGAAATCTAAGATGTATATATTGTATGTATGTATTAAGTAATTTAGGTTTTCTTTGTGGTCGCATCATATCTTTGCTATTGTTTCTAAATCTCTTAATGGAAATTACTTTGTAAGATGCTGCATTTGTGGCAGCTGACTGCCTCTTCTTCCTCCCCCCCCCAGTAGAAAATATTAAACGTGGCTGTGAATGTCACAGTGAAGTTATGTGAAGGACAGGATTTACTGAATTTATTGAATGGGAATATGTAGTGGGAACAGGTAAAACTAATCTCTTTAGTTAGTGTCTGTGTGGCGTTGAATCTGATGGTAAGGCAGTAGATGACCTGGATGGGTTATGTGATTAAGATAATGAAGATTATACTTTTCATTACCCATATTAAAAAAGTATTTTAAAATTCCCTTTTATGAAAACAGGTCTTAATTAAAACCTAAAACTACATAAAAATCTCATGCTAATAGCAGGCATGATGGTTTTAAGCCACTTCAGCCTTCTTTTCAAAAGAAAAAGTGGACTTTATTTCACATACTTTAGGATTTCTGGTGATTTGTTTGATCTTCCTAAACTGCTAAGCTCCTCTACATTGAGTAAGATTTGAGGGCACAGATCCATGCAAAACTGTTTTAGTATAACTGGCTTATAAATAAAAATGTTAATAACAAAGAAGACCCAAAAGAAACAAACAAAACTGCCTGTTGTATCTGGCCCTTTAAAAACAGGAGGAGGGAGGGGAAAAAAAACCGTAGAGAAATTGGGATAGACCTGAACCATGTAGAGTGTTCCAGTCTCTTTCAAGAACTGCTTTCCAGCTGGGGTGTAGAATGGAGTAATTCAACACATAAGTTTCACCTGTTAAAATGCTTTCATTTTTCTCCCTCCCTTCTCACCCTCCTTGTTTCTTTATTTATGTCCTTTATTGAACCTCATAGGTCAGCTGTAAGGAGTGACTCTTTAATTCCATTGAGTTTTAATTTTATAAATGGTGGCTCTTTAATAATTAAATCTCTGTGATACCTGTGTCTGTTTGAAAACAATTTATATGCTTTTTGAGACTTTAAAACTGGGGGAAAACCCCACACTTTTCACAAATATCTTCAAATTGGTGTCCTAGTGATAAAACATACTAGTTTTATGTATAGAGAGAGATCTGTATCTGTAGATACACAAGGCTTTATAAATAGTGAGAACTAAACTACAGTATTAGCTACATGGATACCTAAGTATGTGCATATGAGAGAGCTGTTTATGAGAATAGAATATTTCACTTGAAAGGGACCTAGAGCCATCATCCAGTCCCAACTGTCTGACTGCTTCAGGGCTGACCAAAAGCTGAAGCATGTTGTTAGGGACATGGTTCAAATGTCTCTTAAACACTGTCAAGGGCTGAGGCATCAACCACCTCTCTAGGAAGCCTGTTTGAGTGTGTGACCCCTCCCTTTTGTAATGAAATACTTCCTACTGTCCAGCCTGAACCTCCCCTGGTGCAGCTTTCAACCATTCCCACATATCCTGTCACTGGGTCCCAGGGAGAAGAGTTCAGTACCTCCCTCTCCATATCCCTTCCTTGGGAAGCTGTGGAGAGCAATAAGGTCATGGCTCAGCTTCTGTTTCTCCAAACTAGACAAACGCCGTGTCCTCAGCCACTCATCACAAGACTTTTCCTCCCAGCCCCTTTTCCAACTTTGCTGAGCCCCTCTGGACACATTCAAGCACCTTCACAACCTTCCTAAATTGTGCAGCCCAGAACAGCAGACAATCCTTGAGGTAAGGCCACACCAACACTGAATGCAGCAGGACAATCCCCCTTTTTGCCCAGCTGGTGATGCTGTTTGATGCACCCTGGGATGGGGTTTGCTCTCCTGCCTGCCAGGGCTCACTGCTGACCCAGACTGAGCTGCTGCATACTGTGAACCCCAGATCCCTCTCTGCAGGGCTGCTCTCCAGCCACTCCTCTCCCAGTTTATACTTGTGCCTGGCATTACTTTGTCCTGGGTGCAAAATCCAGCATTTGGACTTGTTAAATGTCATGCTATAAATCATAGCCCAATGTTCCAACCCATGTAGATCCCTCTGCAAAGCCCCCCATCCCTCAAGAAAGCCAAAAGCACCTCCCAGTTTGGTATCACCAGCAACCACAGTAATGGTGTACTGAACTCCTGCATCCAGATCATTGGTAAGTACAGGAACAGGACTGGCCCTAGAACTGATCTCTGAGGAGCACCAGTGGGGACTGGTCACCAGCTGGGTGTAGCCCCATTCACTACAGCCCTTTGAGCTCTGCCCTTCAGCCAGCATACCATGAACCCGCTCATCCTACAGCTGGACAACTTGTCCAGAAGGATGCTGTGAGAGACAGTATTAAAAGTCTTCCTAAAAATCCAGAAAAACTGCATCTGCTGCCTTCCCTTCATCCACTAGATGTGACCTTATCAGAAAAAGTTACCAAATTAGTGTTATTTGTTAGGACTTTCCTTTTGTGAACCCACTTTGACTGTGCCTGTTAATTGCATTATTCTTTAAATGCATTTCAGTATTACCTGGTATAATCTTCCTCCATAATTTTTCCAAGAACTGAGGCTACATGAACAGGTCTGTAGTTTTCTGGATCTTTCTTCATACCCTTCTTGTAAATTAGAATAAAACTAGCTCCTGATCAGCAGGGACCTCTTGACTCCAAAAACCTTTGGTAGATGATGGACAGGGGTGCTGCTGAAGCACCCCTGTCTCATGAAGGTGTCTTATTTTAGTGGTTTGTGTGTGTGTATATATGGTATTTTTGGCTAATGGCTCCTTCAGAACTCTGGGATGAATCCCATCATGCCCCATGGAATTGTGACTAATCAGCTGATGCAGCTGATCCCTTACAATTTCAGTGTCCACAAATGGAAAGTCACTGTTCCCACACTCACGGCCTTCCTACTCAGGGGACTGGGCAGCCCCAGGTCTATCAGTATTATGTATATCTATCAGTATTATGACTGAGGCAACCTTTTCAGCAGGTTGAGGGAGGTGATTATTTGCTTCTGCTTTGCTCTTGTGAGATTCCACCTGCAATGCTTTATCCAGCTCTGAGGCTCCCAGGCTAAGAAGGATGAGATGTTGGAGCAAGTCCAGAGGAAGGCCATGCAAATAATCAGAGGGCTGTAGCACATCTCCTGTAAAGAAAGGCTCAGAGAGCTGGGGCTGTTCAGCCTGGGAAGAGAATGCTTTTTGTGGCAGGACAAGAGGTAATGGCTTTATACTGAAAGAGGGTAGATACGAAGGAATTCTTTACTCAGAGGGTGTTGAGCCACTGGAACAGTGGTGTTGTGGACTCCCCATCCCTGGAAGTGTTCAAGGCCAGGTTGGATGAGGCTCTGAGCAACCTGGTCTAGTGGAAGGTGTCTCTGCCCATGGCAAGGGGGTTGGAACAAAATGGTCATTAAAATCACTTCCAACCTAAGCCATTCTGTAATTCTATGAAAAAAGCACTGAATACCACTGTTTTTAATTCACCCCTAGTAGTTAATCATCTCCCACAAGTCCAATGTTTTTGTTTTTTTTTTAGACCTCTTGCTATTTATGTACTTTAAAAAGCCATTTAAGGGATGATAAAGCAGTTCCCAATGGAAGCAAGCTTCATATCTCAGTTGTGGTTTTCTAACAAAGGATGTGGCCTCTTAGGAGGATATAATAACAGGGAAGGTGAATTTTTTTCTATGTACCCAGCTCTATACCACAAAGTACCTTTCTGTCTGCTAGGGTGAAGGATGTGCCTTCTATTCTTCAAACATTAAATGAGTGCTCTTATGTTTTTTCATTTCTCTTTCACCACCAAGGGGGGGAATTAGCCATGGAGTGATGTGAGTGGTTGCTTTCAGCTAGATCCAGATGTAAAAATATGTCTTGGCCCTGAATGGGGTGTGCTAGAGAGAGCAGCTGCTTGCTTGATCCAGGCTGTGACCATCTGCATAATTCTGATTCCACGGAATTGAAGTTGGCTGTCAGCTCCAGCAGTGCTGAGTTGTTTAGTAGGACCTTGGTGCTGCTTCCTTCCCTGTTGCGCTTCTTTATAGATGTGGTATTTTTTCCCCTTTTTAAAAATCACGTCAGTTCTGTTTAATTTCCCTTTTTTTCCTGGACATTCTGGAGCCTACTAGATTTCATTTATCAATCTTGAGGTGTCTCATTTTAGTGGTTTATGTGTGTGTATATATGGTATTTTTGGCTAATGCTTTTCAGTGGGGCTCTGTGGCCTGTGCTGATTCACGCCTCCCTTCCTCTGCCACTTCTCTCTAACGTTACGAAACTGTAGGGTACAAACTGCATGGCCCTCTGCTCTTTCTGGAGAAGTATGAGTAAAGAATTATCTTAAGTTTTGTCCAGCACAACGTGAAATCTGGTATTTGCTTTGAATGTTGGCTGTTAATTATCTGACAATATTTTTGTATTGATTTTTGTCACCAAATTCAGGTATTTTAATTAAGCATATAACTTGAAGGTCCCATCACCTAGCCTTGGACTAATGCCCTTAATGAACCCACAGGTTTTCTGTCTGGAGTACTTACACAAAGCATCTGTCTAGATGTTCATACTTTTTAGCAGTGTCTGCTAACAACAAGAAGTGAGGCTGAATGGTCCAGAAAGTAGATTTTAAGGGACTTTTTTATTTTAATAAACATTTTGTTAAATATTAGTAGTTGAAAAACTGTGCTATGTAATGCTGGGCAGGTAACAACTGAAGCTAGAGATGCTGTCTGCTGAGGATGACTCATTTTTAGTGTTATGTGAGAGTGGGGATGCACTTGAGTAAAGCCATCAGCATTCCTTTTGTGAAGCATTAGGGAGACATCTCTACAGGCTGGGAGTGGAGCTAGGAGGGAGCTCTCTGCTATTCTGTAAAGATGTGTACGCTGTACTTCTGGAGAAGAGTGCAGGGCTGTATTGGGAGAAGGAGCAGGCTGATAGTACAGAAGACTTGTACTGTGATATTAGGATTTAGGGATGGTGAATGCTGCCAGCAAACCTTTTCAAGTGTTTGAAAACATTTTGATATTGATATCCCATCTGGAATCTGTTCCTTCTCAGAGGTATTGGCCTTTTTGCTTTCCTGGTGGTGGAAGAACTCTTTCTTTTTGGATCAAAGATAAGAGAACTACTTCCTGTCTCTTGTGGTTGGTACTAGTAATTTGTTGTATAATCTTTGTTTGGCTTCATTTGCACTAGAGTCAGTGCTGACCATTAAGAAGAGAGTGTAGTCCTGGGCAAGCCTCTTGTTGTTGAGACACCAAACAGGTGATAGATGTAGGGATGGTTGTGCTTCTTACCAGCACAGAATGTCTGACAAATCACTGCTGTTACTGGCTGGCTCATAGGCTCGATGGGCTGGCTTTTGTAGATTGCAAAATCTCTGATGATCAAGTGTTTAACCTCAGTTAAATTCCACAGGATGTTTAGGATTTTGCAAGCCTTCTGTTTAGATGGGTTTCCTCTGTCCAGTACTGAAGGACTGCTATACTCAGTCAAGTAGTGAATATTTGTACCATAATCCAGTGAGTGAAAAGGAATAAAAGAGACACCAGGTACTCCACACAGGTTCGGTATTTTTAATTTATCTGCCTATGCTCTGAAGAAAAACTTCAAGAGCTTGAACTTGTTCGTTCCTTGGAAGGAATTTGTGGCAAAGGACACACTGGGTGTTGTGACTAAGTCTGACTGTCAGAGTGGTTCTCAAGGACATGCAGAGTGGGAAATTGTTCCTTGAGGGCTTGTCAAAGGGCAGATTGCTCTCTGCACTCCAAGTACAGTGTTTATCCCAACTAATTCTGCATTTCTGGATGCCGTGGAGACTCAGAGTTCGGACTAGACAACAGCAAGAGAATCTTTAATTAAAGACCACCTGGAAAACATGAACTGCTGTGTCTTTATGCTGCTCCTGTTCTGTGCCCAAATGTAAGACTGGGATATGGAACAAGTCTAGTTTAAAGATAAGAAACTTTTGAGTTGTCTCGATCAACCTCATGGAAGCTCCTTAGGATGTGCTACTGACAGGCCCCTTAGTTTTAAGAAATTGATTGTATGGCTCTTTTACAGAAAAGCCCCCATCCCACTGTAGAACTGCTTAAGATCGAGGGGGACCTAATTACTAATTGATGTGTGGTTCTACTCTTTGAAGATTTCAGAATCTGTCTGGATTTTCCAAATGTGTGTTGCAGTTACACTAGTTTCCAAGATCGAGTTTCATGCTTTTAAGATTGAATATGTGCATGAATTTAACAAGGCAAACCAGTATTGAGGTTTTAAACCACTTCCTTTTTTGTGTGTATCCATTGGTAAAGCAGTTATTTGAATTCAAACTATAGTGGTAAGTTTTGGATCTCTATATATGAAAGCATGTTTTAAAAACCCTCCCCCCACCCCAGAAAGCAGACTTAAAAAAAAAATCCTTTTTTCACCATTTTCATGATGACCTGCCATTTGGATACTTTTAATCCTCAATCTGTGTAAAAGTTATGTCTTGCATTAAATCCTTTATGGTTGTTTTCATGTGGATTTCTGAAGTAATCCTCTGTGTGCCATATAGCTTGTTCTTCAAATTGCTTGCCTACAATACCCTCTTTTCTAGGAGTTCTGTTTAGAAAGCTTTAAAACATTGATTTTAAACAAGATTCAGTTGGATATAAATGTCTTGCCAGAAGTCATTGTTATACATTCTGCATGTCTAAATTCTTATCCTGTTGAAACTGTTTAGTACTTTCTGTAACTTAGTCAGTGAATGCGTCAAATGGGGCACTTGGCAGAGGAGTTGGTGATGTACTTGATAATGAGTAAGAATCTTTTATCCTTTTATAATGGCTTTTGTTGTGGGGTTTTTTTTTCCCCATCTTGGGGATTTAATGGGAAAGAAGGAAAGAATCCATTCAAAAGGGAATGTGTCAGTTTTCACAGTTGTGGCAGTAGATAGGTTTTGCTGGACTGTTAGTGGTGTGCCAAAATGTATTTTCTTTTCTGTATCTTGTGTTTTCATCATAGCTGTGTATCTTAAATGTGGAACACAGAGAGTCCAGCACTTTTTTCTCTGGCTTATCCTGGGTCTTTTTCAATGTTCTACTTAAAAAAAAAAAAATCAATCTGATTACAGAAAAGAGATCTAAAACTGCTTGACATTGACCACATCTTGATTTATACTGAAATATATGTCAAGTTGATTTGATTTGATTTCACTGTGAAAGCTGAGAATTGTCCTCACTGTGTGGTAATTCTCAGCTTTCTTTCCATCCCTGTATAGGTCATATATCATTGATGTGAGTGAGGAGTTCTTTCATCACAGGATGGATTCAAGGATCCTGTTTATGTAGTGCAGTGCTACAGACGTTGTGTAGATGTAAATGATGGAAGTGGTAAAGTGTGTGGACAAAAATGAGTAGCTGATGTGGGGAACCGAGAACTTCATAAGGTGCCTTTGCTGCTGAGGATAATGTAATGTGTCAATACATTCTCAACCACCCTGATAGTACTAGAGAGTTTAAGATCTATATGAAGTTCCAGTCACCTTGTACTACAAGTGCTCTATGGTGTCTGTTCTGTAGTGTTTTTAATGTAGTGCTATTTACTCTAAAGCAGATTTACTGTTTTCTGAACCACAAGCATACTTAATTCACTGCTGGTTGAAGTCACTTACAGGATCACAGAATAGCCTGGCTTGGAAGGAATCTTGAAGAACATCTAGTTCCAATGCCATTGCCATGGGCAGAACACCTTCCACTAGACCAGGCTGCTCAAAGCCCCATCCAACCTGGCCTCGAAGACTTCCGTAACTTCTCTGGGCAACCTGTTCCAGTGTCTCACCACTCTCACAGTGAAGAATTTCTTTCCAATATATAACCTAAACTTACCCTCTTTTAGTTTAAAGCCAGTTGCCCTTGTCTTTTCATTACATGTCCTTGTAAAAAATCCATCTCCAGCTCTCTTGGTGGTCTCCTCTTGGTTCTGGAAGTTGCTGTAAGGTCTCCCTGGAGTCTTCTCCAGGCTCCTGTTTTCATAGGACAAGGTGCTTTAGCCCCTCTGATAATCATTGGGGCCCTCCTGGAATCTCTTCAGCAGGTCCATGTCTATCTTATGTTAACTCAAGCTAATAGGATCCTGTCTGACATAATTTAGTTGGGATTGTGAAGCTGTGTTTGGAAGGGACTTCCCCCCGTGTAGTACACCTATCCTGGAAATGAGAACATGAATTAGTGATATGTATGTGAGCCTTTGTAATGTCTCTTCAAAACAGTTTTTTCTCTAAGCTCATAAACACTTAAGTGAGCACCAAACCTTGGCAAACTGGTAGATTTTGCTAGCAAGTTAACTAGAGGACAATATTTTATTTGGAATAGATAGTTACTGCACCAGTGCTTACTGGAATCCAGGTTTGGGCACATTAAAGTTCTAATATTCTGAGGGAGGATGAAGGAAAGTGAGCAAGGCAGGGGGTGTCAGTGAGCAAGCAGGATACTGCTGTCTTGCCTTTGAGAAATCATATGGTGACTTTAACAGTGTCTTGCTCTTCTAGATGCTTTGTCTTTCTTATAAATCCTGGTTTATAATTGTGTCCTTAAGATCAAGAAGTTTTTTTTTCTCTTGGAAATATTAATAGCCTAAAATATTTAGGCAAAATAATGCATAATAGCACCCTTTAAAAATCTGGTAGTAGTATTAACCTCCTATAAGCAAGTGTTCTATTTTAGAGATCATTTTTATACAGTTCTTGCAGAAAGGACATTTATATGTTAACTGCAAAAAACCTTAATTTATAAAAATTTAGTGTATGACTAAATGTTAATCTATAAGTCAGAATGTCCTCTTGATGCTAGGAACTGTAATATTTTCATGGAAACATCTCAATACTTAATTTTTGCAAGAGGTTCTCATTGCTTTTTTTGAGTCTGTTTTTGTGGGTTTGGTTTTGTAATATTTAATTTGCTGTGAAGAATCTCAGAGGGACTTAAACCTGCTGTTTTATTGTGTTTTATAGTAGGCCATTATATGATTTTTCCATCCTCACAGTTTTAAAGTGGGTAAATGTTACTTTCTCTGCAGATATTTCTATTTAAAAATTGATTATAAAATAACATAAGCTATTTTGTTACCTTGAAAAAAATTAAGCTGTAACATGAAATATTTAGCACAAAACAATTACAACTGTCTGCATTCTACTCATGTATATTTTACTAAGTTTTTTTTTCCAGCTGGTCACTGAACCAAAACCTATTTTTAACGCATAATGTTAATTATTCTGTTACTGAAAGACTAAGTTAAATTTGTCTTTGTTTGCAGAAAAAGCCACCTGAGTGTGCTGGGAAGTTGGAGAGCAGCTGTCTCCTGAATAAACAGTACGGATATTCTGTACTCCTTTTTAAATGGTAGGTTGTTCAGGAGAGCTCTTATGGAACATTCCTTGTCACTTACTTTGCATTTGTGTGAATCTACTACAAATAGCTTTGAAGACTGTGATAAGTCCCTCAAACTGAAGACCAGTGATGAATTTTGGAAACTTGTCCAGAAGGTTATAAGTTAGCCTTGTGAAGGAGGTTTATGGTGTGCTGTATTAGGCCCTGAAACAAATGTCAGAAGCATTGCTAACCCAGGAGACTGGTAGCATTTAAATACTAATCTTATTGTGTAGAAAACCAAAATAAATTTACTTTATTCGTGGTTGTTCATGAGATATTGGATTTATAAATTTGCATCTGTTAATTACTTTTACCCTGTATAATCTGTACTTTGTTCATGTATTGTCTAAGAGATTTAAACTAAATCTGCTGAGGTTGAATGTTTGTTTGCCTCAAAGTGCAACGGATAATAAAAGATTTATATTTATTGATATTAAACTAGCTGTGTGGGGAAATATTCCACTGCCCCCAATCTCTCTCAGCTGCCACACTCAGCACCAGGGGCCTTTTAGATGAGGACTATCTGTTGTGTTGCTGGAAGAGTAGCACTTCTCCGTGTGACATAAGAGGTGGGACACACCTGAGGGGGGTGCCAATGAAGGTCTCCTGCCAAAGTGCAGACAATTTTGTTTCAATAAGTAAAGGTGATAAGTGTGTGTATATGTATATTTCCAGGGAGCTGCAGCTTGTTGGCTTCTGCAGTGGGAAAGAGAAAGCTTTTGAGCAGGGGAAGAAGCTGAAAAGCAGATTTGTTGTTCTTCCTTCTGGGAGGGTGAGGTTAAAATTAGCATTAGGTACTTGTAGGTGAGACTGTTTTCTTCCTGTATTGCACACCACAGTGCTGCCTTTGGCAGAAGTCACTGCCAGCCTTGCTTCAAGGTCTGTGAAAACCAGTAAAGTATGCAGCTGTGCTTTAGGAGACTGTTGTTAAGGGTACTGTTCTCCTGTGTCCTAGAGCTGACTCTGTCTATAACCCTGGCTATGATCCTTTGCCACACTTTTCCCCTCAGCTGAAATTTGCTTATGCTTATTTCAATTTTGAGTTCTGAGTATATACTTGATGATACTCAAGATGCTTATCAGCATATATGTTCTGAAAAAGATTGCACTTTAAGTTAGGAAAGAATTATTCTGGAAAATGTGTGCATTCACAATGTCAAATAGAAAACCGTTTTGAGGAGTGAAGGAATCAGGAGGAAATGTGGAGCACAGAGGAATGGGACAGATATGGCAACAGCCTTTGAAGGAGAAGGGTGAAGGAAAACCCACTCTTTCCCCCTTTACCCTTCTTGCATTACCCATTAAATGGAAAGGTAACATGATAGTTATGTACTGAAATCGTTTGGAAAAAAGATCTCTTGCTCTAGACGTCAAAAGTGGAGGAACTGTGTCAGGGAATGTAAGTAGTCTGCAAAAAAACTCCCAAGGGTAAACCAAATGGACATATCCAAGATTGAAAATATGCTTCACTACTATATTAGTAGTTTAGCATATTGCTTATTATTTAACAAAGCAGTGAATGTTACAGCACTGTTATATTTGAGTTGCATTTCATGCTGCATGGAATCATCATTGCTTTTATTTGTGAGAAGCTATAGGAATTAGTTATTACAAGAATAAGAACCTTGGGTTTGGAATATTTTACCTAGGTTATATTTATTCATAAAACTTTAAAAGTTATTTTGAGATATTTGCTGTTTGTTCTCAGTGTAGTTTTAACAAATATTTTGTTTCTTTGTGCAGTTTAAGCCAAACTTTCATGTAGAGTTTAATTAAAGTGTTTCGTGTTTAACTAGTCTGGAGTTAAACATAACTGAAGAGTGTATAAAGACAGTGCTGAACATACTTGAAAATAATCAGCCTTTAAATTAAAGGAAAACCCCAACAACCTAATTCTAGTAAACAAGTTCTAATTTTTGGTTGAACATTGATCATTCATGTATCACAAATGTTCTAACTGAACATACAATTTGGAAACTACCTGATCAATAAAATGAGAAACTTGTACTTAAAATAATGGTTGATTTCTATAGAAATGTAATATATTTTCTTTTAAGATTTCTATTCAAAGAATTTCACTTAAAAGTCATAATAAAAAATTTAAACAGCTTAATTCACTTGTTCTGCATTTGTAGTGAGGCATTTGAAATTAAGTCACTCAGTTTGTCACTTGGATTATAGTTGTGCCTTGTCTTGCTTCTCTGGATTTCCTACTGTGTTTTGCTAATATAAATGCCCCCAAAAGTTGTAAGGTTGATAAAAATACTACATTAAATGTTTGTAAACGTTGCTGATTGCTTAGAATACCATCCTGTGTGAGTAGCATGCACTAGCTTTTCTGAACTTCTGTTATAAACCTACAACACTACAGTACAAAAGTGTCTTCCACAGAAAGTTAGCATGTAGTGGGGAATTAAATACCAGATTCAGGGCTTGAAAACAGCCTCTGATGCTTACTAGCCCCAGCTGTCAGTTCAGTAGACTACCAGAAGAATTCTTTTGTCATCACATACAAGCAATTCTAAGAAATATACCTCTACACTTAGTTTTTCAGATAAAATATTGCATATTCAGTTACACATTTTGAAAAAAGGTGTTAAAAGTGTGTTTGTGATTGCTGTGTGCTGTGAATACTCTTGTAGTCTTTGGAAATACTTTTACTGGGAAAGCAACTTGGATACTTTTAGTCAGGGTTAAATCAAATCTATATGCTAAGACTTTTGCCTGTGCTATCTGGCTCTTCAGCTGTGTGACCTGTATCCTTTAATCTTCATGGCTGCTAAATTATAGATTTATTTAGTAACTTAAATTTTTGATTTAAAATAAACCATTAAGAATAGTTCCCTGAAGGAAGGAAGACTCTAAGAATGTGGCAGAGTGAATATGAAAAGTAGGTTGGGCAGGAGAGAAATAGTCTCTGGAGAGTGGTGGAAGGTTTTTGGACTACTTGACCAGCCAGAAGCTGCAGATCACTAATTGCATAGCAGTGGATGGGGGGAATAGTAAGACAAATGTTTTCCCAGTGGTCTCCTGGGGATGGAAAAAGACCTATGAGAAAGGCAAAAGTATTACAGAATTCTTGCATTTCAAACAGTAAAGCCAAAATGAGGTGGAACTGGTTTTGGGAGAGACTAACTTAAAATAGGATAGAGAAGTGATCACAAATTTCAATCTTGAGGTACATGCATTTTCTAGGAGCTTTTCTTGTTTTCTGTCTGTTTTTGATGTCAGGAGAGGCTGAATATTTGCTCTTAACTCTTGCCTGTCTGGGGTTAAACTCTTCAGTATGCACTTATTTACATTTTGGACTTGACTGCATGGTGTTGAATTCAATTGCAGCCTGGCAAAATGGGTTTGATGTAAACAAATTTCTTCTCTTTGTGTATTAAAACTGGTGTCTGCACTGTGAGAGCCTTAGCATGCTCATCACATATAGATATATTCTTTGTTATCACTGTCTGAGACTGGGAAATTTTCATTTCTGCAAATAAATGCAGTCATTGGCCTCTTCTCTGAACCCTTCTGTGATTGGCATCATAATAACTTCCCTCTGAATTATGCAGCTAGTGCACAGGGCTCTGCTTGAAGATGAGGTTTAAATCTTGGTTGTCTGTGCAGTGATTAAATAAATCAGTTTCTAAATTTAACTGATGTAGTTAAATTACTTTTTGAACTGTGTGTAGATTAGTCTCTAATGGCTTGATTTTTTCCATATGTGCTTGTAGTCTATGTAGATTACATTGATTATTTTAAAGTGTAGTTAAGAGCAATGTAAGTATTGATAGGTTTGTTACATAATTTGGTGGGGTGTATGGAAGATCCATCTAATCACAGATAACTTTAAATTACAGTCTTTGAGAGTTGGAGTCAATGTGTTTGTGCCTACAGTTACCCTGTCAGTCCATAAAAAACCTGGTCTCCAGTCACAACAGGTTTTGCTTGGTTTGATGTGATTCTCAACCTCAGGAGGAATGCCAACAACCATAGCATTGCCCACTGGAGCCCCATCACAGATGGCAGTGGCAGTCCCTTTTCTGTTTAGCAGCCAGCTGGCCACAGCTGTAGTTAAGAAATCTATTCCTCTTGGATTGTGGGATCTCATCAGCTCAATGGGTTTTAAACTAATGATTGCATTTCACAGGAGAAGATTTTATCACTGGTGTAACAGCAGCAGCACTGCTGTGAGGGAGGCAAGCTTAGATTAGGTTCACTTCAGAATTCTGCATCTTTCTTCGTTTCTGTTGTATGTTTTAAAGAAAAACAAAAGCATCCTGAACATTAACATTCCAGGATTTAACTCTGGTCCCCCACCCACCCCATTTTCACTTCTACATGTTTTAGGTCCAAAATCTACTTACCAGTGTTAAGAATGGACATCTAGGAAGTCTTTTTGTTCAAAGCAATTTAATGATGGGTAATATTGAAAGTGTTTTGGTCCAGTATGCAAAATGTTTTGAAGCAAACTCATGGGGGGGGGGGAATAATCAGTTGGGGTTTTCTTTCTTGAGGAATAGGTGCCCTAATTGATTTGAAACTGCTTTCTTTAAGTTTACGAGAGACTGCAGTGATCATCAGGATCTAGATGGCTGCCCTTTCTTTTTTAAATTCAGGAATAAAATTAAAATCTGCTTCATCAAGGCTCATTGTGGTCTTATACTTTTGCTTGTAAATGAAACATTAACTTTTAAAGCTTCCTCATTTTTTATGTGCAGTGTGTGTATTTCACAGAATGGATAAGGTTGGAAAGGACCACAGAGGGGCATCTGGTCCAACCTCCCTGCTCAAGCAGGGCCATCCTGGAGCACATACAGGATTGTGTTTAGATAGTGCTTGAATGTCTCCAGTGGGGGAGACTCCACAACCTCTCTGGACAGCCTGTTCCAGTGTCTGGTCACTGCACAGTGAAGAAGTTCTTCCTCATGTTCAGCTGGAACTTCCTATGCATCGGTTTCTGCCCATTGCCTCTTGTCCCATTGCTTGGCACTGCTGAGAAGAGCCTTCAAGATAAAACAGACTGCCCTTAAATTATCTGGTTGCAGCTACAAAGTAGCCTAAGCTATGCATTAAAACAATTTAAAATAGGCATTAATGGATCCTTATACTTAAAAAGTAGAGCACTGAGTCTTTGCAGATAGCTGTCTGGTGTAGCCTGTCAGCATTCTTTTAGTTACGGGACTCTTTCTTCTGAGAGTGAGAAAGCAGTCTTTAAAATCTGTCTCTGAATAGTAAACAATTTCAATAATAATAATAAAAAAAAGAGAAATGTTTTGTACCAAATAGGGCTTGTTGGCAGACACTGGATTGTAAAACTGCAGGGGTGAAAGTGTAGGCGGAAGGATTAGTTTATATCTCTCTTCTTAGTTACCAATGCCTCCAACTCTTGTTGGACCAGCTGGCAGCTTCCAAAGTAATAGTGAAATGTGACATTGCAGAAGTGAGGTGTGGAGAGCAGAGCCCAAGTTAGTAGAGGAAAGCAGCTGTAGGGCATGTGAAGGACACAAGTCTTGGTTGCTGTGTTGGCAACTGGAGTGGAGAGTATGCACGAAGCAATGGTAGTGAAGGAGGAGATAAAGCACTGTCAGTAGGGCTGCTGTAAAGGAGGAGAAGGTTGGACTGTGGCTCTAAAATGTGGGCAGGGCATCTTCTCACCAGTATAAAACTGAGTGGCGTCAGGTGTTTGGCTGAATGCTGATAGATGCAGTTGGGAAATATGAATGTGATCAGTTCAACATGCAATCTACTTGTATACATTTTATGGCTGGTGATTAATGGTAAACAGGTAAAGAAATGTTCTGTTCTCTATGAATTACAAGATCAATTTGGATTAAATTTGGATTTTAGATCAAAAACATAGAATGGTTCCTTAATTTTTTTTAATGGTTTATCCTTGATTCTATCTTAGTCTCTTGGAAAAGAAAAAAGGGACCTTCACAATTTACCAGGAGCTAAGGGCAGCTACTTTTCTTGAGATGTGATGGTACCTTTCATCAGATAAGTGACTTCTTGTTCCTGAGAAGAGGATATGATACCAGTTTTTGTCTTGAGCTGCTATCCATGCTCCTGTTTCAGAGTACTGTATATTTATTACAAAAAGTACATATTTAATATTTCATTCTTTGAAAGGAAATTTGGTCTTAAATATTTATGAGTGTATGCTGCTTGTTTCTTTTTGTAAACAAACCACAGAAATCAATGTATACCAGGTTAGCATTCACTAAAAGCCTGGTTTTCAGAAAGAGATGGAAAGGATACAGACATAAACTACTTATGTGGCTAAAAAGATAAGCAGAATTTGTAATGCACTCATGGGATGTCTGTTTTCTTCTGTTCAGTAAAGTTTTTGTTGACCTACTCAGAGTTTGCTGGCATGCCTACGTGATTTTGGCAAATATGGCAGCAGAAAGTGGCTGAAAATTGCAGGAGCTCTGAGCTCTTTATTGTCATTGATTTCTGTTCCTACCAATAAGATGGAGTGGGACTAGAGAGAATGACTTATGAGGAGCATCTGAAGACACTATGTGTAAGCTTGGGGAAGAGGGTGCCTTATTGCTGTCTACAAATTCCATGTGAGCCGGGTGGAAAGGGAGATGCTGCTCCAGCCTGTGTCCAGGTGTCCAGTGACAAGACACAAGGGAATGATGTAAAGCTGCATCAGGGAAGTTTAGATTGGATGTTAGGGAGAAGTTGTTCACTGAGAGTGGTGGTCAAGCAAGCACTGGAGCAGGCTCTGCAGGGAAGTGGTCATGACCCCAAACCTGTCAGAGTTCAAGAAGCATTTGGGCAACATTCTTAAGTACCTGGATTAACTTTTGGGTTGCCCTGTATGGTCAGGAGCTGGACTGGACTATCCTCATGGGTCCCTTCCAACTCAGCGTATTCTATGACTCAACTAAAATTCTTTTAATATTACAGTGTTGGTGCCATTTCTTGCAGGAAGCAGTTGCTAGTCTTTCAGGTCTTGTTACCTAGTCACTTGTGCTTAGCTTGCTGTTCACCTACACAACTGAACACTCTAACTGGGTATGAAATGGGAGTTTGGCTTGAATTGCTTTGTTTGTTGGGTATTTTTTCTTTTGTCCTGAAGCAGATTGAATGCTCTATCACTTCCATGCTCTCAGATACAGGGGTAGTAATGCCGTAAACTGCTTTGACTTCTTTCCCCTGGATTAGATTTTTGCTGACTTCCAATATGATTCCAGCATGAGAAGCAGCTCAGCCAGGAGCAGCAGCTATAATAGCACAAATGTTGAAACAGGAATAGGAGAAAGAATCCATTTAATTAAAAAAGGAGTGGTTGGCTTACAGCTGTCTTAAAAAGCACAACCTTAAGTGGAGCAGATCTTAAGGCAATGACTGGGTTTTGCTTCTGAGAAGGAAACAAAACTCATTTTGTGGTTGAAACATTTGTTGCTAAGTACTGATGTGATCTAGGTCCAATTTCTGATTCTTCTACAGGCCTTGATGATGGTGACCAGCACACAAGTGGCTTTTTGCTTCTCAGTGGTATAACTGAGGTGCTGCTTCTTGCCTTTCTCACATTTGGAGAGTAAATTTAATGTCAGGGTGTATAGATATTGTAGGAATGCAGGTGTTTGGTAACCTTACTGTAACAGGCTTTGTGATGCTCCTTGGCAGTTACAGCCTTGCTAGGTTTAGGCAGTCTGTTCCTCTTTCAGTGGTTTTAGTTGGCTGTATTGCCAGGATTTTGCTGTGTGCTTGACTGCCAGTTAGTAAGGAAGATGAGGTCCTTCCCCAAGGATTGGGTGGCTGAGTGCATTATAGGGAGTGAGAGGATCAAGGAAGCTCTGACTCCTGTACATAGTTTTTTTTATTCCCTCTTTTTCTAAGGAGCCTTTGTCTGTAAGTATTGGAGGAAAGCATAATTAAAAAATACTGTCACATATTTTCAGCATTAAGATGATTTTTTTTTTCTTTTTAACCTGTATTTGCCTCTCTTCTGCCATCTTGTCCTGACAAAATTGAAACAAAATAAAACTGCTCTTTTTCAGCCTTTATATAGCAAATCAAAGCATGCTGAAACAACATTGTAGGATGTATTATGCTGCAGGTTTAGTTTAGATCCAGGATTATATTTATGATGCAAATACCCCAGATGTGAAGTATATGAGCTCTTTCACAAGTCTAAAACCAAAAGGTTGTCTGTAGGAGCAGATGTGATGGTGTCAGCATCTAACAGGCCGTAGACTGGGAGAGCACTACTGTGGAACAAATATTCCTGTTTCCCTACCAAAAAAAGTGTATGCAAATGGACTCAGGATCATCACCAGCAGCTATTCTGCTCTGAAGGTGCTTATGCTCCTATTGTACCACACAACTTGCTAATGCAGTCTCTGAAGTCTTTGAATATCCCCAGAGGCTCACAGGTGAAAAACCTGATGGATCATGCTATTCTTTATTATGGAGTTGATGTATTTTGATGGTTTGTGCTTTTATTATACTATGTAAGACTATTTTCATCCCAGCTCACACTTAACATTCACCCACACTTGACATTGACTAAAAGAGGAGAATTACAGACATAGGTGTAAATCAGTGTGATGCTTTCAAATACTCATTGTTAGGTTCTGAAATTTCATAGACCCTTAAAAAAGCTAAGTCATATATGTCTTGAAAAAAGACAGACAAAAGGTTCCACAAGGGGTATTTTAATGCACTGATTTGAAATACAGGAATAAAGCAGATTAAAAACATTTAGTGTTATCACTGATACCCTCTGCATCCCCAGTAATCTTAGCTGTGATTCAATGATTTTTAGCTAGGAGGAAAAGTTGCTTAAGCCTCTTTTTAGCGATTATTTGTATGTGGTAAGAACGCCTTTTTTTCCTTGAAGCTGGTTTCTGGAGCACTTCTATCCTGCCAGCTCCATGGAGATGTGTTGATACAATGCCAGATTTCATGGAACACAACTTTCTTTCCAGCCTTCAAGTGTTGAAAGGGGATTTTTACAGAAGAGTAACTGCTGAATTCTGTCTGAGACTCACTATGGTTTTATAGTAGCTTATTTGTCTCACAATGGGAGTTACTGTATGTGTAACGAGGAAATCTCTTCAATGCTGAAAATGAGGTTTTGTATGCCAATGTTACTGTATCAAAGCATGTTACTTGTAGTACTGCCTGACACTGACTTTAGCTTTAACACCCCCCCCCCAAAAAACCTCCAATTAAAAAAACCCACAAAACCTCAACCCAGAATGCTAGTATAAGCTCAAAACAGCAGCAAAAAGAAAAATCTGAGGCCAGCATCATATGTTGAATTACTAAGAAGGTAATGGTGGGCAGAACCTTGACATCTGAATTTGTGATCCTAGCTAGAGAGAGGATCTGTCACAAAAGAGCCAGAAACACCAAGAGAGAAGGTAGTGTTTTGTATCTGGGGAGATGTAGCTGCTTACGATCTTGGTGTGCCTCACATATCAGTAACAAATATATCAAGTATGTTTAGATTTATGTTTCTTACTGCAGTTTCATTTCTCTTAGTATTCTGTTTCTGGTGAGAGGAACAAATGGGTATCTGCCCATGTAGGTTAGTTTTGAAAAAATGTGTTCCGTATTGATAAGGGCAGAAAAAGAAGTATGATCCATCTTGATTTCTGCTGGACCCTATGTTACTTGCTTGTGATTCAGTTGTTGGAGTACGGGGAGCTCCTATACTTCTGGTAACTGGATGTTCTGCTGTGCCATCTGTAACTATTACTATTTCATTTTATGAACTGAAAAATTACGCATTGCATATTTCTCATGTGTTAAACAGGAACGGCTTCTGTGATTAACTTGAAGATGTTGACTGTGTGGAAAAACAGTGAGGAAGATTACCTAGAAGAGGGAAATAGCATCCTTAGTGCTCAGGTTACTGTGCACAGGCAGATAACGTGTAGGAAAGACATGAAATGCATCCCCATCCTGGGAAAGTCTCTGACCAGAGCTCAGCCTTCCTTAGGCACCAGAGTGAAATAACCACTACACAAAAAGCTGTATTAACAGGGGGCCTTGATAAGGCTGCTTGCGCTTTGTGGTGATTTTATTTTTGGGTGGTGGGTTGGTTTTCTTGTGTTGTTTTTCTTTGGGTTTTTTTAATTGTTATGACTGTCTTTGAGTGTTGCTTTGTGTCACTCATAGTATCTTTCTTGATATATGCACTAGTCCTTGATCACATGGCACTTTGGGATAATGCTGTAGTACGGTAGCTACCAGAAGATGGACTTCATGGGAACAGATGGCACACTTGGCTTAGGATAAAAATAGTTGGGAATTTTTGTCAATTCACTTAGAGTCAGCTGTTGTATCCAGACACAAAATATTTAGTTCACTTTTTCCATGAAAGCACCCAAAATAAATCTGTTTTTCCCCCACATAGACTAGTTGCCTTTTCCAGGTTTCTGATACATAGGGAAAGTCAAGTGTTGGTAGGAGTGTCAAAATCAGGAAAATTTGTGGTGTGGGTGTAAAGCTTCACCTTGAGGAGCTCCAGGGATGTTGCTTTATTTTGTAGTAATTAAAATCTTCATGGGCTGTCCATGTGTTTCCTGACACATACCAGGAAATTTCTGCTGCTGTTGTCTGGCTGTTCAGATGGATATCAAAGTTGCTTTGACTGCAAGGTATTTTAAGTATTGTGATGCATAGTGTGGTAGCCTGAAAAAGCATCATTGCAGTTGTTTCCCAGTGGTAAAGTGTCTCCTGCCTGGTGAGAACTGGGAGTGGGGCAGGTTTGTTAGGAATAGAGGTGGAGAATGTATCATGACAATTCAACATTAATCTTAAGTGCTTTTTCTTTTGCTGTTTGACCTACATCATTGGTCTTTTCCATCATCTCTGTGTGTCATATGTATAATAAATGCGTATGAATTACGTGTATATATAGAGCATGAATGTACACATGAATGAACTGTGTTTGTGTGTATATGCATAAATGATATCCAGAGGATTTCTTGTGTGGAAAAGAACTGTAAGAAAACTTGACACTTCCCTGTGACATTTTAAAATTTGGATTAACTGAATTATGTGAAAATGTAACACTTCCATGTGACATTTTAGATCAACTGCTGGGGATAAGAGAGTTTAAGAACAGTTGGGGTTTTTTTTCTGAAAAGTCCTGTTTTAAAAGATTTTTCGTGGTGAATATTAGATATGGGAAATGGGGAGCACTGTGTATTGCCATAAAATGGCTATTATTTGACATAAAATGGAATGCTTGATCCCTTTTTTACTTTCCCTTCCAATTTAAGGTTAACTGGAGTTCTGAGAAACAAATTACTGAATTTGCTTCTGGTTTAGCTTGAGGTCATTGGAGGATCTGAATGGCAAGTTGTCCCTGCAGGAGGGCTCCTGAGGCCTCACCAGGTGGCCTTTGTCACATGGACTGTGACCCAGACAGTTATTTTGAGCACTTTAAATCCAGTAAGGCTCTGTTAAATGGGATCAATGTAAGTCAGCAAGCCTAGCTGCAACTTAGGTTTTCTTTATATAATCAAGGCATTTGCTTCTGATAACCCTTGCTGTTTGTGAAGGAGGAAGGCTGGGACAAATGTACTTCAAATGGTCTGCAGGAGTTATTTATACATTACTGTTGTCTAGAACACTAAGAAAAGGCCTGTTTATAGTTGCAGACTTTCAATATTCTATTACGAGTTGTTCCAGCACCAAATTGTCTGAAGTAGTGTAAAGAAATTACATGATAATGATTCTTGTCACAGAATTTTTCCTTTTCTGTAGTGTGGATAAAATGTGACTGTCTGTAACATTAAACTCTTGAAAGAATGTGCATCAGATAACCAAAACAGGCTTAAAGTAAGCACTGCAAGGTGTTTATTGCCATAATTCAAGAGACTATTGAAAGAATCATACTTAAAATAGTTTTTTAGTGGTTTATCGTAAATTGGAACATGAAAAGCCACTCTTTGTCTTATTATTTTAATTGTCAGATAGATGAAGAAGGAGTTTGTTTGTAATGATGCTTTTTGGACTGCAGTCCAAAAAGATCCTGGAGTAGGTGGGTAGTGAACAAAGGAATTTCCTTCAGGTGGGTATGATTAATTGTTAATGAAGTACCAGTGTTAAATAAATGGCAGTTCTCTTGGTTTTGTCACATTTAATTTTTTAATTATTATTATTTGTTGCTTTATGGTATTACTCTGCTAGAAGAATTAGCAGGTACTAAACAGGTGGGAATCACTAGTGTTGCAGTACACAGCAAGTTACTTGAACCATGATTTTCTTTTAAGGCTTAATTCATCTTCACCAGTTCATGGGAATACTTCTGGATTTTGAGATAGTGGCTGATAGATGTTTTCTCAAGTGTCTGGGCTGCTGAGTTTTGCTGTGGAAAGTGGGAACTGTGTGGCTCTGTGTGCATAACAAACTCTGCTCACATCTGATTAAGATCCAAGCCTGTTTCCAGATGACATCTGGAAACATTTTGACCTGCTGGTGGAGGGCTGTTCCTGACCTAATTAGCTTGGTGTTATGACTAGCTCTCTGCTGCTTTGTGATTTTGTTCCTTTTGACTTCATCCCGTTTGTACTTCTCACTGAATGTTACCATATAGGGTACTAAAAGTCAAAACAAAATTAGGTTTTACAATCTGCTGCTTTTCCAGTCAGTGTTTCAGTACTTCTAAATTTTCATACATGTGATCATTGGGTATTCCAAGTACAAAGAGCTGAATAATTCAGCAGCCGTATGGCTCGCACATGTCAAGATGATACAAAAGGGGGGGATGATCAATCTAAGTCTTCTTTCCTGTGCTGTAGGACAAAGCATTGTTTCCTCCTCTTTCTTAACTCTGTTCTGAGTTTCTCCTAGTTCTGGCTGGGTGCTTCTTTTCAAGAAAGAAGTGTTATTTTTAAAAGGTAAATGTCTCTTGAGAGGTAGACAGTATACTGTAGTAAGGTATTTATATTTTCGTTTCTTTCAACTCCGCTTAAAAAACAAAAGGCTACCGCTATTTCTTTATATGCACAAGCAAAATGTTTTTTAGCTGCTGTGCCAAACTGGACAAATAAAATTTAAACAAGCTCCAGCAAATGCATAGTGTGCACCTTTGCAGTAAAGACAAGTAATAAAACCAAAGGGAAACAAATGGTGACTCAGTTCAATTCTGTTTGCTTGAACAGCAGAAGGGACGATAATAAATTCTGGGGGTATAATACAGAAAGGTCATATGGAAGAAAACCGTGTTTTCAGTGCAGCATAAGTACTTTGTGATTGAAACAAGTCCGTTCTTAAGATAGCAAAAATGAAACAAGGGCTCTTACATGATTTGAAAAGACATTTTTTCCTTTCTCATGTGCATGCATACCATTTACACTGTATTTGGTGTTAGTCTAGCAGTGTTAGGTTGACATAGTAAAATTGATAGTGGCAGTAAGGTTTTTATTGTTTTTTTGAAATGTATGAATGCAGTGGAACAGATGTTCAGAACAGCATGGAATATTCCTTGTTCCCCATCCCACCATCCCTTTCACACCGAGCCATCTGGAAGGGACTGTGAGCAGGATGAGCAGCCATCACGCTAAGAACAAGATTAACGTGTCGGCATCTTTTGTTGATACTTTAAACTGGTCGCTGTTTGTTCAGCGGAAAGAAACAATGTGAGGTCTCATGATCCCCTGTGTGCTAAGATCATTCACATGGCTATGGAAAGAAGGCAGAAGAGAAAATGTGATTTATATAGAACAATTAATAAATTTAATGGTAGTCAGTCTGGACTTAGACCCATACAGGCAGAAACCAACTTTTTCTCCATTCAGCTGTATTGATGTGACTATCCACCTTTTACCATTAAGCACTGTGTCAGGTAATAGCATTCTGTTAAAACAGATTAAAATTTACTTATTTGTGAAAAAACTTCTGTACATGTTTTCCAGGGTTTTTCAGTTCATGCTCTTCATGAACTTTATTTTTTTACCCTGAATTTTTCTTTTTTACAGCAACAGGTATACCGTGTGTTGATGTCTTTCAGTTTACTCAGTTGGGTTTCTTTAGTACCCTTTAGCCTTGCATCTTTTGAGAGAAAGTGTAATTAGTGTTTTGGCTTAATGAACAAAATTTGGGTTAGAGAAAGGACAGCTTGTGGTCTAGAAGCAAGAGACTCTAGTCATGTGTGAAGGTGCCCTGGATCATCTGTATTCTGATACAGAATGAGTAGAAAAGGGTGGGTGGATCTGATACTGGCAGAGTGATTGGATTCAGTACAGCAAGCTATTGTATTGTGCACTCTGTGAACTTCTGTTAGATGTCCGGTAAGCAAATCTGTTTCTGAATAGATAGCTGAGTAACATTGTGTGTCAAAGAAGACTAGAATGTGTCAGTGAAGAAGAAATTGTATTTCTAAGCTTAACACACAGGTTCAGTGCTACCACAGCGTATTTGTTACATTGTTTTGTGTTTCTTTCAACTGAGAGAATTTTAAGGTATGGAAATCTGAAACAGATTCAGGAAGGCTATTTGAAAAAGAGATGCTTAAAGTCTGAAACTACTACTGTAGTGTCGTAAGCTGTTCTAAGGGAGAAGGTAATCAGAAGAAAGTGACACAACCCAAGATCTCAGCTTTCATCTGTTTTCAGAGTAAAGATAAGCATGAGAAAAATAAGTGAGGGTAAAACTAGTTGAGGGATATGCATAGATGTTCTGGGAAAAACTTATTCTGTGAAGAAGTGGGGTGATGGAATTAAGTAAATATTTGTGTTTAAAAAAAATGTACTTCAACGTGAAAAATATTCTGTGTATATGCTTTTCCTGTATTTTCATGAAAATGATAAGGCATGTTTAAAAAGTATAAATATTTAAGTGACAGGAGTGAAAAAATCCAGTGTACTTTGCTGGCAAAGATTTTTGCATACTGGGCAGTGGAAAAAATGCTGTGAGTATAAATGGCAAAGTCCATTAATTTGAACAGTGAGAAGTTAATACAGGAAATACATTCTATATTCCATACGTATATTGCAGTTGGGCGAGAAAAGTTGCATACTAAATAGAGATAAATTGGTGTTAACCTTCAGTTAAGTGGCTTCATTAGCAGAGTGTGAAATACCTTTATTTCTTCCTTGAGCAATGATGAAGCCATTTAATTGGGTGACATGTATGTGATCCCTTATTTTGGAGCAGGAGATGAAACTTCATCATAATCTGGCTGTATGTACTTCATGATGATAAGCTTTTTATTTCCTTAGAAACTGTGGTGAAAAGTATTGTGAATGGGAAAAAATATTCTTGGGATTGTGGCTTTGCAATGGTACAGTTCTGTTGGGAGGAAGAAGTTAATGCAGTAACTTTGAAGTGGTCCCCCAGTCTTCTTTTCTTCATGGAGGGACTCTTACTTTAAGCAGAAATTGATGAGAGCTTTGACACTATTGGAGAATGGCAGGTGCCCAAAGATCATCTTTAGCTACAGTGGACAGGTAATGCAAACATGGGGTTGTAGAACAAAGGGGGAAAGACCCCAGAATACTCATCCTGGAAGCTGTAGAGAAAATACAGCAATTTCTGACTTCATAGTTGTTAATAATATTTTGAAGCCTTTTATATTACAGTATGTAGTGTCAAGGAGGAAATAGCTACTTAATTTTAGATTGGATCATCCTCAGGGCCTCTTCTTTCCTGCATTTGTGAATGTTATCTTTTCTCTGCATATTCATAGTTAATGTGAAGTACTGAGAACTAAATTTAAAGTACCTGTAAGTGTTCACTACTGTGAAGATCTGTTTACCTTTTTCTCTCCCAACCTTTTAATTGGTGGAAATTCGTGAATTAATGCGTTCGCCTTTTAAAGGTTCTGCAGACTTTCGTGTGTCAGGCCCACTGTGTTAGCAGAGGTAGCTATTGTTCTGCTTCTTACACGTTTTTTGGAGATGTGGAAGGTTGGCTAGGAGAGTGTACATCCATAAAGTTTTAGATTGTAGATAAGCAAAACTAATCACCATCCCTTCCCCTGTTGTCCTTTCTCTTTTCGTTGCTTAATGTCTTGATTTCCTTCATAATATCAGTGGACCATAAAATCTGCCCCGAAGATCTCAGCACAGACAAAAACTGTGCCAAATAAAGAAAAGAAGACAAAACAACCATCCGAGTTGGTGAACCTTCAGGAACATTTCATTGCAACAGACATTAAAGAGCTCTGTTAAAGAAACAAAATAGCTTTAGGGATTTCTGTGCCCATTTCATCATTGTTAATACTTAAATTGGTATGATGTGAGAGGAAGATCAGAAGTGGTGATCTGATACTGAGGAGAAAAAACCCTGCTTTTGTTCCAACCTTGACTGTCATTCCTTTCACGTAGACCTGGTAATCAGGAAGAAGATCTGTGCAAACAATGGTGATAGAATTGGCTATATATTAAATTGTAGTGAGGAGGACATTTTCTAGGCATTTCACTTTACATGTATTGTTGAAAGATGTTTGTTGTGGATAAGAAATGTTCTTGATTTTTAGTTATCCTTAGGAAATAGAATCCTATTAGACCTTGTGTATATTTGTATCAAAAGTCTGCCCTTGCATCAGCAAACTCCTATCAAAATGAAGAGAGTTGCATTAAAAATCACGTAAAACATAATAAAAATGGTATATTAACTAAAAAATACACCATCCCTTAGATTGGGGTAGCTCTAATAAAAGTAAAGTATTTGGTACTTAAAGCTTGATTGTGGTTTAGTAAAACCATATTTTGTTTTGATACTCATTACATAGTAATGTGGCTGAGAGAGGAATGGCATACCTGATGGAACTTGAATAGCTAGAAGAAACTATTAAAAATTAGTCTTGTTTGTATGCCTTTTGATAAAAAATTCTGGGGTAATAGAGAGCACTATTAAACAATAACTGATGACTAAATAGTCTGTATTGTTTTGTAGTATACAAAATGTGGATTCAGATTCTTGTTAAAGTGAAGCCAGTTAAAAAAACCCCACAAAACTTTTAAAAGTACAGATGAATGATATTAGACGAATCTTGAATTCAATAGCTTCCAGAATATATGCTAGTTATGGTTTATTTGTTTTTAACTTGTCATTACTGATCAGGTAGTAAATAACATTCAGCGATGACAAGTAGGAAAGGTTCATGAACATCAGGTTCTCAGTCATCTGGAATGAGGAAAAACCAGAAAGGAGCATGCATTAAAGGCACATTTATTCCTTTCCTTCCATTAGGATAAGAGGGATAGCAGTATTTGCACTCCATGTAGCCCTTTCCTTTTGTCTTGGGAAGGATGAAGATCCTTTGGAGGACATGGAGATCTGTGACAATGGCACTTCCACGGGGAAAAAAAATATGGGGATGGGAGAGCATCTCCAAACCTGGTGCTTGGGGTCTTTCATCTTTCTTGCTTTCCTTTCTATTCCAATTTAGTACATACATGAATCTTTAAGGTGAGTGATGGCAGGCTATCTAGAATTACGAACTTGAACAGAAAAATGGTCAATATTACCAAATTGGATGCCATTCAGAGATGGAAACTGTGTGTTGAATTGATTGTTAGGACATTAGATATGGGAAAACTTAACAGTCTGTAAAAGTTTTAAATGTTGAAATGCCCTAGACATGGAGACTGTGATTAGGACGTAGTGTAACTTGATTGTGTGCCTTGAGGTGAGGAAACTGACAGTATTTCTCTGGTTTTGATGAGGTGAAATGCAGTTCTAGATTCAGACACTGAAATTCAGGTGAGTGCCTATCAAAGCTTACACATGAGGTGTTTGAGCTCACCGTGTCATTCTTGTATCTATCAGGAGATGCAGGGATTTGGTTGTTCTTTGGGCTTCTGCTGAGCTCATATAGATGTATTCATACAAATTTAGGTGCTTAATCTTGAATGGAATCCCATCTGGTACATTACTCATGGCAAGCTGCGTATTCAGTCCATCTCATTTTTCTTCTCCATAGAAGGAGAATTATGGTGTGTTCTCTTTTTATAGCGGTCTGGGAGATTCATCAATGGAAAGCTCTAAAGCTCTCTGAAAAGAATAGACTATATTCAGGGAGAATTTAGAATTGATGCATAGTAAGCTGTTTTTTGTGCTAAAATGTTCAGCTTTGTCATATTTTACTGGAGGATGTAAGAAGAAACCTCTGAAGAGCTTAAAAAAAGGCATTGTACAGTGTCTTTGAGAAAATGTAATAAGTAAACATTCACAAGTAGAGGGGCTGTGTAATGAACTGGAATTTGTTTTGTGGTATTAGTGAATATGTAAAGAACTTAAAATAAAGAACCATGAAATTCAGGTACATATTTTTAGCACGCGTGTAAATTGCAGTGCCTTTTCGGGGATGTGAAAGGATAAAAGGCAGGTTTGGGGGACAGCTGGTACTTCAGGTTTTTGCCAGTAGCTCAAGTATTTGAAAAACCCAGTCTATCTCTTGTAATAGCTGTGCTCTGCTGTTGTTTGGAAAGATTGCACATGGTGTTTGTCATCTTTCAAGTTTGTTACTGTACATCTGCTTTCTACATAATTTTTTAAGAATCTGACTTGCCAAGGCAGCGTCAGACTTCTTGCATGCAGTTTAACAGCTGCTGTCCAGGGGAAGGTGGTCTGAGTAGACCTGGAGTGGTACTTCTGTGGCTGTGGGGGAAGCATGCAAAGAAAAGCAAAAATGCTTTGATTAAGTCTTTCTGTACCACACTTGCCTCTACAGCAGTGACTACTGGGATAAGTGCCTTCTAATTTTAAGACAAAAGGCAAATTGTTATGGAGTTCTTATGCAAGTTGTTATGGGAGGGGGAGAGAGAAAGAAGAGAAAGGGAGATGAGAATACTGAGGAAGCATGCAAAATCTGAATTTTAATGGGTTGATCTAAGCTAATTCAAGCTTTTGATGTCCTGTCCTTTCAGAATGCGTGTGGAAATCGAGTTGCTGATGCCTGGAGGGTTTGGAGAGCAGTGTCCGTCTGTACTCAGTCATAGTTCAGTCCAGCCAGATGTCGCATCTGATCCATGTCCAATGAGGCACGCATGGGTTTAGTGAGATGTTAAGCGACATCTCACCCTCATAGTTTTTCTTCTCTCCCCTTTTGCCTCCTCTTTCTGGTCTGACACTAATGTCTCATACATTTCCACTTCAGCCAGTTGTATATGTGCAATATAGCATCTTTCTAGATTCTTCATCTCTTGTGCTAGATGCTGCTGATGGTTTAAAGGTGGCTGTCAGGCATAGATGGCCTCACAGTGGTGATGAACCTGTTTATCCAAACTGTAAGTCTCTGGTTTCAGTGTGTGCTTAGCTGGGGTAAAATGAGTAAAAAAATTACAAACTTAGGATTGGGACCAATCTACTGCACTGACACAATTTTTGAAAATAATAATTTATTTGCATTAGAGTTTTCAATTATTTGTGGGTGGAAGGTGTTCTGGTTTGGGCTGGGGTAGAGTTATTTTTTTTCCACAGGGGCTAGTAGGGAGCTGTGTTTTGGATTTGTGCTCAACCCAGGGCTGATAAACTAGAGATGTTATTGCTTAGCATGACAAAAAGCCATGGCCTTTTCTGCTTATTGTACTTCGGCATTGGCAAGGAGAATATTGGGGATGCTTGGGAGATTGGGAGGAGACACAGCTGGGACAGGTGACCCAAAATGACCAGGTGAACATTCCAGACCATTTGGTGTCATAGTCAGTGTATAAAGTGGGGATAAGAAGGAGAAAGAAAGGGGGGATGTTTGCAATACTTTGAGTTCCCAAGTCACTGTTATGTGTGATGGGGCCATGCTCTTCTGGAGATGGCTGAACACCTGCCTGCCCGTGGGAAGCAGTGAATTAATTCTTGTGCTTTGCTTTCATGGGCAGGTTTTGCTTTCCCCATTAAACTGTCTTTACCTCATCCCATGAGTTTTCTGTCTTTTTTTATTCTCACACTGATCCAGCTGGTGGGGTAGGGAGTGAGCAACTGTGTGGGGCTTGGCTGTTGGCTGGGGTTAAACCACGACAGAAGGGAAGAGAAGTTATTAAACCTCTGTATTGCAAAATTGAATGTGATTTCTAAATGCCAGTGTGTTTACTATATATAGTGACATCACAGTGACTATCTTGTCTAGGAAGAAACTGAGACTTAAATGCGACTCAAAACAGGTGAAAGATGGATGTGGAAGGCAGTGGAATTGCCGTTGCAAATTCTTGTTTTCTGCTCCTGGTAACACACTCCCTTTGGTCAGGCTGTGTCTCATGAAGACCCTGTAATTCAGAGGCCTATTTTGTTTTGATTTCTTGCCTAACCTCTTGTTACATAGATTTTGAAATTAACTTAGCCTCACTTCTCATGCATTTTCTTAAAAAATATTACATTCATCTGAGTTGTGTGTGGTGAAGAAAAAGGTGGTTGTGCTTTAGTAGTAAGGACACAAGTTTTTTCCTTAGTAATGGGTTAGTGTCTGAATAGGTCTGTAAGTGTTTAATTCAGTTAGGTGAAGTTTTTAAATTAGAAGAAACTTATTGCAGTTGCAGATTTCTTTTTTTCTGATCAGGAGCAGGTAGTGGATTGCTTAATTTGTTGCATATATTTACTCATCAGTGTTCAGTTTACCTTTTGGAATTAAACTTCAATCTGAAATGAGGTTGCTACATAATAATTTAAATCATGCATTCAAATATGAAAGTTGTTTATTTTCCCTTACCCTCAGCCCTGGTGTGTGCTTTAGCCTGCTCTTTAGAGAAATGGGATTTCTTGGGTTGGTCTGTCACTCTCCTGGTAGCTCTTGAACACACTGGACCATTTCATCAGGAAGTGACAAGAAAATGAAAAGCTCAAACTGAAGTTGTAGTTTTCTTTAAATTAGCTTTTACAGGCAAGAAAGAAGATTATATGGAGAAGGGACTTAAATTTAAGAGCTCCTGGTGGAAGGCATTCTGATTGTACTCAGTGTGGTAGGTGTTTCAAGATGTAGCAGACAATTAGCTGGGCAGTCTGCAGCTAGCTTCCCACTGGGCCCAGTGTGTTGTGTGGGCTAGTGAGGAAGTTGGGTGAACTGCAAAAGGTAAGGGTGGGGGGGCAGCTCTGAGAATGCTAGACAGAAAGCCATGGGAAAAACAGGCTTTATTCTGGTGGCCTTTTCATATAAAGATTTCATTTAGCACTAATTTATGCTTCTATTAATTTATAAATTATGTTTATATGAAATGTATTTTCACTGTAGCATTTAAATTACAGTGAAAGAATTCCTCATAATGACTTTTATTTCATAGCTACAATGCACTAGCCTGTTTGCAGAGTGTTGGTGCTAGATGCTGCTTTTCAGTAACAGTGAAGTTCCAGTTTTGATTTATTTTTGATCAAGTTCAGAAAAATGTTTGCAATGGATATGAAGTAATATTTTGAAATGCATCTCTTTGTAAAGGAATACAAAAATATAGAAGAGAAAACAGGAAGTTTTTTTATCAAATATAAAAATCGTTCCTCTGTTACCTCTGATGTGTTGTGTAAAATTTAGCAAACTCAGCTAACCTTAAATTTTGGCATACTCAAACTGTCTCATATTAAGAAAGACGTAAAATATAATTCAAGACTACTGCTTAGAAGTCACAAGCCTGTTCCTTCCTGACCTGTTATGAAATAGTCTTACAGCTAAATAATTTGCTTTTTGTTCATTAAAGTTGTTAAGCTTTTAGAAATGTTCTTAAGAATAAAATATTTTAAATCTTTGGGCAGGAAGTCATTACAAAAATTACTGTGCAACATTTGAAAGGCAAAGAGATCTTTTAATTTACTAATGTGATTTTAATTAGAGAAATTGAAAGGCTACTTTAATTGCTTTAGTACAGTAAAAATGAAATTTTCAGCTAAGTCTTTCCCAAATGAACTATGTCCTTGGTAATAATGAAACTTCTTGTTCCAGAAAATTTCGATGCCACATGGCATATTATTCATGAGTAGTACATGGACATTGAATTTTTGATGTTAAAAATGTAATCAAGTTGACTGTTGTGTTAATGTCATTTTAAAGAAAACTGCTTTAGATGTTTTTGTTTTATATTGCTTCCCT
Source organism: Coloeus monedula (assembly GCF_965178545.1). Taxonomy (NCBI): domain Eukaryota; kingdom Metazoa; phylum Chordata; class Aves; order Passeriformes; family Corvidae; genus Coloeus; species Coloeus monedula. The sequence continues at coordinate 47,679,159 of NC_138783.1, forward strand.
TTTGGGAGAATTCTGTCTCACATGGGCATCCTTGCTCTCAAAGCTGCTCTCTGTAGGACAGTGTTTTCTATGCCATTGTGCCCTTTTGTGATGCTTTGAGATCTCTTTTTGTATTTGTTTTCCCCATCTGTCGTGGTTTAGGAATGGTACTCTGCAATTTAGTTCTCTCCCCCTTCCCCCCCCCCCCCTCCCCCCCGAGACTTTCCAAACCACACTGTCACACTGTCTTCTCCCCCTCTTCTCCCTCTGCCCTTCACCCCCTGGGTGGCCAGAGAGGAGAACTGGATGCACAAAAGGCAAAGATCACAGCTTGAGATAAGAACAATTTACTGGAAACAGCAGTGAGATAAGAAAACAAACAGTAGCAGCAGCACTATTAATAAGAAAAGAATATAAAAAGAGAGAATGATTCATGTGCAAAAATGGTCACTGCAGAGCCTGCCTTGACCACAGCCAGGTTGTTCCTGACTGTAGAGGAACACCCTGCTTCTTGGAAATGAGAGAGGAATCCCTTTTCCCTGCCCCTGGCAATGATGTGAGATGGTATCAAATAACACAATGTCTTGGTTCCCTCCCCTTGGTCTGGGCTGGAACCAAGGCACCATCCTCATTTGTTTCATTTTTCAAGAAAACCAGTTCTGACAACCTTCGTTTTCTCAGATAAATGTCTTCCTGCATCTGGCCTGTTCCCAGAAGCTGTTCAGTTCATGCCCTTACCCCATTCAGAATGCCATACAGCACCACCTGTGGAAAACCATCTTCTTCCTCATGCAGCCTGTTTCTGAGAGGCACTTGCCCTTATGTGTCAGATGAATTTATCATTTTTTACTGAAAACTGTCAGAGCTGGGGTAGGTCGGTGTCTGACGTAGTCAGGGGGCTGCAGTCCTTGATTGGTCTGTTGGTGGCCAGCTTGCCAAGGCAGGATGCCAGCTTGCTCCAGACAGCGACCTTTCTTGCCACTCCTGTGGGGACTGCCAGTTTTTTTATAAATGCAAATGTACACTGAAGTCCATTGATTCTGGAACTGCAGCACAAGTCTGTGCATACAGTAAATCTTACACCAAATCTAAGGCAAAAAGCCTACATTACCTATATTACCTATATTGCCTGTATTCTCTGCTGTCCTGCAGTGCTCTTGTCATATTCTGGCATGAGTGCAGAACTCCAGTGCCTCGGTAGGAATTGTACAGGATCTTACAGTGGAAAGGCTGAAGCAAAGGCTTTAAAAGAAAAATGGTGAAGTGTTTTCTGGAGAAAAAAGCCTGAATGTGTGCTACACTGATTCAGAGCTCTTAATTTCGTTTTTGTAAACGTCATATGTATTTGTTTGTAAATTCCAGACTGTGAGCCATGCCTTTGGTGAAAAGGAACATTGAACCACGGCATCTCTGCCGAGGAGCTCTGCCAGAGGGAATTACAAGTGAACTGGAATGTGTAACAAATAGCACCCTTGCTGCTATCATACGCCAGCTAAGCAGCTTAAGTAAGTATCTGTAACTTCCTGCAAGTATTTATTTGATTAATGATGAAAAACTGAAGAGATGAAAAATTTAAGATGGATTGTTTTAAATAGCAAAATTATGGTATGGGACATTACCACTTATGTATTGTAGTAATATGCTATTTCATTGCTTTTATGCTCTTCTGTATTTTGGAGTTTATTCAAGAAGCAAAAAGCCCAACCCAACCCTCCCCCCACCCCCAAACCCCACTCCAAAAAGCAAATTAGCAAAAAACAAAACAAGCAAAAAAACCCCAAAAACAAATTTAAAAAAACCCAAAAAACACCACCAAAAAAAGCCCCAACCAAAAAACTGGAGCAAAGAAAACCAGAACTTACTTCTAAGGTGAGAGAAATTAGTGCAAGAAACAAGACTAGCACTTGAGTTCTTCTTGCCTTGCAGTTTTACAGGATTGAGCCAGCAAACTCTTCTGCCTCCTGGCATCAAATGACACATTCGACTGAAATTTTAGTTTTTCGTAATGTGCTAATATTTCTTAAGTTTCCTCTTTTATATATATGTGTGTGCTCAATTCATATGAATGAAATTAAGCACATTGAAAGGATGCCATTTGCTGAACAAGCCTGCAGGCTACCATTGAGGCAGGCTAACATCAGCTCTGTACAGAGTAGCCTACACACCACACCTGTCAGGTGACACCACCACTAGCAATTCTAGAAGCATGACTGGAGTGTTTGCAAGATGAACAATATTTTTAATGAAAGGGATAAGAGATGTTTTTCAGACAGTGTTTAACAATCAGCAGCTGTTGTTTGTGCTGATAACGCTGGTCCTAGAAAAGAAATTACTGCTTCATCAGTTGCTTCACTTTGTAAATGGAAGTGGTTTAAGACTGGGAGTCTGTATGGAGCTCAGACTATGGGGCCCACTGGTGTTCAGTTTATGATGATAGAAAAAAGTGCTTAGGGAAAGAGGACAAGAAACACAGCATTTCCTCTTTTCAGTAGTCAGTGATTTAGCGATTTTTCTGAGCTGGAGGTCCATCTGAATCATCCTGTGTAATGAGCATTTGTAAAACTGTCACCTGTGATGTTGCTTAGATCTGTTGAAATAGGGATTGCAGCTTTTTCTTGGCCAGTGACCTGTGGCAGAATGTTCCACAATAGAAGTTGACCTGTTTCTTCTTTTGATACCTTCTCGTTCTGGTGTAATACAAAATAATGAAAGGTGCTTTTATCTTGTGCATTTCCATAATAATTTGTGATTTTATAAAGTGTTTATCCTGTTCTCCCGGTGACATTTTTCCAGGTTGAAGTGTCCTGATCTGTTAGTGATCTTCTCGAATAGAAACCATTTTGTTTTTCTGATCACTGTTATTTCTGCTTTGGATATGTAAGTTATGATATATTGTGGGATTTTTAAGATGGAGTGTTGAGGACTTCAGATAATATTCAAAACAGACTTTCTCTGTTTTGTCATTATTTCCCTAAAAATTTGTAGAATTTTGATTGTTGCTAAGCATTGAGGTACTATTTTCAGATAAGCTTCCAAGCTATCCTGTGGTCTTTCTTGAACAGCAGCTGATGATTTAGTGTCTAAAGTTATTTAGAGTTAATTTGTGTTTGTATTGTCATTGAGTTTCATTTACTGTTTTCTCAGGCAGTTGCACAGTAGTGACATCCTTAAGTTTCAGAAAAGTTAGAAGAATGGCTAATGTTCTAGGTACACTAAAGGATACATGCTAAGACCTCATTTTGGTATTGTGCCATGATTGTCCAAGTGTAGATAATACACTTTCTACTTGGACTTGCTAGGAATGTGTACAGCTTTCATTTATCCAGATTTGGTCTTGCGGCTAATCTGTTATACTGCCTGTTTACATCCTCTTATGATTGTTGCTGAGGAACTGACTACTTACATCCATATCTTGCAGTTCTCCCTCAGTGGATTTCTAGGGTCATCTGAAGTCTTTGTAGACAGCCCCTAAAGTTGTTAGTGTCAGGTTAAAGATCTATGCAAATAAATGATGTGTCCTTAGTCTTAACAGATGAATACATGGTATTTAACAAGTGAAATGTATCACCATTCTTATCCACAGTCTGAAAAATGTCATGTTTGCAGAGGGTTTATTCTGCAGACAGCATTTGCTTTGCCTGTCTTTTGAGCCAGCTGGGAGCAAGGAAATGATCATAGAAAAATGCTGTGCTGGAGCTGAAGTAGTATGTCCTGCTGACAACATCAGAGCTAGCTGGTGTTTCCACAGCTTGAGGCATAGAGTGAGCAACTTCAGGTCTATCTTGCAGTCACACTGGGTTTTTTTTGGTGTTGCACTGTGAATTCAGTGTGGATTTTAAAAACTGGCAGGTCTGTACTGTTGCATACATATTTGGCGTGCTTTTACCTCTGTTCTTTTCAGGAGATGTTAACAAGTTCCTATCCAAAGGGAATGTGCTCTCAGGAGAGCTTTTTCTGTATTATGTTTTCAGATTTGGGTTTGTTTCCAGCCAGCTGGCTTGGAGCACAGGCAGAGTGAGCAGCATTCTGTATGAAACTGTGCACTTTTATGTCAGGCAGAATCTTGTCTAGGGGATTCACCTCCACTTGGGAGGAGAGAATCTACTGGAGGGGAAGAACAGGGAGCATTTTCAGGCTGTACCTGTAAGTACCCGGGAGGAAGTGTAATCTGTGGAGACTTGGAAGAGTTTCTCCTTCATGCAGAGAAGAACACCCACCAACTTGCCCTTTGGTATTTTCCTGGGTAGATTGGCCATTGGCTCAGTTTCACTGGTTTTCACGCAGGCCTGAGCACAGTGCATCGGTGTCACTACCCTCTGTAGTACTGCTGAATCGGCTGGGTTGGAAAGGTTGCTTTTTTGCCGTTACGTATCTTGCTAGTGGTATTGTGAGAAAGGAGATCAGAATCAAGACCTAGTCAGTAACAGCCTACCACTTTTGCATCTTTAAAAAAAGAGGAGGGGGAAAGCATGATTCTAATGTTTCTAGTTAATCCAGTTACAAATGGGTGGGTGAAATCACTGTCTTCTATAGTTGGAGGGAACCTTAGAAGGAAAGACTGCATAATTTCTTGGTGGATTTTTAAATTAATGGGTAGGTTGTCCACATGTTGGGCAACACCTAATGTTTTAAAATTATTGTCTTAGAGTACCAAAATCAGCTCTTAAATTGAAAGATATATGCTTGCAATTTCAGATAGGTTTTTTTTTTTCCTGCTTGTTTCTGTTTTGTTAAAAATCTAATGTAAAAGATGGCAACATAGCAAACACTTGAAGTATTACTTTATTTCTAAAACTTACTGCATCAGATTAATCACAACAGCGTGTCCAATACTGCTTTACTATGTCACTGTTTTCACAGACAGGAGATTGACAATCTGTCTTCCACGTGTTCTAGGCTAGCAAGTGTTTAAAATAAACCCAAATATTAAAGAAATATGTTCCCACTTTGCCTTCTGAAAGATAACTGACAAGCATCCATCTCTTTGACTTCTCTAGGGCTGATGTGTTTAATCCTAGAATGTGGCAGTCCTCCCTCAGCAGGCTGATTTCAATATATTAACATAAACTTAACATCTATTAAAATTGATTGAGCTGTGAATACTGGTGGCTGAAGAATGTAATAACTGCTTTATTTAGTTGAAGAGCTGAAAAGCTTATTTTTTCCGTAGCTTGGAATAACATCTTCATTTGAAGCAACTAAATCAAGTGGGGATTATAAGTGAATTTCAGCTAGCTGCTGGGAAGCACTTAGAGAACACTTTAAGTGTGAAGGTGGTTGAACTCTGGCACGGGTAGCCCAGAAGACTTGTGGAGCCTCCATCCTTGCAAGCGTTCAAAACCCAGCTGGTCAGAGTCCATTGGCAACCTGCTTTGTTTCATTGTGCTTTGAGCAGGGAATTGGACCAGATGATTTTGAACTTCAGCTATTCTGTGGTTGTGTGTGACTTTTGTTGGGGGAGGAGATTAGGAGCAGGTAGACAGCATATCTTTCTTATCCACCTTCCACATATATATGAAGCAGAGCTTGCATACACTGGCATATCTTAACATTTTGGGTCAGTTATTGGCTGATCTTACACGTAGTAATGAAAACTATTATTGGTAAAATCCTCCATTTGAAGGCAATCACTTCTTCTTTTGTGATTCACAAACTGTTTTCCAAAATGTTTTAGTCTAGTTGTTGTTTCCTCCGCCTCCACCCATGTAAGTGATCCAAGAAAGGGGCAGATTGTCCTGTTGACTTCCTAAAGGTGGCCATTTTTTTTACATTGAATTACTGTCTAAGGATGGGATCTTAACTGAAATTTTCATTGTATTTTTACTTTTCTTTGTGAAGTATTAAGGTTGGTTGTTGGACCCTACTTTGAATGTCAATAATGACTGTTCTTTTGGAAGTCATTGTCATTTAGGTGGTTAATGCATATTCCATATTCTTCCAACTATGAGATAGTTTTACTTTGCCCCCCCCATGTCAGCTCTTTTCCTGATACAGGTCATAACAAGACAAACTTAATTCAGAAGCAGGGGTTTAACATTTATTTTTGTTTAAAAAGCATGGTTAAATGCAGGAGGCAGGACTTTTCTTTTTACAAGGATTTCTTGAAGGTGTTTGGCTGCAGAAATTGTAGAGGGAGACATCTTAAATGAAATAGCAGTATCTGGGTAGGCAGGACCATCAGTTCAGTGAGTGGGAGCAATGAGTTTGGGTGGAATCTGAAATTAGTAGGGGTAGTTCGGGGGCAGGCGAAGTATTAAATTGTGGATCTGGAACCAGTGATCTGGAGTGGAGGAGAGTTGTGGACTGGGGCATAAAGAGAGTCAGACTGTGGATGAGTATGCCAAGTTCTGTGGGAGGACTGGGAAAGGAAGGGCCATGCACAATGATCTGTGCATCAAGGAGGGATTTGGTTTATCATGTGGCACCTTCTGTCCACTGTAGCACTTTTAGGGAAGGGCCTGAGGCTGCAGATCTGTACTAGGCACTGGTGAGGTCACACTTTTGAGTACTGTGTCCAGTTCTGGGCCTCTCAATTCAGGAAGGACATTGATGTGCTGGAGCGAGTTCAGAGAAGGGCAACAAAGCAGGTGAAGGGTCTGGAGCACAAGTCTGTGAGGAGCAGCTGAGGGAGCTGGGGGTGTTTAGCCTGGAGAAAAGGAGGCTCAGGGGAGACCTTATCACTCTCTACAACCGCCTGAAAGGAGGGTGTAGCCTGCTGGGTGTTGGCCTCTTCTCCCAGGGAACAAGTGACAGGATGAGAGACATAGTCTTAAGCTGTTCCAGGAGAGGTTTAGGTTGGACATTAGGAGGAATTTCTTCACAGAAAGTGTGATTAGATATTGGAATGGGCTGCCCAGGAGATTGTGGAGTCACCATCCCTTGGAGGTGTTTCAGGAAAGACTGGATTTGGCACTTGATACCATGGTCTAGTTGACCCTGATGGTGTTTGGTCATAGGTTGGACTCAGTGATCTCAGAGGTCTTTTTCAACCTTATTGATTCAGTGATTTGGTGATCTGGACTGGACTGTCCACTCTCACAGTGACTGAGAACATACAGCATGTGAAAGGGAGGCTGAAAAGGTTGTGCACTAAGTCCAGTGTGGCCATGGGTAAATGTGGTCAGTGCCCTCTGACCCTCTCTCAAATGACACCAGGGACAGCAACATACGCACTCGGCATTTGTAGAGATAAGTGGGCTGCCTTGCAGGAGAATCCTGATTTTGATCTGTTTCACTCTGCTTTAATTTTGATGTTGGCCTGTGCTTATGCTTAAAATTAAATGTTAGCTACTATGGATTGCAAGATTTTAATTTCAAAATGTACTTCAGAAGCTTTTATGGACTGCAGTAACTTTAGGCCTTTTCATCACAGAGGCAGGTTTTAATGCTCAGTTGTCTGTCAGTTGGCACTAGTTCAGTTACATAAGGATTAGAATTTTTAAGTCTCCCTGTGTTTTTAAGAAGACTACTAACCAGGATGTCCAGAAGAATCAGGCAGAATTTATGATGTATTTTGACATTTTTGTACAAATCTGTTGCCCCAAATTTTGCTGCATGACAAACTGCGCTGTTCTAATCCTACAGCTACTGTGTTTTATTATACTTCATGATATTGAAGCCATTTGTCTTGTGTTTTGTAAGCCACTAGCAAAGGGATTTCCTTGTCTATTTTCTTACACAGGCAAACATGCTGAAGACATATTTGGTGAATTGTTTAATGAGGCCAACAGCTTCTACATCAGAGCAAATTCCCTCCAAGACAGAATTGATCGCCTTGCTGTCAAAGTCACCCAGCTGGATTCAACAGTGGAAGAGGGTAGGTAATTGCATGAAAGCATTGAGCCAGAAGTGATGTTGACAAGACAACAGTATTTAATTGCACAATAACCTCTGTCTTTTCAAAGTAATCCTGTGCCAATATTTCATCTTGTTGTCTCAGTAAGGCAAGCTGGGAATAATCACTTTAGAAGAGCAAGTAAAAATATTCTTGAGTCAAGAAGCCCCTGTAGTAATGGAGCTATTAAGCTGCCTTTTTCACAAGGAAAACGTTGAGGTTTTGAGTGTAGTAAATCATAAATGAATAAATATAGACCTTACTGGAAGTAAGTCAGAATATTGGAAAAGGTTTGAGACACTGGGTGTCCCTGTTAATTTCAGGGTAGGGTAGTCACAAAGTACATTAGTAGTATCTGTTCTGTGGTCGTCAAAGATCTTACAATACTCTGTATCTAAACAAGGTACTTTGTTTGGATGAACTAGGTGAAATTTTTTAGGGGGTTCTACTCACTAGAAACTGTATTTCCTTTAAAAATATTTCCTGCTTCTGCGCTTGGTCATTCACTTAATAAATACACAGTAAAACCAAAGGATTTAAGTAACATCATTATATTGTTTGAAAGCACTTATTTGGGTAGATAAAGCATTTCTCTGTCTAGCTTTAGAAGCTGTTAACATGCATCTTGGCTTCCATGCTACATGTCTGAGCCAGCCACTGCATATACTTCCTGTTCAGATGATTCCTGACATTTACTAAAATGTAAAAGCTTTTTATATCAGGACAATAGGGTAATATTGACTCAGTAGTAGTTAATGCTGCTTGTGATATGCAGTTCTCATCTTGGTTTTGCTGCTTTTTTTTTTTTCCTCCTCCGCCCCCCCCCCCTTTTTTTTTTTTAAGTGCCTCATTAATGTCTCATTAGTGTTATACAGTACCACCCAGGTAGTTTTCAGAGTTTGGAGAATAATTAAAAGCAATCTATTGGAAGAGGAAACTAGTGTATGGACTGAGAATTTAATCAGTGTTTATTTTAAATTGACAGCAGTTGTTACTCTTGCATTGCTAATCATGCTTCATATTAATAAGCTGTATATACAAACTGCTGTCACCTTAGTGTCAGTAGTAGATTTTCTTAGCTATTTCACTGTAGAAGTTGAAGTCTATAATAATTCATTGTACTGTCAGAAATAGTATGTTTCTGGATAGCTTCGGCATTTAAGCAAAATGCCAATTGCAACATTGTTTTAAAAAGCCCTTCAGATTTGATTGCATCAGTGATTTCATATATTCTTAGCTATGACTAATACAGTGTATTTAAAAATATTTAATATACATAATACTACAGCTGAAAAAAACATTAAAAGAATTGAGGTTAAGCTTTCAAAAGCATATAAATAACTTACTCTAAAAATCCCCAGAAAAAGGTTGGGTTTTTTTTTTTCACTCTTTTGAATGTCTTCCTATAAACAAGAATGAAACAATTCAGATACATACATCTAAAAAAATCTGCCTGAAAAACCTTATACTTACAGGCAGGTTTAAATAGAAACTACTGTCAAAAATGATGTTTTGATACTTCATATGATGTGAATGGGGGAACGACTACTAGCCATGAATTATTCTATTTTTAATTTTTTGCTATTGTAAAACTTACAGAAGAAACTCAGTAGTTCTTGGAGTCAGATGCAAGACCTCAGCACAGATAACAAAAATAGTTGGGCAGAGAAGTCTGAGTGGGATTTGGTGTCCCTCATGACAAATGATAACAGTGCAAGATTTCATCCCTTTTTCTTTTTTTCAGGTCTTTAGTATACTACATTTTTGGCCATTACTGTTCAGTTACCTTGTGAAATTTCTCACAGTTTGTCCTTGAGACTCAATAAATTAGATGAATGGGCAAGAAATATTACATAAAGTGTCAGTGGGAATAAAAAGACACTAAGCCAGTGCATTTTGTTTGCACAAGTCCTACAGCTTGCACTCCTATAAAACACTTGGATCAAATCCAGAAGAGGTCAGTGTAATTGTAGACAACCCAGTGAAGACTTCAGCATCCTGTTCAACTGTCTAAAACCTGTATTTCAGGGTGCTTAGGAGTGGAAGATGGTATCAAGAGCTTACTGCCACTTTTAAATTGTGATTGGCCTTTACCTGGGTCTTCTCTAACAATGATTGCTGCATCTCATGAAAACTTAAGAGTGAAAGAAAGCCCTGATAAAAGTGACAGGAACAATTAAAACCAACTTAAATCTTTCATTTGAAAAGGAAGAATGAAAAGCCTGGTATTGTTTACCCCAGGGCTGTGTATGAGAAGTGCAAGTATTTCTCTCTGTAGAGACATGAGGAAAACTTTAAAGTAAGGAGTGTTCAATTATATGGGAAGACTTAGAAGTTGAAAGAGAGTAAAATAAGTGGAATTCTCTCTCACAGGAGGTTGTTGCAGCTGTAATTTAATTATACTCAGAATGGGCTAAATGTGTATGGATACCATGTGTAATTATAAAACACACTGTGTTAGAGGAATACCAGACCTTGTGTTTTCAGTCTTGAAGCCAGTCTTTCTGCTGTTAGAACTCCATGATAAACCTCATAAAAACGGGAAGTTGTTGAACATCTGCATGTGACAGCATTCTTGCATCATCTTCCAAGACACAGTCCATGGTCCCATTATTTTAAGTGAGGTTCTGGACCAAGTGGGACTTAAATCTGTTTTATTGTGGTAATTCTTACATGCCTTTGCACTTAAATATCAGGATTGTCCACTAAGGAAAAACCTGTCTTTCTATATCTTGCTGAAAATATTTCAAATAATTAGTGAAAAATGGATGTTGTTTATCCACTTCCATTTGTTTGAGACCTGTGGTAAATGTATTTCTGTTTCTAACAGTATCCTTACAGGACATCAACATGAAAAAAGCATTCAAGAGCTCAACAGTTCAAGACCAGCAGGTAGTTTCAAAGAACAGCATTCCGAACCCGGTGGCTGATATTTATAATCAAAGTGACAAACCACCACCTCTGAATATTCTTTCACCTTATAGGTAAGGAAATATTGATTGTTTACCTTCTTGTACTTGGCCCTTTATTTCCTAATTGTATGCAGTGAATTATAGCAGAAGGGAAATGCTATATTGATTACTGAGATTTGATTTTTCAAGGACTTCCTTGTTCATGGAAACAAAAATTGCTATTGACACACTTAAAATTGTAAGTCATACATAACAAAAATCATCATATTTCAAGACAAGTTGTACATGGCAGCACAGGAATCAGAGAACATGGGCCACTGATTATGTAAAAAAGTGAAAAAATTAATACACTAAACTGGCTTCCTTGGTGTCTTTATCCAGAAAGTTGTATTTGTTGCTTTTGTCTTCTCACTATTCTCCCTCTTGTCCCCAACATATACACAGGTGTGCATACAATCTGTACCCTTCCTTTTCCTGGTTACTTGCTGGTGAACAGAAGAGCAGCAAGCAGGACTGTGTTTTCTGTTTCCTTTGCCCAATTCCATTATTGTTGTTCATGAAATGAGTGCAATTTGTCTGAAGGGTTGTGGACAACAGGGTTTTACTGTGTTCTTCAACTTTTGAGAGGTACTACGTTGTGAGGTGTCTGTATAAAATTCAATCTGCAATAAATAGATGTATTTTTTAAGAATGGTATATCAGAGCATTTGTAGTGTATTTAATTTTTAAGAATTTTTAATTGGAAGGTAAATTTGTAGGCTTTATGACTGAAGGATGTGCTTTTTCTCCTGCTGCAAACAGTGGTGGTACTTGTTTATGGACATCCAGTTAGTAGGGGTTGTTATTGATCAGCTTGAGGCTTGGATGATCATCAAAGGTAAGTTTTCTGTATTTAAAACATACTAATTAATGTATTTTTAGCTTTTCTTCTGCTGTTTTTCCAGGGATGATAAGAAAGATGGATTGAAGTTTTATACCGATCCTTCCTATTTTTTTGATCTTTGGAAAGAAAAAATGTTACAAGATACTGAAGATAAGCGAAAAGAAAAGAGGAGACAAAAGGTAAAAGCAGAAACATAATAGCACATTTGTGCATTACAATTTTATGTGCAGTTGTCCAGGCATAAAAATTGCCAGGTCATACTTAGTTTGTGTGCATGGAAAGACTGTTCCTCTCTGTGTGGCTGTAGATTCAGAGCATTCCATTTTTATAGCTTATCCTGTCAATTTTAAGAAGGAGGCAAATTGAATTTTAGGAGCACTGTAGTTATCTTCCAAGATACTTTCTTGAATCCTTTGCCAGTATCTGCTTATTGGTACCCAGAAAAATGGCCTTGTTGTGCTCCAGAAAAAGACATTGTAATAGGAGAGGAAAGGAATTGGAATTACAGCGTTTTCCATTCTGACTTCCCATTTTTTCCATTCTGATTTTAAAGGAAAAAATACAGATGCTCTTATAAGAGTTTATAAAATGACTTGAACATTTCTTTATTCCTTTAGAATGATTTCTACAAAACTATGTATTTAAGTTGCCTTTAGACTTTATCTTAGGGCAACACATCCTGCTTATTTCCATACGTGGTATATTTTTGTAGATTTTAATTGTCTTCTTACAGTCTACAAACCAAATGCAAATATGCCCAATGCCAATCATGTAGGATTATAGCCATACATGGCAGAAATACCCCTTGATAAATTCTAGCTGAAGTTCTATTTGATTTGATTAAATATATGCCAAGTCCAACTAAGAAGAAAGCAGCATAGACTTGAGTTTGCATGGATGCAATTCTCTTTGTGACAGGAAGAAATCTCAGTTTTAGCTTTTCAGAAGATGGTTTGCAAATGAGCATTTCATGATCTGGGTCCCTTAGAGAGCAGGATGGTTTGGGTGAGATGTCTCCCAGGCACACTTTGTTCCACAGGTTGCTGAGCCAAATGTCCTTTTTCTTTTGTTCTTGTCCTTATGATAGCAGAATCCAGAGCATTTGTTAACAATTTGGTAGCTGAACTTAAATTTTCAATCTATTAAATGAGAATTCTTTACTCAATTTGTACTCTGCAGAAGCACAAAACTTGATAGATGTTGAGGAACTGTGCAAGTGAAATGAATGTGTATTGTTTAGCAAGTTACAAGCTAGACATCCACGTGCCCTCCTACTCAGCTGATGAAATGCAGCTAGTTTTTAGCCTCAATTTTTCAGGTGCTCAGTGAAATCTGAGTGAGTCCCTGCACCAGAGAATCAGTTTTCCAGTATTATTTTGGTAATTTGCCCTAAGTGCTGAAGCTGTTGCAGCAGGAGGTTTGTGAGCAGTTTTATTTTCTTGCCTCAAATACCATGCTTTTTGTTTCTGTATACACTTTGATTGAAAAATTCTAACTGGCTTCCTCTGATTGGGCTCCTTCAGGTAAACTTTTTTCTGAAGAAAACTGTAATTTTGATTCTTTAAAATCTGTGTAGGCAGTTTGTTTTCCTTTCAGTAGATCAGTGTCTGAGAGTTCAATGTAGTTTTGACTTGGTATGTATCAGTAGTATTCTGAATTGATTGACTGTAGGTGGGGCAGTTGTAACAAAGGAAAGTTGTTCTAATTTGCTTTTTATTGTTCCTGCTTTTTATCTGAGAATAATTAGCTATTTAAACAAGTAAAAATTTTTAAATTTGGAACACTCGTATCTCAGAAATCATTCTTGATTACTTGTGTTTTGATAGGATTTTATAAATTTGTGCCTCCTGCTTCCAGTTGTTTGAAAGTATTGAAAATACTTTCTGAAGCTACTTTCTGTTACTAGCTCTTAATTCTTTATTAAGATGATTGTAATATCATTTGCTAATTCTTGATGCAAATACCAAACTTAAAATTAACTCAACCTTATTTGAAGGCTCTAATATGTTTTGTGTTTGCTGAAATAATTTCCTGACAGCTTCAATGATGTACCTGTTTTCTGGCTTGATCTACAGCACCCACTTGTCTGCCATAGCTTCTATTACACTTGGTTTAAAAAAAGTAACTCCTCTTAATATTCCTTTAATTTCCTGAGAAATATTTCAAACTGTAGTTATCTAGAAAGGCTTCAGCTCTCCTAGAACTCTGTCATCTTTGCCCTGGGTAGTAAAGCTAGAGCTGTCACCATTGTCAAGGGCATGAAACTGCTACTGGAACAATTTAAAATTACTCTTAGAGGTATATTTAGCTTTGTCAGCTGCTACTAATAGGGCTGCCCCACTGTTTTGGAAGACATTTAATGTTTTAGAGATGTATCGATACAGTATTTAATAAAAAAATCACTACCAGTAGGGTTTAGTACTGCTTGAGTAAAAAGGATTCCAGTGTATTTATTCATTAGCATGCATACAGATGCTGGTCTGGAACAACCTATCCAGCTGAAATCTGATCCAATTAAAACCAGCTAAGCTTTGTGTTTATTTTTTGTTGTATATACATCCATATGTATTTACCTTTTCATAAAAAAACCAATGATCTCTTTAACCTTTTAAATAGTAAGCAGTAACTGTAAGCAGTCATGTAAGCACTCGTGGTTGTACAGGAATTGTATAAAAATGTTTGTCTTCCCAGTGGCATCAAAAGGTGGATATTTATTTTATTTAGAATCTTGCAAGAAATATGTAGTTGTGACTCCTAAATGACAAAATTATTGTTCTGAAAGAAGATAAAACTAAGTGTTTTCGATGAACCAAAAGGCTTACTTGGTCTTTCTCCTCAAATCTAACAAGACTCAGTAACAAAATCTTAATAAATGAATCAGGATAAAAGTCACAAATTAAAAAAACCCAAAACAGTTGCAGCAAGTAATTGAAAAAGACAGATGTAAAGCTTTTAACAAGCATATATGCAATCATGGCAATTAGAAAAACTTTATATATTTAAAATAAAGCATGACTGAATCTGTGTCCTTTCTGCTTCAAATCCTATATTGGCAGAATTTGATGTGAAAAAGTGGTTATCAAATGTAAAAAGGGTGTGATTCTAAAAAGTTTGTGGAGGAAAAATATTTTGGGAGAACTGATGAAGAACCAAGATGATCATCTTTATTTAACATAAATCAGTCCAAAAATCTGTTTACTGTAGGAATGAGCAAGAGTTGTCAAAACATTTTGGTGTTGAAGTCTTTCCTGTCATTCTTAATGTTAGCAGGATCAGCAGGTCCCTCATGCAAACATGCACGAATGAGCAAGAGATCCAAAACAGGGGCAAATAAGCCATTTGGTAGTTTTTTGTTAGTTATGTAATGCCAAATATTATTTCAGAATTATTTACTCAGCACTGTTCTACTGTTGGAGTAAAAAACCTGTGTTCATCTGTGATGCACTTTTTGTTGAGCTAGCTTTCCAACTCTTATCCCCTACTTTGCAGGCCTAAATTCCAGGGAAAGGCTTGCCTGCCAGGGTTTGACCGAGCTCTTCTCTCAATACAGTTCATTGACTGCATCCTCAGAATAGCAATATAGTTCTTTCATGAGAAACTATTTTTCTAGCAGCCAAAAGCCTAATGCCAACCTACTGATAGAAAAAACATGTATTCTAAGGTGTGGGTTCTAGAGCTGATTAAAAAAAACTCTATGAACTCATGAATACTGAGAAAAGGAGTAGCAGATAAATACCCTTCTCAGTCTGAATTGAGCAAACTTGTTCATTTTTTGTGCTGAAGCACCAGTATGATTTTTATATACATACTGAGTAGTCAGAAGTAGGTGAGGACAACATTTCTGAGGTGTGAAAGCATTGAGACCTGATATTAGGAGATCTTACTATCAGTGAGGTAAAGATAAATAAGTAACATAAACACTGACATTGGTTGAGCCTGGGGTTACACTGAAAAATATAGGCAGACAAGTTTGCCATGAACCTATCAAGCTGTAATATACTGCTGGCCTGGGTATTACTGACTCACTGCAGAGAGAATTAGTGTAATTCATTTTTATGTAAGATAATGGGAAACAACGATGAGGAGAAAGTAGGAGGAATTTCAGTAGCTAATCATATTTAAGGAGGGAGAGGATGTTAAACAAAAGTAATTTCACATAGACTGTGGAATAGGAAAGTGTGTCCTTCTCCATACTTCCCCAGGTCCTCTTGATTGTGACCATAATGAATAACCCTGAGCTTATTTAACATTCTCAGAAGTTTGATTTGCAGGAGATGAAATTACAAGTGCTTCAGGGTGGTCTAAATAAAAGACATGATGTCAGAAGAAGTTAAACTTTCTGGCTTTTAAAATTGGTCATATTTCTGTATTACGAAAACCAGTAGATTGGTATCACAGTAGCACATGTATCATACAGAACAAAGGCAAATCAAAAGTCCTGCTGCTAATGAAGTTCATAGCATAAGGAGATATTCTTATTTTCAGTGCAGAGAAATTATATGAAGACTTGGCTTCATCTATAAATCTGGTCTTATTTTCATGCACTCTAACTGCATTTTAACCAGCTTTTTTCCTTTCCTTTTTTCTCTCTCTTTGCATGCTTTATTTCTTTTGTTTGGCATTAGGAGCAAAAGCGTATAGATGGCACCACCCGTGAGGTGAAAAAGGTTAGAAAAGCCAGGAACAGACGCCAGGAGTGGAATATGATGGCATATGACAAAGAGCTTAGACCTGACAACAGGTTGTCTCAAAGTGTGTACCATGGAGCATCTTCCGAGGGATCACTGTCCCCAGATACTAGGTCTGTTTACAGCAAAGCTGTTTGTTATACCACAGTTGTATGTTCAGCAATACTGAGTAGAATTAGGTGTTTCTACAGGATGGGAATAGTTAGACAAAACATACAATGCATGTTTAAAACATTTCTTTTCAAAATTATTTTAAAGCATAAATGACATAACAGATTCTGTAATGATTTTTTTCTTCCTCAGCTTCACATGAGCATTTTGTCACCGTAATGTCATGCACTGCAGGGGAAGAAGTGTTTGCTTTCTATTTGATCTTCAGTAGCTGTAGTTACAAAAGCATTTAATCCTCTACTAGATAATGTCAGTAGCTCTGCCTTAGTGTCTCATTTGTTGTTTGGTGCTCTGCTGGTAGCTTAATAAATATTTTTCTGTGATCTACTCAGTCAAGAATACTTTCGCCTGTAACAGAATGCTTCAGTGGGAGAAGAGTTCAGCTTATTGATGTTATATTAGTCTAAAAAGCAAGCTACAAAACCAGATGAGATGTTATTGCTTGAAATAACAAAAATCTCTGCTTAGAGATACGCAGCAGAATTCATCTTCATTGACTGAGATTCCCTTTGAGCTCAGTGGGAGTTCCTTGGTGTGCATTGAAATCTTAGTTTTTTCGCTAAGCTGGTCTCTCCAGAGGATTTTCCCACTTATTTTATTTCCTCTGTCTGTTGTGATTAACTACTATAATAAAGATAGAAATAATAGAGTCCACTGGAAAAAGTGTTTAAATTGTTAAATGGCCAGGTTGAGGAGGTAGCTACCACTGCAAGAATATGGACTGC
Source organism: Coloeus monedula (assembly GCF_965178545.1). Lineage (NCBI taxonomy): Eukaryota > Metazoa > Chordata > Aves > Passeriformes > Corvidae > Coloeus > Coloeus monedula. The sequence goes on from NC_138783.1 coordinate 47,696,351, forward strand.
TAGCTTTAGTCCACTGTCCAGTGGGGATTGCTTTAAAAAAAACCTACTCAGAACTTTGTAACACTGTGGTCTTTGTGAAAAGTAATGAACTTGTAATTGAAACATAGTATTTGATATTGCTATTGGTCGTTGAATAATGTATTAGACTCCCTGCCTGTCTGAAAAACTTTGTTTGTTTTTGACAGTTTCTAATGCAAAACTTCTGTCTCCTATTAGTCTTAATGAAGCACTGCAGACTGACAAAGCTTTCCATAGGTTGATCTAGTAAAAGAGTAAAAGGTGTGGATTTTTTCATCAGGAGATCTGTTTCACACTATTTGAGTCTTTTTTTTTTTTTTTTTTCCTCAGATTTAACACCTTGCTTCCAGGATTCCTGAGTTTAAATTATCATGTAGAAGTGCTTTGTTTTTGTCTCCCTGCAGTGTCAACATGTATTTGGCTGTTTGCAGATATCTGCGGTATTTGCAGTCTGTAGGATTTTTTCAAGCAGAAATTGTAGGATGCATCTCTGTGTTGGATTTTGATGTTGTGGCATGACAGATACCTTGTATTTATATAAGCCTTTCATATTTTATAAATTATGGGGTGTTTTACATTTCAGTGAATCAGATATCTGAGATTGAATCCTGACGTCTGTTTCATATCCATGAAGGGTTAATTCTGCGAATGATAGTGAAGAGAAGGCTTTTCTAAAGTAAAATAAAACCCAAAAACCAAAACCGCTTGTATTTTTCACTGTTTGCTAATTGTAAGACTTAAGCATTAAATGTTGACATCGCAGTGTTTGGACTGTGGCAATTTACAATGTATTTGTTATACTTATTGTACTTTAGAGAGAGAAACACAAGCTGAATCCAAACAGAAACCAGCAAATTAATGTGAGAAAAGTAAGAACAAGAAAAGAAGAGTGGGAGAGAAGGAAAATGGGCATTGAGTTCATGAGTGACGCAAAGAAAATGGAACAGGCAGGAAGCATGAAAGAGGACAAAATGCCCAAAGGGTTTGTTATTTTGTTTTACTCAAAGCCCTGGCTTTTTGTTGCTTACCTTGCTTCCAGTCTCGCAGATAAGTGCATCAGTTTACTGTGTTCACTAAAAGCCAGGCTGCACCATTGTTCATTACTAAAACAAGTCTTCACAGTAATGGGATGAAAAGATACTTTTGCTCCCTCTCTTGGGCTTATTTGACAGAGCATCCTAGACTTTGTATCTTTATGAACTCTCTGCTCAACTAATACTTATATTTCCCAGTTTCTTTAAGCCTTTCCAACAAAATTAATTGTGCAAAGAAAATAAAAAGCATTTTCTAACTTTTGAAATTGGGTTTCTCTTCATTGGTGAAATTTGTACTTCTGCATAATTGCAAGTGCTTGTAGTATTGCTTTTCTTTTTCTGCTGCCATCCGTTAACTTGAGGCAGGCTGGTAAGTATTATAATTTCCAATACTGGACTATCAAAATCATTGACAAAAACCATAAGCTTCCTTATGGCTACTAAAATTCTTGTGCTTTCTGTGGACTTAAAAGGGAGCGGTGCTTGATAAATCGGGGAGTCCTCTTGCAAGGAGAATAATGCTGATTGTATTCTTTTTAGCTTTTTTTGTCAGTTATTTAGATAATGCCCTGTTACACTCACATAATCTGTTCTTCTGCATCAATTTACTTTAATTTTAGGTCCCATGCATCTGATGTTACAGATTATTCTTATCCTGCTACTCCGAATCATTCCCACCATCAGCAGATAGCAATGCCGTCATATGGAGCAGGAGATGGTCCCCAGTACATGGCAGCATCCCAAAGCCATGAGCATGAATACAGACCACCCTCCACCACTGTACGACACGCCACATTGAACAGACCTCAGCAACCACCTCCACCTCCACCCCAGCCTTCAGATGGCCAGCACAGCTCAGTACCTGTGGTACCAGCAGAATATGGGTAAATCTCCTGATTTATTCCAGTGGATTCTTGGCAAAACCAGAGGAATGCACATTTTTCATAACTATTGTAATGTGTAATGCATCAAACAAAAAGACCCCAAATACACTAGTTACCTCCTTTGGGAGGACAGAAGAAAATTGGTATAATTTCTATGTATGAACTGAATTTAAGTGAAGAAATAGTGAAAGCAGAAATAACCAAGTGTGTATTGAATATGGTGAAGTCAGCTTGGTTGTAAAATATTAAGGGTGCCTAATACAATATTGAAGAGGGAATAATTTTCCTTTAAAGTGGAAAGTAGTTACAGGATAATTTGGATAATACTTTAAACTTCAGGAAATGTGCAGAAAGAGTATTGTTGATTGTGGCAGTCTCTCCTGCATCCCCAAAATGACTTTTTAGAGGAGTTTGTGATCGAGTTGGAAGGGGTCTCCTCAGACACAAATTCCATACTGCCACAGGAGGAATGCCACTTTTTAATTCAAGATAAGAGATTTATCAAACCCCTGTGTAGATACTTTGCCTGAATGCATTCTGAAGGAAGGCTTGCTCCAGACTACTGGTTCTCCTGTAGCAACAAAACATCTGTTTTCTAATGAGTCTGTGTCTGTCCTTTTGTGTAAATAGCTTAAACTTTCAAGTTGTAACCCCAGGAAAGCTGTAGTCATTCTTGCCTGTATTGTTTTATACTATGCAGGCCAAGGTTTGTCATCCTTGCTTGATGCATCCTGGGATAGCATTTGCCTGATTCATGGCTATCATGCTGCAGATGACTCAGTTAGGAGTGACTGCTCCAGCCTGCCCTTTCTGTGTTGTTTCCAGTGTGTAAGACATGGTTGTGCTTAGTCCTCAGGTCCGTGACCATTGTTGGGGTGTTGCAGTTGTCACATATTGGCATGTGTCACTCAGTGTCATCAGTCACTTGGTTCAACTCCTGTCTCCTGTATCTAATTCTTTACCTACTTCAAAACTTACAAATTCTCATCTGTTTTCAGCTTAAGATTTCTTCTGATGACATTTTAAGAAAGAAATGAGCTCTTCCCTGTGCTTCCTATTTAAAGAATCTATCAAATGTATCAATTTAATTAAATGGTATTTAAACTGATAAACTTAACCAAAGAAGCACATGAGATAGATTTACCTTTGGGTAAATCTTCCCTTTCATACTTTCCATTGTTCTCCATGTCTGTGTCCTCTGTTTTCTCTTGGCCTTCTATGGAACTGAAGGGCATGGTCTGCAGTTTTCTTAGTCCCTTCTTCATTGAAGACTTAGTACTTAACAGTCCCACAGAGTAGAAGTTTAATAATAAATGCAGCTTTATACTTAACTAGGCAGGAGAATTAAGATAAAAAGCTCACTTTATAGAGTGCTGAAAGGATATTGTCTTTAACTTCAACATTTGTCTTAAATCTCAATGTATCACCAGTATTTGACAATTCATACACATATAATCACTTGCATATTTAAGCCACTAGTTTAAATTGCCTTTGATTTTTGTTTTACCTGAGGTTGGATGAGTGTAGTTTAAGGGGCGATGATTCTGCAAGTCCTAACTCTGAATGCATTAAATATTTTTGTTCTGTTTTATATAGGATGCTCCCTGCTCAGATGGTGGATTATTACAATCCTACAGGTCCTCCCCCTCCGCCTCCCCCCCCTATGATTCCTTCAGCACAAACTGCATTTGTCAGTCCCCTTCAGCTTCCTGTGCCACCTTCCCATTCCGGACTGGTCACTGGCTCTACATATGCAGCTACTCATCCTCCTCCTTCTGGTGGGCTTGTTGTCACTGCTCCTCCTCCTCCCGGCCCACCTCCTCCCCCTCCAGGCCCACCTGCTGCAGGTGCATCCCTCTCTTCCTCCCCCATGCACGCTCCTCCGGCGTCGGAGGCGAAGCAGGCACCGATGAGCGATGCACGGAGCGATCTTCTGGCTGCCATCAGGATGGGTAAGTGCACACTGAGTTTTAGGTATTCCTTTTTTTCAATGAGAGCACGGTGTTTTCCACTGAAATGAGTGTATGGCTTCTTTTCCCAGCTGGGCAGATTTCACTAACCATAGGTACCTGCCACACACCTGTTCTGACATTTGTCAGCCATGATTCTGGATCATTTTCTAACGCCTAAAGATGCACAGCTTTGTCAGGCATGTTCTAGGGTTTGTGTGGACATAATCTAAAGAAAACAGCACTTGTGTTCATTATGTAAAGTGCCAGTAGATGTACGTGGATTTTTGCTTCTGTTCAGAAGAACTGAGTTACCCAACACCAAGCTTCAGCCCACTGATTTTTCAACCAGTGACTAATGGCTCTTCCTGACCTGGCTTACAATATGGAGCTGTAGGTCTAATGGTATTTCCAAGTACAGTTTTGAAAACTTCCATCTTCAGATCAAAATGGCCTGTACAGTCTTGAATATTTAGCTTCAACATACTGTTAACAGTTTTAGAAGTCCAGAAGTATTCAGTTTCTGAGAAGTAATTCCCATCTGCCTTTTTTGTCTTTCCCTCTTCCTTGCTCAGGGAGGCTCTCTTAACTCAGTGCTTGCTTTCTTTTTTCCCGTTCTTCTTCCTGAGTGTATTGTTGGAATACAACAAACTCAACACCAGCAGCGTCAAATATGAAATCTCTTGCCTGAAAAGCTTTGTCTGAGAGTAATTGTCTCTGCAGGAATCCAGCTGAAAAAGGTGCAGGAGCAGCGTGAGCAGGAGGCGAAGCGTGAGCCCGTTGGCAATGACGTGGCCACCATCCTGTCAAGGCGCATTGCTGTGGAGTACAGCGATTCCGACGACGACTCCGAGTTTGATGAGAACGACTGGTCAGATTGAACGTGGTCCAAGCCTACTGGCAACTACATTAAATACTTGGCTTCAGTGATTGCTTTCTTAGCAAGATGTAAAGCAGGACGTTGACATGTATTAAGGCTAGTGAGGGAAGTGCTAAAATTGAATTGGTATTATTCAGAATGCTGTAGCTTAGCAACTCTGGTAATAATGATGTGATTATGCTTATGCAGATCAGAAACTTGTCTTACTTTCAGTATTTACTGCATAATACTTAAGTGCCACTAAATGTAGCAACTCTTGTGCTGCGTGCAAAATATGCTGCAGTTGTTGCACTGTTACAGAACCAGCATTTTATTTTACTTTCCTGTTCTTGAAGGGATAAAATATATTTTTTTGACTTTACATCTTATTCTTTTAATTATGTAAGCAACATAGATACTTGTGAATTGGTCTGGTTGTTAGTCTTTGAGGGCAGTTAACTGTATGGCTGAGTGAAGTGTTGAGTTCCATAAATGTGACTTTTAGCTTTTTTATTAGGTCCTAATTATGCCCACCTTAGTCTATTTTTAACTACTTCTGGGCTTAAGTTTTTATGCATACAGAATTGATTTTATACTATCTTTGTTTTTATCTTAAAAATGTAGCAGATGATGAGATGTATACTTCGAAGAATGAATCCACATGATCCAAGAAGAACATTTGGTGAGCAGACAGGATATGTCTGTAACAGTACCAGCTCTAAGTTGCTGGCTGCTTGTTGAAAAGAGTGTTGGGGGGGCTCTCTGCTGGGTAGCAGATGCATGTCCATGTTATAATTGAAAATGAAAATACCTGTAGAGCTTTTCAGTCTTATGATAAGGTCAACTGCATGCAGGATAGACCTGATTGAAACCCTGTGGCTATTGCAGTGCAGAAATGCTACTGTTATGACTAAATATTGGAACAGTCCGGATCTAGCAATCAGATACATTTCACAAGTACTAAACTTGGTCTTTATGCCTGTAGGTATAAATGTGTGTAAATAAGTTTTGTTGTTGATTTGTACATGTGTAGTCATGTAGCACATTTACTCAGAAGTCTTACTTTGAATGTATTTCTTTACCAGTACCCCATGGATAAAACATGGGCAGTTAAAGCAGTTTTAATGGCTGTTGAGGTACTATGCCATATATATACACACACACATTTTTGGTCCTTTCCTAGGAATAGTTGCTGCCATAAAGTCTGCTTTGACTGTCTCTGTTTTCCTTTTTTTTTTAAAAATCAGCAGTGCAGTATTAAATTTTTTTTTTCCCCTCTCTTCTGGACTCAGAGTCAGGCTGCTGCTTTGCCCAATGAGGCTTTTAAATTTTATTCATAGCAGGGGAAGAGTTCTTTCCTTACCAGATTACAGTTTTAATCTTTGTGACAGAAGTCTGTGTAATTCCAGGCCTAACATTTGGTAGAACTCCTTTGTTCTGTGAGGCCCCCTGTCTGTTCTTAAAAGAAGTATGTAAAATAAGAAGAGAAATGGAAGGTGATTGTCTAACCTGTGTTTACACCATTAACAGTTTTAGTCCTGAGAATGTAACAGTCTAACACGATGTTTGCATGCAAACTGTTGGCTACTGCATTGCTGTTTAATCTGCATATGATGTTTCTGTGGTGGCTATATGTGCAGCTGTGGTGGCTGCCTGTATGGTAGAGGGGTAACGTGCTGCCTCAGTGCTGGTGTTAAGATTTATCACACAAAGTATGACAGATCTCTGCATAGTGGAGAGCAACTACAGCTCTTGGTAACCAGGGGCAGCTGAAGGTACTTGCTGATCTCCATCCCAGCTGGAGCTGGTTTTGTCTTTGCCATAAAATGCAGAGCTGAAGTCTGCTTTATTTTGTGTCCTGGGGTCTGAGGTCTGTGTGTCCACCATAGAGGACAGAATTTAGGCTGTAGCCTGATGGTGGTTTTCATCACTGTGTGAGAGATGGCTTGTCCTTACCATCATGCTGTGCTTGCACAGTGCCCTGCAGAATTATTCTTCTGAGAGGTAGCTGAAGGTGCAACTGTGACCTCAGTGTTACATCACTGTGTAGGTACACAAGGTGAGAGCACTCCTGATGTTCTTTGATACATGCTGAAATGAAATGTCTCAGCAGAAAATCCTTTCCAATCTACTGAAATTTGATATGACAGAAGATATATTTTATGAGCACAGAAGTTGGGTGTGTCTGAAATTTTGTAATATGTGCTTATTTTAAATAATAAGCATTAAAAAAGCAATCAGTTGTGACCAGTGAAGATAGTGTAGTAGCCAACCAGTCCTAGTAGCCGACCTGTTTTTCTGAACCTGCAATGTTGTCATTTTCCTTTTGGTATTTTATGGATGAAATGTGAATTGAATTTAGTGATGTAAACACTCTTCTAGGCTGTTTTTATCAGTTTTACCATACTTCAGGTTGTGCATAAGTAACAAATATGAATAAAATCTCACTTTTGAGCCTGTGTTTCTTTCCTTAGATTAATAAGATTTTGCTGGTAATCTTTATCTTAACTTACCAATAAGAAAAATGAAAATGTAAGGCTTCCACATGCTGTCTATGATCCCAAGGAACCATGAGGTTCCTGGGAGGAAGGCTGGAGTCTACAAAACCAGATTCCCTTGAGGTACTGCTGCTCCTCCTGACATCCGTACTTGGTTCTTTTGCAGCCTTGACTCAAGCTCCAAGTTCCTGGCTGGCCTAAGCAGGTATGAATTTCCCTACAGGTAGCTTTAGGGATTTTTTTTTTTTTTCAGTGAAATGCATTAAATGCCAGCTCTGCTTTCGGAAAGAACAAGACAGAAAATATAAGTTATATCAGCAAGTCTTCTTGCACACTTTTTTAATAAAAAGTCATTTTTGTAGGTTAGTGACACCAAGCACAATACTGTAAAATACAAGCCCATGTAGGCCTACTAGAAAAGTACTTTAAATTTAATCTTTTAATTGTAATCAGATTAAAGCCAGGAGAGGCTTTTCATCCTGCTGGGAAGAACTTATATAAACCAATTGTGTAATATAGTAGCCTAATTGTAAATTGAACAGATTTGTTTATGCATCTTAGATGCCATTGTTTCTTGGAAAATAAGTTAATCTTTATTCTGTTCAACTGAAAACTCCAGTCCCTCTGGCACTCGGTTCTTACTTCTCTCAAATTTCCCACTTCTTGATTTGAACTTAATTCAGGTAATTTAGAGCACAGACATCAATTCTACATAGAAACTGAACGTGCAAGCTTGACATTTTTTGGTTCAAAGGTTCTCTTAGTAAAGCATTTATAGCTGCTTGTTGGAGCTTGGTTGGAGTTAGGACTGAAGGTCACTCAGTATGCTGCTTCTACAGCTTTTGTGGTTGTCCTTTGAATTTTAAAGAATTTTCATGGAACTAAACTGAACTAGATTTTTGGGTATTTGAGATTTCTGTTTACCAAGATGAATGGAGAAGAAAGACACCTTTATTATGAGTAGTCATGTGTCGAAGTCATAGTGTTGAGAACAAGCTCCAAATTGAGCTCATTTGCAGTGTGCAGATGGAGTTGGGAGGAAGGGAAATGTCTCCTTGGGAAATTGGTTCTTGATCTATTTTTCAGCTATGTTCTCTCTCTGCTGGGCACTGTTTAAATAATGAAGAGGCATTCTCTTCCCCTTGAAACAACATACCTCAGGAACAGCAAAAAAGTAATTTCTAAAAATGTTTAAAATCTCACTGTAAACTGAGCTGAGTGTTAAACCTCATCATAATGAAGACTTCATTAGAATCTTTTGGCTGGAAGCTGAAGTTGCACAAATTAAATTTTGAGCTGAGGTATTAGTTCCAAGAAGTAAAAGAAAAGAACAGCTTAGGTAGAGACGGTTTTTTAGCCTGAATTTTTTTTTAAGGTGACATTACACATTTTTTCCTTTTGAAAAACCAAATAAATAAATTCAGCCTGCTGTAGTCTGCTTTGAGGAAAGGTGCTTGCCCTGAAGGGGTGTGAATTTCCACTTCGGAATCTGAAGCATTCTTGATAAGAGTGAGTCCATACACACATAAGGGCACACATGCACCAAAGTCCAAGGATTTTTAGCATATTGAGGCAGATCTGCACTCAGGTACTTAAACACTGAGAGTGATATACAGGTGATGAAAATATGCTACGATCCCTGCTAGAATCCCCCAGGTGCTGGTGTCTGCCACAGAATAGTCGTGAGAGACTTGAGCTTATCACTGAACACCCTTCCCAGTTTCCTTGGACTTTAAAGGAAGTGTGAGTACTCCAGAAGGACTGTGGGTTCCCAACTGACCGTCAGCTTTCATTAAAAAGAAGAAGAGAAAGAACAAGAACACTGAGAAAAAGAAATCCTTTAGGTACAAACCAGGCAGAAGGAATTTCATATCTTGCCTTCTCTACTAGCACACAAAGAATGTCTTCTTATGTGCTGTCAAGTCTCTGAAATTTCTCTGGAGAAACATGTTCTCATCGGTGGATGACATAGATGTGCACTCCTACAAGTGAAAAGCACTCTCAGGTTTGTGCTGGGCTGGGCTTTTCAGCTATATGGGAAGAGAAGTTGCTCCTAAGATTCTTAGCTAAATATAGTAGTCTCTTGGAGATTAATTCTTACTGCTGCAGATAGAGAACTTCTTATCTGATTAGCCGGAGCAGGGTGGAGTTCTGTGCTTTTCTCTTGTTATGCGCAGACTGATTTAGAGATTAGAGCTGAGGGCAACTGTTTTAAGATGTCTCAGCAGCTTGTCTTAAGCTTGTTGCCTCTCTGAGTCATTCGGCATTTCAATCACTGCGCTGTCGCACCACATGGAAACTGCTCCGTTCAGCAGTCACTCGTTGCCAGTGAAGTGTGGGGTAGAGGAGGGAAGAGAGGCCTGGGAATCTGCCCGAGTTACCCTAATGCCAGTTAATACTGGGCAGCCTGTCCCTTCTGTCTGGGGTAGCAACTCTGAACAGTAGTCCTGCCAAACCTCACTGAAGGGGGTGGCAGAAGTCATCTCTTTCCTCTGTTCCTGGAAATCAGGTGGTCTCTTGGTATCTGCCAGTGCTGATGAATTTTTTAGTCAGCTTCCTGAGTCATCCTGCTGTTAATGTTTGATTTCTCTAGTGAGTTTAACTTTCTAGTCCCTTACCAGTCACCTTCTCTACTTGCTGAATGGCCCATGCCTGCTGCTTGTCACCCTTCACAAACTGGATGCTGTCACCAGCCATGGTGGCAGTGCCCCTGCTTTCCTGAACTCCACAGCCCAGCACGGGCTGTCACCTGCAGCCTGTCCCTCTGCCTCCTCCTCTTGTGAGTCTCGTCCCCCTGGTTTTCAGTAGATGGTTTGCATGTTACCAGCCAAGGATATTCCCCTTCCCTTTTTCAGCAGGACCTATGGTTTGGTTGGTTGACCATGAAGTCTTTCCCTTGAATGGATCCTTGTTCTGTGACCGTGCTGGTACCAGTGGGTGTTAAAAGGGGTGCTGCTTCAGGGCACAAGGCTTTTCCTCTCCACAAGAGGAGGATGGTGGTAGTAGGATTGTTTATCATAGGCTTAGCTTAGTGGTGAAGTGCGACTCTTCCTGAGTTCACTGCTTACTCCAACCATGCGAGGCCTCACCTTAGCCTTACTTGGGACGCTCTTTCAGGTCTGTTTGTATTCATTTTCTCTCATGGATTTTGGGGTGTTTTCAGCTATACCTGCACTGGTTTGTTTTTCTGTTCTGTTTGTGTTTCCTTCCAAATTTGGTATGCTTCCTAAAACTCTTCTTAGGGTGCCTTCACACAGCTGGCTGAACTGCTTATGGTTGCCATTATGTTGTAATCATTATTTCTGTCTTTCAGGAAGAAGGATTTTTGTTTGTTTCATATTCTCAGAATGATGACCAAAGTAACATTTTCAAGGATGGCTGTTAAAGTTTCCCCATAAATTTATTTCTACGTGATTTGTATTTACGGCACATTTTGCTGTAACAAAGGTTTAGAAGTTTTTCTTACAGCAGATGGTGAAGTTTTTGTATTGCTGTGAAGAACTTTTGTATAGGTTCATCAAAATATGTAATGTGACTGTCGAGACTGTTAAGGTGTATAATGTGTGCAGTGCTGTGCTGCAATGTGATCTTGATTAGTTATAAACGTCTGCGGTTCCTTGGGGCATTTGGAGTTTACCTTAAAATACCTGGATCCTGCTGGCTCACTGCTCCTCCCAGTACCAGTCACTGATTTGCTGTAAGTGATGCAAAGCACCACTGAGACATTTCACAAATGTTTTAAGGAAGATAAGCAAGATTGCTGCCTTGTATGCAACCATCAGACAACCATCTGCCATCAGACAAGTGTTTACCTGAAAGCAGTATCCCATTTTTGTTCTTCCCCTGTACTCTGTTCAAAACCCTCAGTTATTAACATGACAACCCATGCTTTAAAAATTTTTTTTAAGAGCCATCTTTATTCTATAAGTTGACATGGTCTGCCTAGAAAACTGAATTTAGGTCTACCATGTGCTTTTAAGTAAAGGATGCTCCATTCCTCTCCAGTGGTGCCTCTCCTGTCCTACATTCTTTGCAATGTTTCTAGAATTTATGTGAATTATTTATATGGCTTGATAGATTTACTTTGTACTTTGCTGAAAGAGATAATAAATCCTTTAGGGATTTTCAAACCTAGTTAAAATACACCAAATGATGAGGCAGCTGCCAGCCAGCAGCTAGAATTATTTGAGATAGGAGATGTGGGAGTTGTCTATAACATTGCTGCTTATTTACTGTGTTAGCAGAGTAAACGCATTTAAGCATGGATGCCACACTTACGTGGGGAGAATAACAGCACAGATCTGTGGCTTTCTTCTGTCACTTAAATGGGAGGTAGGAAAATAAAGATTTTTAGGACAGAGATGGGGAGGAAGAGAAAGGTCAGGATTTTTTTTCTGTTTTAAACAATAGGAGAAAATGTTTCGGTGAAATTGATGATACTTCTCTTTGTTTTATCTCCATACAGAAGCCTCCAAATGGTGAGGCTACATTTTAACCTTTTCCCTGAAGATCACCTTCCCTATTTTATTCTCTTCATCTTATCAGCTGCAGTATGCAATGACCTTTCTCTTCAATTCAGCCATCTGCCTGCTTCAGCTTTTATTTCCTTCACTGATCAGATGAGACATGAGGGTACAAATGGCACTGGCGGCGCTGCTGGCCTCGATACCATAATAGACTTAAGCTGACATTTTAAATAGTAAATAGGTCTTTTTTAAAATTAATGAATACAAGAATTGCTAAAGGAGTCTAGTGAACTGGTAATGTGTTCTGCTCAGCAAAACATAAAATACTCAGGGTGGTAGGATATATAAAAAGAATATGTGGGTAAAGCACACCTCTAAAGTGCCGCTCTGTTTTAAGGCTTCCAGATGTGAGCTTTGCACAATTGCTGCAATTACCAGCCTGCTGCAGGTATTGCTTCTCTCTGGGTTTGGGCAGCAACCATTTATTCTCACCCAAGTGCTTGAATGCCAACTGGGATTATCAATGCTGTAGAAAGGATGCAGAAAAATTTGTTGCCTCAGGAAGCATATATGGAATGAAATGGAGAGGTAGTGGGATGGAAAGAACAAAATTTCCCTCTGAGAACATCAGTGGTCTTGGCAGGACAGAACTGAAGATATACAGGAGGCACCATTAATTTCTTAGCATGGAAGGTAAAGAAGATAAAGTAGAACTTGAAAGTTGTAGGTCTTGAGATCCTCAGCATGGGCACTGTCTCATCTCATCAGTCTTAATGCCTGAAACTGCAGCCTAGACAGCCCTGATGTCAGCTGGCTGGTGAGATCATGTCCAAGTGACTCAGAAGTGGGGCTCAAAGGGAGCCTGTCTGTAGACCAGGGCAAAGCAGGTGCTGGGCTTCAGTCCTGCTTCATGCAGACTAAATGCCTGGAGCTGCAGTGACAGCAGGTCTTGTGCCTACCTGCATCTGGCAGGAATTGAATTCATGTGCTGCTCCATGACAGGAATTACAGCATGGAGAAATGGAGTGAGCAGATTTGCTTCCAAAGCGCTTCTGATCCACACTGAAGTACTGGTATGGACTGCAGTGTGTGAGCAGTGCCTGTGCTCTGTGTAGGACTGCCAAACAGCCCCGTTCTCATGGCTGTTCACCCTTCCTTGGCACACTCGCTCACTCCTGGTCGCTGCTCTTGCCATCCTCCAACATCATCTGTTGCTCAGCCTGGGAGAGGCAAACACCCGTATCTTTGTGCTGAATGTCTGGCAAAGTGTTGGCAGTAGCTGAGGAAGCCTTGCTAATGAGCGGGTGTTGCTGAAAGCAGCGTGGTGCAGCACCTCTCCTACGCAGCCTGAGCAGCAGCCGAAACAGCCGCCTTCTCTGGAGCTCATCCTGGCACACGAGCCAAGTAGGATTAGCTAGATAGTAAAAATCTATTGGCTGGTAATTGCACTTTAGTATCTGATTTAAATACAAAGCCAGGTAATGCAGAAAGTGTGAAAATGTTTCAAAATGGTCATTCATCAGTTATGAGCTTCCTGCTCAATGAGATGGTTTTTTACCCAAGAGAGAAGACTGGCACTTGGTTCCTGCAACTCTGCAGCGGCGGCAGGAGAGCTGCAGGAGAGCACTTGCAGCTTTTGGATCGAGCCTGCTCAATAGCTGGGAAAACACTACATGTGAGCTTCCAGCAATTCTTTGAGTCACTTTGATTGAGAAGGGACATGCCTGGAGCAGGCTTCCATTATGGACCTGCACTGGGCTTCTGTCCTCATCTTGTACCCAAAGGCTTAAAATCCTGTGACAGGAATATGAGGTACTGCTGTAAGATTTCTGTCCCCTGCAGACCCACCAGGTAAGAGGGACAGTCTTTCTGTAGCAAGAGACTGACCTCCAGTGGACAAATGGGGCAGTCATAAGAGCTTGTTCTAATTAAAATTTAGCTGTATGAGGACAGAGAGAGGAGATGAAAAAGTTCTAGTAATAGAGAGAGAGAGATATTCCTCTCTCAAGTAATCGAGTTGTAGTGTGGTAAAAGTGGATGTACAGCACAATCTCAGTGCATGTGTCTTGGGGTGACTTTATGATGCATATCCCCTATCGCTGCTCTATGCCCAGAAATTAATTTTGTGCATTTCTGTGCCTTTAAACTGAGCCCGAGAGTGGGGAGAGGAAAATAACCGAGCGAACTTTTCAAAGCAGTTGTTCAAGGGCACAGATACACAGACTCCTCTGCGTTCTCCTGCTGTGGTAGCAAGAGCAGAGGAAGCACCCCGCTTGCTTTTCAGCCAGCTTTTGGCTCATCTTCTCTGGAGGGAAACGGAGAGTTGAGCTTTGTTTTCCTGGGACTCCTGTTTTTCCCTTCTTCTCTTCTGGACTGTTTCAACATCAGAACACATCGGGAGAATTTTCCACCAAGGCCCCAGAATTTTACACCGACCCAGCTCCTAGGAGGAGGAGAGAGACTACACCTACAGAAGGACTCTGAAATCTTCCCAGGTTTCTCACCACAGCAAGAGGTTTTATTATTTAGCATTATTATCCTTTTCCTGTGTGTTTGTTAAATAAATAGTTTTTCATCTCTTTCACTTTCCTCCGAGGAAAATTTCTTTTTTCCTGAACCTGGTGGCAGAGGGGTGGTTCTAACCTGCTTTCTATCAGAGGATATTTTCCTCCAAATTTGTCCAAACCGGCACAATGTGCAACTGTGCTGACTGCTGGAGGCTCAGAGTCTCAGGGTCCTTGACAAACTTGGAACAAAGTGCTCTGAAATGTAAAACTGCCACGAAGCTAAAAGGACTGGAGTAACAAGGTCTGACAGCTGAGGAACTTATTGCACCTTTGCTGAGCTCCTGCCTGTAAATGTCCTCAAAAGTCCCCTGAGCCTGCTCTGTTTGTGAGGTGATGTGACTTTTCACAAATGAAGAGGAGGCCTCCAAGAAGTTAGGAGAGGGATGTTAATTGCAGCAGATGTTAATGTTGGATGTTTTAAACTTTTCATTCACAGAATCACAGGGGGCTTGAGGTGAGAAGGAATCTCTGGAGGTTGTCTCATCCAGCCACCCTGCGCAAGCAGGATGACCTAGAGCTACTTGCCCAGGACCATGTCCAGCTGGCTTTTGAGTATCTCCAAGGAGTGAGACTCCACAGCATCTCTGGGTAACCTGTGCCAGTGCCCAGTCAGGATCACAGTGAAAGAGCATTTCCTGATGTTCAGAGGGAACCTCTGTGTCATTTTGTGCTTGCTGTCTTCACTTGTGTGCTTAAACCCTATAGATGCTGCCCATCAAAGCTTAATAACTGTGTTGCTGTAAATGCAATGCTTGAGTTAAAAATCTTGTGAGTTTCTCTTACAGAGAAGATTATGTATGACTAGAAGTGGATGTGCTGTTCAGCTTCTGAGTGACACGGTAATAAAAATCACTAAAGAAAGAAGCTAATTGCACAGCAAGTTTCATCATCAGACTTCCAATGGCTGGAGCTGAGCCTAATATGAAACCAGAAAATCTCAGCTGTTCTTCTCCAGCCTTGCTTGGGTGATGTGCTTTGAATTTCACCACACAGTGAGGTTTTTTAATGCCTATCAGCAGCCTAATGAGAAATAATCTGAGGGCCTTGTTGGGTTTGATAAGGCTGTTTTTCAAGGAGGTGAGAGTTTTGTGGCTGTCTTTTAGAAAAGGACTGGAGGGTCAGAGCGAGGTTTTGGCAGACTTAAGTTTCCTACACTCTGTTGTGTGCAGCATAGGTTTGGATGGGGAGGTGATTTGAAACCCATCTCCTTAGTCAGGAAGGGAAGTACATTCAGCAACAAGAGCTAATGCTGTTTTCTTAGACTCCAGCGCTGCTTTGTGTGGTGGAAGCCAGTCCTAGTAGAAAGCCTTTGCTCTGCTCTTTCCATCACAGGGTAGTTCAGGCAGGAGGAGGCCTCGGGAGTTCTCTTGACCAATGTCCTGCTCACACCAGGGTCAAACCAAGATGCTCCACACTTGATGTGGCCCCCAATGCCTACAGTAACATTTGGTTTTTCCCCCACAGCATGTGACAAGGACATTCATGGCAGGGTTAAGCTTTCTCCTGCCAAATGATTGATATGTGGGTCCCACGGCTGTCTTCATTGCTCTGAAGAGGAGAAAACAAATGCTTCCTGGTTACTAAGGAAAGAGCACATAGGAAACACCTCGCTGCGGTACAGGGAGAGCTGTTGGCAGTGCTCACGCTCCCTGATCCCCAGGTGTGTGTTAGGGGAGAAGCTGGCTGGGGTGCTGTGTGGGAGACCTTACCACGTTGATGCTGCTGCTCTACTGTCTCTCCTCTGGAAGTTCTCCAAGTATTTGAAGGATTTGAATAGCTGGTAGGTGGAAGACATTGCTGTCTTCCCCTGTCCTCCTCAGGTGAAAAGAAAGGGAGTAATTATTCCCACAGAACAATGATGGTGAGGGATGCTTTTTGCGGCACTGCTGTGTACACCACTCCTTCTCTCACAAGAAATACCTCCCAAATTTTCCTTATGGTGTTTGATGATGTGCCTGTAGATGTGAGTGTTAATGGGCAAAGGCCTAACTGGGTTTCACTGGGTGTGTTATTGCCTGGAACTTGCCTGTTGGTATGAGAATAGATCTAGGCTTGAATGACAACTAATCTATATTGTGAAGTATATGATACAATCTTTAATTTACATAGAGATGAAGTCTGCTTATAGGAAGTGGAAATCAATAATGGCTTTTATATCATCTTCTGGGTAGAATATTAAGTCTGAAACTTCATAATATCTAAACTGCATCAAGAGATTACAAGTCAATAGTACTAATAGCATGAAAAGGATCATTTTATCCTCTCTTAATAAACTTGATATATCTGCAGTTTCCAGATGGGGTTTTTGTTCTTTCAGAATGAGAAATGTGTTGCAGGCTTTGTCATTTTATTACTGTTTGAGGTTATGGCCAGAAGCTTGTGATGCAGCTGGTGTATAAACACAGAAGGAAAAGGTGGTCCCTGCAGTCTAATCTGAATTTGAGGGGTAGTTGGTGGGCAGCCACATTATCTGAACAGGAGCCTTGGCTTTTTCCTGATTCAAAACCCACCCATGAGAGATTTGCTATGGACCAAACTGTACTCAATTTAATGCTGTACTGATAACCAAGCAGGGAGTGGATCCAGATTAAACCCAACCTTCTCTGCAAAGAGCCCATTGCCACTGCATTCCTACAGGGAATGGTGTGATTCCCAGTCCAGCATCCATCTCTGCTGTGCCTTGGAAAGGCATTGCTGCCACTTGATTTTCTTTGTTCTTTCCTTTGAGCTAACTCGAGCCATACAACAATCTGCTCCAGCCATTCTGAAGGCTCTATTTTTCTACAATTTGCTTTGATTCTGAATAGATGGGAAAAGTGACAGTGAAAGAAAACATTTCAGTCAGAACAACGTCTCTTTCCAAAGGCATGTCACAACAGGAAATACAATTAAAATTGACTGAATGCCCATGGTTGGTACATAAAACCTTGTGCTGTGATTCACAGTAGCGGAGCACAGTGAACATGATGTGCTGGAATATTGACATTCTCTGGCTGTTTCTCTGTAGCTTCTCCAAGTTGTTCTATTTCTCTTTCACACCCTTCACCTCCCCCAAATGCTCTCTCATTCTGTATGATGAATACAGCCATTAATCCAACATTAACTTTATTCACGTTCTTCACATCACCTCTTTTCCTCTGGTTTTAATCAGCTTTGCACAACCAAGTTAGGTCTGTCTTAAACCTGCTGTGCTTACAAAGGTGCAAGAAGAACCAGCAGGTGCAAGAGGATTGACGTAGGGGGAGGAGGATGACAAAATTGTGGGAGTGGGAGGAGAATAGGTGGCTTTTCGGATGGGCTGTTTAAATAGCTTGAAAAATTACTTTTTTCAGAGAACACATAATGACTTCCAAGTAATTTACTCAAAACCGTGACTTCTTTAAACTGAGGTTTTCTCAGAATTTCTCAGGGAATAGAAATTAAAGCATTGAGCCAGTTTGATTAATAACCTTCTGTAACGCAGCTGCTTTTGTGTGTACAGCAAAACCATGTACAGACAGACAATTTTTTTCTGTAAAACTGCATCTCTACTGCAGCATTTAAAGCCTATATCTACTATGCATTCCTTATTTCCCATGCTGTCATGAGAAATCAATTTGATTTCTTTGGTTGCGCCCTATTTAGACAAAAAAAAAAAAAAGGAAGAAAACTTTAGAGACTGCAAATTTCATGAAACATACTGAAGTTTTCTAGGAAAGAGAGCAGATTCTGAACTATTTCTTTCAAGGTAATTAGCTTGGCTTACAGATAATTCTATTGAAATGCCTAGAGTTTGTGAATTGTACAATTATCATATTTTCCCATCTCTGTAGATCTCTAGCCAAAACAAATTCCAGGGCTGGCATTTTGATTTGTGTTTGCATTTCAGCTCTGCCAGATGACTGCTGTTTCTTTAAATGAACCAGGCTAAAAAAGCCTCATGTGAACAGGTGGCAAGAAATAGAGCAGACAGGATTCTTTTCATCATTCTGTTCCTAGATTTCCTCCTCAGCAATGAGTCTCTTTTAGGATTTGATGTCACAACACACATATTTTTCCTGGCCCACCAATATTTTTAATAATTCCAGGTCAGTTTAAGAGTGGACCTGAAGAAAAACTTATGCCCACCAAAGTTACAAGTGTCACTTGTAAGTACTGAAGGCTGGAAGTTTCAGCCATGGAAGCATGGCCTAAGGATAGGCATGGACAAAAGCAAAGTCAAGAGCAACTGAAATGGTTCAGTGTAACCTGTAATATTATAGCAGAGATCCAAAAAGCTCTCAGCATCCACTGAGAAGGTGACTGTTCCTGAAAGATCTGATTTATTTCATACATTATGGAAGTGTTTGTGATTAATCTTCATCTGGGTGCCTGTGACAGTTGCTGTATTACCAACCTATGGTATGGGGCATGGTGTTGCAAAGGTATCTGGTGTCTGGAAGCAGACGGTTTGTTACGATTCTGCTGATGCAAATTATGCAGGGAAGCCAAAAAAGTGACTCAGCATGGATCTGGTACGAGTTACTGCTCTTGGTAGCACTGGCACAGCCTGATGACAAAGGGACCTGGAAACTGAACTGCTGCCTCACTGCGGTGCCATTTGAAGGGGAAGTGGGAATTCCAGAACTGTATTTGCTCTCAAGATATTCCAGGCACACACTAAGGGAGTAGACGGTACAACTGTTATGAATTTCTTACTTCTCTGTGGTGGAGAGGTGCTTAGGGCTTGATTTGTTCTCAGAGTGCCACCTAGTCGTGATGCTCTCTGTGTCTGCACTGACCTTGGCCAGCCCAGGCCTACTGCATGTTCAGCATTTCTCCTTTTTCATTAATTTTTAACCAGTCCTGTAGACTTTCCAGGTGTTCTTTCAGCTGTCGACTCTGGCTGTGCCACAGCTGCTGCTGCTGAGCCACTCAGTGTGACCCTCTGTGCTGCTCACTTCAGGCAGAGCAAGAACAAGACTCAAGAATGGCCTGTGATATGCAAATGACTCTGCCAGGTAGGAGAGCAAAACCAAAGCAAATGAGGGTGTCTTCTAATTAAATGTAACGACAAGAAGGCCAAAGAGCATCCCCTGCTAATTCCTGAACTACTTTGGCAGGAGGCAGAGAGGAATTAGAAAGGGAGAAGAGGATACCTGCCAGAATGGAGCAGGGAAAAAAAACGGGACAAAAAGGGAGGTGGCACTGCCGCTTGTCCTGCACGTCCCCCTGGGCTTTGGTAAGGGCACCTCTGCCCCGCTGCTCACACCAGAGCTGCCTTGCAGCAGCTTCGGGATCCTTCAGCTCCTGGTGCTCGGCTTCTCCTCGAGAGAGCGTTACACGAGCAGTCTCTCACTGGTAAGCAAATCTTTTGGATGAGACAGCACTAGCTGCTCTGGTTTTAATCTTTTCCTAATGCTTGCAGGAATATGCATGCGCCTGAGATAATTTTAGAAACGTGGTTTCTGTAATTCCTTTTTATTGGTTATATAGAGCTGAGGGAAAGCCCTGGTGTCCTGGGAGTTGTAGTCATAAAGACAAAACTTCTTCCTTTGTTTATTTCAGTTTCTTTGTCTTTCAAGTGAGAATGGCTCTGGGGCACCTCAGATCAGCTTCTTGGCAGGGCTCATGCATTAGCTCATGCAAGATTTTGTGCTGCAGTAGAGGTAGGTGGCAGGTACCCTGCACAGCTGGTGCGCAGCTCTGCTGGGCTGTGCAAGCTCTACTTCATTTTGTTGCTCAGATCCCACTTGGAAAAACACCAATGACAAGCAGATTCCCCCAGGAACTCTCCTCAGCTGCTCCTTCTCCTGTCAGGGAGCAGAGTGGTGATGGACAGGCTTTACCTTATGGATGGGTGTAAATGTGTATGTGTGATACTATTACTTTTGGTACATCTGGAGCTTCATGTTTTCTCTGTTGTTAGTCTCCATTGTGGAATACACTCGACACGGAAGGGATTCTCCACACACCTTCATTTCCAGAAGTGTTCAGGGAGTGATGTGAGCACGTGTCCCCCATGTCTCACTTTCTACACCTTCCCAAGAACTTCTCTCCTACCCAAAACAAAGAGGTTTGGTGGCCTTTGGTGGCCAGTAGAGTAACCCAGGTCAGAGAGCCCCGGTTTCAATGGCAGGGAGGGACATTTTTTTTACCCTGTTTTGTGTGGGTATATTTTTTTTCCTCCTACATGAAAAGTTAGGAAATAATGTTTTTCTTTTAAGGTGAAACCTGGCACAGTTTATAATGCACATTCTCCTGAAGACAAGCCTCCTCCCATCCTCCCTCATCCCCAGGCTAAGTGCTGACTCTCACTGGCAGCCTCACACCCTCCAAGGCTGAGTTGCTGAGTGTTTGTAGGGCACCTTCTGCTCTGTTTCAGGGTGGGTTCCCATGCCACTCAGGAGTTAGTACTCAGGGTTTCCAGTGACCAACTGCCAATGAACTGGGGTTGTTTCTCTCTGGCTGATGGAGATGGAGGCTGCCAGGTGAGCAGCTTGTGGCTGGGCAGGATGGTGGTGGGCCCATTGCAATTGGTCCAGATGGCCAATATGGAGACTTCCATCAGGTATTTTTGAGTGCAAAGGTTTCTTAAACATGCATGCAGTGTAAGTCAGGAACAAGTTCTTGCTGCAGGTTCAAGACCTGCAATGAATCTTTTTAACAGGACAAAAGCCTAAAAGCAGTTTGAACATGATTCCTAGCAAGGGGTTTTTACAAGTGGCTGGGACAGTGACAAATGAGCTGTTACTTCACTTACTCAGGTGGTTTGGTCCATTGCAAAGACAGAGCAGGGAAGAGGAATTTCTATAAACTGTGGATGTGTCGTATTTTATTCTGTTATAGCAGCAAAATTGTATTATATCTAGAGATAATGCCAGACATAATAATATGGAAAATAGTATTAAGGAATATATATTAGTTTAGCAATGCACCAGCTGCCATAGAAAATGTTCATGTCATAACCATTAGTACTTGATTAGTAATGCTGGCAGAGGCAGGATATTTTACCTCCCTTATTTTCCCCCCTGACTGGAGGGTTCACTCCATCCAGAAATTGTGCAAGCTTTTCCTTGTACCTCAGTCCTCGGGAGGACAGGACGTCTTTAAGTTACTTTTGTGCTCTTGGTTCTTTTCTAGTCTGTGAATAAAAGAGTCAAACATCAAGGGAAAAATGGATCAGTCACCGCCAACTAGACTGATACCCTCAAATTATTTCAAATAGAGAAATAAATAATGGTGAATTCATATTTGTGATTGATAGTTCTATTTTTTTATTTGTACTAAACACAGGTTATCTATGATTCTAAGGTGGAGGAGCAGGGTATGTTGTGCCAGGTACCCTGCAGACACGAGGTTCTGCTTTAACTCTTTCAGATGATATGGCCCTGCAGACTTGACATCTGCCTACAACTTGGGCTGGAGCTGAGTGACTGTGAGTTGTTTGGTTTCACAAAGAACATGCTTTTAATGGTACTGGAAATTTTTCCCACTGCGAATCCAAATGCTAATGCTGCCTCGTGCTGTAACTCTGATCTTTCTGCTGTTCTGGTTTATCTGTTGAGTAGACCGACACACAAGTGTTAACTTTTTCTTTTAAATACTGTTTCTGCCTCTGATCTGACATAAACCCTCTGTGGGTGAATGAAGACCTTGGTGTAATTTTAATTAATTTTATTTCCAATGCTCATGTCCCAAGGCAGATCTTTTTATAATGTTTGAAATTTTAAAGTGTGTTACCTTCTGTGAGCACCCAGTGTTATGAATAATGGGGAAAATACTTAAAATTCTGAAGGACATAGTGTAAAAAGTGAAAAAAATGGCTAGGGGCCCTATTCTTTCTCTGCCCTTCCACTTTGGTAGACACCAGAGTTGTTTGTTACTGTTCAAGGCAGCAGATACCAAGAGGCCGAGAAGGAAGATCCAATGTGTAACCTGTGGAGGTTGTCAATACCTCTGCTGTGACCACGGTTGTGGATTCCTATTGTTTAACACCAGAAATGTCCACTAGATCTTTAAGTCAGACCACCAGTATTTCATAGACTCTTTTAATTTGTCAGGCATTTATTCTTCTTCTAAATCCAGTAGTTTCTGCTTGCCTCAAGCCATCCCAGCAGCTGATCTACATGTCAGGAGATAGGGATCCCCCATTTCCTAGGGAGTGTCTTCCAAGGCTTGATCTCTATCTTCCTCCTTGTTAGGAACTAAAAATAAGACAAAGAAAAATAGGTACAAATTGAATGAACAGAAATTTAGGTTAGATATTAGGGAGAAATTTTTCATTGTGAGGGTGGTGAGACACTGGAACAGGTTGCCCAGAGAAGCTGTGGATGCCCCAACCCTGGCAGGGTTCAAGGCCAGGCTGAATATGGCCTTGAGTGACCTGGTCTGGTGGGAGGTGTCCCTGCCCATGGCAGGCGCGTTGAGACTGGTGATCTTTAAGGTCCATTCCAACCCCTTAATATTCTATGATTCTATGATAATGCTCTGTTAAGGTCTAAGCCTTCCAGATCATGGTACGGACACCCAAAGGTGTGTCTCATTCTCCATGAGAACCACAGGATAGTTCAGGTTGGCAGCGACCCCAGCAGGTCTCTGGTCCAACCTCTGTCTCAAAGCAGGGTCAGACCAGGTTGGTCAGGGTTTTGAAAACCTCCAAGAGAGATTGTACAACCTCTCTGGCCAACCTGTGCCCTTACATGGCTGTCCTGATGGGGAAATAGTTTCTTCTTATATCCAGTCTCCTCCTCACTGTTTCCCTTGGGCCTGTAGTCTCTCAGCATGCACCATGAAGATCTTGTATCCATTGTCTTGAAAACACCCCCACAAGCTTTGCTGGGTCCTTGTGAAGCCAGATCTTCTCCAGGCTGAATGAGCCAAACTCCCCCAAACTCCCCAGGCTGTTGTGCAACCTCTGACTTACCTGTAGAGGTGTGTGTTTATAAATAAAGAAACCCCTCAACATCCAAATGCAGCACAAGATGATGGCAATTTGTTGAGCAGTCTGACCTCTGTTATCTTGATGACAATTTAGGTATTATAAAGCCTTTGTAGGTAAAAGGACGGATGTCTGTATGTTTTATATAAATGTCAGAGCTTCCAAACAGTTCCTATCTAGCCATTTCATCTGCTAAATTTGATTTTATATCGAAACTCACACATCAAGGTTGAAATCCCTTCCTCCACGCAGGTCCAAGCTGAGTCTCTCTCAGCTGCCCTGCTGGTTTCCAAGCTTTTTTTGTCTCACAGTGATCTGAAATACCATCTCCATACCTCACCAGCTACCCAGACCTCTCTTTCTCCTGATGGTGAACCAGACGAAAAGCTGAGCTATCAAAAAGTTTCCGCATTGCTTCCTGAATTCTTTTACAATGTTCACTGTAGACAAGATGAGCTCTCACATAACACAGGCACCAGCTCATCACCCCACTTATTTCTGGAACACTGTATCCCAGCCGTGATGCTGTGCACTCAAAAGCAACATCCTGCTCTTCCATTTACACATTTGCTCTGGTTTTACCATCAGTAACAAAGCCGTAATCTCTCCTGGGCAGGATTTTGTTTCGAGTTCTGGTTCTCACAGTCAGATGCTACAGCACAGGGGCAATTATAGTGCTTGACAACTGCTGCCAGGTGGTTTTTAAATGGAGTTTTAAGGATTGCTTTTGACTCGGAAAGCTGCAAATGGCCTGTGACCTTTCTGCAGGAAATTGTACCTCTGCTGCAGCTGAACCAATGGATGCTCATTGCAAAATACCTCTTGCGCTCCAGCTTCACCAGGAAAGAAAAGCATCTGGTAAAACCCTCTTGGAAGTGAGACTTTTAGTAACTTTTAATGCGTCAAATAAACCTTAGGCCTCATAGGTTTTAACCTGATGCACTGCCCAGAAATTCTCAGTTGCTGTCTCTCCCGTTGTGTTTTCCCTGGCTCAGACTGGAGACATGTCTTCAGTGTGCAAAGGGAGGTGGTGCACAGTGGCCAAAGCTTCACAGAATCTGTGAAGTATCCCTATCTTTCCCTTACCCTATTACTGGAAGCCTTTCAAATTGCCAGCTCTTTTTTACACTGCTATTTGCTCCTTCAGCAGCAGAAGGCTGATGCCAGCCTGTTTTACACTCTAAGCCTGACAACAAGGCAATATTATGTTAAGTTTTACAACTGCAATGTGGTGGTGCACTCTTCCAGATTATATGAGCTATTGGCAGGGGGAAATACAGGTGATGTGATGTGATGTAGTCTAGTTCAGGAGTGGAAATTGTTCAGAACTTTTAAGTAAGCGTTAAACTCACTGTAATAATTTGTTTTAGACATTAATCCCACAAATGCACAATGACAGAGAGCACTAGTCTTATCTGCCACATTCTCACAGCAAACACTTAGGGAAGCAAGAAGGAAGAGCAGCAGATATTTGTGTTTGCCACATGCTTGATATGACCTCTTTGTGCTCACGTTGCCATCTGTTGTGGAGCACTTTACATGTGTTTGTCAAGGCTTCTGTATCTTTCAAAACAAAATTGCTACTTTACCATAAATGGTCTGAACTATTCTATACATGGGCCCACCTCTCCACATATACTGACATCTTTACAGGTACTCAGCTGCTGCTTGGGATTTTTGCTGCTCATTTCCACCGTAGGGGTTGGAGCCCTGCTGGCTTTTGTCTCAGAACAGCTTTCCAACAGGAAGCACTCTCCACAGTGATATAGTATCACACAAGCTATTCACAGGGGAAACTTCACCTACGGCTGCAACACAGCTGCGACTGATGTTAAATATGGAATCCACTGATATTTTGACACAAGGGGAAGACCTGTGCTTGGGGAAGTCCTTTAATCATATGATTAAGCTGTCATCTAAATGGTGTAAAAAATAACTTCTAAGCAGAGGAAAAAGGAACAGTCTTTTTGCAAATGACTGCTGAAGGTGAGGAGATTGAAAGGGACACAGAGCAGCATTTTGCTCTGTTTTTAACTTGTCTTTAATGAAACACTGTATCATTTTGTGAAGCAGCGGAAATTATGGAGATTCTGCTGTTTAGATCTCTGGAGACAGACATGTGTGATCAATGACTGCTCATTAAAAGAGCCTCTAATAGAATCACACAGAAGCAGAAAAACACTGAAGAGAATAAGGGAAACTACTGAGCTCTGATGAATGCTTTATCTCATCTCTGAAGAAGAATGCAACGTTCCTTGGCAAGGCAAATTAAGGGTAAATGCGATGGAAAGACATTGAATTGATACGAGCTGGAAGCCAACAAGCTGCTGTGGGTCTGCTACGTACACACTCCTACAGCACAGCCCTGCTGCATGTCCACTCACCCAGACAGCCAGGTGAATCTTAGAGGGAAGATGCACCATGGATGGCTGAGCAGCAAACATATCCTGGACAGGTAAATGTCTGTTCCTACACCTGCTCGCAACCTGGGATCACAGGGGAAGGAAAATCAGCCTCCCTGACCAGTGCCTGTTGCTGTCTGTTCCTCACTCTCCCCAGGCCCCAGGGATGTGGTGACCACAGCAGCAGCAAACAGCACCCCAAGGAACAGTCTCTTGGCCTCCCCTTCTGCCAGTAGAAACATCCAATTTTAGCAAAGGCAGGTTGCTGCTGCCATCCGAGCAGGGCTGCCGCCGCTCCTGGGGAAGAGGCGGCTTCTGAGTGCGATTCCACAGCTGACACGCAGCTGCTGAATTGGAGCCAGCCTGAACGACCCTGTGATGGCAGACACGGGGGTTTGCAGATCTAACACCAGACACATCTATTGGCAAGGCTGACTGTGTTTTTGTGAAGGCTGTGCACAAGCTGTGGCTGGATGGAAGGCAAACAAACACTTTCCAGAAAAAGCATGATGAACGAAATGGACTGAACATCAAGAAACCACACCATTTTTCTGTGACATCTTCCTAGAAGAGGGTAAAAACCCAAACCAAAACCAACCTCAGCACAGAGAGCTCCAGGGACACTAATATAGGCTGTTTAATTAAACAACAAAAACCAGATCTGTTCTATTAGTTCCCACAAAAAGCTGTAAAGGGATTGGGAATCCAGCATTGACAATAAATCCTGGAGCCCATTTGAGCAAGAAACAAGGCTGCAGAAGGATCTGAAGCACCAAGGGAGAGATGAGCTGCTGCTGTGTGGCCCTGGCTCAGTGTAACACATGCTATACCTTGCCAGGCAGTGAACTCAACCATACCTCC